>NC_092499.1:7471666-8169583 GCF_047511675.1 Marmota flaviventris | reverse complement strand
TGTGTCTGGCACCAGAGCCTGCTTAACTTATGGTAAGGGCTCTCAGCTGCTCTGTGCATGACAGAGATGTGACAGGGAAGCTGGCACGTGTGAAGCTGGCACATGTCATGAGAGGCTGGGGAAGCCAACTTGCTTCACGACAACCTGCTCTTGAGATGGCTAACCCACTCTCCTGAAGCCATGTTTATCTCTTTATGGGGCTGAAGGGGGGGGCGGCGATTAAATTAAAAGGCCTCAAGAAGAACCACAGCCTCATTGGAGACCCAGCCCCAGCACGAGTTTTGGTGGGGACCAACCATGTGCAAACCCGAGCAGCTTCCACCGGAGGGCCCACAGCCAGGACAGCCCTCTGCCTTGAGGGTACCCAGGGTCTCCTGGGGTGGGCGGTTAGGGGGTCACTAGGCTGTAGGCTGGCACTTTGCTTGAGACTCCAGCCGTCTGCCTCCATGAATGTCCTCAGAAAGCCCTGGAGCGGGAAGACACAGCCGACATGAGAACACGAGACTCCCTTGGTCCCACGCGTGTCACCCCCACCACCAGTGGCCAAGCACAAACGCAGGCCATCTCTGTGCTTGACAGCAGATGGCAGAATGTCCCGTAGCTTTTCAGGGGATGAGAGCCAGGAGGTGACTGTAAATTTCACTATGACTCAATAGCACTTCATCAGCCAGGGTCTGACACGGGAGTCTGATAAGCCCAGGAAGTGCCACAGCCGGATTTCACACGGGCCAACCACGCTCCTGGAGGAGGGTGGGGACCTGGGCGGCCATTGGCTCTGATCACCCCCGAGGGACTGACTGCGCAAAGTCGGGCTCATGCAAAGGTTGGCCAGTGATGGAGGTCCAGGGGGAAGTCCGGAGAAGCGTGGAGAGGGACGCCACTCCTATTTTACATATTACCACAGAGGTCACGGACCTCAGCCCCACAGCAGTCGGGTGACGTGAAGCAGAGCGCACGGGCTGGGTGGGGACTGGACGTCACGGGAGCCCTCGTCCCCTGTGACGGGGAGCAGCTTCTGCAGCACATCCAGCCTTGCCCACGAGGAGAAGGCAGGATCCAGCTTCTGTTTGGCTAATTATCATCATCATCATCATTATTATAATTATTTTATGAGAGCGTTCCCAACCTGTAGGTGCTGCTCACAACTCCTAGGAAGGTGACGTTTGCCAGTGAACTGTCTTCCATCGCCCGTCCTCCTCCCTCCAACCATTCCTGGGGAAATGAATCCCTCTCTCCATTTTACATTTACTTTGACTCAAGTTGGAAAAATTAACCAGCTCCTGTGACTTGGCCAGTTAAGAGACGGAGACTAGTGAGCACTC
The DNA here is from genome assembly GCF_047511675.1 of Marmota flaviventris. Lineage (NCBI taxonomy): Eukaryota > Metazoa > Chordata > Mammalia > Rodentia > Sciuridae > Marmota > Marmota flaviventris. The sequence continues at coordinate 8,168,261 of NC_092499.1, read as the reverse complement.
AGCTCCTCTGACCACAGAGTGACCCTCTCCGCCCTCTCCTGCTCACGGCTGCCCATTTTCTAACAATGAGATCTGCCCGACAGTGGACCCATCGTCCTCATTGAGAAATGAGCTCCCTGTCGCTTTGAGCAGCCAAGCAGATTGCAGGCACCTTCTTCTAAGAACGCTCTGAATGTCAGCCTTGCTTTGATGATGAAATAGACGAGATCCTATGTAAGATCCCTTTCAGCACTACGACTCGATTTTTTCTTGGAAACCCCATAGTTCTTGGCAGAGTAATCTCTACGCCATTGATTCTCTTTGAGCGGAATTTAATATGAAAAGTCTCCCTTGAACATAGAACTTTTATATCTGGGGACATGATGGAAGTTTTGGTGCAGAGGTGGTATATTAACTCGTGATGATTTGTTTTTTAAATGTAGACTTTCTTGCGATTCTAAATCCTTTGAAGTAGGAGACTGTGAACGCATAGAGATTTCACCTTACGGTTTGCAGCCTTGGAAATTCATGTCAGTGGCGGCAATTAAACCTCCGAGGAGATGACAGCCTCTTAGAAGGAAACCAACAATACATGTATACTGTATTTTATATTGAAATCACTGTAATTATTATTTCTAGAAAATAATATGTCTGAATAGGGTTGACTAGAAAATGAATCATAAAACAAGATCCTAATATTAAATAGACCACATTAAATTATTTCTAGAACGAGATGGGAGATAGATAACTAGTTTCTTACGTAGACAGAAACAGCTATGATAAAACGTAAATATATACAGCAATTTTCAATATGCATTGTATTATTTTACATTTGCCAACCTGAGATTGGCTTTTGCCTGATGAATTGAGAGGCCAGTGATGTTTTCATGAGGATTTTAATGCCAGGATCTTAGTCCTCAAAAGAGCCATGTGAGAGATGCATTATTATTATTACTATTATTATTATTATTACTATTATTATTATTCCCCCTTTTTAAGAATGACACCAGAGTCTCCGAAGGATGTACAGCATCCTAACGGCAATAGACTGAGCTCTGGTTAAGCAGGGAGCCTGGGAGCAGAAACTTGGAGTATGTGTAAACTATCATTTGTTGATGATAACGCAGAACTATGCCAGAAAAGAGGGGTTTGGGGTTTTAGTTGAATTCCTAGTACTTAAAAATAGATTTTTTACAGGTAAACAAGTACATAGAACAGCAGCCAGGCCTCAGGTGAGGCAGGGACTGCCAGGTTGGGAATAAGGAGAAGGGACCTAGGCAGGTCCCTGCCGTGTGTGGAGTCACATGTCTCAGAAACGGAAAAGTGATTGACATCTCTAAAAACCTCCACTTGTTCATTGTGACTGTTCCGCAATGCACCAATTTTCAGATATGAAGCCCTGAATAGATATTTGTTGAGGAATAAAAGAATCATAAATGTCAGAGTTGATCGATAGGCTAATTACTTGATTTGCTCCTATACAATGTATACATGTATGGGAACCTCATATTGCACTCCATAAATTGGTGTAATTATTCAATGTCCATTTAAAAATAAGTTTATATTAAGTATGCAAAAATATGAAAAGAAAAAAAAATTTCAGTACTCAATGAAAAAGGTTAGGAAAATCTGAAATGTCTTCACGTGGAGGTTGCTATTAGTTTGAGTGCTCCATCTTCCCCTGAGCTGTAGTTTGGGTTTTCCCGGTGGTGGACACTCCCCTTGGGGTGAGCCAGATAGCAAGGACATTCAGAGGGGCCGGGAGCTCAGGCAGGCAGGAGGGAACTTCCTCCAGAAAGCCCTGGGAACTGAGACCTGAATGGACTTGGGTGTCAGCCAGTTCCAGACTGAAACTCAGTCACCACAGAACTGCGGGTGTCCCTTGCTCCCTACCAAGAGCACCTCCCTTGTCTGGAAAAGGGAGACGGCAGGCTACCACGTTCCGGTCACCGCCCACTAAGACCCAGGATGTCCTCACTCTTTACAAATTTCCTCGCTTCTTTCCATAAAGGATCTGAAGCACCCCACAAAAAAACACACAAGATGCAAAATCGGAAATGAAAAAAAAAACAAAAAAACAGCCTAACGAAGGTCGACACGTGCCATTCACAATCAGTACTTCAGTCCCCTCTGCTCTCCAGCTGTGTTGGCAGAATGGTGTTTGATCCTAGGGTGTGGCTCAGCCGAGAGCTTGCCCAGCATGCGGGGGTCCTGGGTTCCATGCCCAGCACGGAAAAATAATAATGGAAATACAATCAAAATACGAGTGGGAATTGTGATGGATGAAGTCAGTCATCCCTCTCCCATTCCTTGACCACCTGGATAAAGAAAAAAAAAAAAAGAAGGTAGGGAGAAGGGAAGCGATGGTGGGCTTCTCCCCTTGCCCTCTGGCCGCTGGCCATCTCGAAGGAAGCTCGGACACCTCGGCTTACTTGCTTGTGGGCCCTTCCAGTTGCTCTTGTTGGTTTCTTGTTTTGAACCCCAACGTCCCCCCACCCCACCTCTCCCACGGCCGCTCTGTTGACATCATGCTGCTGTGGCTTCCCACTCATCTGCCATGTCCTTGGAGGTCCCTGTCACAAAGGGGACGGATCTCTTCCCTGTCTTTTCTCTACTGAGTCAGGGGAGGGACCAAGGAGCTGGTTGCCCCAGAAGCTTCAGGTCCCTCTCTTCTGTACCCATTTCTGCTCGCGGTTGAGGCTCTGCTAGGGGACCTCAAAATGGAAGGCATCCAGCTTAGGTGTGGGGTCCCCGCCTTCCCGAGTCATGTGACAATTCTCCATCCTGCCTCTGGATCTTGTGGCTTCCTGCACACACACACCACAGTTCTCTCACACCAAGAAATGAACTCTCTGGCAACGCGAAGCTACAAATCGTCCTGGTCTCGCAATGAGAGATGGGAAACCGCAGTCTCAGGCGAGGTCGCAGGGCAGTGTCTGTGGGAAGCCATGGGAAACACAAGGGAGCAAGAACTCCATAGAGCAGGCGCAGGCAGGGGACACTCAAGACCCAGGAAACCAGGAGTGCGCAGGGAAGTGGCCACCAGACAGACAGCTTGTCCCACATGCCTTGGTGGCAGGCGGGGAATGTGCCGCTCTCACCCAGCATGGGTCTGTCTGCAAGATTGGCTGTCAATCAAAGTGAGAAACTATAGTGGTTTGGAAGGAAGAGATGAAGGGGTCTCTCCCTTCCCAGGGAAGGGGGATGAGCATGGCACCCCACGTGGGCTGTGAGGTGTCTCTGGCTCTGCTTCCTGTGCCACGAATAGTTCAAGGTAGCTGCAGTGTCAGGCAGGGCTCTCGGGGCACGCTGGGTCACCAGGTATAGCTCCCCTTGGTGGCATGCACAGCTCTAGGACATCGAGATCTGCTGTGCATTTGGAAGCGCTATCTGGAGCTCTGTCCTACTCTTCGCATTCACTCGGCGCCCTTGAGGTTGGCACCTTAAAGACATATTTTACCTAATGAATGGCAAGTCATTCTAACCCAGTGGAAGAACTAGTGTGTGCTGAATCGATTTGAACACGCAACTGACTAAATGTGCTGGTTTCTCAATTTGGTTGGAAAATAAGAAGGAATAGAATAAAATAAAAGGGAGGGAACCTCAGGGATCACCACATCAAGCTCTCTGACTAGGAAAATTCACAAATCTGTGGCAAGACCTCTGCTCCGACTTCATCAAAACCCACCTGTGTCCAGGCTGATCTTGTTAACAGAGGAAGTCCTGGAGTCGGATGGATTTTAGACAGAGTAAGACCGAACTTACTTCTTAAAAAAAATGTTTCGTTTTATTCATTAATGTTATCTCTACAGAAGATACCACAGGGTAAAGGAACGTAATATCACACGAGAGAGCATAAAACAAAAATTAATAACATTGATAAAAATCTATGATACAATCTATTAACCGAAAAGAACAAAGGATCACTGTGAGCAACCACAATTTACTTTATAAATATTATGGGGAAAAAAGAAAATATTTTTGAAAAATGATTAGAAAACACTGGAGTTTGATAATGCACTACTATAGCTTAATAGTCATGAATATAAGGAAAATTCAATGAATTGAGAAAAATCATTAATAGTAATTATAATAATTAAGTTGAACAGTGAAGGTAACAGTGCCGTATTACGATGAAGAATGACACTTTCAGAAACTCCTCAGTTTGTGCTGCTTGTTCCCGTGCAATGCCCCTCCGCTGCTCCAAATGAACCTTTGCAGGGGGTAGCTTTGTTCCGGGCCTCAGTGACATTGAGTGACTTCCGTGAGGCTTAGAGCCAGAGACGGCAGTTCTGGGTCTCTTGTGTTTGAAGAGTTAGGATGAGGGCCTTGCTGCTGGTCTCTGTTTTTAAACTGCACAGAGCTTGACTAGTTCTTAGAACTAGGGAGACTTTGGGACAGTTGGGAAGGTCAGTTTGGGCCATTATCACTGAGTCAGGAAGGGCATGTTTTCCCAGAATCCCTTGGGCCATGCCCTGTTGAGAGCCACAGCCCAAGGGGCCCCAGCAAACTTCCAGCTGCCGGCTGATGATTGGCTCACAGCGGCCCCAGCAACATCTAGCTGATTGGCTCCTCGGCCCCAGCAACATCTAGCTGATTGGCTCCTCTGCGGTGATGCTCATTGGACTGTTTCCCTGCCCTTTCAGACCACGGAGCTGCTCATTGGGGGACTTTTTTGGCTCCGCCCACGTGACCCAGCCAATCGGCCTCAAGAGCAGGAGGATTGTGGGAGGTCGGGAGAAGCTTGGGTGGGGGTGAGAGGCTTGTGGAAAGCAGGTGGTGGCAGTTGAGGCTCTGAGGGTTTTTCCTGAGAGGCTGTTTTGTTTGGCGTGTGTGGTTCTAAAAATAAAGTTAGTTTCTTTTGACAAGTGGCTCCTGATTGTGCCCAGCCAGACTGCGGCAATGCCCATTGGGAGAGTGGGTCCCTAGGCAGGCACGACCCCCACAGCTACCAGCGAAGATGCCTGCCCTGAGCCTGCATGTTTGGAGCCTGAGAGCAGAAGAGCCCTCCAGCGCTGGTCGCGGGGACAGCTGCCCTTGACTTCCGCAGAGGGCTTCTGTGCATGGTCTTCTCAGTGCCCATCCCTGGCACAGCTCTTTCCAGATTTTCACACCGAGAGCAGCCGTGTGCAAAGCCTCTCTTGCTGATAATGTAGTGATAATTCGCGTCAAGGGCTTGAGCACAGTGGCCACTCCCCATTCCTCCAATTCACTGGTCCAGTTGGACCCGGAGGGTCCTCCCTCCTGCCTCATGCTGAGGCTCAGTTCCAGGCTGCGTGGGGCGTGCCCTCTCTTTGCTCCAAGTCCCCAGATTCTCCATCTCTCCTCTCCCTTCCTGGGTCGCTCCCGCCTGGCTCTCCTCTCTCTTCTCCCTCTCTCACCTTATTCCTCTGTACATACGTAAAAAGACTCTATTCAATGTCTGCCCTCCTCACCCTCCTGCCTCATTAGATCATGGGAGGGAAGGGCCCTGTCCCCTGAGGTTCCCCCTCACAGCCTCCAGCCCCAGCACTGCCCCCGCAGGATGAGGCCCCGGTGTCCTCTGTGCTGCACAGACTGACGGCCTGAGGTCAGGACTAGGTGGGCATCAGGGTCCGCACTTGAGACCCCTCTGTCTGCTTGGGAACGTGGCTTTGTTGAGGCTCAGGGTGACCCAGGAAGAAGAGGTCGTGGGAGTGAAAAGCCAGCACAGCCAGACCCGACACAAGGCAGGCCAGGGACCGAGGGACTCAGGGCTCCTGGGCACCCGCCTGTCTTAACCACACAACCCTCATCCCTCCTCCTTGCCCTGGTAGCACCTGGAGAGTCCACCGCCGGCCCCAGCGTCCCTGTCACCAGGCCTGGCATGCTGCTTGCCGCCCCGTCTCCTCCCTGCCTCTGCAGGGTCCTCCCTCGTGCCGACGCCCGTGCTCCGCTGGCCTGGGCCTGAGTGGCAGGCGGCTGGGAAAGCAGGTGTTTTGGAAGTGAAGTGCGCCTGGCAGACAGCGCAGGAGGCGGTGTCCGTCCCAGGGGAAGCCCGAGGCTCCAGGCTTTAGCAGTCCCAACTGTTCCTCCGGGGTGGGAGGGCCAGGCCTGCCCAGCCCTGACCAGATGTTTGGGCGAGTTGCCAGGCTGCAGCAAAGAAAATTGCCGTTAATTTAGCTAAGGTGTAATAAGTATTAATGAAGCCCCTTTCTCATGGGTTTGCTTACAAGGAAGGCTCTGATCAAAGGCGCGTGGGGGCATTAGTGTACATCATGGGGCGTGTCCCGGGGACACTGCACTGGGGTCTGCAGAGGTGGGCTCCAGGGGCTGTTTTGCAGCTGACTCCCTGAGGACCTGGACCGTCCTTTAGTCCGTCTGTCCCCTCCCTTGGTTTACAACTTAAAAAGTCGATGAAGACTGTTGCAGCTCTCAAAGATGCAGGCAGAGCAAAGCCTTAGGCCAGATCCTTTTCACCCTTCATTTAATTAATTATTTTTTTTTATTAATATGGAATTGGGGAGTGAACTTAGGGGTGCTCTACCACTGAGCTAAGTCCCTGTTTTATTTTTCATTTTGAGACAGGGTGTCACTAAGTTGCTGGGGCTGGCCTGGAACCCGCGATCCTCCTGCCTCAGCCTCCAGAGTCACTAAGGTGACAGGCGTGAGCCACCAGGTAAATTGCACTCCTTCTAAACACAGCCTTCAACCAGGCCTTACAGAGTGTCTGAGCTCAGCACTGAGAGGTCCAACCTCTGCTTACAGAGGGTGAGCTGAGCCTTGGAGAGCAGAGCCCACCAGGCTCCCAGTGTCCAGGTGCAGCCTGGGCCCACCCCAGCCTTCTAGAACATGGCTCCCCACTCGGGTCTCTGATTTCTGAGTGCACTTCACAGCTAGGGCCAGCTCCAGGGGCTGCGGGAAGGGCTGTGTGAACAGCTCAGGGGTGAGGCTTGAGGAGGAGTGAGGCTTGAGGAGGCGTGAGCTGAAACTCGAAACATGACTGCGTCCTGGCCCCGAGGAAGCCGTGGGCGGGCCGGCCTTAGACCCAGGTCTGGAAGCCACGGCCAGCACCTTTGATGGGGCCAGCAAGTGTGCCCAGCTCAGCAGTTTGTGACAGTTTCACCCCCGAACAAGCAAAAGCCAGGCCGGATTTCATGCGAAGTGCAGCGCTCACGTGAGTACCCAGCTCAAAGTGAAACCAGGCGGGCCGAATTCACACAGCCTGAAACCAAACGGGGAACAAAGGCAGGCAGTGAGTGCCCTCCGTCTCCAGAACCACCTGCCAGCCCTTGACTCACGGCCACCTGTCCGCCCCACTCAGCTCTGGATCTCAGAGGCAGGACAGGGCACAGGAGAAAACATGAGAATCTCAGAGAGCCAGACTGGAATCCCGGACCTGTGGCTTAGTGCTGTGCTTCTTTGACTAGTGACTTGACTTGTCTGAACCAAATTAAATGAATGCGTGGAGGATCATAAGACTTGCTTTGTGAGATTCTTATTCCTTATGTAACATTAGAGACTATTGCTCAACTCCATGTGCCAATCTGCTCTGTGATTTTATTCAATGTCCCTTTTAACCCACTGTACAGAACCACCATGCCTATACCACTGACCTCTTTATTTTTTAAACAACTCTGTTGAAATGACTTGCCTTCCATAACACTCACCTGCTTCAAGTGTGTTAACCTAATTTGGGGGAAGAAAACCGAAGCTCAGAGAGTTGAGTTCCCCACCGTCCATAGTGTGGGGCAGGGACGGGAGGAGGATTCTCTGGGAAGGGCCAGATGGTGAGCATTTTTGCCTTGGGGGCCATAAGGTGTCTGTCACAGCCACTCTCCTCATCTCTGCCTTTGCCGCCTGCAGCGCAGGCGGTGGGTGAACAAATGGGCGTGGCTGGGAGCCAATAAAACTTTATTAGGAGAACAGGAGCCAGGGTGGACTTGCTGGCCCCTGGTGCACAGATGCACCAGGCTTAAAACACCTCAATCATGGCCTGAGGCATTTAGGATCAAACCCAGCCTCTGCCCAGCATCTGGCCAGGTGCCCCAGGCTGCAGCCCTGACCACCCCAGCACGCCGACCCTTTGCTATTGCTCAGGCTTCCTGAGACCCCTCTGCCCCACCCCAGGCGTGGGCCAGCTCTTTTCTCCTCCCAGGGGTCTGTCCCCCTCTCTCATGAATGGTTCCCTCTTTTCCTTTGGGTCTAAGATTAAATGCCATCTCCTCGAGATTCCTTTCTGTCCGCTCTGCAGACCACCAGCTACACCCTGCCCACCCCTCTCAAAGCACCCCGCTGCTCCTGAACCCCTGGAGGAGTGTGTGTCCTGTTCAACATTGGCTGCCCCCACTGGAGGGTAAACCCTTGGACAATAGGGACCTCGCCTACCTTGCCATGTCCCTGGTTCCGGGTCTTCCTGAAGCAGGACAGGAAGGGGACCCGTGAGCCATTTGTGAAGTGGACAAAGCATGGCGTATTCTCTTCTTTGGGCCTTCTCGGTCCATGCTCTGGGTCTTCTCCCAGTGCCCATCCATGGTAGACTGTGGGATGGGGCAGGTGCCAGCCTTGCCTGTGCCCCATAAGGCTGGTCTACTCCCTGCCTGTGAAGATGGGCATTGCCAAGTGGTGCCAACCGCCTAGGTGATTTGGGTAAACAAGTTGGAACACCTTTTCCGTCAGTGCCCATACTCCCCCAAGGTTTTAAAGAGAGACAGGATGTGAAGTGAGGGGTGGGAGCCAGGACAAGGCAGACCCTTCCCCCGGCCCCGGGGACTGGAGAGTTCCTACACCACAACTCCCACAGGTAGGACCCTAGGAAGAAGTTCCCTGCCCTGGTGCCACCCTGGGCCCTTTTCTTTAGACAGAATAAAGGAAGAAGATCACTCCTATCTTATGAGTTAGTTTCTTTCCAAGTGGACTCAACAATCATTTTGTTCTGGAGACATTTAGACCCTGCACAGACTCCTTTCTGACCTATTATTATTATTATTATTATTATTATTAATTACTTTACTCATTGGAACCTGCTTGAAAAACTGCCCAAATTTTTCTAACCCCCAAAAGAAAAATAAATAAATAAATAAAACAAGCGATCCTTTTGAAAGCGCAGGCGGTCCCCTTGCCCCTGCCATCTCTGAGCACCAGCCCCAGGGGAGGGGCCCAGGCCAGCGGGGTTTCAGGCTCACTCTTGATTTGCAATTAGGTGACTCACTTTGCTCAGCCAAGGCAGTTCTGCTCCAAGGATGAAAGTGTGGCTTGGGCCAGACTCTGCTCTCTGGACTGTGTTCCGCTGAGTACAGGAAGATGATTAAGTAAATGAGCGGCCCCGTCTCATCAGGGATGTTCTGTAAACTCTTGCTTCTGAATATGCCCTGTTGGTCAAAATTGGAAACAGCTCGGGGAGGTTGAAAGAGTCCTGTTTGGAATCGGATCTTCTCGGGCTCTCTTCCTGGCCTCGCCGCTGACTCACTGTCGGAGTGAGCTCAGGTTTTTTAATCTCTTGCATCTTTTTAGCTGTTCTTTAACCTGAGGGAGAAGAGCAAAAACCCTTCCTGCCCACCAGCTTTGGTAAATAGAGATGGAGTCCATTGAAGAGGTCAGCACATGCCCATCTTCTAGGAAGCTTTCAATAAAAGGAAGGCAGTCCTCTTATTACAAACGTGTTCCCTAGTCTGTGGCTCGGGCTGCGTGGAGTTTGCTGCGCATCATGCATACAAAACATCCCATATGTTTGATGTGAGCTCCGGGGTCTGCGACCAACCGTGATTTAAAAAGCAGATGTTATTAATCTTCTAAATACTGCACACCAGCCATGATGTCATTTAGGACTGACAATGGATGGGCTGCCTCCTTCCCTTTTGGAGATAATTATTTTGAAGCACTAGGAGAGGCTGTTTGTTTTTTAAGGGAACTGGGGCCAATCTGCCTTATGAGAATCCAGTGGCAGCCTGTAATGAAAACACGAAAATAAGCACAGACCCCAAACCCGGTGCTGAACAGCCTTCCAGGTAGGAGATCTGCAAATCAGAGCAGAGATTGGTGGGGACCAAGAGCACCTACGTGGAACCTGAGAATGAGTGGGGATAAGGTGATGCAGGCCCAGGTTCCAGAAGGGTGCGGGGCTGGAGGTGTGCTCGGTACTGCCAGCAACTCTGTCTCAGAATATTCCTTCCTCAGAGTTGACAGGGAGCAATTTCTAGGTGCAAACACCTAGAGACAAGGCTCTGTTGTCACATGTCAGGGTGGGACAGACCCATCCCTCTGGAAGCAGCACAGGACTCAGTTCAACTCAACAGATGTCCCAGGCGTACCTGCTGAGTGCTGGTTGCTGGGAGAGAGAGATGAGCACACATCCTCTGCCCCCCACATTAAATTCAGCACAAGTGAAAGCTGATGTCCATGGCAGGCCGGGAGGACATGGTGGACTCTGTCCTCTGAGCCCCCTCCAACAGCACCACAGAGCAGGGACTTCACAAGTCCACTGAGATAAGAGAGCAACAGAGACAGGAACCTCAGAGAATGCTGCCAGCCACCTGGGCCTTGGAGAACAGGTACAAGAGCTGCCAGTCACACGACTGGACCCCGAGAACAGCATCCACGCGCCTGCCTGGAGACTCCTGCAGGGATCTGGGGAGGCTGAGGCTGGGCACCTCCAACCTCTGCAGATCAGGTTAGGATCAGACTAAGAAGACTGCAAGAAGCCAGCCTCACCTGTCCTGGTCCAAAATGTTTCCTTACTCGGCCCTGTCTGTGACAGAAGACCTAGGTCTAGCCTCTGGAAAAAGGAGGACAGGGGAGCTCCAGGGGCAATGGCCCTGCCTGCCAGTGAAGTCAGAGGTGTTCAGGGAAGGTCCCCTGAGCACAGGCTGAGCTGCTCACCACCCACCACCTCAACTTACTCCCCCCCCCTTGGCCACCAGAGCTCTGTCAGAAAGAGAGATACCAGGCCAGGGACTGGAGACTTGGTCATCACTGGACACACACTAGCTCAGCACCAAGCCCTATAGACACTGAGACTTGGAGTCAAGAAGAATCATTTCTCTACATTGAAGAGGAGCACTGGACAAACTCTATCCATCCCACAAAGTCCCCAGCAAGTCCCCAGCAAGCCTTGGGGGCCTCACTGGGTGCATTATCGATGGGCAATGAAGAATCCCAGGTGTTTGACAAAAGCATGGCCTGCAGATTCTAAACCAGAAAGGAAAATGAGTCAATGCAGGGAACAAAGGGCTATTATGTAATTCAGACAGGTAAAAGAAGATACTGCATCTATTAAAAACTAATAGGATTTAGCCTGGCATGGTGGCACATGCCTGTAATCTCAGGGGCTGAGGCAGGAGGATTGCAAGTTCAAAGCCAGCCTCAATAACTTAGTGAGAACCTGTTTCAAAAAAAAAAAAAGTGTGGAGGTGTGGCTCAGTGGACAGATAAATCTGGGTTCAACCTGTGGTGTGAAAAAAATTAAAAATTAAAAAAAAACAAAACTAGGATTTATAAAACACTTAGAACAAAAGAAAAATATCTTGAAGATTAGTAATATGTTAGAACTTTACTCAATTGTACACTTCATATTGGTTACAATAGTAGATTTTAAGGTATATTTTATCATCAATAATTACAAATTTGTAGAAAGTATGTCAGTAATCGTGCTACACACACAAGCACATACATACATACATACAGGATACACAGGTATATAAGGAACCTCTTCAAATCATTAATCTTAAGACAAATGATCCAATAATAATGGGAACTCAATACTTCATAAGAGAATATTAGACAAAAAGGACATGAAAAAAAAGTTCAGCGTCTTTAAATATCAGGAAAATGCAAATAAAAACCGTAACAATATACCACACAGATGCACCAAAGTGTCTAGACCTGAAAAGACCCACAAAGCCCCGTCAGGGTAGCCAGGATGGAAATGGCTGGGCGTCGTGAGTGAGGCTATGGCTGTGAGAAGTGGTAGCTACGCTGGAAAGGCCTCTGGCAGTTTCTGAAATCGTGAAGCTCTCACCGTCTTGTAACCTAGAAACTCCTCTCCTATGTGTTTACCCAACAGAAATAAAATACAGATGTCCACAAAACAACGGCACGAAATGGCCACAGCAGCTTTATTCCTCATGACCCCAAGCTGGAAACAGTCCAGAGGTCCATCAGAGGGGGCAGTGGATGAACCACCCGGGCTGTATTTGCAAAAGGGAGTATGACTAGCCACAGAGAGGACCTGCTACTGACACAGGGGACCACAGGGCAGGGCACAGGGACATGCTGAGCTTCAGAAGCTGGGCGTGAAGAACACAGGGCACCACCTCTTCCACACATAGTTCAAGTACATGCTAAACAAGCACAAGCACGCAGTGGGGGGAATCGCAGTAGTAGTTTCCCAGGGGGCTAGGGGATGATAGGATGGAAATTTCCAGAGTGCTGGAAATGTCCTGTATCGTTTCTTCTTTTTCTCTGCTGTACTGGGGATGGAGCCCAGGACTTCGTGCGTGCTAGGCAGGAGCTCCACCACTGAGCCACCTGCCAGGCCTGTTCTACCTCTTAGTAGTGCTTTTGGTTAGTCAGGTATATGCATCAGCCCAAATTTATCAAATGCCACAAGTAAGGTTTGTGTGTTGCATTGACTGTAAATTTTACTTCAAAAGAAAAAAAAAATAAGAGCTTTAGGCAAGTATTTAAAAAAAAGAATGCTAGAATAAAAAATGTCATCAAACAAATAATTTAAAAGGATCATCGAGGGTTCTACACAGTGAGTGAGCAATGACCCCAGAGGATGAAGATGAAGGGGAGATCACGGCTCTTCCAGAGAGCAAGAGCAAGCCGAGGACGTTCCCATGAGGAAGACCTGACACCCACCACCCTGGGAGACTGTACATCAGTGTCTTCAGAACGCAAGGCACACTGTCCAACCCGGGATTCCCTACATAGAGCCAGCTCTAGTCCGTGGGAGAGGTCAGTGAAGGAACCTCCCCCTAAAGTTCCTTTGCATTTTTCCCCAGGAAAGGCAGGGGATTGTGTCCCTGAAGGATGGGTGGTGACTGGGAACCAAGAGACCTGATGAACCAAGAGACCGCACTGGGGCGGACGGAATCCCAGGATCAGGAAGAAGGGCCTCTGCAGGGCTGCACAGCTGTGAAAGGAACCTGTGGCTTGCTGAAAAATGGGACCAGAGCAAAGTGGAAGTGAACAAACTCCAGAAAGGACAGTCTCCTGAACCCAACAGAGTCCACAGGTGATCTGACTGTCCAAACGCATGAGGGGGGACATCTGTGGAGTGAGTTTGGGGATGAATTAGTGATAGGAATACGAAGCTCAGGTGAGGCACGGAGAACCTCCCTGGAGCCCGTTGAAGAGGACGATGCCATCACCACACACCCGTGACTCAGTGTGGACAAGACTGGCATGGCCCCCAATGAACCTCGTCATTGAATGCCAATCTGAACAAGAACCAGACGGTATGGAGAGGCTGGAGAAGCGTGACTTGTGGATGAACATGGGGTCACATGGGAAGTTTCCATCTTCATTTCCTGTCATAGGAAGTCATGGATAAGGCGCAAAGGGATAGAAGCAGGTTTGTGTACGTGTTTAGAAGCGAATATCAGGCAGAACCGCTGAACTCTGGAGGTGCTTCCTTCCAGGGGGCAGGTACTAGTGTGGATGAGGGCAAATGGAAGTAAACTTAAGACTTCTGCTTAAGATTCTTCTGGTCCTATTTGCCTTTTAAACCATGTATATATTTGCAAAGATAGATAATAGATACGAGATGATAGATAGAGAGATAGATAGAGAGATAGATGAACTGGTGATAGATCTACAAAACCCAACAATACAATAGATGGATGATAGTTAAGTAGGCAGACTGTAAATAAAAGATAGAAAAGTAGGTGAGAAAGAAAGAAGGTATGTAGACGATATGGCAGGTGATGGAGAGATGAATAGATGGATAGATGGACAAATGCACAGAAAGTTGAAAAAAGGGAAGAGAGAAAGAGGGAGGGAGGGAGGACTAACCTGGAATCCATAGCCAGCTCCCCCGACTCTAATCAGCCGTGCAGGTTGGATAAGAACAATCCAGAGATCTCTTTTGTCCCCCTTTTCCAGATGGTACGCTGGATCTGATAGATCAATGTTGATGGATAGATGAGATGATAGAAGATACACAGATGATCAATACATTCAAAAGTGTTCGAATTTAGACCTCTAATTAAATGAAGTGCAGGGTGGCATGGATTGCCATCACAGCTGACCTTTGGGGATACGGATAGCTCCTACAGGACCTCTAGCTGAGCCACAGCTTACGGGGAGGGTGTTACCTCCATGTGGAAGGTGAAAGTCCAGAAGATTCAAAGACAAGCCTGAACACACAGTGAAAATGGTGGGAATTTTACCCAGATGCTCTGATTTACCCAAATCAAGCAACTCCAGCCCTAGCCCACCACAAGCACGGGAGCTGACGGTGAGCACCTGTGTGTGGGCCACAGGCTGCAGGGCTTCCTGGGTCAGGCCTTATGTGCACACTCGTGTTGACAGATGGTGGTGAAACACCCACTTTACAGAAGTGGACACTGAAAGTCAACGATGCCCAGGCTTGAGAGATGGAGTGGAATCCTCACCTTCCTCTCGGTAGAAGGTCGAGTGACACAGGTCGATGTCTCTGGGGACTGGGAAGATTGCTCAGTCACCAGATCTCAGCCACCCCTGCCGTTGTGGGAACCCGCTGCTCTGGTTCCCCCCTCAGACCACAGACCTGGCCCAGGGCAGCATGTCACACAAGGAACCCCACAGGGCCCTGTGCTTTCAGGGTCAAGGCCTTCCTCAGTGGTCAACTGAATAGTTAGACATGCTCACAGTCTGGTAGCCTCCTACCCCTTGGGGTTTTCCTAATCCCTTGTCCCATTTCACCCCTTTGTGGGGCTAGTCACTCTTTAGGGTATGCTTCTAGAAGAATGTGTCCTTTGAGATTTTCAGGGATTCTATTGGAGGTGGTCAGCCACCTAATCCCCAACAGCTGGGAACAACCCCACACACAACTGTGCCAAAGGCCAAAGGTACATGTGACAGAGGGGCTGTGGTCTGCTACTAGCATTTGATCTAATGCAGGGTCAGCAGTAATAAGTAGTGTGTACCATAAAGCCAGTCAATAATAACCACGCCATGCGTATGCTAGCCTGGGCCTCAAGAAGCAATCTCCAAGCAATGCAAATCCTGGTGGCTGAGAACCAACGGAAGAACTCAGGGGCATCTGTCACAGGACCTAGATATGAACTCTGGAGCATCCAGTATGGTGGAGCCAGGACAGCTGTGAGTGACCCTCAGCTCCACCAGACAGCTGAGTCTGCCCCCATTAAACATCTCAACCCTATAGTGATGTCACCAGGTAACTAGTTCCTTTCCTTTACAGAAAGAAAATAAAAGGCCTAAGACCTTCAATACCCTGGCCAGCACTTTAGCTGAGTTATTGTTGATTCTAACTCTGGGTCATGTTCTCTGCATATGCCAAAATTTCCAATGCTTTTTCTTCTTCCACCCCCACTAAGTTCTTAAGGCTCAGCTGCAATTTCTAGAACAGATTCAAGCAGCATGTAAAATGGAGAGGTACTAACCCTGCCTGGGGCATTGGGCTGGTGCTCGTAGATGCTAGCTCATCTAGTCCTCTCAGGGCACTGTGGCATCAGGAGTCCTTGATGCTTACATCTTAATTCAGGGCCCTGAGGCACAGAGAGGTTGGGTGGCTTGCTCCAGACCAACAGCTGGTTATGACAAAGTTGCTGTTGGACTGTGCTCCACTAGAATATTAGCCAAATCTGAAACTGCCACAGCACCTCATTCATCACCTCTCCTCTTGGAAAGGAATATTCTTAGGAAGAAAAACTATGTTCCACTTCATCATGCTGTTCACTCAAAGAGACAGAGAATGGTTCCTGTACTTCCTGTTGATAAATACAGCTGTATTAGTTTCTATGTTGCTGCTGTAACAAGGGACTGCTAACATGGTGACCTCAACAACACTAGTATATTCTCTTCCAGAAGCCAACACAGTTCCACAGGGCTAGAATCAAAACATTTTGGGACTGCATCCCTTTCTGAAGGTCCTGGGATTGAACGTATTACCTCGTCTTTTCTAGCTTGCAGTGAGCATTCTTGGCTCCTGTTTTCTTCCTCCATCCTCAAAACCAGCCACACTGCTGTGCTGTGTGCTCTCTGCTGTGTTTACATCTTTCTCTCCACTTAAGCTGGTGAAGCTGCTCTGCTCTTTAGGATTCGTGTGCTAGGCTGACCCTGGATGACCCAGGGTAATCACCCCATCTCAAGGTCCATTCTTAGTTGCAGCTACTCTCCCTTTTGCCATCCCATGAGGCAACGTAGCCACAGGTTATGGGATGAGGACAGGGACCTCTTTAGGGTTCTGTTTTTCTGCCTGTCACACTAGTCAAAGCGGCAGCCTCATTGGGCATGTAGTTCCCTGATTCTAACTTTGGGTGAAGGCAACACGCACAGGCTCTAGATATGAAAATCAACCCATCAATAATCAAAGATTTTAATGTTCATTCGTCTGACAAACATCTGCATACCTGGCTTATAAGGCTTATTGTCTCTACTGTTAATTGAGCAGCATTGTCAGCATTAGGATTATTACCAGGTTAGCTAGTTTCTGTGCATCGGTGCAAAAGTTTTCTGCATTTACTGTTTAATCGGACAAAATGAAGCCACATGTGAGAAAGGACTCCACGAACTCCAGATTTCTCTGCAAATGTGAATTATGTTTAGACACTTGCAGATGGAATGAAAGGAGGGGACACTCAGTGCTCGCAGAGGCCCGGAAAGCCCCACTTTGGCTGTGATTTGAGTGGAACAGAAAGATCTGAGCTTAATTTACGCTTAAGGAAAGCTGACGACTTCACTGCTGTCCAGATTCGTGAAGCTACTGGACACAGCTGGAGAATGAACACTGAAGAGGAATTCACTGTGTGGGCTGTGGAGGGAGGAAGACCCATCACCGTGGGGACGATGAGGGGACCTTGAGTTGCCCTGTGCTCTCTCCCCATCTGAACTCGGGAGGACTCATGAATGAGACGGGAAGAGGACGCCCTCGCTGGCTCACCTCCATGGTGTGACAGGACGGGGGTCTTTTCTCCACTCGCAGGTGTAGCTCCATCTCCTCCCGGGCCTCACATGGCCAATGGTGGGCAGGCGGAATCTGGGCACCCTGGTGGCCTACATCTCTGTAAGGAGCTAAGAGAGGGAAGCTGGAGTTTCGCTCTTGGTTCTCTGGATGGACTGATGCTCCCTGCTTACTGCTCAATCGACAGGTGATTCAAGTGTCCCTCAGACGAAGGCTGCTCTCATGTTAATACCACCCGGGCATTCTGAGGACCATGAGGATTCACGTTCCTGCTTGTTAGGGTCAGGGTTCTGCATTCCTGGTAGGTCTCCAAGTGACGGCAGGAGGACCACATTTAGAGTCATGACCAGTTCTACTCTGCAAAGACGTAGAGCTCTGTCCAGGCTCCTGGCCACTGCTCTGTCCCAGCTTCCTCCAATTCCCACCACCAGCCCAGGGCTGGCTGCTGGGCTCAGACTATCCAGAGCTCTGGCTAGTGCAGGAGCAGAGTGATCCAGAGCCCAAGGGTAGGGGGTGTTCGGCAGCGCCCACACCTTGTGGGAGGCGGAGAAGTCACCCAAGTCTGCAGCCAGGACTTCCTGAAAGCACTGTCCGTCTTCTGCCCACCCCCACTGTTGCTCTGTCTGTGCAGGACAGCAAGTGGCCCCAGCCTGGCAGCTCCCCAGAGCTAGGTGAGACATCCTGAGGAAACACTCCTGACTGGCCCAGGTTGCACGGGCCTAGAACCATGCTTCGGAAAGAGTGTGCCCTGGCAGGAGGGGTATGTTGGGTGAATTGCTGTAGCCAGCAGGCACCCCCCGCCCCCACCCCTGTTCCATTCACAAGGGGCAGCTGGGGAGGAGAAGGCTGAACCCTGAAGAAGGGTGTGGTGGTGGCACGGCCTGGGGGATTCCTGTGCACAGCCAGCCTCCGCCCTCTTTTCCGTGTGCATTATACACCCGAGAACAGCGGCCGGGGGCATCTGTGTCAGGATCTGTGTCAGGGCCATGTTGGTGCTTCTGGGCAAAGCATCCTTCAGTCCCCTTCCATCTATTTTCCTAGAATACATGGTCTGTCTGTCCCTCTTCTACTGGGGGGCTCCTTGTCCCCAGAGCAGGGCTGACACACAGGCTGTCTGCAGTGTGCCTGGGTTAGGCTCTCTCTTCCCTCTCTGCCCAGGGGTGTCTACTCACAGCCCCTGCCCTCACCTTCCCAAGGGCTTCACTCTGCACTGTGCATGATTTTTACCCTGAAAGACAGTAAAAATTGCACTTGAAGTTGTTGTTTATTTTATGACACTGGAGATTGAGCCCATGAATACTCTACCACTCAGTTACATCCCCAGCCCTTTAATTTAATTTTATTTTTTTTTTAATTTTGAGGCAGTGCACACAATTTTGAAATCCTCACTGAGTTGCTGAGGTTGGCCTCCAATTTTTGATCTTCCTGCCTCAGCCTCCTGAGCAGCTGGAATGACTGGGGTGCACCACCACACCCGGCTCACTAGGAGAGTTGAATTGGAATCTTTCCCGGGGCTAGGGCTAGAAGAACCCAGCCTCTTTGGGATGCAGGAGGGAGAATGGCCGTGAACACAGTTCCAGCAGCCCCTGATGGAGGTGGAGCCATGCACCAGGGACAGTGTGTTGTGTGGCTAAGCTGGGGGCTTGAAAGGGAGGTGTATTCCATACATTTCCACCTACTGTGTTTTCCATTGGCAGTGGGTTTGTCTGGATGGGACCCCATCGGAAGGCGAGGACACCTGTGTAATGTACAGGCAGGCTGCATGTGGGATTGCACACACAGGAGCTCACAGCCATTGGGTGGCCTTGAGATCTGACAAAGCCACCTTAGTCTCAGCTCTTCCTTCTGCAGGAGGCTCAGGTGGGAACACAAAATTGCCACCCTGAGCCTGGCATCCAGCCGGGGCAGCTTCATTTTGACCCATCCCTGGATTCCTCGACATTGAACTCTGACAACCCTGGGGAGGCTCGTTCTGCTCTAGGTACATTTTTAGTTTTTCTTTACTTTTTATCAGCTCCGCCGCTGAATCCCTCGGTCCTCACGCCTCTCTCAACCACTAACGTTCCCATTCAAAATGGGAGACAATTTGACTATCTTTGTTGTTGCTGCTATAAATCCTATTGGATTCACATCAAATGGGACAAATTTCAAATTTCACCCATGAGACCTTTATCGGGTTTGCATCCCATTCAGAGACCCATGGTGGAAAATGGATTTCAAAATCATGTGTGCTGCATTTTGAGGCTGAATATTTTAAAATCTGAATGCATAACCAAAAAAAAAAAAAAAAGTCCTGGGCAAATAAACTGTACTGACCCATATCAATGAATGATATCAACTCCACTTCTACCCGAGTGAGTAGGATGGCTTATCTGACGGATAGCTCCCTGTATCCTCATAAATTACAACACAGAGAACAGATCAAGCCCCTTCCTGCTATTTCTTCTGTATCTTTTCTTCACCGCTCTCTCTTACTACAGCCTATAAAATAAGATTAAGGGCATTTGTAAATCATTAGGAAGTTGTGAACTGTACATGGGCAGCTTAGAAATTGGTAAATTTGAAAAAAAAAAAAAACAGCATCTCTTATATTTACAAAATCTTAAATGGACACTGTCAGGTTAGGTTTAAGCAGGCAATAAACACACCTCTGGACTCGGACCTACAGGTAATCTTCCCACAGATGAAATGGCTCATGCAGCATTAGGGACACCACAGAATGCCGTCCCACCGCTCACTGATTACTGTCATGCCTCTGTTATTCTGCAACATTGCTGAATCCCATTTTTGTTAAAAGTTATCATGTTGTCAATTTTCTAATCGAATTCCTAATCTTGGAAATGTGCCCCGATTTCTATTTCACTCCAGCCAGTAATAAGATATAGTTTTCCTCTTTTATCATCAATTTTCCATGGTTAGTGTGGTGTTGTCATTTATTAGTTGATGGTTCTAACATACACCCTGACATCTGAAGCATGTATTGTAAAACTCAGTGACAACATGTTGAAAATCTGTGATGGCTGGAGCGTGGTGGAGTGGTGACCACCCGTCACTTCCCACAAGGTCCTGAGAGCAGGTGATAACATGGTGGCTTCCTGTTCATTGGGATCTGTGTCACTGCCCGCTGTCCCAGGCTGTGTGTTGCAGGCTCCTGGGTTGTTTCGGTGAAGGAGATCTGGCCCTAGACTTGCAGAGCTCCTGGCCCTGTGAACACACAAGCACCACATTGAGCTACAAAGGCTTCTCGCACAATTATGTACATCTTTAGAGATAACAAAAGGATTTTGTGTTTGTCATCCCATTTGATCTCCACAGTGGCTCTGGGAGATCAGAAAGACACTTATCATTAGCCCTATTTACCAGAGGAGTGCACTGCTAGGAATCAAGGCAACATTTCATGGTGTTTGATATTTGGACAGAGACCTGCTAACCCAGGACATGATCTGTCCCCTGCTGGTTCATGTGGATCTTCCTGCCAGGTGGGTACGGATGGCCCAGCAGAGCTCTGGAATGAGGTGCAGAGCTTGCCCAAGGCTCTAGGCCTGGGCAGAGCATAAGGTCACTGGACATGTAAATCTTGGCATCCCCACCCCAGCCAGTCACATGGGGGAAAACATGAAGTTAGAGAGGAAGCCCACCAGACCTAAATGGAGCCTCAGCTCAGGGTCCTGCTGTGTTGAATCATCTTCATTTCACATATTAGCAATCTTACATTCAAAGAGATGAATAACCTCCACGGCATATGATCAGTGGACTTAGGGTAATAAAAAGCACTTACTCAGCAATAAAAGAGAATAAAACCATGGCATTTGCAGGTAAATGGATGGCACTGGAGAAGATAATGCTAAGTGAAGGTAGCCAATCCCCCAAAAAACAAATACTGAATGTTTTCTCTGATATAAGGAGGCTGACTCATAGTGGGGTAGAGAGGGAGAACACAGGAGGAATTGATAAATTCTAGATAGGGCAGAAGGGTAGGAGGGAAAGGGAGGGGCAGGGGGTTAGCAAGGATGGTGGAATGTGATGGACATCATGTATGAAGTACATGTATGAAGACACAATTGGTGTCAACATACTCTATATAGAGAGATGAAAAATCGTGCTGTATATATGTAATAAGAATTGTAATGCATTCCACTGTCATATTTTAAATAAAAAACAATAAAAACTAAAAAAAATAAACAAATAAATAAACAAAATAAAGGTATTTTATTCAACTACCAGAAAAAATAAATTTTTTTTAAAAAATTAAAAAATAATTATTCAGAAAATGAATAATAATGAACTTGTAAAGTCCTATACTGAGATTTTATGCTTTAGAATCCTGATAGGTCTTTTTTTTCAGTCAACAAATCATCTGTAACTTTCCCCATTCCTAGTGAATACAATAAAATTATTATGAAAACAAACAAAAAAGAGTTTGACACTGGATCATTCTATCTATAAAATAGTTGCAGATACCCAGATATGTATTATATTTATTTATATGTGTATATATAACTCATTGTGCAGTACATCTATATGTATATGTGCAGATATATAGATAAGGAAGGCTGCCTTCAGACCTTTTTGTTGAGCTATGGACTTTACACACTGAGAAGGCTCTGACGGTACATAGCCCACCTACTGAACATGCAATGGTTCAACTTAATATATTTGCACAGTCCAGATGCACCCTTATAACCCTCATCCAGCTAAGGAAGCCTTTTATTACCCACCCCAGTAATCATCCTCCATGGGCCACTAGCTGCTGTGCTCCTCTCCAAGGCTGACCACGATCCTTACTTCCCACAGCCCGGCTGAGCTGGGCTTGTCTTCCTGCCTCGTATCAATGACATCATCCAACATGGACTCTCTCATGTGTGGCTTCTTTTACCCAATATTTTCTTTTTGCAGGAGGACTCAATGGAGCCACCCCATAAGTGAGCTGCAAACATGGCTTCCTGGTTTGTACTCACGTCCTGACAGTTCATGAACCTGAAGCTCGTGTGCACATCCCAAGGTGCAGGACTACAGGCTAACAGCAGGCTAGGGCTTGTGTCCCTGGTGGATCAATAGCTAACCATGGCCTTGGGCAAACTGCTTCCCCTCTCTGTGCTGGGGTCTCCGATGACCTAGCAGTGTTTCTCTCCATTGGCATTTGAAGGGGCATTTTTGGATTCTGCAACCTATCAGAAGGAATTAGGACACCCCCCGCACAGTTATAAGTGACTTCTCTGCCCAGTGTTCCCTTTAGACTTGGGGCTGGCTCAAACTTCGTTATTTACTTGTTCAAGCTGCTATTCCACAGCCAGATCTCCTTCTGGCAAGTTCCTTCCCCTGGACATTATATGAACTTCAGATTTCAGTATCAATACATAAAGCTTTATTGGAACATTCCTTTCTACTCATTTGCTTATTATCTGTAGCTGTTTTCATAGAGTTGTCTCGAGACAGACACTGTGTGGCCCGCAAGATAGAAGATACCCCCTCGCCTGCTTTCTGCACAAAGTCCGCAGACCTCTGATCCAGACAGTCGTCCTTCAGTATCCAAATGGGGAACTGGTTCTAGGACCTCCTGAGGCTGCGCCAACCCCCTCTATAAAATGGTGTGGCATTTGCATATGAACATTACAATACCTAGTGCAATGTCATTGCTATGTACTGTGTGGTGTAAGGAATAAAGACAAGGGGAAAAAGAATCCATATTAAGTATGGACACAACATTTTCTCAAATAGTTTTCATCTAACGTTGGTTGGATCTGCAAAAGTGAAACTGGTGGGTGCAAAGGGCCAGCTATGTTTACATAATAATTTTTTGTGCCAAATTCCACCTTCTGCACTACATATGTGCATGTGCTGACATACATTTAAAAATACATATATCTTCTATTCTTATGTTTATGTTTTTCTAATGTGAACACTGAGATTCATGAAGGCAAATAATTTGTGTGAGAATGGCTAGAGAAGAGGTGGGCTCTCTTGGTCTCTAAATATCCTCTTATGCATTTTAACATTTGCACACTGATTTACTTTTACTCTTAGAGCCTGCTGTGGTCAAGTCCACATCCCAGGACTAATGCCCTGACTCTCCAAAGCAAGTAAACTGCTTGTTAAGTGGCCTTGGCCCACAGTGTGAGTCCCTGACTCTTGGGTTTAACCAGGTGATGCTTAATGCACCTGGGCAAAGGTTGTGGATTTGTTTCCCACATGCAGTGGGAAGGGGAGGGTCACGTGGATTGGGCTTGGCATTCATTCCTCATGAGGCCCTGGTGGGCACTGAGTTACAAGTGCTCAGCTCCTGATGGTAAATGATGACAAAGGTTTGAGCTTGCCCCTACAGAAGCGTCTCCTTCAGGGGTGGGAAAGCGGCTCATGGCTCATTTCAATGAGCTTCTAATTGGGTCTGTGCTTTTAAGAGAGCAGTCTTTTCGGTCCAGCGTAGACACAGCCTAGAATTTAGTACTAGAAGGTTATTTAGAAACCAAGAGAGCCCACCTCTTCTCTAGCCATTTTCACACAAATTATTTGCCTTCATGAACCTCAGTATTCACATTAGAAAAATAAACTTGAGGGTAAGATAGATCAACCCTGGAATCCCCGTTAGCTGTACTTCTATAAATCTGGTTTTTATTTCCTCTTATGATTTTATCTAACCTTCTGATTGACATCTTTGAATCATTTGCCACTGGTTAGAAGCATTTGCCTGTTCCTTGTTTTAACATACAGGCCTTTCGCTATTCTAAGGGCATTATGTTGAGTGTCTTCATCATAACGCCCAAGGGAGGCCTCTCTATCTTAGAAAATACCAGAACATGCAAAGCAAAGGGGCTCCCCTATGATGAGCAGATAAGTCTATGTTTCAAAGTCCATTTTTAAAACTACTAAATCACTTCAAGCAGTTTCCAAACGTAATCTGAACAATATGGTGTGACTCTTGACGTTGGCTTCTACAATTAGTGTGTTATTAATTAAACTCTTGAGTAATATAATAACTTGACAGTTAAAGCCTTCTTTGCATTTAAAGTGCATGCAAACTGTAGCTCCAATTATAAATAAGCTCTCCTGCGATGGGCTTCAAACTGCAAATTGAATTATTCAGAGCAAATTGTTCAGTCTCTGCTCTGTTCTGGAGGGACGCTTCTTGAACATTCCAGGGGGTGCAGTATGAATGCATGTCTGTGGCTGGGGTCTCTATAAAGGGCCTCCTTGCTCATCTCTGTGTCCCTGTGTTCCATACCCTTTCTGCTGATACGCCAGACTAGAAATCCCAAGGGGCTGTCCATGGTCTCCCCGTCCAATCCACATGCTCCTGGTCCGTGGTGGCTACAAGAGTTTCCCCACCAAGGGCATGATTCAACCTTGCCCTTCTGTCACCCAAACATGCTGAGACTTTCTGTGACTCTCAGGATGGAGCTGACCTCCCTGCTTTAACTGCCACGGCCAGAAGCTCAGCCTCTTGTCTTTGTCCCCCTTTCACTCCGTCACTATGAACTTTCAGCACCTTCAAGGAGCAAAGCCGTTTCACCTCCCCAAGCCCTGCATACTCAGTTCCACATTCCTGGAATGGTGTTCCCTGCAAGGCCACTTCCTGTTTGTCCTGCACACCCAACACTCCGCCATGTTGCAGGCCAGTGTGCCACAGGAAGGATGTTCCTGCAGATGAGGCCGAGTTGGAGCTCTGAATGGGTTTTAGTGATGGGGAGGCATCGGGACCTCTGGAAAAGGATGCCTGAACTTGAGGTGGGCCCAGGGTTTCCGAAACCTGGTCACTCCTTCAAGGTAATTGCTTTGGTGGCTTCTGTTTGTTCTTCACAGAGAAAAGCTACTCTAGAACCGTCCTGTTATAAGCATGGGAGGTAGTGTTGTCCCTCTGCCGAAAGGTCCAGAGAGGGCAATCTCACTGTGTGTGAAGGAATGGAACTGATTCAATTCAGGAAAATTAGGACGCCGAGTTCAGGACCTCCCTCATGAAAACTGGCAGAAACGCATAACCTGAGAGGTTCAAAGCAGTCCATTAGGAAAGGTACAAATAAATGATTCCAGAGATTTTTAGAAGAGAGTAACCAGCCCTGGTGGGGAAATCTTCCAGGTCTGGGGCAGGGTCGGGGAGGAGGCATGGTATTAAGGCTATGCAGAGGCTGGCTTAGGACCCTACGCTACAGGTAAGTCTGGTGTCCTGCCTGTGACTCTCCACCTGGTATCCATCTCACAGGCTGTGGGGCCTTCTTGATTTATTGGAGTTGGTTAAAAGCAGTGATTTCCACATTTCCATCACTGAACTAGAAAGCGGACAACGTTCACGACTTTTGCCCTACCTAAACTATCACCCATGCTGCTATTTCATTCTTGTTCCTGGTAACAGACTTCCTTTCTTCCTCGGATGACTATTTGCACTTGCAATTCTGCATGACATTTTTCAAGGTACTGCGGCTCCCCATGCCATCAACTAGAGATGAGGGTAGAATAAAGACAATGAGAATCTGACATTGCCGGGCCATTCCAGCTACATGCCCTTGCTGTTGAGGATGGAGCCCGGGGCTCACTGTCTCTCCAGTCAAAGTCTGTGTTGGAAAGAAGTTGAAGATATGAGTCCACTGGGCTCTGACCCAAAGCTGTCTCCTCCAAGCAATGGAAATGACGTGGGGGACAGACACTTCTGCTGAAGGGACACTGAGCTATCTGATGCCATTGCTGTGTGTTGCCTAGAACCATCTTGGGCCCCATCTGTGTACCCGGGGGGAGAGTTGGTAGGAAGCCAGGAGCACTGGGCCCACACTCAGATCTGGTTCCACCACCACGGCAGCCACATGATGTCTTGAGGCAAGTTACTGAGCCCCTCAATTTGTCCACCGTGAGAGGGACAATATACACGTACGTATTGGTTTTTAGTTCCATGGAGTCATCCCCAAAAACCCAGTGTGCACCTACTATGTGATAGACCTTTTCCTGGACTTGAGAGCAGAGGAGCTGAGCTAGTGGATATGAAACCACTTTGGCAATGGAGGAGCGCCATGATCGATAGCATAACAATGAGCTTTGAAAAACCCGTCCTTTCCCTCCTGGTACTCTTCCCAGCCCACCCACATCATGGCTGAGAGAAACTTTCTTGGCCCAGAAGCCTAGGGAAGCTTGAGTGAGGCCCCGGCTGATCCCGGTGACCCGGCCTCTGAAGGCCGCGGCTGTGTTAAACGCGCTGGCCTATACATCAAGCAGGTGCTTTTACTTTAAATCTGTGCCCACTGCAATTAAAATGCCTGTGAGACAAGATCAGAAGCTGCGGAGAACAGCTGAAGGGCAGTCCAAACATTTTAATAATGTAACCATGCTTCACGTTTTAATTCGGTTTTACTTTGCTGGCTTTATGATCCGGATGGAACAAATAGAAACTCAGGGAACTTGAGAGGTCTGAGGAGCTTGAGGGTTGAAATCCTCCACGATAGAGAATAAGGCACCTCGGACTTTCTGGCACTTTCAAGACTAGAAAGCCCAGGATTTAGGGGTCCAAGGTTGGGGTCCTTCTGGTCTCCCCTCTGACCCTAACATGCGCCCTGTGGTCAGCCACCCCTCGCTCAGGCAGCCGTCTTCGCTGCTTCTGTCAGGGACAGGACTCTCTGCCTCTCTGCATCTCTGTGGTCTCCTCAGGCTTCAGTGGACAGGTCTCAGACCTGGACCAGGGACAGCAGAATCCCAGCTAAGAATTCCAAGCATTCCAGGATCTCTCCCCACCCTTCTTCCTAACAGAATGTCCTTTTCCTTCTTCTGTCTCTTTTCAAAAGAAAAGACTCCTCAGAGGCCTAACACAGGCTTCCAAGGAGCTCCCCAAGTTCCAATACGGCTCGTCTCTGAAGGATTCAAAATCCAACTTTGCCTTGTCGCCGTTTCAAGTTATGTCAACGGAAATGCTCCTCCTCCTCTTCCCTCCCTGCAAACTCCCTTGGGATGTTCATCTGCTGAGCACGAGCCGCCTGAGAGAGTGGCCAGCTGCTCCCCAGTCCCCCTTCGTCCTGCACAGGCGGACAGCTTCCTAGCCCTTCTTGCAGGGGTGTGTGGCCACCACCAAGTCCTAGGACTGGGATGCCAGCCGGCGTGACGTGAACCTTCTAGAACCTCCCGACACCACGCCCGTGTGCTCTCCCTGCTTCTGGCTTAGCTAGGTGTGCAGGGGAGCTTAGGGACCGTGTTCTCCTGAGCTGGGGTCCAGAGCCTGAGTCTCCCCTGGGAGAAGAAGAAGAGCTTTCCGGTTGAAATATGGGCTTTGTTCCCCAGTGAGGATCACATTTCCATCACGTTCCAAACATTCCAGGGGGGGATCTGTTACAGCAGCTAGCATTGCCTTGGCCATCACTCATGAAGGAAAGCCCCCTGGGGCAGGGCCCTGCTCAGGGCCCTGGTATTGTGGGTGACGTTCTTGCCGAACTCTGGATTCAGAGGAAGGTTTCATTACTGAAGAACATAAAGTTATTGTTTTATCAAGCTGTGACAAACACGATCCTTCTACAACAGAACCTAGTTCTGGAGTCACAAAATAAGAATTTCATTTGATATTTCCCAACAAAGGATATACCACTCATCCCCAAATCCAGAAGACGAGGAAATTAAAGTGAAGGGTGAATGTGTGCTTTTGTTAAGGGCACATAATCATGTGGATCACTGAAATGTATTTTCTCACCCGTCTCCCTTTCTTCTTTCAGTTTCTCTAATAAACATGCTTTGAACACCTACTATGTGCTGGGCCTAGTTTGGGGCTCTGGAGTGCATCAGCTGAGCAAGTCTTTACTCTCATGAGCCTTCATTCTATTGCATTGGAAAGTGAACAAGTAAGTATATGTGGTGCCAAGTGGTGAGATCACAGAGGACCAGCTTTACAGGTTAATAAATATTAGAGCAGAGACGGAAGACCCGAGGACAGGGGCTGAGCCTGTGAACTCCCAGGGGGAAGAGTGTTCTAGGTGGGAGTAATGCAGGTGCAAAGGCCCGGTGGGGGAGCATGCCTGGCGTGTCTAAGAGCAATGAAGTCGGTGTTGTGCCATGGACTGAGAGAGAAGGCAGAGTGGGGTTGGGCAATGAGGTCAGATTAATAAGGGGGCCAAGAGTGGAAGATTAGGCTGTCACTCACCACTGAATGGACATTCTCCTTTCAACCAGGTGAGTAGAAAACCACCGGACAGGTTGGAAGAGGAACAGCATGATATCTTACCTTGTAACCCCTCACTCTGGCTGCTATGATGACCATGACCAGCAGAATTTTCTCCAGGAATGGACACGTTCCACATCCATGTTGTCTAATAGACTTGCCATAAGTGCCAGGTGCCCACTGAGCCCTTGAAATGTGGTGAGAGCAGGCGGGAAATGGCACACCTGAGCAAAGTTAAACTTGAGCTTATACTCCACGTGTCCCTACTGCTGTACCTGTCTTATTGGTCAGTGCTCTAGAGGGGCACAGGCTGAAAACATGACCCCTTGGGTATGACGGTACTAAAGGGGACAACCTGGACCTGGGGGACAGGTTGATATGTCTCCAGTGCATTCTGCAAGCACAGAGATCAGGAATTCCCAGTGGAGGGGAGAAGAAGGAGCGCGACTCCTGTGAGATTCCCAGCCTGGCAGTGGAAAGGGCAGTGTTCTAACCTCCTAAGGTGGGAAGGACTGAGCACGGAGTGGTCTGGGGCAGAAGGCCCCTCAGGGCTTCAAGTGTGAAGCTGGGGACCTTGGGCTTCCTCCTGAGCATCCTCCTGCGGTCATTGAAGAGGCATTTTTGCTGATGTCTGTGGGTTGAGGCCAGGGCCCTGTGGTGGAGATGGACGTGTAAGAGGAGATATGCAAGAGCAGGTAAAAACACCTGGAGAAAGGAAAATGAATGAGTAAGAAATGAGAAGGCAGTCTCGTCTGGGAGCTGAGTTCCAGGCACTTCCATGTCTAGAGATCCCCATGATGAGGGGCACTCAGCAAATGGGAAGTTGGAGAAGAGCCATCAGAGAGGGTGCAGAGAGGGGCCAGAGGTCAGTGGGCCGCTCTGCGGGAAGGTCTTGTCCCATGGGGTTATGATTGGCCCCCAGGCTTCAGAAGGGGATCACTGGAGTCTTTGACAAAAGCCATTTGAGCAGATGACAGCTTGACCCGAGCATGGAGAAGGGAGAGAGAGAAGCAAACGGAGATGTCAGGTGGTGGCTGCAAGGACCCTTGGTGTAGACGGCAAGGGCGCTATGCAGGGGGCCGGCTTGTTTATAAACCTTGTTGCAGCCGTTCTGCCTCAACAGGACGGGGCGGGACGGGAGGTCGGCGAAGGTCAACCCTCTTCAGTGAAGTTGTCCATCCTTCCTTCTTTCTTTCTTTTCCTCACTCCCTCCTTTCCTGATCCTCAAGTGGGTGCTACACTGTCTTCTTCAGAGACATCCTCCCTGTCCCCAGTGATTGCGTGGCCCTTGGGCTGACACACCCTCCACTGTCCTCACACAGCATTCCTCAATCCCCTTGGCAGGACCATGAGCCCTGCTAGGCCGCCCTCTATCTCTGCCTCTGAGTACAGAGCACATAATAGATGCTCATTCAATGCTGGGCAAGGGGATAACTGTGAATTGAATGGCCCAATCATTGCCCTTGAATTGTTGAGGGCCATGTAGGGAAGAGTGATAAACTGCTAATTATGGTGTAGCATGGGAGGGCTTCCGAGGAAGCCAGAACCAGAATGTACCAGAAGCAGGTCAGTGGGTAACTCTGAGGCTGGGCAGGAAGGAAGCGCCAAGTGTTCTGAGAGTGAGCCAAGATCCTCTGTCCGGCTGGGAAAGCTCTCCTCAGCTGGACCGTGGGGAAGGCAGGCAATGTGGGTCCTCCCCTGCATCCCATAGAGAGGATCCTCAGATTCATTTGGGTACAAGACTGGTTTTTCCTCCATCCCTCAGAAGAACACTGCACGGTCCTACTGGGCATGACTGGCACACGGTGCTCAACACACGATGCTCAGTATCCCTCTTCAATAGCCAGGACCGTCCTCACAGTCCTATGACCTGAGCAGTCACTCTGGGTCTGATGCTCTATGGTCGCCACCTGGAAATTCTCCACACTTTCTGAACAAGGAGGATGTGCGCCTGCGTTTTGTGCTAGCTCCTCATATTATATACCGATCCTATGGCCTTCATCCTGTTCAATGAGATGAATCATTGGATACACACCTCCGTATCTGGGCCAGGTGAAATTGCTATGAAATAATCTTAAATGCTTACTCTCAAGTTTTGCACTTATCTCTTCATGAACCACCAGCAGTCACCTAGGAGCAGGCAGCTGAGGACCACGTGCACAGAAGGTTGCCCAAAGGACAGCTGAGCATTAGCAAGGACAGCTGTACTGTGCAGAAAGGACTGGGTCATTGGTCAAGACCATTCAGCTTCCCATGGAACTGGCCCCTGAACAATGGATATTGGGTCCATACTCTGTTCCTTAGAGGACAAGGGACATCTTCCTAATGTTGCTCGGGGGCCCAGGATACTGTCATTTATAAGGCTAGATCCATGTTCATGGCAGTTGGCAAACACTTCCCCACCATGTCAATGATCTGCGTCCCAACAATGTGAGTAAGTCATGAGTCGGCCTTGGTCCCCTTGCCTGGTAGAAAACTGAACCTCAGGAAGGATACTGAGCTGCCCCCGGTCCTGCGTTAGCCACATGAAGCCAAGTCCTCTGTCCAATATGCGGGACCCAAGCTCCATCTGTTAAGTGAACGGATATTCCAGCTGTGAACGGGTTTTTGTTTTTTTTCTCCTGTTCTTTCTGGGAATGAGCCAGCTGTTATTTCAGGAGCAGCCAGAAAGGTGAACGGTTTTGTGAAACTATGAAGCATTTAGGAAGGTGAAGGCTCGGGGCACCAAGGCTGCCTGTGCCCCCCTTCTCCCAGCTCGCTGCCCGCTTCCCTCCATTCGGGCCTCCAGCTACAAGCCTCTCGCCTGGAGACAGAGAGGAGAGGCTCCCTCCTTCTCACTTTCAAGGTCGCGCTCTCTTTAAGCAAGGGTGGCCTCCCAGGGCTCAGTTCGTGTGCCCTTCAAAGGGCAAAAACACTCCTGACTTTTTCAAATAAATCTGTGTGGGCTACCCACGTCACTTCTGCCAGCCACGTTTAGCCTGGGAACTGGAGTGCAGAAGGGGAGCTGAATCACAAGCCCACAATCCCCAGGCCTGGCCTTGGCCTTGGCTGTGGAGCAGGTCTGAGGCTGGAGGTGGGAATTCCTGCTGTGTGCTGGTGTGCGAAGCTGTGAGCCCAGGACAGGGGAGGCCCTCACTGCCACTGGAGGTCCTTGTCCCACTGTGAGCCAGGCTCTGGGATAAGCATGTGGGGCTGGGACAGGGAACCACAGGGCCTCTGGCATTCGTTCATTTACTTATTCACGGATTCCTCCACGTCACAGCCCTGCACCCAGAGCATCTCACTGCCACATCCTTGTGTGTGGTCGCTGTGGGCTGAACTGCCTCTGCCCAAGAGATGTTGAATCCCTACCTGGTGGTCAAGTCCAGATGAGGTCCTTAGGATGTGCGCAGATCCAATACAATCGGAGTCGACAGATTATGTCCACGTGCAAATACCCCACAAAGAAATCCAATATATCCATATGCATAATTATAATCCACTAATTAAAATACCACTACTACTACTACTAATAGTACTAACAACAATAGGAAGGAAATTAGCAGAATAATGCAAATGGATTGGGGGAGGGGGAGGGGAAGGAAAGGGGAGGTTTAGGGAAAATAGATCGACCAGATTATATGCAGGAATATGGCATGATGAATCCATTGTTACGGATCATTGTAATTCATCAATACAAAAATGAAAGCCAGAGGTCACCACAGGGCAGGCACATGGGGGAGATGTGTGACCACGAAGGCAGAGGTCGGGGATGCTTCCACCAGCCAAGGATCCCCAGAGGTCTCCAGCAGCAACCAACCCAGGGCTAAAACCCTCCCAGACCTGGAAAGGGGCCAACCTTGCTGACCCCTTGACCTTGGACTTCAGGCCTCTGCACTGTGAGATGAAATGTCTGTCGTTCCAACCATGCAGCATGTGGTCTGTGGTTACTGCAGTCTTTGCCAACTGATGGGACAGCTAGTTGGAAAGAGCAGCCGGAGGCAGGAAGCCACAGGACAGGTGGAGGTGGGCACAGAAAGCCTCAGGGTGCACAGAGGAATCACCTCGTTCCAGGGAGGATACTGTAGAGGACTTCAAGGGACGGGGCCCTGCCAGCTCTCCCTTGATGTCTAGAAGACTGTCCCCAGTGGCCAGGTGTGCCAGGCCCACAAGTGAGGAGAAGGGATGCTGAATTCAAGGACAAGGCCGGGGAGGGAGCTGAGGATGGGGAAGAGGACCATGGGAAGACTTGTTCTTGTGTCTGTCTCCAACCTTCAGAACACATCCAGAGCCCATGAGGTGTTAACAGATTCCACAGCTTACATTTTCTTCCAGGGCACCGTGACACCCGCCCGAATTACTGAAAAAGGCTCTTCAGAACTTGTCTTTCTGCTTCCACATCAGCCTAGTCTCGTCTCAGTCACGGACAGTTCTACACCAGGTCACACTCAAACTCCTGCTGCTTCCCATTGTGCTCACCTTCCTGCCCAGCTGGGGAACCCACAGCCCCGGCCGCACCTTTCTCTCTGACTTTATTTCCCCTGTTCTCATTCTGTTCCAGCCACATTGACCTCCGTGCATCTCTGGCCCAAGAGTCTGGGCTTGTTCACTTCCCTGTGCAGAATGCTCATTCTACAAGAGTGAATGTCTCCCTTCTTCCCTTCTTCAGAGTGCCACCGAGGGCTTGGAGGCCTTCCTCTGCCACTGAATATAATATAGCAGCCCTTCCCAGGCCCTGCCCCTCTTACTCTGCTCCACAGCTCACCATTTATTTTGCGAATGCATTTATTGCTTGCCTCCTTCTGCCACAGAGTGTGAGCTCCTCGGAGTCCAGGGCTTCCCTCTGCCTCCTTCTCAGCACCAAGGAAGCTGAGATGTAGCCACCTGTGTCAACTCCCTGCCAGCGCTCATGTGGCATGACGCCTCTGCCAACTCTGAGGTGAGGACCATGTCTCTGCAGCCAGGTGGGTGATGGTGCTTGGCCCTGCTGCATCCTCTCCGAAGAGAAGGAGAGAACCGGGTGACAGTCACTTTTGCTAAGAAAGGGAGGCAGGAGAAAGCAAAACTGCCACCCAGGATAGGAGGCAGGAAACACTGACATGGAGACTCCCCATCAGTGGCCTCTGCTCAGGACACAACAGGAACTGTAGGAGAAAATGGCACCACAGCAGCAGCTGAAATGTGGCACTGGGGTTGACTCCAGAAAGGAGCTGCGTGAACAAACCTGGTGGATGCACCGCGGGGTCCTTCTGTGAGAATGCAGTTTCCACACCCTTGAGGATTCTGGCAGTCCATGTTGGCAGCCCACAAGCCCAGGTTTTGTTGCCTGCTTGTTATTGAATACCCAGCCATTCCTAGCTCTGTGCTGCAGACCTGGAAGCCCTAAGCACCATTCCAACAATGGAGACAACCAAGAAGCCTCCAGCCGGCTGCACTCTGGCCACCGTCTTAGTGTGTGTTGTGCTGCTGTAACAGAAAACCTCAGACTGGGGAATTCATCATGAATGGAAATTTTTGCTCCAAGTTCTGGAGGCTGGCATGTCCCAAAGTCAAGGGGCTGGGGTCTAGTGAAGGCCTTCTTGCTGTATCATACCACGGTGGAAAGAGAGACAGGAACAGAGGGAGAGAAAGCAAGAGCAGGCGAGCCCACTCCCAGGATGACCACCCCAGCACTTTCACTAAGACAGCACCCAGCTCCTAATGCCTCTCAAAACCCACCTTCCACCACAAATAACTTGCCCCATGAGCTTCAGAGAGCACAGACGTCCAAACCACACGGATTCCACAAAAGAGCAGAGAAACTGCTGGAATCTCAGACTTGAGTCTTGTTTCCTCCATTTACAGTCTCCGTCCTCCTGGGCAGTCACCTCTCCCCTGAATTTCAACTTTGTCTTTTATCAGAGGGACAATGTTGTGAGCCAGGGTTCCCACAAGGACTGAAGGAGCCAGTCTGTGTGTCTCTGTGATGTTCCCACAGTACTGTGACTCATCCTGGTTTCTATGGCACCTCATGCATGGTTCTCAGGACGCCTGTGCACTTACCAAGCACTCTGCAAGGACCTGTATCCCCAGATCACCTGACCCTGTGGTGGCCCTGTGTCCACCATGGCTGTGACAAACAGGCATGTGGTTGCCAGAGGAGCACCCAATCTCCCATGGGAGTCCATGCGTGAGTGGGTGTATCATTCACACAAGGGCCGATTGCCGTGACAGGTGAAGAGATAGTGATGACATATCAGGAGCCCCGGACGATGCCCCTGCCCACGAACACCAGAGAAGGTGACTTAGACCTCAAGGGAGTGATCCGAGCTCTGAGCCCCAAGGGGTGAGTTGAATGTGCCTGGCTGAGCAGTGAGCAAAGGGACCTGCCAGAGTCACAGGTGGGCAGAAAGGAGGAACCCAGAGAGGGGAGGGGCCATCTGGAATTTGTCACCAGGAGGTAGTGATACCTTACTGTCAAGCCTTGACGGATGGCCTTGGGCAGGAGCAGACACTGCATTTGTGGCTTGAGAATGAAAGCTGAGGGTCTGAAGAGTGAGAGGGACGAGACTCTGGTCACCAGGGTGGAGCCAGTGCCTAGAATCTGGAAATTGTTTCTAAGAAAATTGTCTCCAGAAGAGTGAAGGCAGGTAAGCTGGGCTAATGGGGGCAGCTTGTAGGGGGAGAGGGGGTCTCCGTAGCTCAGCAGAGGTGCTCTGAGACATAGAATCAGTGCGACAAGGTAAAAGGCAATGACATTGGGCCCTAGGGCAGGTTCTGCGACAAAATCAATGATCTTTGGTTGCACAAACTTTGGACAGCCCACCCCAATCCTCCCCTGTCTCCCCTTTCTGCTTTGCTCAAAGTCCCAGTTTGTTCAGGTCGATGTCCTGCCCCATGGTGATGGAGAGCAAATCCTAAGGAGTCACGGAATTGCCACCCCACTTGCTGGTGCTAGGAATAGAGGCCTGTGACCCACCATGCCCAAAGAGCTAAGAGAAGAAACCCTCCCACTATTCCCTGGGAAAAGTCTCCTCTTAATTGATGAACAGGAGGAGCTGCCCCTGGTTACCAACCAACTAGGTCCTCCAAACCTGTTGGGCTCCTCACTCCCAGGACCTGAGAATCCAACCTATTTGGACAGTGTTGGGAGACTCCTTTTTATTTTTTTCCAAATTCAGGAATATTTTCATATACATAATGAGTTATCTTGGAGATGAGACCCAAATCTAAGCACAAAATTTGTTTATCTTTTGTATACACTTTACATATGAAGCCAGGTTATTGGACAGTCCCCACAGGGCTCTCCATGCTAAGGAAGGTAGACACAGAAAACAGAAAGCACCTGTGTCCTTGCTCCTTCGATGTGTTCTGCTGAAGTGCCTGCCACCTCCCTGCAGCGGGCCCCTTGCTGCCTGGTCCACTTGGGCTGGGCTCCTGCTACTTACTGCTGAGGTCATCCTACCTGATACAGTCAGGCTGAAGCTGCCCAGTCCAGGGAATTATTGCTCACACCACTGGGATACGCTCTTTATCCTGAAACTCTGCAAAGAAGGTTTTGAGAATTTTATGTTCTTCCTATTCTTTATGAGAACCATGAGCAATGAGTTCAAAGTCGCTCTCCGTTTCCTCTCCCCAAATAACACCCGTTCCTGGGAATTTGTGTGTGCAAGGTGGCCCCGGGCTCCTCTCTTGTCTTCTGGGCCTTCATATATTGAGCCACAGCCTCTACGCAACACTTGCTTAAGATGCAGTTGCTAGTAAAATATATCCCATGGTCAACCTCTCTCTCCTACTTCCTCCCTCATCCTCTGCAAATGTCCAGGTCTCCACTTGACCTGTTGACAACGAAAGGGCTGGGATAATGGACTGACCTGACTCTCCAAATTTAATGCCCAAGTCTATTCTTAGTTCTCTGCTCTCTGCCTGGGGACAGTGCCCTGAGGTGGCTAGATAATGGGAGAAACAATTTATGCCTCTTGTGAAAGGAAGAGGCATCTTTTTTGGTGGGCCATCTTGGAATGCACACTTGAACAGAACAAAACACCTCCTGGACCCACCAGTGAAGTCGTCTTGTGGACCCGTATGAAGCCTCTGAGGCACCCCACGCATGCTTCACAGCTAACCACCAGAACTCAGGGGCAACTCAGACGCCTGGCGGTTTAGACACGTTGTGGTAAATTTCACATGGGCTCCCCACAGCACAGCAGAGTGTCACCATTCACTGGACACGACACCAGGTACTTCCTTAAGGACTTGGCATGTGCTACAGAGAGAAAGTATTGCTACAGTTTGGAAGAACAAAAGGGCTGAGTGCTGTCATTTTCCACAGCTTACAGAGGGACAGAAGTATCGGCAGACAGGTGGAGGAGTATCCTGTCCGAAGTCACACAGGGGAAATCGGCAAGCCTGCATTAGAGCCAATTGGACCACAGAGAGCAGGAGTGACCAGCCACAGAGGTGGCAAGAACAGGGGGTGAGGAAACCACCCCAGGCCAGGAGCCGAGCCCTGAGCTCACGGGAGCAGAACAACACCAGGGACAGAGGGAAAGGCTCTGGAGTTGTGTCCTTGGCAATGGTGGGATCTCTGAGCTCCCCTCAGACGGAGGCACATTTCACTCTTAAACTAACAGGAGGAAACCAAAGGGCTGGGAGGCCCTGGGGCTCCTTGAGTCACACAGAGCCCTGAACGCACACGGGCTGAAGAGCCAACCTCTGACGTGCCCAGTGTGTCAGGCACCATGCCCGGGCCTTGGGAGCACAAGCTCCCCATGCGACTTTCTAGGTAAAGACTCTGGGGCTCCTAAGGGGCAAGAGACTTGCTGCAGATGTTCAGCAGGAAGGAGCAGAGAAAGGGCCCCCACCATCCCTGCCACACAAGACGGCGTTGCCACAGCCCAGGTCCTGCACGGGGCTGCTTGGGTCCTCCTGTCCAGGGGCTGCTTGAGGGATAAATCGAAACACACCTTCTGGGTGTGCCCATTTCCTCTGGAGCACAGCTACAGCGTGCTGACCTCCAAGCCCCGGGACCCAGCGTGGCTTTGCAAGGATCTGGACAAACTCAGCATTAAGACAACCCACAGGGTCTGTGGCGTGGTGCATGGGGGAGGCCAGGTCATTGGACAGTCCCCACAGCACTCTGCATGGTGTCGGTGAGTCCAAGTGACAGAAGGACAGTTGCTCTTAGATCCCTGCTTTCTTTCTCCCCATCTGATTTCTCTTCTTATTTTCTCAGCCTCTTTCTCTTCACCTTGGCATCAGTAGATTCTAATACATTGTTTTTCTCATTCCACTTTTTCTCTTTAATTGCTTTTTACATATTTTTACAAAATATGTTGAGAACATGGGGGGGGGTGAAAAACAGTTTGACTGGCTGCATGTTGACCTGTCAATCGATGGATCAATAATCAATATATAGTTACGTGTGTGTGGCAGGGAGAGGGAAATGAGGAGAAAGACAGAGAATAGACAGTTATCTACCATCTATCACCCATTATCTGTGTGTACTCACTTACTATCACCTGCTCCTCTGCCTATCATCTGCTGCTGTCTATCCATGTGTTCATCTCTTTATCTGAGGAATCTGAGACACCCGCGTTCTCCAGGTGGAGCTCTGAGCAGGACAGGGTGATTGGCCCTCCACCTTTTCATATGACCTTCTGCCTCTCCTTGAGCAATCAAGCCACACCCCATATTGTCTCCACTGCAAAACCCTCCAGGAAAAGGTCCTTGGTGGGACCAGGGAGAGCAGAGCCACGGGTTCCTTATTTTTACTTTTATTCTTTCAAGGCTGAGTTCAACACAGTTGGTGGCTCTGACAGAAACCACTGCCACCAGTTGAAAAGTTAATTATGGATTTTTGCCCCTTGAAATAAAACATAAGTTTTATTGGAAGTTGAGGGATAAATCGAAACAGCTGGCGGGAGCATGCCAAGCCACTGCTGTGACAGAGCCCATGATGTTCTACTTAGAGTAAACATTCCTTTTATTTTATTTTTTTAAGGCCCGTGTCTGCTGCGTAAAAGTCATCATCTCTTTCATGTGGGACAAAAGAGGATTTGGAAAGGGAATCTTCTTAAATCTGTGCATTGAACATGCAGCTTATGGGAGCCTAAGGGACATACATGTTGCCTTTTTCTTACAGTGGGTTCCTCTTAATTGTGACTTTTCTAAAGCCCTTCTGTAGCCACCCTAACCATCCAATTAGCTCGCTTCATCTCTGTATGATGAAAAGAACCCTCTCGCCGAACATACGGCAATTATCAGCGAGCCTCTAAAGCCATTGTGCTCTTTCTGGTGATGTGAGAGTCCCCTAGATAAAATAAGGTTTGATTTATAAAATCCTGAAATATATGTGAATATGATATCTATAAATAAACACTATAGTAGATGCAAAATCTCATTACAAGGAACAATTTTATTAGCATATGCATTGAGGAAAATGCTGTCTGATGTTAATGTTGGTAAAATTAAACTCCAGCCATCCCATCAACTAATCATTCCTGAGCTCTACGGCATGGGCACCGCGGCCGTGAAGGCATGTGTGTGAGAACATAGTGTGTGTGCATGCTCCTTTTTATAAAGGATTGAAAAATACCTTGGGACTCCTTCCTAGCTAAATGAATGCAATCGTAAATAAAAGTAAGACTGATGGGGGAACTTTCTATATGCCAGGTTTTATTCTGAGCAGTTCGAGCTACAGGTTGAGCGTCCATCATCCAAAATGCTTGGGACCAGATGTGTTTTGGATTGGGGAATTTTTTTCCCAAATTCGGGAATATTTTCATATACATAATGAGATATCTTGGAGATGAGACCCAAGTCTAAACACAAAATTTGTTCATCTTTCGTACGCACTTTACATATATAGCCTGAAGGTCATTCTATGCAATATTTTTAGTACACCTGCATTTTTTTGGCTATGGCCAAATATTAAGGTCAGGTTGGAATTTTCCACCCACAGCAGCGTGTCAGTGCTCAAAATGTTTCAGATTTTGGAGCATTACAGATGTCAGATATTCAGATTCAGAACACTCAACCTATAGTCTTCACAGCTACTCTGAGTGGTTAGTACGGTTAAGTCTAGAAATGAAGCTTGAGAAAGGAGAAGTTAGCCAATTGCCCTGTCCACCTGGACAGCCACTGTTGTACCTGGGCTAAATCAGAAAGCACAGAGGACAAAACACCACCACAGAATGGCAGAATGAGAGGCGTCTATTTGCATGTCAAAGCCTAACATAAAAATCATTGGTGTTCTAAAGGAAGGAGAAGAGGAGGTTCCCAGGGGACAGAGGAAGGGATGAGAGAGAGAAAAGTATCCCAGGAAGAAGTGGAAAATACAGGATACTGAAAGACAGGCATCGCCATGTGCTTTTGGAATGACAAGACAAGAACCTAAAACTCTAAGATAGGCTAATGGAAAATAAATCCTTACACAGTCACACCGTGCAAAATGCACCATCACAGTTTGGGTTTTCAAAATGTTTTCAAAAATGTTTGTAATGCACAGTTGAGTGAACCCTAAAGTACCATGTAAAAATTTCTCTTCAATATCATCCCCATCATGTAAATAAGCAAAAACACAAGTGAAAAAATCTAAATGACAAAACAGCTTTTCTCTGTTACGAGATTATTGGTGACTTGAATTTTCATCTCCTTATGAAGCTGTGGTCTAGGTATTTTTTCCACAATGGTTGGGTATTTCTTTTATAAGCTGAAAGTCATGAAAATATGAACTTAGAAGAAGATGAAAAGATCTTGTGTCTCGTCGTCCTTTTCCTGGCACTGAGGTCCAAGGACCTTACACCCTTCAGAACACAAGCATCCCATAGACAAGGCACACTTTTCGGCAGAAAGGAGAAGCGGGCTGGCGTGCTGAGCCCCTTAGCCCTCCGAATGATGGGATTCAGTGGTTGGGAAAGAGTAGCCTGAGGCTGCCTTTTGCCCGTGGCATTGGGTGGATGGAGGCAAAAAGGATCAGGTGTTAGATCAGTTCCCATTGGATCTGTAAATACGGATACAGCCATCTCTGGGGAGGGTGGGGGAGAAGGGGACCCCTACAGGTCCCCATGGTGACTGGGATATCAGGATATGAGTGTGGAGGTTCCCACAGAGCATGAGGTCAGCAGATATGAAGGCAAATACCACCACCCTGAGCCAGGTAGACCTCCCGAAGCCCTTCCCCCGGCTTCCCTCCTTTCTCTCTCCTCTCTCTGTCCCCGCCATTCTCTCTCCCTGGCCCTCACCCTTGCTCTCTGCTCAGGGATGGTTTTGCTGTGGTCACACCTTGCCCCAAACCACACAGACCATCAGAAGTGGCCTGGCCTCTCCTTGTCTTCCTTTGCCCTTCCCCAGCCGTCGCTGAGATCCACCAGCTCTCCTTTCCCCTCAAGAACATCCCCTCCTTCTTTCCTCACCTGCAAATGCCATTCCCATTCCAGGGCACAGGAGGCAGGATCTGGGCCCCATCGCTGCACCTTCTTGCAACCTTCAAGAGACTCCTTTCCCCACTCAAGCAGGCATCCCTGAGGAATGAGTGGAAGAATCTTCCCTGGGTTTACTTGCCCAATTAAATAGAAGTTAGCCAATGCAAACCGTAAAGACTTATCTGAAACCAGACTTTGCCCAGTTTGGGAAGAATAAATGGTGAATTGCTTTCAATCCCTGTTACCACCCAATAGCACTGAACTTGGTGTTGAGACAAGCATACAAAGCACTTGGCGGCTTAAAGTTCAAGTTTACAGTTTTTAAAAAAGTGGACTTTTTACTGTTTTACTGGCATAATTCTGAACAGTGTCAGCACATCAGCAGTGCACACAGAGCAGCTCAGCCTGGCCAGAAGAATGTGCTACTGATGAAGAGTTTTTTGAAAAGCAAATGAAGGACCACAAAGATAAATACATGCCACATTCCCTTTCATTTCACATCAATTTTTAATTTGCACAAGTTCCAAATTATGTGAATCATATTAGTAGCAACTTATTTTCAGTGATAATATTAAATTTCTCGGAAATTTTCACGTAGTGATCTAGGTCGTCAAGGTGGAGGACCACACAGTCCTGCGCCGACACTGCACGTTACAATTCTCAAAGCACTTCAGAATTTGTAAATTAATTTTTTCCTCAAATTAAAACATGAGAGGGCATGAAATTCTTATTAGATTCTCGTTTAACCAAAGGGAACATGGGTATAAGAAAAGCAGGGAAAACAGTGAATTACCAGAGATTTCTAAGGCTTGCCCTTCCACAGTTTGTCCAAGCATGTATCCATATGTCCATCTATCCACATAGTGCTCATGCCTTTATATCTGTCAGTCTTTTCCTCCTCCATACAGTGGCTGTATATGTTCGTGCACATATGCAGGATGATTGTGAATACACCTACAGTCCACGCCCACATCCATGGGCTCTGCATCTAAAGAACCTCAGATCAATATGTATGGGAAAAAAATCTCATCTGTATTGAACATGCAAAAACTTTCTCCCTTGTCATTATTCCCTAAACAATACAGCATATCCACTGTTTACACCGCATCTACATTGTAGTAGTATAATAATACAAAATCTAGAGATGATGTATGTAGATAACATGCAAATGCTATATGCTATTTCATGTACAAGACTTGAGTCTCCACCGTTTTGAGCTTTCACAGGGATCCTGGTACCAACCCCTTATGGAAACCGAGGAGGAAAGACTATAGAATATCAGGTAGCAACCAAGTGGGACCCCTCCCCTAACAGAACAAGTCTGTTGAACTTGGAACAATGTCCATTGGCTTTGAATGTGGGCATCAGTGTGTTCTCCTCCCAATAATTCTGTGTCTCCTTCTAACACTGTGGACCACGAGAGATCAATCTCATTTCCATATTCTGGGAATGCCCCAAGGGAATTACCTGCAGGGGACACATTCAGGCTGATGCAAGTGGTAGATAAAGGAGGAGATTGAATCAGGTGTGTGTGTGTGTGTGTGTTTTATTTTTCTTTGTTTTGGGGTTATATTAAAGGAGAAAGCACATGAATAAACAAAACATCCACAAGAATTTTATCAGAATTATGTTCTATTTTTTCCATTTATACATTTCCAAGCACAGGTCCTTAAGTTGTTGGGTTGCTTGGTCAGAATTTGTTGAATGAATCTCCTGGGTGTGGAGTGCCTTGTTCCTGCCCTTGCAGAACTGGACTCAAGGAGACAAACTGTAAACAAGGAGAATGAAGTGATATGGGTGGGCTCTGGGGGTCCTCATGCTGGTGACTAGTTACCACACCTCCCGCTGATACCAGTATCACAGTGGAACAAGAAGAGACTTGGGGAGAGGCGGTGCCCTCCCTGAGGGTCTGCTGGGGTGGAACGGGCTTCATTCGTGGGCTGGGAACAGAGGGCAGGGTGGGTAGCACAACGTGGATCCAGGTATTGTGGGCCAATACAAATAGCTTAAACATTGGGTTTTGCACCAGGCAGTTAAGGTCTCTCCCTCATGCACCTGCCAGCTGCAGGAACTTAACTAGAGGTCCCTCACGTGTCTGGTCTTGTGTATAAAATGGTACCATAAGATTTGGACAGTGCACGTTCGACTCCAGGCTGGATGCCTAGCACAGAGCAGACACCCACCCAACAGCCCTGCAGCACCAGTTACTCCTCATTCAAAGCCTTCCACTGAGCGGGCCTTTCTCAAAGCTTCTTCTTCTCCCAGTTCTGACCCACCATCCTATCTTCTCGCCTGTGCCTTTGGCTGGCCCTTAGGTCCACTGGTCTTTTCATAGGTTTCCTCATCCATAGACTCCATGTGTTGGCTCTGCTTCTAGCCTCTCTGGATTCACTGTAGCCCAGGGGTTGGAGAGAGGCAGTGGGTGCCACCAGCAACCCATGGGTAACAGTCCCCCGGGCTTTCCTGAACCATGCAAGGAATCCAGTACCTTGACCACATTCCCACAAGACACTGACAAATGGGAAGGAGAAGCTCAGAGTTTACCTACCTGGCCAAAGACAGC
The DNA here is from genome assembly GCF_047511675.1 of Marmota flaviventris. Classification (NCBI taxonomy): domain Eukaryota; kingdom Metazoa; phylum Chordata; class Mammalia; order Rodentia; family Sciuridae; genus Marmota; species Marmota flaviventris. The sequence continues at coordinate 8,125,134 of NC_092499.1, read as the reverse complement.
AGGGAGGGCTGGACTTTCATTGTCTCCTAAGTCTGACTTCCAGGCTAGTGCTTTGGAAAGAAGCACAAAATATATGGATTTGTGTAATGCTGCACACGGAATGGACACGGGCCTCGTCCAACCCATGTTAACTGTGATTTTAGCCACAGAGGTGGCTCTTAGCTCCAGGGAGTTAGTAATATCCAGTTGGGTGAACAGAATATGACGTCATAGTCTGGGAAGCCAAACCCCCTGAAGACAAAGTGACACACTGGAAATTCACCCTCTCCAGGGAAACTGAGGCCAGCGGTAGGGTCGAGAGCCGCAGGGAAAAGCTTAAGTGAGTGAGTCTTACAGCATCTGGTCAGAGAGCAGAAAAACTCAATTGATCATCTCGACCTTGAGATGCCTCCCTCCACCATCCTCCTCGCCCCAAAACATCCTGAATGGCCGGAATGACCAGGAGGCAACAAAACTACCAGGTGACTAATGGGATACCCTGCTCTTCTTTCAGATGCCCTGGTGCCTCCCAGCCACTCAGGTACACACCTGCCTCTAGGAGGGAGCAGCTTCTGCCCCTGAAGCTCATACGACTGTTCCCAAAGTTTCCGATCATTTTTATTGTTCATAGAAAGAGGAAGGACGGACCCGGGCTGAACACTTGGCCTCGGAGTTGGGGCAGCCAGGATGCAGCAGCACCCTCGGGGACCTCTGGCTGGGTCTTTGCTGCCCAGAGCACATTCAAGGCAGTGGGGGCAAAGCTAGGCGAGAGCATCCTTCTCCAGGCCACACATATCCACCCACCCCCTGGATAAGATAGAAAATGGAGGCTGCAGGGTGCAGACGAGGGTGTGAGTGGGATTAGAGATCTGCTGGACTCGGGGGCTGCAGAGTACACCTTGGGACTACGCCCAGCAGCTGGGCCTGTGAGTGTAAATGACAACTGTATTGGAACACAGCGGTGCCCATTGACTGACAGAGTCTGGGGCTGCTTTTTTAAACATAAGAAAGGTCTGAAAAGACAAAAAAATTTACTATCTGGCCCTTGATGGAAAAGTTTGGGAAAGCCAGCAGAGGGACGATTACCCAGGTAGGTATCTCAGCGAGGCAGGCACCTCGGCATGACACGTTCTGCAGGGACGCTCACCTGGGTTAGTCTGCCAAATAAATAAAATATTACACACCTTCCCAGTCAAAGGCAGGAGGTACAAGAAAGAGAGAGAAAAATCGTAATAAAAGGTAATCCCATTGGATTTATCGTTTCAGCCCTGGAGCAAGCGAGTGTATCTGAAGAACATTCGGCAGCCTGTCGGGGGAGGCAACCCTCATGGGCGTCGGGCCGCCTGGGGCGGAGGACCACTGGGGTTGGGGATGCGGACCCAGCATCTCCATTTCTCAGGCTGACGTCGGAGGAAGCTGGGACCCTCAGAAGACTGGCCTTGTCCCCCCAATCTTGCTGGCATTGAATCCCACTTAGAGTGTGAACAGGGAAGGGGGGGACCTCCGGACAAGGTACACCTTTCAATTGAAATGGGACCGATGCATTATTAAAGCCCAGAGCCAATCTGGGGCAGTGTTTATTTCCTCTTGTGCATTGAGGGGTGTCACAAAAGAGAGGGAAGAGGAAAGGAGAGGACAGAGGAAGGGTGGAAAGAAAGCGAGAGAGACAGAGAGCGCCTGCCAAGAAGAGGAGACGAGAGGGGGAGCCAAGGAGGAGGCTGGCCTTTCTTTTTTCTTTCTTTTCTTTTCTTGATGTGTTTGCCTTCACGACTCCGAAGTTCTCGCTAATTCCATCTGTCCACAACAGAGCCATCGACGGCGAGAAAAAGCGTTTCCATATGTGCAAATTCGCATCCAGCCTCCCTTAATCTGCACCGTGGTCCTCTGAAGTGGAGGGGAGCCCGCCTGCCAAACCCACTAATGGCATCCGACAGACACGGTGCTGGCTGAGCCGCAGCACCCCCCCCCCCACCTAATGGTGTCACTCTGCACAACTTCTTGTAAACACAGGGCCCCTGGTATCACGGCTTCCTTGGTGAAGGCCTCATCCCTCCAGATCCACAGGTGGCCCTTCCAATGACAAGGGACCTTGAAGGGCCACATGCCATCACCTGGCACCACCGGGTTCCTGGGCTGTCTGCTCCCCATCTGCTCCTGCTCTGTGCCTTGGCCCTGGTGGAATGGACGCTCTTGTGTTTCCCAGCAGCCCGAGCCCTGCCCTCTCCTGTCCCTTCTCCAGGGCCTGTTCCTCCTCTGCTGCTCTCTTGACCTGACCCAGCACTATCGCACCTGACACTTGCTCGTGAACTGTTAGATGGTGTAAGAAAGGTGCAGGGGCAGGACTGAGGCCCTGCCTGGTGAGGCTGATGCTCAGAGGGCCCGTGTAGGTAGAGAGGGGCCTCCCTCAACCCCACTGGGTTTGTCTCCTGGGTTTTTAGCCTCACCTTTCCTCAAAGTAGTGGCTTCAGCCCACTCCTGTCACCCACCCTTTCCTGACTCCATGGGGTGACTGGCAGCTGTTGTTACCAGGAGTCGGCCCTGGGCCTCACTCCCCACTGGCCCCAGGAAAGGGCTCCCCTTCCTGCATTATGTGATTTTAGCACAAACCTCTGGGAGGCAGAGGAGGAACTGGGAGGGGCAGACCCTTGAGGTCACCAAGCTGGCAGGCCCCTGCCTCTCCCCCACTCTCCTTGGGAGCTCCCCTGCCTGTCCTTGTTTGGTGGGTACAAAAAGGAGATGGGGGTGACGTTCTGAGGGAGAATCTGCACGTCGCTCCCACCACTCTCCTTTCTCCAGTGTCCCTGTATCCCACTGGGATGTCACAGTGAAGGTCAAGAACATAAGCGCAGGGCTGACAGCCTTGCTCAGACAGGACCTCATGTGTTCGTGGACCCTGGCCTTGAAGCAAGGCCTCGTAGCTCAGAACTTTGGGGACTTGGCTCGGACTGTCTTCCTGAGCACTTCCCCCTTCTCCTAACCACATCTTCTCCTGGTTCTTCAGCCAACAGATGCTGAGTTACCTCAGATTAAAATCAGCTCCCTGGGCCATCTCAGAAAGGGCCGCAAAGGACTGACTTCAGCTCCTGCACTGTGATCCACCCTCATCCTCTATTTATGGCCTCAGGGTCCCTCCAAGGGTCTAGACTACAGCTGTAAAGAACTTCAGAAAACCCTCTAGAAAACACCAGAATGTGTAGTCCAGAAACAGGGAACCTCTGAGAACACGGGGTTTTCCTTGCTGATCCCCACTCTACAGGGGAAGAGGAATTCCTGAAGAGACAGGCATGTGGCTTTAGCCATTACTGTCACCCACACTTTCCTGACCCCGTGGGATGACTGACAGCTATGGTCACCTGGAATTGGCCCTGGTGCCTCGCTCCCCACAGGCCCCAGGAAAAACAGAGTCTCTGTGAGGCCTTGGACAGAACCAAGCCCCTAAATCTTGAGTCCATCAAATTCCACTCTCAAAATTGGAAAAAGAACAGAAATCGTGCGTGAAGGAGAGCAGCCTCCGACCTGGGATCCGCTGCACCACGGGGAGGGTGCTCATAGGAACTCTGCGTGGGTGAAGGACAGCCAAGGCCTGGGGACAGGAGCTCACCAGGAGAGGTATCGGGGCTCAGTATGAAAGCCTTCCCTGACCCTCAGCGCTGCCTTAATATGACACCAGGTGCCTCAAGTTGTGCACAAACAATCAGAGCAGTTGTGACAATGCAATCGTGAGTTCACTGCCACCGTGAAGCACCTGGCTGGCCACCGCCCTTTGCCATGAGGTGAGAGCTGGACCCTGACACCATCTCACTCACCTTCTACGTTGAGGAAACTGAGACGGTGCAGAGGTGGACGTTGCAAGCTGTCAGGACAAATGTCCCATAAAGCTCAAAGCTGGGAAGGACCTGCCTAGGGTACCAAGGTGGTGGTCATCATAAGCCCTCCATCACCCAGGGCACAGTGACAGTGATAGGCATGTTTTTGTTAGACTCCAGCTTTGTGTGGGGTTCTGGTTGGAGCAGGGAGCTTCCCTCTGGAAGGGTAAAAGACCAGGGCTCCCCAGGAGAATCACACAGCAAGCCGCAGACATGCTGCAATGGAGGACACTCGGGATTTCCCATTGGTGGCCTTTCCTGCATCACACCAAGAGACCCTGCATGCAGTGCCCTCAGATTGAGGGGCTCTCCTCTCCTCTCCCTCCTGTGGTTCTTAATATATATTAACTGCAAAAGATCCTAAGACCCCCAAGCATCTCCAACATACCCACGCCCTGCAATGACTCAGTGATGTGTGATTTTATTGTCTTTGCTATGACCTTCATTTGACTATCAGTTCTTTGAGGGCAAGAACTGCTTTATATATCTTAAACATCTCAGTCCCTGGCACACGGTAGGTGCAAAGCCAAGTTCGAATGACGAATGAATGAATGAAAGAGCTCGTGATAGGTGTGTACCACGCTAACCAGAAGCTGCCAGCTTTGGAACATACCTCTAAGACCTCTGCTCCTGATCAGAGAGGGGCCGTACCTGGTGGCCTATCCAGCTAAGATGCTGAGATGGTCCCCAGTTGCTAATCCTGACTCGCTTGGTAGTGCCAGCAATAAAACCACGGCCTCTCGAACATAGCAGGCTCCATATGCTAGCCCCCCAGTCTGCTAAATCACCAGCCAGCCTAAATTTGAAACATTTCTAAAGTGTTATACAATGTTGTAATAATGTTTTTACAAAACAAAGGCTGAGTTACTGGAAGCCATTTTCGACCAATCAGCGTCTTATTGAAAGAGGAGTCCTGGCGGTGCCGGCCTAACACAGTGTGAATGTATGTATATTTCACAGTCCAGGCTCAGCCGGGAAACATCTGCTTTTTACATGGGGAAGGGGTGGTAAGGGGATGGGGTGCAAGTGGGACTGGGGTGGAGCCAAGGAATGTGGGCTGAAAATGTTTTCAACTTAAAGAAGTTGAAAGCAAATCCAAGTCAAGCAAAGCTCAGCTCTTGGGTCCTTGGGATTAACTGTACCATCAGAGGAGGGCAGATAGGGTTGGAAATGTGACTTGGGATCTTAGCTCACAGCCAAACTTCATCCACATGTTAATGATATCACGCAGGGCTTCATGCTATGGGGATGCATTAACAGTGGTAGCATTCCCAGGAAAGGGAGGAGACAGCCTTGCTCTGTCCATGCCAGGCCACATTTGGCATCTTGGATTTAACTCTGAACACTGAAGCTTTCCAGAGGATGTTTAGAGACAGTCCTCAGGAGGAGTGAGTGAGATTCAGAGAGCATAAGATATTAGGATGTGTAAAGAAAAATGTAAAAATATAAAGGTCAATTGAAAAGAAGATGTTGAAAATCAAGGATCTGAGCTATCTTCAGAGAGCTCCAGACTGTAATGGGGTACCTGAATTTTGTTTCCCCAAAATTTTTAGGTCATTTAGGGCCCTTGCTGAAGGTTTTTTTTTTTTTTTTTAATTTTTTATTGTTGGCTGTTCAAAACATTACATAGTTCTTGATATATCATATTTCACAATTTGATTCAAGTGGGTTATGAGCTCCCATTTTTACCCCATATACAGATTGCAGAATCACATCAGGGTTTTTTTGCAATAGTGGAAGAACTCGTGGATGGGCAGGCGGGGGGTGAACTCTTACGACTCTTGGGAAGAACCGCAGGGGATGGGCTAGTTCCGTGGGAGGGAAGAACTTTCCATCCGACTGCTCTTTGCAGAGATGCAAATGGCCACAGATGATAGTGAGCTCTCTGTCATTGTGACTGTTCAAGCATGAAGCAGCAGGCCCACCTGTGCTGATCCCAGGATACTAATGTCACCCAGGGCTGTGATGATGCAGCCGGGTGAGCTCCGCAGACCTTGGGGAGCTCCCCAGTGGAGCTAGGAAATGCCACTCAGGATGGCGACAGCGAGGAGATGGCGACTCCTGGGCCGGTGGGTTTTGAGGCTCTGCAGCTTCTCGACAGCTGGCCATCCTCAGCACATTGCTGCCACCATTCTAGGTCCTAAGGACGACACAGAGACAACATGGAGTGCGACTGCAGAGGCTGTCCTGTCCCCAGGCCCCCAGACTGGAGCTGGGCTCTGACTTCCCTGAAGTGCACAGGGGACGGAGGAAGAAATCTCTGCCAGTGGCCAGGGCAGGGGCAGGGCGAGGCTCTGCAGAGGCGTGGACAGCACCAGGCATCCCACCCCTACTCCCTCCACTGGGTGACGGAGGCTTTCATGTCAGCTTCTCATGAGAGAGTGTCACGGGAGGGTCCACACTGCAAAGGTGTCTGCTGGGGTCTGCCCTGTGCCCGCCCTTCCCCTTCCCAGCTCCTGCAGACACTCAGACTCCAGGTGTGCATGTGTGTGCATGTGCATGTCTGGACGTGCGTGTGAATTATCTTTCCATGAATAGGAATCTACCATATGCCTACGTCCCTGTACCCAATCCCAATTCATTGACCAACAAGTACAATCAGTGCAGCGTGTGTATGTATTTGTGGGAATACGTGTGAGTGTGTGTCCACACACCCCTATAATATGCGTGTGTGTGTGTGTGTGAATACAGAAAGAATGGTCTTTTTAAGGACCATCTCCTATCCATGTGTGTGTCTGTGTTTCTAGCAAAATTTGTTCAAACAACTTTTTATGAATGAACATTTAGGGCGTTTATTGTATTTTGATTCTATAGAAAGCATCACAGCAAAGATCTTGACACAGTATCTACCATCAAACTGCTGGGTCCAAGCATCAGGGTGGTGAGAGCCAGGAGATGACGGACAGGGCGGCTCCTGGGCTGGTGGACTTTGAGGCTCTGCAACATCACCACAGCTGGCCACCCTCAGCCGTCAGAAGTTTTATTCTTACAGGACACTGCGGAAGCCCGTGATTGGGGGACAAGCAGTAGTGGATTATGTGACAGCTCTGCTCTGTGTGATGGGTTTTCAGACTCACATACATACGTCACCAGTCTGATGGGTGACAACTAATATCTCATAACAGTTGCAATTTGCATTTCTCTTATTGTGATTCAAGTTTGTACCGTTTCATATGCTCAAAGTCATTTGTGTTTTATCCGGGACCTTTCTGTCACTGTCCTTCAATTGTGTTTTCCCCACAAATTTCCGATGATTCCTGACATCACTGAGTTCCAATAATCTGACCCAGGCTTTCACCCATCTTTTAGATGACGATTGATCTGAAAAATATGCCCAAGTGACACAGGCCCCTCCATCCTCTGCTCTGTGCACAGGTGACACTCACATGCAGGTTCAGGGTGGCCATCCCCTCTCCACCCCAGACGTGGCCTGGTGCATCATCAAGCCATTGCTGTTCCAGGAGTCAGGAGGGACAGGAGCCTGGCTGGAGTCCCCAGGTGGAGTGAGCCTTGAGCCAGAGGAGAGCGTGAGGCCCTCTGCGGACTGCAGCTGGGTTCCCAGGTGGGGCCAGGGCAGTGGGCTTTGCTTCTTCCCCTTCCTCTGGGCCCCAGATTTTTAGCAAAGCCCATGGCCAGGGCCTTGAATAGGAACACCCGCTGGCCTGCTGCCCAGGTTGCCCTGTGTCCGAGACCCATCTTCAGACTGGTGCTTATGGCTGGGTAGTGAGTGAGCAGGCCTCTTCCATCTCCCGACCGCACCCTATTCACAGGACCGCTCAGGACCCCACCTCCTAGGAGCGCAGTGGCAACACCACCCCGCCCTTGCTGGGGAGGGGGCTTCTCTCTCCCTGAGCGGCTGGGCCTCCCCGTGGTTGGAGGTGAGATCTCGCCGGGTATCCAAGGCGGCACGATGCTGGTTCTCTGCTCCCGCCTAACTGTTTCAGGACTTATGAATTATTAACGAGCCCTCTGTTTGTAATGCTGGGCTCTCTGCTTCCTCCAAATTAAATTACCGAGGGATATATTTGATTATAAACATACTTAGTAAATGTTTTCATTGTTGCTTTCTGTAGCTTCCTTTGTACTAAAGTGTTATAATGTCAAAAAGTCAACCGCGAACATCTACAGCCTGCCGTGGAAAACCATTTAAAGCAAACACTGGGCAAATTAAGTAATCAGAAATGAAAACCACTTTAGGACAATAGCGAATATAATTTGTCATCTCTCAAAAAAAAAAAAAAAAAAGCGGGTGGTGGGGGGACACTTCTCCCGCAGCTGAGCACTCTGGAAGGAGACCTGAAACTGACACAAGAAACCAGAGTCAGGATTTGCCGCGCTCTCTTGCTCCTGTTGTTGTCTCCAATGAAGTAAGGTCCCTGCCTGCCTCTCTCTTCTCATCTGCAAAATGGGAACAATGAGCTCTCCTCCTCCTCCTCAATAATACAAAGCCTGAGAAAGGCAGTTTGGATAAACTGTAGATGATCCCCAGATGTGAAGGCAGATTGTTTTACAGAAGTCAACAGTGGGGAAGTGGGAACCGAGGGGCTGCACACCCATTTGGAGTCAAGCAGTGTGCAAGCAGCCAGGGCAGCTGGAGGTGCATCGCAGAGCCCCTGACTCTGCGGAGCCGGCAGTCTGATGGAGGTACAGCCACACAAAACAATAGCTGGGGTCCCTCGACTTGGGGTCCGAGGGGACAGGTCTGGCACTGAGGGTAGACACAACTCTTCTCACCTTAGAAGATGAAGCCTTGTTACTTACGCAGGGGAGGAGGCAGGGCTGAGGCCAGAGGTCTATCTGCAGGGTCAACAAGCAAGAATACAAGGAACCCAAAACAAGACGAGGAAGGTAGTCAGGATGTTTCTGGGTGCAGAAAGAGGGAGTGGACCTGCAGGGTGGGCACAGAGTGTGTGCCAGCCTAGGGGCATCAGGCCTGAGAGCACGGGCTGAGGATCAACAGAGGCTGAAACGGGGAGAACAGGGCTGGGGAACTGCAGGTGCCACCTGACAAGGGCTTTGAATGCCACCTAGAAACCATGGCTTCTCTTCTACTGCTGACGGGATTCATGCAGATATTGACAAACAGAATGTCATCACAGCCGGGCTTTTGGGAAGATAACCAGAAGACGGCTCCAGTCAGCCAAGTGGAAAGGTGACCTTGGGGACTGGACAGACCGGAGTGCAATTCCCCAGCAGCACACGACGACCGAGGGCTCACCCCACCACCCCCGCATCTCAGGTCCTCCTTTGGTGCAAGGAGAAAAGATGGCCCATGGCCCGGAGTCACTCTTGGGAACCTCAGACCACAGATGTAAGGCCCCACATTCACAAGAAAGCAAATGACAGCTTTTGTCCTTTAGTTGCTTGTGGAAATTCTAACCCTTTTGTTCCCTAGTAAGAACAAACATCAGGACAGACTGGAAGACAGTGTGCCCCGTGAGGAAGAACAAGCCCCCAGGACCTTGCACAGATGGAGTCTGCCTTATCTACCTCAGTTTCCCCACATATAAAATGAAGGCTTTGGAGCAGATCTAGTCAAAGAGCCATCTCTCTTTAATTGCCTCTCACAATATCAAATGGACATGTGGGACACAGCTTGTTAAATGGGACCAGGGTCCAAGGGCCCTTCTTAGACCATAGCATGACAAATGGCATTTAATACAAGCTACAAAGGCACCAGATGCAGACTTTAATGAAAAGAAAATGGCGCCTCCATATCATTACAAATTAGCTCCATCTATCTGCAAAGCCTGTGGTTCTGAAGTCATAGTTTGAAGTTCAGCGACACTTATGGCTAACACATGCTGGTTTATTCGTTTTCTTCTTCATCAAACATTTACTGAGCACCTACTAGTGCCAAGAATTGTCCTAATCCCTGGGGACACCAAGATGAAAGAGGTTATCTTTTAATACAACTCCACAACCCCATCAGAACCCCTGGAGCACAGCTGTTGCGTTTCGTGTGCCTCTGCTCAGTCAGCGCCAGTTCAGTATCTCTTGAGCAGTAAGGCTCAAGACATCATGGATGGTGAGGTGTTGTGCTGGGGGCTGCAGAGCTGGAGTTTACAGGGCAGGTGGTGTTAATGACAGTGGTGCAGGGGTGATGGTGGTGGGAGAAGTGATACTGGTTTGGGTGGTAATGGTGGGGTGCTGGTGGTAGTTGTGGTGGTAGTGTTAATGTAGTGGGATTGTAATGGTGATGATAGTAGTAGTGGTGATGGTGAGGGTCATGATGGTGATAATGGTGATGGTGATCATGGTAGTGGTGGTGATCATGGTAATGATGAGGATGATGGTGGTGGGATGCTGGTGGTAGTGGTGATGTTAGTAGAAGGGATGGTGTTCATGATGGTGGTGGTGATGGTGATGATAGTGATAATGGTTATATTAGTAGAAGGGATGGTATTGATGGTGGTGGAGGTGGTGATCATGGTGGTAGGGATGATGATGGTAGTGGTGATGCTAGTAGACAGGATGATGGTGACGGTGGTGGTAATGATGATGGTAGGGATGATAGAGGTAGTGGTAATGGTAGTGGTAAGGTTAGTAGAAGGGATGGTATTAATGGTGGTGTTGGTGTTGGTGATGGTGATGGTGGTGATGATGATGGTGGTAGGGACAATGGTGTAGGGTTATTTAGTAGTCGGATGGTGGTGATGGTGATGGTGGTGGTGATGATGATGGTGGTAGGGATGATGGTGGTTGTGTTGATGTTAGTAGAAGGGATGGTGTTGATGGTGGTGGTGATGGTGATGATGATAGTAGTGGTTATATTAGTAGAAGGGATGGTGGTGATGGTGGTGGTGGTGGTGGTGGTGATAATGGTGGTAGTGGTGATGTTAGTAGAAGGGATGGTGGTAATGGTGGTGGTGGTGATAATGATGGTGATGGTGGTGAGGGTGATGGTGGTGGTGGTGATGGTGGTAGTGGTGATATTAGTAGAGGGATAGTGTTGATGGTGGTGGTGGTAGTGATGGTGATGGTGGTAGGGATGATGGAGGTAGTGGTGATGTTAGTAGAAGGGATGGTGATGATGGTGGTGGTGGTAGTGATGGTGATGGTGGTGGTGATGATGGTGGTAGGGTTATGCTAGTAGACAGGATGGTGGTGGTGGTGATGGTGATGGTGGTGGTGATGACAGTGGTAGGAATGATGGTGATAGTGGTGATGTTAGTAGAGGGGATGGTGGTGATGGTGGTGGTAGTGGTGATAGTGGTGATGATGATGGTATTGGTGCTGGTGTTGATAGTGATGGGAGAGACAACACTGTTTTAGTGGTATTATGGTGCTGTAGTGTTCATGGAGGTGGTGGTGCTGGTAATAGTATTTTCTTTACCAGCACTAACTTTGGAGATGGAGGTGTTGATTGTTTTGTGGAGATTTAATTTTTTTTTAATTGCAGTACAGGGGAATGAATCCAGGGTCTTTGCATGGGAAGCAAGCCCTCTATCACTGAACCACATTCCAAATCTTTTTTTGAGGATTTGATTTTTGCCCAGAATAATTATTCTATTAATTTCTTATTGATGATGTTCATATTTTTCTAAATAATGGTGTTTTTTCCTCCCAAAAGAATACATGTTCATTGCAAACTACGATAAATTAGCAGTCAAGAAAAGGTGAAAAACACTCAAAACCACACGCCAGGATACGGTCATCACTAAGCTTTTGACTCATAGCCTTTTCACTGCCCACAGACATTTCAGACAGAGCACAATGTTGTTTAACCTGATTTCACATTCGATCAAAAGCATTCCATTTCAAGAAGAAAACACAACAATCACATTCAACGTTCCTTTTTACTAGCTAATCTCTATATCTTATTATTAAACGGAGATCACCATTCCATGGCCGGAGACTATGATTCCCCACTCACTGGGCCTTACCTCCTAGGTTAGAGCAATGAGTTCAGCTTTCAGGATGTGCCAGGGTTCAATGCCAAACTCCACTTACAGATGGGAGAGGTTGGAGAGAGCTCTTTTATCTCAGTCTCCATTTTCTCTGCTGAAAAAGAGGGCATAAGTGCCTGCCACCTAGATATTTTGAGGCTTAAATATAATGCATAAGGCTTGTAGCCAGTCTTGGAAGTAGCCAATAACCAAATGGCCCCTCCACTCTTGCCTCCCCCCAGAAAGTGGAGGGAATCATTAATAGAAAGAGGCTCATCTTCTAACTTAGGAGTAGAGACAAGTGGAGCGTGAAGATCCATTCTTCTCCTACTTATCTTCTTCTCATTCTCCAGGGCTGTGCCCTATGGAGCAGTGGGACTGGAGAACTGTTCATCTCTGCTACCAGCGAGGAGAGAGAGAGGAGAGAGAACGGGGTGCCCATCTCTGGGGTCAGAGGCAAAGGGGCTGTGTTTCTGACCTCGTCGATGTAGTAGATTGGGAACCCATAGTTCAGTTTGTCTTGGACTCAAAGAAACCACACTGAAAGTGCTAGCAACATTCCCAGGCTAGACCACCCAAACTGCTGCCATCCTGTAAATCCCTGGGGTACTGTGTAAACAGGATGGTTTCAATTTAATCTAACAGTGCTGAAGCCAGTTTAATTGGAAAACAAAGCATAAAACTCTCTACCACTACAGGTGATCACCATGCTGTGAAATCCACCCCAGGGCTAGTGTCAGACCACGGAAGAGCATTTCATTCTAGAAGCACGTTTCATGGAGAGGGTCTGAGGCCTTTTACACTTTAAAGGCCATGGGACATGCAGATCCTGCATTTCCCAGACCCTCAGAATCAACCCCAGGAGGAGGATGCAGGAGTCTCAGTGCTGGACTACCACGATTCTCACCACACCTATCCAGACAACGGGGAGCCTTCACTGGGCCCTGAGCAGGGGATCCCAGAGGTGGCGGCAAGTGACAGTGGTTCAGTCAAGACCCACCTATGTTCCAAAAGGTTTCCTGGACTGTGTACAAGGGAGCCTGGCCTTAGAGCTGAGATTTGAGTTCAGACGTTTAATTGAGTCGTTTAATACTTATCCCAACCTAGTGAGGTAAGAATGTTGATTCCCACATTATAGGTTCAGGACCAGTTTCAGGACGTGAGCTGTTCATAGGAGAGAAGCCAGGACCAAACCCTCCAGTAGGCGAGAGCTCCACCCCATGTGGATCCACCCCTTGGACGTGCAGGCCAGCGCCATTTGTGAGTGGAGGGGACTGGGCTGCAGCAGACACAGCTGGGCTTCCTGTGCTCTGGCTACTGCCCTGTATTCCTCTGCCCTCTACAGCTGCCCCTCTGGGGTCTTCACTGCCAGGAGGGACTTTGGACAGGGCAGCCTCTCTCCCACTACCACTGCTCCCTGGCTGAGCGGAGCATCCCTGGTGGTAAACACAAACCAAATGTTTTAGCCAGATTTTTCACTCCTATGACTAAAAGACCCAACCAGAACAATTGTAGAGGAGGAAAAGTATATTTAAGGGCTCAGAGTTTCAGGGGTCTCAGTCCATAGAAGGCCGGCCCCATTCCTTGAGGCTCCGGGTGAGGCAGAACATCATGGCAGAAGAGTGTGGCAGAGGGAAGTGGCTCACATGGTCATCAGGAAGCAGAGAGAAAGACCCCATTCTGCAGATACAGATATATCCCCCAAAGCCACATCCCCATGCCCACCTCCTCCAGCCACACCCCACCACTTCAGCTACCACTCAGTTAGTCCCTATCTCATTCACTGATTGGGTTAAGACTCTCACAACCCAATCATTTCTCCTCTGAACCTTCTTGCACTGTCTAAACGTGACCTCACATCCAGGCCATAACAACAACCACTCCGTTCCCTCCTTAACATTCCAGAGAGCAGGAAGAAGAAACGCAGACCACACCATCTGTGCCATTCTTGCCTCTGTGTGTTGGGTTTCAGGTCCAGAGAAGATCCTTCAGTCAAATTTCTATCAATGGCATGGCTAACTGCAAACCCCATGGACATCCATAAAATGTGTCACTTAAAGATGCTTTGGGTTGGCACTTGGGAATCTGATGGAAAAACTGAGATACAGTTTGATTACAAGTAAAGTTTTTAAAAAAAATACTGATCTGAAGTTTGCTTTTTCCACCATCCAAGTCCAAAAGAAGAGGGCAAGAGGTAGGGTGACCGTGTATCTCCATGACATCAAGTAAGGGCTTTACCCCAGGGCAGCCCAATGCTGCTAACACATGGGAAAGTACCTTCCAGTCTATTAGAAAAATAACGCAAGTTGCAATGAGACTAAATATGCCCCTGTGGCTCAGTAAGCATCAGACTGTCAGGGAAACATGATACATTTTAATAAACCCAATATTTAGCCAAATACAGCAAAATCCCGTAAGAACATTTTTTTCCAGAGGGTGGGAAATGAACACACATTAAGTGGGAAATATCATGTGTGTGACCACCCGACCATGTCCTAAAGAGATAAATGCTATGTGCGGGAAGAGTTCTAGGGAAATAACCAAGTGTGGTGGCCTCCACGGGGGAGGCCTTCAGAGGAGCCAGGGGGTTGGGGAAACTGTGCAAGCAGGGTGCAGACCCTCAGTTCTCTGTATGCCAGTGGGTGTCCTAACCACCCCGCTGGCTCCAGGGAAACTCAAGGCAGTTGGCATGAGTGACAGAATGAGGCAGAGATGCTAGCAGCCTGTGGGACCCAGTATGCATGGGTTTCGTTATACTGGACAGTCACTGATATCCCTGGACCCATCGTGTGCATCTGTAAAGGGGCTTAAATACCCAGGTTTCCAGGAGCAGGTACCAATGAGAATTCTCCATCACCCACAGACAAGATCAGGTTATGTGTCGTAGACTGACCAGGTCGGTGGGGACAGCGCGACCCTTGCAGGACAAGCTCCCTCTCCTCCCCCCTTCAAGGACAGTCGGTCCTTCCAGTACCACCTACATGTGTGTGCATTGTTTGCCCGCCGGCGAGAGGAAGCCACACATCCATGATCATTGTCAAAGGGAAGGCGTTCACAAAAAGTGTCCCTGGGAAGGAGCCACTGCCCAGGCGGAGGCTGCGCACTGCACCCAGAACCTTCCCAAAGCCAATCTGTCAGCCTAGAGCACCTGCTGGTCCTGGTCCCCACATCTCAGAGGAAGCCCGGCCCAAGCAGCCAGGTGAACACCGGGTGCCTCCTGGGCACTGCCTGATGGTCCTCAGAAACTAGCTCCGGGTGACCTGGGTGACGTCCTGTTGCCAGGCATCTGGCAGGTGCCACTGAGAGGGGCTTTGGCTCTGCTACCACTCCAGCCTACCTGGAAGGAGAAGCAGCCCCCACCTCCCTGGACACATGACGGGCTGTTTCACTGAAAGACATCATGGGTGGCTGAGTGGCTGACATGGCTTGTCACCACCTGTGACAGGTGCCCCATTAGGTCCATCCGATGCCTTCTCTGAAACCCATCTTGCTTGCACCCTCACCTCTCTCTCCATGAAGCCCCTGACTTGGTTTGGTGTTCAAGAATTTGGGACCACAGGAAGCATATGTCCCATCTCTCCCCTTCCCGGATGCTATGGAAAGACTCATTGGGGAGGCTCATTTTTGAACTGCCTTGAAGTCCAGTTTTGTCCCTTGCCCACACTCTTGCCTGCTTTGGTGGAGGAGGTCTCTTCCAGCCCAAATTTCCTAATCCACCCTGTGAGGACAGGAAGTCCTATGGTGGCGGAGCCGGGCTTTCTCCTGCAGAGGGCCATGCTGTTGATGGCACACACTTCCACGGTGAGAGACGGTCCTATTGGGGTCTGAGGCTGAGGACCAGCTGGGCAGTCTCCACTCTCTCGCTCTGACTGGAGTACAAAGACTCCAATCAATTACTCATAAACACTTGTGATATGATTAATTTAATTTTTCTTAAACAAAGAGGGTAAATTAAAAGAATGAGCTCAGTTCTTCCCACACTATAGTGACAAGATTAAAAATGAAATTTATACATATTTTATTTCTACATAATAAAGTCTTTTTGCAAAAAAAAAAAAAAAAAAACCACAGTTCATCTAATTAAATCAAAGAAAATTGCCTGCAGCGATGTCACAGGATTGCAGTTAAGCCACTGCCAAAACCAATCCTAGGGATTCTGCGGCACTGCTCCGGGTTGAAAAACCCGATCGGGTCTTGGTGGGTGTGAATTTTGGGGGTGACTTTAGGAGAACCTGGAGCCTCTTCCTCTGTCAGTCCATAAGGGTGTGAACAAAGGATGTGAAGCTCTTCTAGAGTCACTGATACATCGAAGATAAAAGATAAAAACAAGATCTAATTTTGGTTAAAAAAAAATACTCAGCAGATTCCCAGAAGGAGTAAAGAAACAGATTCAAGATGGCCTCCCCTCTTCCCAACTCTTAAACCCTAAAGCCAGCAGCAGGTATATACCTTAGGTGAACTCAAGGTGGGATGGTCTCTCTAAGTCTGTGAGTCCCTGATCACACCGGGACCCAGCCGTGGTCCCCTGTGGTCCCAGCTTCAAGAGTTCTAACGTCTCTGCCCAACTAGAAATGCCACGTGGCCCACTACGACTCAGCCTGGGACGGGGCAGGGGTCTCTTGGACTCCCCTCACAGGGCCTCATCCTCAGGAGGCTGGGCAGGGCGGTGGACATGGCCACTGGGCTCCAGGGCCAGGGCACCCTCCGTGTGGCCCAGGCTCCTGGCACACTCTCCGGCCTCCTAAGTTCCTAATTTGTTTCCTGATGGCATTCTGAAAGGATGGAATTTTGTTCTTGGAAATCGGGTCATGGAACAGGGAGAGGCTCACAGAGGATTGGCCTGGGTCCTGGTCCTGGTGGATCATTTCTGCCTTTTAGGTCAGAACAAGGCTCTCTGACAGGTGCTGAGCAAATGTTCCCTCTACACGAGCTGCTTTCAGCAGCAGCGTGGTGGGGGCACCGGCCCTGCTTGGGCTGTCAGGGCCTCTACACTCTTGGTTTCTTCTGCCCAGTGAGGTCCGTTCTGGAACTTGAGGACCCTTGACAGGCTGTACCAATAGTTCATGACCTGTCCTAGCAGGAGCAGCTGGCCGGGGAGCTGTAGCTTGCTGCCTGAGCTCCCCCGCACATTCTCATTTGATCCTAGTGACATCCTTGGGGGATGTGCAAGAAGTCCAGAGCCATTTATCTGAAATCCAGAAAGCTCTGAAAGCCAGATGTTCATTCATAAATTTGGCACAAACTCATGTGGCAGCAAAATCTGAACTGAACAACTGTGATGTTATTTATGATCTTCATTTATCCCACAGAAGGGGAGTAAGCATTGGTTTGGGTGCAGAAATATTAATGAGTTTCATTTTAGGGTGCTCTCCCAGGTCCCACTGGAGGTATTTCACAGAACGGCAATGAGCACCTATTGCCTGTATTAGTTACTGATTGCTGTGTAACATTGGGACGGAAGCTCAGAGAAGGAAAGCAACACACACTGATCGTCTTACAGTTTCTGTGGGTCAAGAATCGGAGCCTGGTTTTGCTGGGTCTCTGCTTCAGTGTGTCTTCAGAGGCCCATGTCAAGGCTAGGGTGTCTCACAGGGGTGGCCATAAAGGTGTGAGCAGAAGCCACAGCCATGTCACATTGGCCTGGGAAGCCTCCTCTTCCACGCGGCTTGCATGAGGGTCAGAAAGAGTCAGTTCCTGAGGGGTCCTGCTGCTCCGAGACCTCAGGGGTCCCTGGCTGTTGAGTCTGCTGTTTCTCCCGGATGAAGGTCACCAGAAACATGGTTGAAAGCCTAGAAAGAAATGACTATAAGATGGCGATCATGACCTTGAGCCTAATCACAGGACCCCCACTAGCTTCCCCATGTTCTTTCACTAGTGGGAGTTGGTAGGTCTGGCTCAACCCATGGGGAGGGAACTTCACGAGGTCCCCAGCGCTGGAGGTGGGAGCCTTTGGGAGCCTGGTCAGAAACTGCCAACCACATTATAATTCAAAATCTGGACACCCTGATAGACCCATGCCATCACCCCTGCTTTCCACGGCGAAGAGAAGTTCGGAGCCATTAATGTGCCACGTTCTGGGTTTCAAGACTGAGAAGAGATGAGCGAGCATTTGAACTTGAGCCTCAGGCTTCCCTTGTCTCCTCCGCTTCCAGCTCGATCCTCAGAGCGGCTGATGACACCTTGGGGGAAAAGACTCTTGGCGTCCTCACGAACCCAGCTGGACCTGCAGCTAACTCACCAGCTGTTGACCCTGGACAAGTGCCTCAGACTTTCTGCACCTGGACTTCTTCATCTATAGAGTAAGGCACTGACCCTCAGCTGACGAGGCTGCTGTGAAGAATATGTGGATATCCACAGAAGGTCCCCTAATGTGCCTGGTGCCCACAGGTACCCAGAGTACCCTCTTTAGGCTCTGCTTTTGTCTGCCTTCTGCAATAGTCTAGAGACTGACGAGGAAGTACAGCCGTGCCCATCTCACAGAGGAGGATCTGGAGACTCCAGGATGTAAGGTGACTTGCCATATGCCCCCCAGGGAGAGTCATTGCCAACCCTTGACATTATTTTTGAATGTGGCTACAAATCTATTCATTGTCTCCACAGCACAAATGCAGACTCTGTGGCAAAAGGAATCCGTGTGTCCCCTTCAGTGCCTCACCCCACCCCTGGCTGCACAGAGGAGTCACCAACGTTCACTTGAGGAATCAGTGCACCTGCTTGGGACCGTCCACCCCCTGCTCCTCAGCTGAGACCAACTGTCTGAGCCCTGATGGATGCTCCAGCACTAACCAGTGGCTTTGACGGACATGTAGGGACAGTGTTTTAGAAAATTTTTATTTATTCATCCATTCACTCATTTCTGGTTGTTTGATTTTGGAATAATCTGATAAAAGTCATTGAATAATCTCATTACAAATTCAGAAACTTTATCAAAGGTTTTCGAAGGTCCTCTGAAGCCCATTCAGGACTGTAGGGTAAAACCCCTGAATAGAGGGCAGTGCTTGGGTGGAGATGCCTGTGTGTGTAACCAGCCTGCTCCTTGCCCACCTGGTCTTCACCAGTCATCACAAGCCCTGGCCCCTACCACCCACCAGGGCCTGCTGCCTCAGAAGCCTTTATCTGGTTCCAAATCCAGGAATATCACACACCCCAACCCCTGGAATTCCCACGTAGCCCCTGCCTCAAGTCACAAGCGCAACATGGGAAGAGAGCAGCCGGCTGGTGCAGGGCAAGCCAGCTCCAGCTGCTACATGCACTGTGTGCCCAAGGAGTCCTCTCGACAACCTATAAGGCAGGTGTCCGTGTCACCCCCATTTCACAGATGGGGAACCTGAGGTTCAGGTGAGTTAAGTCATTTTCCCAAGTTCAGATGGCTAGAAGAGGCCATGTACAACCAACACCCCTAACTGCATGCACTGTGAGGAGATTCATTGATAATTTTTATCAGATTCTCTCAGAATCAACAGTCAAAAATAAGGATTTAAGAGATGAAATGATTGGCCCAGGACATGGAGTATGTGGTGTAGGTGATCTAGCTGTCCCTACAAATGCCACACCAGCTTACCAATCTGGTAGCACTCAACCACACCCACAGTAGGCACATGGCCTCAGGAGCCACGTTACAGTGATAATGAGTGGACTGTCCTACAGGATGGTGTTCCAGGCAAGGGGCACCCCCAGCATTTCCTGAACCCAGACAGAGGCTCCATTTCCCAGCATCCCATGTATCAAGTGAGGTCATCTGCCTGAGTCCAGTGGGATGTACATGGGAAGTGCCTGCCTCACTCTCTTTTAAATCACTCTCTGGAAGCTGGGCTAGTGTGGCCATTAGGAGGAAGTAATGTGGGTCCCTGTGTCACTGCACAGAAGACAGCTGCCTGGGAGGATGACCCAACACCTGCAGTCTCAGGATGTTTCCAAGGAGTATGTCTAGAAAGGAATCTAGCACTAATTCTTTTTAAAAATAATAATAGCTAAATTCTGAGGGCTCATGGTGGAATAGGGTCTTTGCTGGCCTTATCTCCATACTGTGTTTTAATAATTGCTGAATGTGATATTGTTGATCTTATGGTTTAGATATAAGGTGTCTCCCAAAAGCTTATGTGTCAAACAACACAAGAATGTTCAGAGATGAGACAAAGAGATTAGGAGAGCTATAATTAATCAGGGTGTTAATCTTTGATATGGATTAACTAGGTGGTAATTGTAGGCAGGTGAGTTGTGACTGAGGCGGTAGGTCACTGGGAGCGTGCCTTTGGGATGTGTTTTGCCTTTGGTGAATGGAGCTCTCTACTTCCTGGCTGTCCGTCCTGAACTGCTTTTCCCCATCATGCCCCTCTGCCTGGATGTTCTGCCTCACCCCAGGCCGAGGGCTTCAGAGTCAGCCTCATGAATTGACCAAGAGCATGGGGGCATTTCAAACCCTA
Organism: Marmota flaviventris; assembly: GCF_047511675.1. NCBI lineage: Eukaryota > Metazoa > Chordata > Mammalia > Rodentia > Sciuridae > Marmota > Marmota flaviventris. The sequence goes on along the minus strand of NC_092499.1, from coordinate 8,104,977 downwards.
ATTAGCATAAGCTTGAACCAATAGCATTGGTACTTCTTCCAAACCCTGATTAGCATAAGTTTGGACCAATCACAGTGACCCCAGAGGTACATATACCCCTAGACGAGCCCTCTCTTCCAGGGAAAACCAGCAGTCGGATGCTTTCTTGCCCGTGGCAGTTCTGTTCTTGTCTCTACTCTTCAATAAATCCTACTCTTACACTCACTCATCCTGGTCTGTGGATTTCATCCTTCAATTCACAAGAAAAGATCCCCGAAGAAAGAAATTGAGGTGAGCTGCTGGGGTCTGCAGAACACTGGAGGGCATGGTCCCCCCTTCCTCAAGAGTTGCAGCACTTCTGAGCTTCAGAGGCCTGTGGCCTGTGCAGACCCAACCTGCCAGCAGAAGGAGGGAATTTAATCTCAAAACTCCGTTTTTTCAGTACCACACGATAGAGTGGAGACTATCCTTAAATCTGGCTCTGCGATTCCCGAGCTGTGAATGTCCTTCCCCATCCTCCTAACCTGCAGTGTCCCGCTTAAACGGGTCAACTATCTATCGAAGGAAAAGTCTCGGGAGCACAGAAGATCACATCCTGGTTGGAACTGTTGAGTGCCCCTGGAGAAGACAGGTAAAGTTTACTTGGGATTCAGCTTAGAGGACAGTTATTTGTAGCTAGACATCAAGGAAGACTCCCTGGTAGGACTCTTTGGAGACCATCAGTGCTATAAATCTGTATAGCACCCCCTGAACTCCTGGGACCCCTCTCATTCTCCCTCTCCACCTGTACTCTGCCACACAGCCTGGCCCTTCCATGTCGTTCTCCTGCTCCCCCAGCCCCATGGTGACAGTCTGTTTGTCCGGCTATAGTCTTCTATCTTATGGAAAGCTTCTCTAGAAAATCTCAAGAATTTTATCCAGAAAGATTACCATGAAACGGTTCCTAGAACCCATGATGATTCATCTAGAAATGTTGTGGCCACAGCCCACGTAACTATCCTAGGGAGAATCAGCACAGTCGAGCCAAGGGGCCGATGCCTTAGTCCCAGGCACACTGATATAGGGGTGCTAGTGATAACTGGCCCCTGGGAGAGCTGGAGATGAGGCCTGACAGAAGTTGCCCTCGGCCCCCTGGACTGGGATTTCTATAGCACACCTGAACTGTCACCTTCTTTAAGAAACTTTTCATGGTAAGTTACATTAGATATTTTTAAAATTTTATCAAGGTCACCTTCTATGTTACAATCTCTGACACAGCAGTTTAGAATATATTTTGATAAAACTCTCTAGATGATTCTGAGGCATACTATTAGATTAAAAATGTCTGTCCTGGAGTAAGAGGGTCAGTTTCATGCTCCATCTATGCTCAGGAGCACAGGCATGAGAGTATTTAGGTCAATGGAGAGAAAATTCCACCGTGCCGCCTACCTGGGAGGAGGTACAGACTAGACACAATACAAACAGGTCCCAGGCTCTAGGACAAAGTTCAGGTCTCCTTGTCTGGTGTTTGGCTTTTTCCTTCAGTCTTCCTGGGGTCATTTGTTCACCTGTTCATGAAATGGAAGTATTTGGCAGTCAATGCCAAGAGGAAGGAGCTGCTCTCAGAGATCAGAATTAGGAATAATTACCGTTGCTATAGGCAATAGAGAGATGATGAGAAAATGCGACCTCAGAGACACCGAGGCCTCTGCTCACACCAAAACATTTTTCACAGACTGGAGCAGAGAAAAAGAACAATCCACCCCAACTCCCACCTGGGAAGTCTCTGGAGCAGCAAGCTCATGTCAAAGACAAAACTCTCTACCCAGAACAGAAATGGAAACATCAGCTCAGAGAAAGACTGGGGACAAAGAAACAAATCCCAATGGCTCTTCCACTCTCCTCCCTAGCTGACTCGAGGCAGAGCAGGCAAACTCATTCCTTTTTTCTGGGTCATGCCCCTAAGATGAGACGATATGTCTTGGTCACCTTAATGAAGCAAATCAGTGTACAGAGTTCCTTTCTTTGGCTTTTCAAAATGATTAACCACAATCATGATAATTATTCCACTAATCCAAATTATTACTAATGGAACATAATTATGAGATCATCGTGCCCAACACTGTCAACTGACATAGGAAGACATTGAGGCACAAAAGGGAAGGGCCTTGTCTGAAATGGCAAAGCCCAACTGTGGCCTGGGTTGTCCAAATCCCTGTGCTTGGGGCTTCCTGAGGAAGCTGACTGCTTGCAAGGACCATGGCAGTGTGACAGTTGCTGAGTGGCCGAGCAAAAAGCCACAGATAGAGAAGAAATGAAGACCTCCTGGAAATCTCACATTTATGGACCATACCAAGACTCAGAGAGACAAAGGGCCCAATGCTCAGCTTTCAGGACCTGATGCAGCATGAGAAAGTTCCCTGAGCATTCCTATGCGGAGCACAACTTCCGGCTATATTGCTGGGCTCCACAGTTCTGTGAAAACAACCATTTGTGGGATGATGAACATTTGCATGCAGTTTCTTTACCCATCAAATTCAGGAATGCTTATTCCACTCTGTGCTTGAGAAATTGGGTTCCTAAATGTTCCGAGGTGCTGAGGCCGAGAGTTCACTATCTGTAGGGTCAGGATTCAATCCCAGGGCTCTCTGGATGCATGGCACCTCATCTTCTCATACCTGCCTTGCTTCTGCCCACCTCTGGGCTGATACGTGACTATTCAAGGTTATGGGAGAGTGGTATGATGAACATCTGAAATGTCCCCAAGGCCCATGGGCTGAAGGCTTGTCTCCCATGCAACAAGGTGCAGAGGTGGGCTCTGGAGGTGATAGGATCATGAGGGAGTCAAAAGTCATCGTGGACAAATCCACCTGTGCATTCATCATCTGAGTGGGCTTTGGTGGTGACAGAAGCTGTAGAGGTGGAACCTAGCTGGAGGGAGTAGGTCCCTGGGGGTGTGTCTTGAGGACTCTTATATTCCCAGCCCCTTCCTGTCTGTGCTTGCTGGCTGTCAATAATTGAGCAACTTTGCTCCACCACAGCCTTGCGCCATGATGTCCTGCCCCATCTCAGGCCCAAAGCAAAGGAGCCAACTGACTATGGACCAAAACTTCTGAAACCATGAACAAACCAAATCTTTCCTCTTCTAAGTTGATTTCTTGGATACTTTGTCACAGTGATGAAAACCTGACTAATATGGAAAGGAACTGGAGTACTTTGGAGAAATCGTAAAGTTAGGGCAATTGTACTTTTTCAGAAAGTGATAACTGGCTGGAAATGAATGGAAAGTGTCAAAATTCAGAGAGTTTGAAGATTTCTCAAAGAATATGTGGCCTTGTAGTTTTGTTCTGGAAAATGTCCATTCATTACTCAGACACTAGTTAAGTACTTATTACACATGAGCCCCGTAGAAGTCAGAAGGGGTTGTTCCCAGGCTCTGCTTCTCAAGACCTCAAAACCAGGTAGGCAAGACAGGGTTGAGCATGTAACTGACCCAAAGATGTCATCACCATCACGCATCGTTCTCAATGCCACAAGAACCGTCACTCTTTCTGGTGGAAGTTATGAAGTCCTTACATCATTGACTCTGGGCCTAGCCTGTAGGATGTGGGAGTCATCAAGTATTTCATGTCCAAGTCAGAGCTTTAAGAGGGATTAACAATTTCTTCCACGACTCCTCTGGCCTTCTGCATGGGGCCAGCGTGACTTGGAGGGTGCTGTCTCATCAACCAAGCTCCAAACATGAGGAGACATGGGGTCCTTAGAGGTCCAGCCCACAGAACTGCAGCCTAGAGCAGAGCCCACCAGCGGCCTACATATAACATGAATGAGAAATAAGTTGACACACATCGCTGAGACTTTCAAGTTGTTTGTTACAAAAACAAGACAGACTGATAGGGTAGGAAAATTCCACAAACTGATTTTAATACAAAGTAGAAGCAGATGACTTCCAAGAGAAAGACAAACACAATTTTATCAGTCTACAGAAAGAAGAAGATTGCTTCTTTTGGTAAAAAATCAAGGTGGCCCTATGGAGATGATGGTATAACGAGGGTGCACTGCACATTCTACATGGTGTACATCATCCAGGGCTGCCCAGGTGGTTGGGTAAAGGCAGTAGGAACAGAATATCTGAGAAAAGCAAATCTCTTCTCTGTTGTCTTGGAAATCCTTTAGGACCGTGTTCCTTTTGGTGAACTAGTATCTATGTGTAGAATTCCAAGAGCCCTGGTCATAATCGACTAACATCTCCCCCAGAGGAGCTCCTGTGAATGGATTTCATAATGTGTTATTCATTTGACGGAGAGTGGACGGCCTGCCCTAGATTCAGAAGGGAGGGGACAGGATACCGCACACCAGAGCTGAGCTCATTGCTGTCTCTAAGATGAAAGGGCTTTGTGATTTTGGATTAGGGCCCCCAAACCACCCCACACCTGGCCTCAATTTCCATACGCATATACTGAGAGGAAGAAGTGAGAATCTCTAAGGACTCTTTCAATTCCGAAAAATCTGAGCTGCCGAAGATTCATTTTCATGAAAGACTCCAATGCTAGATTTGATTTCAGCTGCCAATTAAGTGTCATGTCACACATGCATATAAGTTTGCCGTGTTGACCCAGACGATGGAAAACATCCGCTCTGTCTGTGATAAAGGTCTACCGGTTAATTGCCAGTCTCCTCGCTTCCCTGGGCCTTGTTCCTTTACATCCATGCTAACCTTTAGTTTTCCTCTGTCATTTCTTAAAAACTCTTCTGTATTCTTCAGGGAGCTTTTCTTTGTCCCATCCTCTAAATGGTAACTGCTTGTAAACAAATGCCGAGTTCCATACTCAATACCTTCCAATTCCATATTCCTTATTTCTTCTTATGATCATGAAAGAACTGTGTTTTTCACTGTATGTCTATTTCTGAGCTGTTCAAGCAAGGTGAAAACACAGGATTTGTCTGGACTTTTATTCCATACACTAAAAACACTTAAGAAAGTTCTGTTGGCCTTGTGTTGAAGCTGTAGCCCAAACCTGAGCTTTCCTTGAGAGCTCTAACTCTACCACAGCTCCCTACTAGCTGCCTCTCTTCACGGAAACTCCTGCTGTCTTCTGGTCCCTCCAGTGTGCTCTCAACACTGCGGCCAGGGTAATAATTCACAGAGTAAAACAGATAAGGCAACCATAAAAATGTGCCACTCCAAAGTCCCGCTGCAAGGACAAAAGCTGATTAATGATCTGAGGTTTTGAACTTTTGGATCCACCTCCATATTCATAGCAAGGTGCTGCTTCTCGGGGGCCACTCCTGTTCAGTGCCAGGCAAGGTGGAGGTGCAGGAGCAGGCTTGTTCCACAAGGCTACCGACTGCTGGCCTTGGATAGAGGGGAGTCACGGCCTCGATCCAGCCTTTCTTAGAACTTGGAAGCATCTGAGGCTCTTCCTACCTCCTCCTTCCAGCTCCCTCCTAACAGAGGGCAGAGGTGCACTGAGGTCACAAGGCTCTCCTCCCCCACTCCAGCCAGCTAGGGGTTGCTGTCAGTGCCTTCCAAAGTGAACTCCAAACAGGATTAACTCAAAGAAACCTCTTCTCAGATAGACCATAACCAAACTGTCGTAAATGTAGGTTCAATAAAAAAGTGACAGAGGCAGCCAGAGGAAAATGGCTCAATACTTCAAGAAGGAGGAGGCCATGAATAACTGAAGGTTTCTCACGGAAGACCAGGAGGTCGAAAGGAAGAGGGCAACGGAGATGAGAAATAAGACTGCTGACCGGACTCGGCCCGTGACCTGCCTTCAGGAATAAGGGGAAATGAAGGCGTTTGCCTGTGAAAGGAAACTGAGTCTGGGCCACCAGCTTTCTCTGTGGCAAAGAAAGTGCTAAAGAATGTGTTCCAATCAGAAGAGGATGATACCAGAAGAGAATCTGGAATATTGGGAATGAAGGAAGAGTCACAGGAATAGTAAGACATTTGAAAAATAGGATAGATTATTCGGTTCCTCTTAAGATCTTTAAAATACGCATGACGGCTGAAGGCAGGGATTATACCATTGCCTGATTCAGGTTTCTCCGTGTTTTGGGTATAATATATAAGGGGCAGGCAGGAAAAGAAGAGTGTGACATAATCTTTATGGTGGCAAGTTTTCTGTATTCTATGAGAAATGGTAAAATACTAATTTTAAGTAGAGTGTGACGTGTTTAAGTACACATATTACAACCTCCTGGAACAACTACTAAAATCTCCCCAAGAAATATAATAAAACACTCAACAGTTGAGGAGGAATAAGTTATTTACACAATCCAAAATAAGGTAGGCAAGGGAAAACAAAAGAATCAATAAGATTTAAAAAAATGATCATGAAAGGATAGATCTTACTAAAAAAAAAAATGTATTAAATGTAAATAATTCAAATAAGATACTTAAAAGCCAAAAAATAAAATGTCTAATTAGATGATAAAGGAAACAAAGACCCAAATTATGCTGTATGAATGAAAAGTATGAATGAATGAATGAAGCTACTATGAGTAGCTCACTCACTTCCTAATAATGTAATTATTATGTAAGTATAGATATAGGAAGTTTGAGAGAATGAGCAAAAAGGTACTCCATGAAGACACTTACCCAAAGATGGACTGACCACATTAATATAAGACAGACGAGACTTAAAAGCAAGAGAAATCCCCAAGGGCATACAGAATGCTAAAGAAACGGATCGGTTTGCCTAAAGATATAAAAGTCTAAATATGCATGCACCTAATAATAGAACCTCAAAATATATGAAAAAAAAGAAAATTAATAAATTGAAAATGGAAAAACTGTAGTGAAAAATCAAGCAAGACAAACCTGATCCTCTGGAAATCCCCAATCACTTTGATATGCTATGGAGAGACAGACAAGAGAGAAGATGCAGGATCAGACACTACTACAGATTCCACAGTCTTCCACACAACGGCTGGGAATCGCCAGGAATAATGTCCACTCCTAGAGATTTGGCAGCAAATGAAATGTACTGTTCCTTCTAAGCCACCAACCACAAATGGAAATTCCCAAAGAAATGGACAACCTGAATAATTCTACATCAAATTTTAAAAATTGATTTCACAGTTAGAAACCTCTCACACACGCACGTGCACACACATGCGCTAATACACACACACACATACACACAGAGTTTCACTGGCAAATACTACTGAACATTTAAAGAAGGAAGACAAAATTCTCTGCAATCTTTCAGAAAGCAGGAGAAGGACATATCTCCCATTCACTTTATGAGTACAGTAGGATCCTGGCACCAAAATCAGACAAAGGCTGGACACGTTACAGCATGAGGCTCAGGAAGTTGAAGCAGGAGGATTGCAAGTTTGAGGCCTGCTTCAGCAACTTAGTGAGGCCCTGTCTTAAAATAATAAGGGCTGGAAATGTAGCTCAGTAGTTAAGCACCCCTAGGTTCAATCCCTGGTATCAAAAACAAACAAACAAACCCAAAAAACCCAAAAGCAGACAAAACCCTCAGCAAAATTCTAGCAAATCAATGGATTAGGTGTGTAGCTCGGTGGTAGGGTATTTTCCATCATGTTCAAGGCTCTGGATTCAATGCCCAGCAATGAAAAAAAAATTCCAATTCCACTAAATAAAATCCAGATACTTACAAATAATAAAAATAATAATAGTCTGAGTAAGTCTGATATGTTAAAATAGCAAAAGAAAAAGAAACAAATACATGAATAAGTCAATTATATCAATAACAAAATTTCACAAACTTCAACTTTTTTTCTTGATTAAAAAAAAAAATAATGAAGACTCCCAGTAGGCAGAAATAAAGTGTAGCTTCCTAAATCTGAAAAAAAAAGAAGCTATAAAAAGCCCTTGAGGCAACCCCATACTTAAAGGTGAGAGATTTAATTCTTTACCCATAGATGGGGAGCAAGACAAGGAAAGCCACCCACTGTTCAGTTCAGTAACACTCTGGAAGTCTAGCCAGGGAAGAAAGGAAGGAAGAGCAACGTGGGCATGGAAGGTGATGGAAAAACACATTGCTTTCCAGAAAATCCAGAAGAATCTACAAATAATTCTGAGACCATTATCAAAGTTGCAAAGGCAGCCAGGAATGATATTTTATCCAGTAAATGGTGGTGGAAATATTGGATACACAGGCAACAACATGAGCAACATTGATCTAAGCCTCAACCTTAAACAAAGCTCCATTTGTGCACAATGAATCAAAATGCATTCTGCTATCATGTATAACTAATTAGAACAAATAAAAAATAAAAGATAACATTAAAAAAAATAATGGCATCAAAATGCATAACTATGAAACTAGAAAAACAGAAAGATTAGAGGAGATGTTTTTATGATGTTGAATAGAATAAAAAAACATGAACCATAAAAGGGAAAAAAATAACTTGAATTTTATTCAAAGAAAAAAAATTATCTTCGAATCACAATGTTAAGAGAAGGAAAAGATAAGACAGACTATGCTGCAATGTTTACAGAAACACAACTCACCATAGCCAAGTTACGGAAGCAGCCCAGAAGCCCATCAACAGGTGAGTGGCTAATGAAAATGGGGGACACACACACAATGGAGTTTTACTCAGCCATAAAGAGGAATGAAGTTATGGCATTTGCTGGTAAATGGATGAAATTGGAGAACACCCTGCTAAGTGAAACAAGCTAGACGCAGAAAGTCAAGGGTCCATTGTACTATGGCCAATAAAATTGGAAAAAGATTAAAAATCTTCTGATGAGTGTTTGGCAAAATAATAATAATAACCTGGATCTTCCAAGTTAATTGTGTTATGAAGATGATATGTTTTCTACTAATTCTTTTTGTGTTTCAATAACAGATCATGATGACCTTGGGACAAAAGTCAAGTGACTAAAAGATAGAATTTTCCAGTTACATTTTTTTATATATATATGAAGAAAGGGGGAATATGTGGGAGACCAATCTTACATGTGACTGAGTCATACTCCCTGGCTGGGTGCTGGGACGCTCAGTCACAGAAATGTGGCAGAGCTTTCCCCACCCTTCTTGGGTGCGAGGATTGGTGTCTCGTGCATGGGTGTGTCTTGCTACAGCCCCATGGGTGAAGCTACGCTCACCTGTTCCTTTGTAATATAACCCCTTGCCCTGTTTAGGGTAGAATCTTCCATGGAAGTGCCTTGTGTGTGTCCCCTTCTCCTACTATGCCCTTGGGTGTGGCCTACCCAGGTGTCAATCAACCTGCTGACAGTGGACATCATGAAGAGAGACTCAGCCCCCTGTAACCTGACCCCTTGCCTCATTTGAATAGCTTTTCCATAAAAAGGGTCAGCGCATACTCTCGCTCTCTTTCTGTGGACCCTTAACATCAGAGGAGCCATCGCAGTGACCCCAAACAAAAAAAAAAAAAAGAAAGAAAGTCAAGGGTCCAAAGTTGTCTCTCATTTGTGAAAACTAGAGCAAAATAATGAAAAAGGGGAAGAAGTGGGATCCCATGAAAACAGAGGGAGATCAGTGGAGCAGAGGAAGGGATTGAGGTGTGGGGAGGAGGAACAGGAACCAAGAGGAAATGTGGAATGAAATTGGCCAAATACAAAGAATGCACACACAGGAATGTGCCACATGGAATTCACCTTTATGTATCTCTAGAAAGCACTAATTAAAACATCTATGAATAAATGGAAGGAAGACCAGTAGAGTAGAGGAAAGGGGGTGGGGAGGGAGGAGAAGAGGGAAAGGGGAAGGACTGGGGACTCATGTGGAGCAAATTATGTTCCATACATGCATAATTCTGTCCAAATGAACCCCAGTATTAGTATTATGTATAACTAAAATGAACGGATAAAAACATTAAAAAATTTAAAACTATAATAAATATTTGGAAATGACAGAACTACTAAAAATGTGTATTTGCAATCTATAATAATTGCCCCAAACTCAACAATAAGGAAACAAAAAACTTAAAAAGTGACTTCCCCCAAAAGGACATACCAATGATGACTATCCACAGGAACCTGTTCTCAACGTCATCACCTCATGGGAAAAGGCCAACTGTAATCACGAATCAGCACTCTGCACCGTTGATGGAAATGCAAATGAGCTGTCCACTCTGGAAAACACTCAGCCATTTCTTTTAAAGTTTTGCCTTCACACACCACCTGACCTAGCAGCCCCATTCCACAGTACTAAGCATAAATGAAAAATTTATATTCACACAAAATCTATGTGTGAACATTTATATCTAGTGTACTCATAATTTCTACCACTCATAATTTCTACACCCAAATGTCCTGCAGAGGGTGAGAGTGTCAACAAGCCATCTGTACACTGGATACCACTCAGAAAATGAGAGACGGACATCTCCATACACAACAACAGAGATGCAGCTCAAAGCCTCCTGCTGACCAAATGCCAGTCCCAGAAGATCACACAATAATGCACAAGGTGTTCATAACAAAGCTCAATACACACTTGGATGTTTTTGGCAGGGAGTACCAGGGATTGATCTCAGGGGCATTCAACCACTGAGCCACATCCCCAGCCATAATTTGTATTTCATTTAGAGACAGAGTCTCACTGAGTTGCTTAGCACCTTGCTTTTGCTGAGGCTGGCTTTGAACTTGTGATCCTCCTGTCTTAGCCTCCTGAGCCACAGGGATTAGAGGCGTGCACCACCACACTTGGATTTTTTAAAAGCAAACAAGGAGTAGAAGGGAATATTCTAAATGTGATAAAGCATATCTTCCCAAAACATAGGGCAAATATCTTTCTTGGTGACCCACTAGAAGTAGTGTTCATTAAATTTTGAGCAAGACAAGAATCCTCAGCCTCACTATTGCTATTCCAGATTTTCTTGGAAATCCTAACAAATAGAGGAAAGGAAAAAGTAACTTGTAGAAAGAAAAAAAAGGGGGGGGACTACCTTTTTACAGCTTATAATTATCAATAGAGCAGATTCTGAAGTATCGATAAATCATTACATAAGAGTTTAGTGAAATGGTTATATAGGAGACCATGTATGATAAAGTCACATTACATTTCCATATTCTAGCAAAAATAAAGATACTTTTGTATTTATGACAGGAAGACATATGGTACTTATAAATGATTCTGTTAATGGATGTATAATACCTACTTTAAAATAATAAAATTTTATTGAAACTTTTTCAAGGACCCAGGTAAACAGACAGATGTGCCGTAATCGGCAGTACCAAGGCTTGCTATTAAGATCAGGATAAATTTCCTCAAAAAGACCTGTGGGTTGATGGACTCACGAAAACATGGTGGTGGGCAGGGAGTGAGCCGCCCCGTGCCCTGTGCTGCCACGCCCACTGATCTCGCCTAGTCAGAATACTATGTCTCTGAGAGTGTTAGAGGACCCCTATCCAGCTGCTCTCCACAGAAATCATCAGCGCTGTGACCCCATGTGGGGCTCTGGGCCTCAGCATTTGAGTAGGATGCCCAACATTGGGGCAGGACCCAAAGCCCAAAGTTCTAGCTCACACAAGACTCTGCGAGCACCTTAGCAGAATCAACTATCAACACATCTGCAGACGCCAAGACTTCGCTCCACTCCCAAGCAAGTCACTCAGCTGCAACCTACCCACAGTGCAATGCCATCACCTGGCTCCCCCCACCTCACAGGCTCCCCCCACCTCACCAGGCTCCCGGAGCTGAAAGCAGATGTCACCATCTTGACTCAACTTTCTCACCATTTAGCTGGGGGTAGTTCCCAGATCGGATCTCCAGCGGCCAGGTACCAGGTTTCTAACCTTCCCAACTCCCCAGCGGTAATAACCCAACTCAGTAGCTATCCAACACAGGTGTGTAGTGTGACCAGGAAGCCATCCATGGGATCCCCAGGGTGAGAATTTCCTCAATTGGGAACTGCTGGGGGAGAGGGAGGCAGGGCTAAAGTCTGGAGCCTAAGGGAGAGACCAGGAACTGTGATATCTCTAGGCAAGAAAGGGAGATAGTACTGGGTGCTCAAGTCATAAGAGTGGTCCCAAAAAGAGACCCATGAAATGCAGTCTTTCAGCAGGGACTGGTGGGTGTCACTCCCCGCATCCAGGTGCCCTGCACCAGGACCAGTTTTCCCACCCTGGATACCTCCACCATCAGGAGGGCAGACACCGGCTTATAACAGATGACCCCCCTTACTGGATGAGAGGAGAAGCAGGAAAGACACAGATCTCTAAATTAGCTAGAACCCTGTTTCTTCCTTTGAGTTTTTTGTTTGTTTTTTTATCTTCTACCCCTCCATCCTCTGGCCCTCACATCCCCAACATATGTGAAACCAAGAACTTTGCATGAAATAGGACTTTGAGGACTGAGTCATCTGAATAATATAATATAGAGGTGTTATATATACCCTTTTTTCTTTTTCTATTCTTTCATTTTTCTTTTCCCCTCCAAATTTTATTGTTTTAACAGCCTGTATTTTTTTTTAAATACATTTGTCTTATATATTCTACTGTCATCCCACGTACTTGCCTACCCTAAATTACTTCCTGTCTATTTTCTTGCTACTAACCCTCTTCATTAGATTTCTCCTTCACACTTCCTAAGATATAGTAACTCTGCATCCTCACATCCTATCTCATTAGCATACCATCCTAAGCCCCACCCCCAGTTTTTTGTCCGCTATCAGAAACTGTACATCTTTTTACAAAACTACTGATTATAATTTAGATAATAATTGAATCCAACATTTCTGTACATCGAAACTAAACTGTAAAGGTCTTAATAACAACAAATTGTTCATAGGTGGTATATTGTTGATATTGGAATCTGTTAACAGTGTCCTTCCCCACAAAGGAGAGGTCTTGGAACCCTACAAGAGCACTACAAACCTATAGGGTAAAAACAATAACAATCTAGACCCACAGAGCTGGAAAGGCAGACACACAAGCAACATGAAAAGACAAGGGAAGAAAATGCCCCAAACAAATGAAGGCACCACATCATTAGAATCATTGGCAGCCACAGCAGGAGGAATGACAGAGAAGGAGTTTAGGATGTACATGGTTAAAGTGTTCTGTGAACTCAAGGAAGATATAAGAGAGCAAACACAGGCAGCGAAAGATCATTTCGATAAGGAGCCACATAAACAAATACAGGAAGCAAAAGATCACCTTAACAGGGAGAGTGGTTCTAAAAAAAAAATTAAAAGCTCAAATGAAAGCATCATCAACAGAGTAGACTACTTGGAAGATAGGACATCAGACAATAAAGACAAAATATATAATCTTGAAAAGAATATAGACCACATAGTGATAATGGTAAAAACCATGACCAGAACACTCAAGAAATATGGGATACCATAAAAAGACCAAATTTAAGAGTTATTGGTATATAGGAAGACATGGAGGTCCAAACCAAAGGAATGAACAATTTATTCAATGAAATAATAACAGAAAACTTTCCAAACATGAAGAATGGATTGGAAGTCCAAATTCAAGAAGCCTACAGGATGCTGATTGTACAAAAATCACCACAGATCCACACCAAGGCACATTATAATGAAAATGCCTAACATACAGAATAAGGAGAGAATTTTAAAAGCCACAGAGAAAGGAATCAGATTACATATAGGAGAAAACCAATTAGGATAATGGCAGATTTTTCAACACAGACCCTGAAAGCTAGAATATCCTGGAACAATATACATCAAGCTCTGAAAGATAATGGGTGTCAATCAAGAATCTTGTATCCAGAAAAATTAAGCTTTAGATTTGAAGATGAAATAAAAATCTTCCCTATAAACAAAAGGTAAAAGAATTTATAGCTAGAAAACCGCACTGCAAAACATCCTTGGAAAAATATTCCATGAAGAGGAAATGAAAAAAAAAGCAATGAAAATCAGCAGAGGGAGGTAGTACACTAAAGAAAAGACTAATCAAAGAAGAAAATCGAGTCAAGTTAAATAACAAAATAAACAAACATGGCTGGGAATTCAAACCATGTCTCAATAGTAACCCTGAATGTTAATGGCTTAAACTCACCAATCAAAAGACATAGACTAGCAGATTAGATTTAAAAAGACCCAACAATATGCTGCCTCCAGGGGACTCATTTGATAGGAAAAGACATACACAGACTGAAGGTGAAAGGTTGGGACAAATCATACCACTCACATGGACTGTGGAAGCAAGCGGGGATTTCCATCCTCATATCAAATAAAGTAGACTTCAAGCCAAAGTTAATCAAAAAGGATAAAGAAGGATATTTCATACTGCTCAAAGGAACCATACACCAACAGGACATAACAATCATAAATATATATGCCCCAAACAATGGTGCAGCTGTTTATCAAATTCTTCTCAAGTTCAAGAGTCAAATTGATCACACTACAATAATCTTGGGTGACTTTAACACACCTCTCTCACCACTGGATAGATCTTCCAAACAAAAGTTGAATAAAGAATCTAAAGAACTCAATAACACAATTAATAATTTAAACTTAACTGACATATATAGAATATTTCAACCTGCATCACGTGGATACACTTTCTTCTCAGTAGCTCATGGATCCTTCTCTAAAATAGACCATATACTATGCCACAAAGCAACTATTAGCAAATACAAAAAAGTAGAGATACCACCATGTATTTTATCAGATTATAATGGAATGAAATTGGAAATGAATGACAAAATAAAAAATAAAAATTACTCCAACACCTAGAGACTAAACAATATGCTACTGAATGAACAATGGGTTGCAGAAGACATCAAAGAGAAGATTAAAAAATTCTTAGAGGTAAATGAGAACATAGACACAACATATTGAAATCTCTGGGACACTATGAAAGCAGTTCTAAGAGGAAAGTTCACTGCATGGAGTTCACTCCTTAAAGAAGAAAATGTCAATAAATAAATGACCTCACTTTGCATCTCAAAGCCCTAGAAAAAGAAGAACAAATCAACAGCAAAAGCAGTAGAAGGCAAGAAATAATTAAAATTAGAGCTAAAAATCAATGATATCGAAACAAAAGAAACAATTTAAAAAATTGACAAAACAAAATGTTGGTTCTTTAAAAAATAAATAAAATTGACAGACCCATAGCCATGCTAACAAAGAGAAGAAGAGAGAGAACTCAAATTTCCAGCACACAAGATGAAAAAGGTAATATCACAACAGACACTACAGAAATACAGAGGATAATTAGAAATTATATTGAAAACTTATACTCCAATAAAATAGAAGATAGTGACGGCATAGACAAATTTCTTGAGTCATACAACTTGCCCCGACTGAATCAGGAAGATATACACAATTTAAATAGATCAATATCAAGTGATGAAATTGAAGACGCCATCAGAATCCTACCAACCAAGAAAAGCCCAGGACCAGATAGATACACAGCTGAGTTCTACAAGACCCTTAAAGAAGAACTAATACCAATACTCTCCAATTTATTTCATGAAATAGAAAAAGAGGCAGCACTTTCAAACTCATTCTATGAACCCAATATCACTCTGATTCCAAAATCAGGCAAAGACAGATCAAAAATGGAAAACTTCAGACCAATATCTCTAAAAAACATAGATGCAAAAATTCTCAATAAAATTCTGGCAAATTGAATACAAAAACATATCAAAAAGATCATGCACCACGATCAAGTGGGGTACATCCCAGGGATTCAAGTTTGGCTCAACATTGATTCAATAAATGTTATTCATCACATCAATAGATGCAAAGATAAGAACCATATGATCATCTCAATAGACACAGAAAAAGCATTTGACAAAATACAGCACCCCTTCATGTTCAAAACACTAGAAAAACTAGGGATAACAGGAACATATCTCAACATCGTAAAGGCTATCTATGCTAAGCCCCAGGCCAACATCATTCTAAATGGAGAAAAACTGAAGGCATTCCCTCTAAAAACTGGAACCAGACAGGGATGCCCTCTTTCACCACTTCTACGTAACATAGTTCTTGAAACACTGGCCAGAGCAATTAGACAGACAGAAGAGGTTAAAGGGATACAGATCGGAAAAAAAGAACTTAAATTAGCACTATTTGCTGATGATATGGTTCTATACCTAGAAGACCCAAAAGCTCCACCAGAAAACTTGTAGAACTAGTAAACGAATTCAGCAAAGTAGCAGGATATAAAATCAACACCCATAAATCAAAGGCATTTCAGTGACAAATCCTCTGGGAGGGAAATGAGGAAAACTACCCCATTTACAATAGCCTCAAAAAAAAAAAAAAAAAACCTTGGGAACCAACTTAACAAAAGAGGTGAAAGATCTATACAATGACAATTACAGAACCCTAAAGAAAGAAATCAAAGACGACCTTAGAAGATGGAAGGATCTACTTTGCTCTTGGATAGGCAGAATTAATATTATTAAAATGATCATACTACCAAAAGCACTATACAGATTTAATACAATTACAATCAAAATCCCAATGGCATTCCTCAAAGAAATAGATAAAAGCAATCATGAAATTCATCTGGAAAAATAAGAGACCCAGAATAGCTAAAGCAATCCTTAGCAGGAAGACTGAAGCAGGTGGCATCACTATACCAGAACAATTTTTCATATCTCTGTTTGTATATAAAGTATGCTCACACCAACTCATGTCTTCATACATGTTCTATATGCGTAATAAGAATTGTGATGCATTCCGCTGTCATATGTTCAAAAAATAAAACCAATAAGAGTTTAAAAAAGGCCTGTGGATTGAATGCAATCCCAATATAATTCCCTGAAAATTCATAATCTGACAAACTGATGTGAAAGTCTATGTGAGAGATCAGAGGCCTGAGAACAGGTAACAGCTTCTGAGAGAACAATTTGGGATGGGAGTGAACCCCCACAGAGGGTTCCACAGTCAAGTTCTAGTAGTTAACACTGGTGGTACAGAGGTGAGGACCACCCAGTTGGTTCTGTGACAAGAGAGAAGCCAGACAGCAGCCCCAGAGAGGACACTTGGAACATGACCTAGATGGCTTCTGGGGGCCCACACGTGAATGGTCTTTATCATTTGATTATTCATATAGAGAAAAATGAAAATGTACTCACATGAGTGAAATACCTAAATGTAAGAGAAAACAATGTTAGGATGTTTTCATGATATCCTAAAAGGAAGGATTTTCTTACTAAGCCTCCCCACAACCTGCCTAAGGAAGACGTGCTGACATGAAATGTGATTGCAGGGACCTGAACTGTGGCTCAGTGGCAGAGCGCTTGCTTAGCATGTGTGAGGCACTGGGTTGGATTCTCAGCACCACATATAAATAAATAAAAAATAAAGGTCCATTGAAGCTAAAAAAAAATTTTTTTAAATGTGATTGCAAATTCAGTCATGTTAAAAATAAAAATTCCTGTTCACCCAGGCATTGTGTAGCATACAAAGAGATGAGCTACAAGCTGGAAGAAGAGTTACTACACAAACAGCAAATGAAAGACCCATATCCAAAACATATAAATATCTAACCGAAATTAAATACACAAGCTAACATAGAATCACGGATCAAAGTCTGAACATAGAAAGAAAGCTCAAAAGACGATACAAATACATGCATGTGTCTATGCAAATATACATAGTAATCAGTTATAATTAAAACATATTCAGACCATTTACAATTACTGTATAAGTAAAAATTAAGAATGTTTGCACAAACATGTTCATAGCATCAAGAATCCAGGCCAGACTCAAGCCTCCTCAACTGCAGAACATATAAATTATACTGACATCTATTGACCAGGGGGATTATTATGCACTAGAGAAAATGAACTACTGCCAAAAGTCCATGTGGATTTATGTAAAATACATAGCAGGTGGAACAATGGGAGGCGTGGACCATGACATAGACAGATTTCTCTTTTTTTAATGAAATCTAAAATAACAATTTTTAAAAGCCCAACACCGTGTTTCAGAAGACACACACTTCCAGCACGAAACTTTAAAATGTAGGATGATAAGCTAGAAATCCCCTGGAGGTCGTTCACAGGCTGATGGTGAAGCATCCCTGATGGCCCTGGTCATGATCTGCCTCAGGACTGTTCTCCTCATTATCATCATTCATAACATGTACATATTCAACGCACAGTTTTGTATGAGTCAAATATCCAATAATGATCATCTTAAAGAAGACAAAATCAGTAACAGAAGACAAACTGGTTGCCACGTGCTTGGGGCGGCGGGGGCAGGCAGGGCAGTCAGAGCAGGAAGGGAGGCAGTGGGGGGTCCAATGTGCTGTGGGGCCTGGGTGGTAAGGGTCCCTGGGGCTTGGGTGGCTAAACAAAAGGGTAGCTTTACCTGCTGTAGGATAGCAGGAAAGAGCAACAGGACGCGAGTTCATTAAAAACACCCAACAGCTGTGGTTGGAGCAGCTGTGGTGTGTCTGCTGCTCAGGTACCTGCTGTGTGGGCGGGGCTGAGCAGGGGCAGCGAGGGTCCGCTCCCTCCCTCCAGCAGGGTCAGCCCTAGGTCTAGGGCTGCATCCTGAGAGACCTGCTTAGTCTTGGGGCTGGAGTAGGAAGACCCAGCCAGCTGGGGCTCCCCTGCCAGGCAGCCAGCTTCCCTGGCCGCTAGTGCAGAGTTCCACAGGTCAGCGTCCCAGTGGAGAGAGTGCTCTGCAGAAGCTGGGCCACCTTTTCCAGCTTGGTCTCAGAAATCAGTCAAGGTCACTCTCATGCATTGCATCATCCAAGTTGCACAGGACCACCCACTTTCACGAGGATGCAAAACCAACTTGATCTTTTGATGGGGGAATATGAAGGCTCGGGAGAAACATGCAGAGCTAAAACTGTTGGTGCAGCCTTTTTTTTTTTTTTTTTTTTTTTTTACAAGCTCTGCTGCAGTGTGTTTTATGTTCCATCAGCTAACAGACAGGGGTGGAGGTGGCGTCCAGGTAGAGAGATACAGGAGATGGAGGAGGGGGACAGCAGCAGAACAGCCATCTCTAGTCTAAGTAGTACTTGAGATTTAAGCACTAGGTAGATGGGCTATAGGAGATCATGACAGACACAGCAAATTCAAGATCCAAAGGGGGAGGAGAAAATACCACACTCAGCCTTGATTTGAGCCAATAGGAGAAGGAGAGCTCTCCGGAGGGAAGCGCCAGGCAGGGGTCAGGGACCTCGGGGAGGCTGGAGGAAGTGTGCAGACAGAATCTATGTGCAGTGTGTGGAGAGCAGCATTAGGGACAGGAAGCTGGCCACGTGGGATGCCCAGGAGGGACCAGCCGATGCCAGAGGCCAAGAGGACTTGATGTGGCATCATCTTCTCCCGACAGGACCGTCATGTGGCAAAAGCCCTGAAACCCCAGATCATCAGCTCCCCCAGCTCCCCGAGCAGCCCGTCCACTGCATCCCGGCAGAATGTGATGTCCTGTCAGAGGGAACTGAATAATTCAGAGTGATGTCATCATCAATATTTAATGATATGAAAAAATGTTCATGAGAGAGTGTTAAGTAAAAAAAAAGGTCGGTTGCAACATAGTAGGAATGCCTAGAAGGTCCGAAAAGATGTTCACCAAATGGGAGCCTTGTTCATCCCCAGGTACGGGAGTCACTTACTTGTCCTCAGTTTACCTCTTTGCAAGGTCTAAATTTCCACAATGAAAGTGATTAATATTTTAATAAGTGAAGGATAGTAGTGGTCATATTCTAAGAGGGTGTCCACCTTGGTGCTACTCAAGCCAGGGAGAGGATGATGCTTTAATGAGGTTCCTGCGATCCATCCCCTATCACGAAGTCTGACTTCCTGTTAGGTTCGCAGAACTGATGTTGGGTTTTCTTACCTATTTAAATTAGCAGCACCTCTCAAAATGTCACTCTTCCTGGATTCAAGGAAGGCAAAATTGCTTCCCTAGTAATAGCGGGGTGTCGTGTCTCTGTCACTGTGCTGGCATCTGCACCGAGGGGCAGGGGTGCTGCAGAGCAGGGCCACAGGCTCCTCCATGGGAGTTGAGGCGGTGGTCCCCACGTCCCAGCGGTCACCCTGTCCACAGCCACACACCTGCAGCAAAAGGGAGATAAATAGAAAAGAAAAGATAAAAGGGTGTTTAAGAAAAGCAAAAGCTGGAGGACGGGGAGGGAACCCTTTGTACAGTTTATGGGAAGGTGAATTAGCAGAGCCACTAGGGAAACAGCACGGAGGTCCCTCAAAAAACCAAGGGAGTCACTGTCATAGAATGCAGCGATGCCACTCCTGGGCATGGAGTCAAAACACAAAAGAGACCTGCACGCCGGTGCCACGGCAGCACTGCTTACAGTAGTCAGGGTAACAAAAGCATTTTAATGAAAAGTAGCTATTTTCTAAACTTTATTTCTATCACAGTAAATGTCCACATAAGCAGAGGCTCTTTGATTCCCCAGTAGTCTTTGAGTGTGAAGGGGTCTTAAGGTCAAAACACTTGGGAGCCTCTACGTGACAGTCCCCGCCCATGGACCTAGCCACAGGTTTGTTTTCAGTGCTTTCCATTATCCGTGATCCACGGTATTTGGAAATATTAAAATTTAAAATTAAAAAGTAATTCATAAGTTTAAACTGCACACCATTTTCTGTAGCATAGGTCACAAGATGCCATTCTGTCCTGCCTGGTGTGTGAATCAACCCTTTGTCTAACATACTCACGGGTGTATACTATTCTACCTTGCAGCCAATGTGGTGAAAGAGGGCCTATTACTTCCAGTTAACCGCTGTGGTGATGAAGGGATGGGATGTGTACTTGGCATTAATTGTCCAAGGCCATGGGTACAAATTTAGAATAAATACTTTAATCGTTTTGGCTTCACTATTTTTTTCATAATTACTTTCATTGGGTTTACTACCTCAAGTCTGTATTTCCAGTCAGACCCAATACAAACATCTCAGAGCGCTTCTCCAACATCACTGTGATCGTTAAAATTTAATAATCAAATAAAATTGGGCTTAGTTCATTTTTAATTTTCAGTTTTGCTTCAAAATAACCTAGATAAGCCAGTTGCTGAGTGCATACCTGTAATCCCAAAGACTTGGGAGGCTGAGGCAGGAGGATCTCAAGTTTGAGACCAACCTCAGCAAATCAGCAAGGCCCTAGGAAACTTTGTGAGACCCTGTTTCAAAATAAAAAATAAAAAGGTCTGGAAATGTAGCTCAGCGGTAAAGTGCCCCTCGGTTCAATCTCCAGGACCAAAAAATAAAATGAATTAAATTACCTAGGTAGTAAGTTTTTCTTGTTGCAGCTGCAAGTTGTTTTCATATTTTTATACAAATTCTTCCACTCTGTGCTGTACTAGCTATGTCAGTATTCCTGGTGAACTCTGAATTCTAGTGCAGTGCTTGCCCTGCAGTCTGGTTTTGCAAAAGCTTGTTAGGATGATACCTATACAAAGCATTTGCTGCGGGCTAGGGACTTGACTGTGGGGACAGCTCTCCTGGGGTTACCATGGCCATTTTGTAGGTGGGGAAACAGAGGCAAGCAAAACTGACCCCTGGCAAAGACAGATCAATACGTCTTTTTCTAAATCCAAATTCCCTCTGGCACTATTAAGGAGCAAAGCTTGAGAAGTTATTCAAGAACCATCTTGTACTTAATTAATATCTCTAGTGATAAGAAAGTGACTCTCTCCTGGAGGAATCATTTACTTTTTACAGGAAGCCTAATAATTCTAAAGTTCTTCTTTCAGGAGATGGCATTGCACCCAGTATCCTACGATGACAGTATTCTAGATGTTCATTTTCTATTACAACTGCCTGAACCCTGAAGAGACAAACCTGGGGGCCGGGCACAGGCGGGGGTGCTGGAGGGGTGGGCCCTGGACAGGAGAGGGGCACCAGGAGTTCAGTAAGGTTGAGAAGGCCATCAGCTGTGGCTCCCGAGGCTGGGCTCCTTTTCGGTATCCTTTACCATTTCCCTCCTGTACCATGTGTTAGCCACAGGGAGCACCCACCCCCACTGTGCTAAGCACCCTACAGTGACCTCTGCAAGCCTATCAGTTAAGTGGCCATGCTGCTCTTACAGACGGGAGAGGGGGTCACAGCGTGGTCAACCCATGAACCCATAATCCCCAGGAGGAGAAGGGCTGCTTCACTGGGTAGATGAAGGCCCCACATCCGAAGAGACTGCCGGATGAACTCTGAGCCCGCCTGCAACCTGCCGGCCAAAAGTCTGTGTCCTCCAGTTGCTAAGGTCCCTACCCACATTGAACCTGTTATTTCAACTTCAGTGGCCCAAGTGGTGTATGGGGGTTTATCATTGTGGCTTTAGTGGATGTTCCTCAGTGATGGATATTGTGAACACATTTTTATGTGCATCTTATTCTTTTATGTGTCTTCTTTTATGAAATATGTACTTGTCCCTGGCCCCTTTATATTGGGCTATTATCTTTCCTATTTTGATAAGAGGACATTCTTTATAGATTCTGGATAAAAATCTGTTTTGAGATCTTTGTATTATAAATGCATTTCCCTTATCTGCATTTTACCTTTTTAATTTTCTTAATGATGCCTGATGGTGTGTTGTAAATAAATGATTTTGATGGTGTCAAATTTGCTATGCATATATGTTATATATATAGAGAGAGACCATATAGAAGATGTATATAATACACACACACATATAATTGTTCTATTTGCATTTGATGGGAGGATTCTCCTTTTCCTATTGCAATTCACAGTGACTTTGCCCAAAATTATTTGATCAAATGTTTTCAGGTCTGTTTCCAGATTTATATTTATTTCTATCAATGGGTTTCTTTATCCTTACTCCGATACCACACTACTGAGAATATTGTAGACTAAAACAACTTGGAATCAAGCAATATAAGTTTTCCAACTTTATATTTTCATTAATGACATTTTACATTTCAAGATAAATTTTATAACGGGCTTGACAATTTTTATAGTAATTTTTCTGAAAATGTTTTCAGGATTGTAGTCAATCTAAGATCTAATTTCTGAAAGAATTGCCACTGTGGTGGATTATCCCATTCATAAACCTTGTCAATCCCTTCAATTTTTTTTAGGGCTTTTAAAAATATCCTTCAGCAATGTGTGATCATTTTGAGGCTAGAAGTCTTGGACATTGTTGGAAAATATGTTTTAAGTATTTTGTGACTTTTGATACTATAATAAATGATAATTTGAAATTTCATGTTCTAATTATTCATTTCCAGTTTGTAGAAATTCAAATAGAAATTTGCCTTTTGACATGGTCTATCCTCAAACCTTGTTGCATTCACTTATTCAAGTACTTTTGGTGTTACTGTGGGTTTAGATCGCTTGGCCTTATCCATGTTAACCATCAAGTCATTTATGGTGGAGGACAATTTCTTTTGTTCTGATCACTTAATGCCACTTTTAATATTTCTGGCCTAACACAAGGACCTAAGCATAATAGGAAGGAATGTATTTTGAGACATTTCTGTATTTTCCATCTTTGTGACAGAAAAATAATTTGTTATTAAGAATTTGAGGTAGGATTTTCAGGATAGCCTTTATCAGACTGAGGAAGTTTCTTCCTACTTGTAGTTTGTTGAAAGATTTAAATTGTTTTTACCATAATTGATAGTTGGGTTTAGTTAAATAGTGGTTTTTGTATTTATAGTATTGAGATGACCAAATACACGATATTTTTAGTCTGTGAATATAGCAAATTTTATTAATTGACTTTCAAATATTATCCTATCCTTGCATTCTTAAGATAAATCTCACTTGCTGATATTACATTGACATTTTTTATACATTGAAAGATTTTATTTGTAAAAATGAAAAAAAATTACTGAATCTGTATTAATCAAAGTTATTTATTTTTATTGGTAATGTCTTGGTGTGGTTTCTGTGTCAGTGAAATTCTGAGCTGAAAGAGTAGATTTGGAAATTGTCATTCTCTTCTACTTTTCTGAATGTGTGTGAGTTGCTGTTAAATGCTAATTGAACATTTGTAAAATTTACCAGTGAAGCAATCTGGCCCTGAAAGCTTCATTGTAGGGAATTTTGAAAATATTAGTTCAATTATTTGATAGGTGTAGGAGTACTGAAGTTTTTTTTTTTTTTTTTTTTTCTTTTGTAAACTCTCGCAATTGGTATTTTTTCAAAAATTTGGTCCAAGATTAAGAAGAGAAGGTCACATTATTGGCTGCTCTGTGGAGTGAAACCAAGAAAATTGACAGGCAGCTTCTCAACAAGGGAGGTACTAGGAACATTCAGGGACACTCTAGGTCCATGGGGAAGAAACTTTACTGCCTCAGATCCATACTGTTAGATGGGTAGACACATACACAACATGAAAAGGAAGGGTCAAATTGCCCCAAGCAAACCAATAACAGAATCCATCAATGCCACTGTGGAAGAAATGTCAGAGGAGAAGTTTAGAATGAACATAGTTAAACTGATCTGCAAAGTAAAGGATGATGTAAGAGAGCAAATACAGGTAGCAAAAGATTACTTCAATAAAGAGAGAGAGATTCTTAAGAAGAAAAAAACAGAAATTCTTTAAATGAATGAAACAATAAAAAATTAAAATTCATAGAAAGCTTCACCAACAGAGTAGATCACTTGGAAGACAGAACCTCAGACAATGAAGACAAAATACGTAATCTTGAAAATAAAGTGGACCACAGAAAGAAGATGTTAAGAAACCATAAATAGAACTTCCAAGAATTGTGGGATAACATGAAAAGACTAAATTTAATATTTTTCAGGATAGATGAAGGCATGGAGATACAAACAAAAGGAATGCACAAACTTTTCAATGAAATAATATCAGAAAATTTTCCAAATCTAAAGAATGAAATGGAAAATCAAATACAGAGGCTTACAGGACCTCAAATGTACAAAATCACAACAGATCCACATCAAGGCAAATTAAAAAAAAATACCTACCATACAGAACAAGGATAGAATTTTAAAGGCTATGAGAGAAAAATATCAGATTATATATAGGGGGAAACCAATACAGATCTCAGTTGATTTCTCAATCCAGACGCTCAAAGCTAGGAGATCCTGGAACAACAACTACCAGGCTCTGAAAGAAAATGGATGCCAACCAAGAATCCTATATCCAGCAAAATTAAGCTTCAGATTTGAGGAGGAAATAAAAACCTTCCATGATAAACAAAAATTAAAAGAATTTGCAACTAGAGAGTCTGCACTTCAGAATATTCTTAAAAAAATATACCACGAAGATGAAATAAAAAAATAATAATTGTAATGACTTGTTTCCTTAAGCAGTATGAAATGTCCTTCTTTGTCCCTTCTGATTAACTTTGGCTTAGTCCACTTCATCTGTTATGAGGATAGAACTCACTGCTTGTTTACATGATCCATGTGAGTGATGTTTTTCTTATGTCACCTTCAGTCTATGGATGTCTTTGCCCATGAGGTGAGTCTCTTGGAGACAGCTTGTTGTTGGGTCTTGTTTTTTAATCCAATGTGCCAGTCTATGCCTTTTGATTAATAAGTCTAGGCCATTAATCATTTTTACTTTTTTTACATTTCATCTTAATGGACATATATAGAATATTTCATTTATTGATGACTGAGTACACTTTCTTCTCAGCAGCCCACAGATGCTTCTCTAATATAGACCATGTTATGTAAGATATCGCAAATGTTGGCATACAATGTAATAATACTTTAATATATTTTAGCATCTGTAGGGTCATGTTGATAGCTCCTTTTCCATTGATATTAATTTTTGTGTTCTTGCTTTTATCTTGATTAGAATTGTTTGATTTTATCAAAGTTTTGTTTTATTCTTTCTTCCCGATTTCATATACTTCTGCTCCTACTCTTATTTTTTCCTTCCTACTACTTAATTTGAAAATAATTTGATTGATAATCTAGCTTCTTTCTGATACAAGCACTTTAAGTTATAGAAATTTATCTGAGTACTGTTTCATCCCAGGGATCCTGATATCTTAAGCTTTTATTATCACTTAATTCAAAACACTTTTTATTTACTTTTTGTGTGCTTTCTTCCTTGACCTCAGAGATATTTATAAGAGGCCATTTAATTTTGAAGTAGTTGACATGGGGGTGAGATTCTATATATCTTAAGGTAATTGATTTCTAATGTAATGAATCATGCAGGAAACACAATCTGCATGATTTCAAATTTTAAAATAATATAAATGCTTTATACAGTGATTGTTTTGGATACACACATGTCAAAACCAATCAAAGTGCGTACTTCAAAAATATGCATTTTATTGTACTTCAATTTTATGTCAATAAAACTATTGTAAAAAAAAAGAAGGGCCAAAAGTGGAATATAGAATACTATGTTGTTTAGAAATATATATGTAAGAAAACAATAAGTAAAAACAAGGGATTGATGGATTTAAAAGAATTTGTCCATTTCTTCTAAGTTGTCCAGCTTATTGTGATAGAATTTCTCCTCATATTTCCTTAATATCCTGTTATATCAGACTGTATAATTCCTGATCATCTCTCTCTGACTTTTCATTTTCTTTTGTTCCTGTTTTTTTAGCCTATTGGTGTCTTCATATTTGATATGTTGTCTTGAGGCATAGTAACAGAGTCGCTTCTTACTTTTTTTAATTAAGATAAACTATTTAGGCCATTTTATATGGAGAAATTATCCCCATGATTAGATTTAAATGATGGGTCTTTCTGTTTGTTTTCTGTTTGTCCCATCTGCTCTTTTAGAGGATCGCTACTTTTAGAGGATTTGTTTTGATTTCATTTTTCTTGGGTCTTCTGGCTCCACCACCTTATTTTATTGTTTTGTTATTGTCATTGTTGTAATTAACTGACCCTAGTCTATTTTTGAACAAATGTCACTTGAATCATGAAGTGAGAATCTTGCTGTGGCCGGCTTCCCATCCCTCCCAACTCTGGTTGGTGCTGTTACACCTCAGGTCAACCTGAGTCACAGCCGTCTGTCTCTGTCTCTCAATAAACATAGGCACACAAGAACACACAGTCAGACATTTTTGAAGATATTAAGAATGGAGTTAACAGCTCAAAGTGGATCAAGGACCTTGGCATTAGACCAGAGACCCCCTGCCTACTGGAAGAAAATGTCGGCCCAACTCTCCATCATGTCACTTAGAAACCAACTTCCTCAACAAGACTCCCAAAGCAGAAGAAGTAACAGCAAGAATCATAAGTGGTCAAAAAAAATCTAAGAAAAAAGTAAAAATCCTAGAAAAAATTGACCGGCCAGTAATTAGTAAATGCCATACAACTTACTCTTTGGTTTAATCTAGTTTGAGTGCCCATAAAAAGACACCTTTACTCTTTTTTTTTTCTTGGGCCTCAGATCTGTCTCCTACTGATTGCTCCAGGCTTCTTCTATTTGCATATCAACTTAAGTCCTGGCTGAGGTCTGGAAGGAACTGGGAAAACTGGAATTCTGAGCAGAAACCTCATGCTTAAGGCATTTTAACCATAAGTCACAATTTTCAGGTTTGGATGTTGAAAATTATGATACAAGTTTAAGATACAATTTACAAAATTTCATACCTTTACATTTTCCTACACTAGAAAAACTTGCTCACACAAAACTGAAAATAGGATCTCTACCATCAGAAGAAATTTCTTTAGGATCATTAAGCTACTTCCTTTGTTCTGAAGTTCCTATAGTATTAAGTTACATTAAATTATTTGAAAAATCTTAAAATAGAACCACACACTACCATGTATATCCAAAATTAAGCTTTAAAAATTTAAGACTGTTGCTATTCAATGTTATTTCAATAAGCCAGACCAATGTTCCAATTCAACATTTTTTTCCTAAATCTTACACACTGAGGGGAACAGATACCATATCATAATTTACTATCCTTGCCCAAGTTAATGCACTGGTACACCTAGTGAAATCTTCTCAGGCTACCCAGTTCAAAATAAAACTAATTGATTAGGAGTTACTTGCCAACTTGGAAGTAGAGTTCTTTTAATTTTCTATCCTAAGTATTTAAGTTCTCCGGCATGAATTATCTGAAATCACAAACTAAACAATTACCTAACCCCAACTTTTAACTGCAAGATTATGCAACGCTTCAAACTCATTTAGATACCAGATGTTACAATAAAAAAATCATCTTTTAGACACACATTTAGCCAAGATCATCCCCAAGAAACAATCTATAATAACCTTTAAAATAGAGAGACCAGATAAGAGAAAAATCTCTCCAGGTTTTTAACTTCCATTTAATTATGACTCCTATCAGTGGCACCATAGATTTCCCATGAGTGGACCAGATGTTTTCACAGAGGGGCAACTATAGGTGTAAAATCAAGGGTCTCAGTGTGACTGACTTTACTGCATTCAGTGTCCCTTCTTTTTAAGTGGACAGAGATGGAGCAATCCTTACAGTGCAGGGAAGAATGAGGAAATTCCCCAAAGCGAAAATGGCTCTGGCAGCTGCTGGGAATCCTCAGTTTCCCTTTTACTTACAGGATTAGCTCCTTTGGATAGATCCAATCCCAGGCAATCTGGCATATCTCCTAACTTTCCAGTAGAGTCAGTTTTTATCTGCCTTAGGTCTTGAAGGGGGAAGGGGGTATGTACTTTGATCGGCCCAAATTTTTCTCTTGATTCTTTTTCCTCAGTGAGTCCAAGATTTTTCTCTTCATGGCAGATATCATAGCTAAGTCTACTTTACACTGTTGGCATAATTTAGGATTTTCCCTTAGAGCAAAGAAAATCTGAACATACAACACCTCACACCATTTCCTTTTTTGTAAATTTTATCAAACTGTAAAATTGTATTAAAATTGATATTTTCCTCTGGTGGCCAGGTTTCTCCATCAGAGAGTTTGTATTGAGGCCAGGCCAAGAAAATGAGACGCTTTTTCTTGAGCGTCTGAGGTTCAAATTTATCCCAATTTTTCAATACACAGGCTAGTGGTGCACCTGGCGTATTGGAGAGAGAGAAGCTCCTGTCTGAGTGAGAAGAACAGGACTCAGGCGCCCACGCCGCACCAGAGAAAACTGTTCTCATTAGGGACGTCTCCCTAAGTTTGAGCTTCCTAAACGGTCCAGAAAATCTGTCTCTCACCTTGCTTTGCCAAGGGGTTTCTGGTCCCCTTTAGCAAAGTGCTAGGGTCTCAGTTTGCCCTGTGCCAGAGACCCTGGGAGGATTCAGACTTAAGGGCATTACTGCTTATCCTCCTGGCCACTAAAAACCCATTGCAAAAGAGAAACATGCGCTCTTTTGTTGCCTTTGCTCTGTAGACTAAAGGAGCCACCTAAGTGTTAAGGGATATCTACTGGTTGTAAGGTAGCAGATTACCAGAGGAGTTGATTCTAAAAATGCCTCTCTAGCAGCTTAGGGAACACAACACATTTTAAACATTGGGGCGGTAAAACAGGCTAGTGAAATTTACCTATGCATCTTAGGGAACCTGGGCAGATTTTACTAATTATCTCATGCCTTTCTCTCAGTCCTACAACCTGAATTGCTAACATTTCTGACCTGCAAAGGAAGGGGAGCATCCAGGAGGAATGGATGCGAGGTTGGGAGTGTTGCATGGCCCATACGGAGGCAAATGTGATTGGGGCTTTCCCTCAGTGCCATTCATCTACGATCACCCTAGATACCCCTGAGGGCTGTCGGGAGGGGGCTCAAGAGAAAGGAACCTTAGGAATCGTCTGAGTGTAGCCCAGACCGGAATTCCGCAGTTGTTCCAAACTCCTTCCTCCACCTCCATGCATCCGAGGCAGATCGGGATTCAGGACACTGTGTACTCACGCCAATTGCTCTCCGGGCCCAGACAGAAAAGTTGGAAGCGGCTTTGGCAGAACCCAACATGCCTGCTCTGTATTGAACAGGTGATTGAGAGCTGCCTAGGCCGGGAAACCTCTCACCCGAGTCTTGAAGAGTGGCGGCTGCACTAATTGCGTTTAAGTAGCTGTCGGGTGCCCACCTTACCCTCCAGAAAGAAATAGAGAGAAAGATGCACCTCAAACAGACATGGGGTGCGTGCACTTACCTCAGTGTAGAATCTCAGTCTGGGACCTCCAATATGTTACCGCTGTTGACTGGTGACGAGTCCTTTTTGAGCTCTTGATTTTGATCCTACAGACAAGTTAATGTTTTTCTGATAAGTTCTATTTTTGATCAACTGGAGTTTTTTTAAACATTGCAATGAGATTTCACCTGAGAAAGCTACAAGGCCTTTACTATTGTGTTGTGTTACACTTGTGTTACGTGTTGTATGTCGGTATGTCTGTGTGTATGTCCATATATCGTGCAGTGATATGACAATTGACAGATGAGGAGCGCTCATGAAAAATTTTTAAAAAATGGATCCAAATATCTTTGATTCACGTGATTCAAATGGCTCAATTTAAATTTGGTAAATAGATAAAAATATGTCTATAAAATTTACAAGTATTGTTTCAAAATGTGAACAGAAGGAGGTTAACAGATGAAAAAAAAACTAGAAGGTTCTAGGTATGGATTTAATAGAGGGAAAATGTGTTTCTGGATAAGAGTCTATATGATTAAGTAATTAAGAGGGTTTAAGTAAATGATATAAAAAAGGTCTGTGTAAGTTGCTTATAAGTGTAAGTTTTTGAGCAAGTAATCTTAAAGAAATTAAACAGCTGGTTAAACAAGTACTGTTTTTAGAGAATTGTGCCATATTTCTTTAAAAAGCTAAACTTGATTAATATAAAAACATCAATGTAATTGTGGTGTTAATGTGTCCATATCTTCCAGGTATACAAGTCTGTAAGGTAGAAGTTTTAAAAGAGCATTATATCAAGCTGGTGTTCTAAAGTTGTATGGTAATTTTAAGCTTAAAAAGAAAAACATGTTGGAGATTTATTTATATCATTTGTGTTCTATAACTGGACTTGTTATCAATAAGATATGTAAAGTTCTATGTTACTTTTTACACTGAAATACAATTTAAATGTATTTTTAAGTTAATGAGAGCCTAATCTGTGTGAAGGTTTTATTGCAAAACACAAAAGTACATTACTACTTTTCTACAAAAGGTTAAAAGCTTTCAGCTTTTCTTTAATTCATGTTTTAGGTGTGATATTATATTGTGTTAGCTAATATTCATGTGAACTTGAGCAACAATTTATGTAGGCTTTGTAAAATGATGTTTAAAAAGCAAAGATCAGTTTCAGAACTACAGTACTTAAGATTTATGAACAGCCCTGCCTTACTTGAGATAAGGCTCTGTCCCATCTCACTACATGTGAAAGTGACTATGGAAGAAGTAGGCCAGATTTCAGTACATTTAAAGTTGCGTCCAAAAGTTGGTTTTTGTCACGATTACCAGGATCTCAAACAAGGGATTATAATGTATAACTCTGCCAAAATTCAAGGTAGCTATTACATGAACTAAATATGTTTTTACTCTTGATAATTTTATTTTGTAGTTTTCTTATAAATGATTTAAGATTGCCTGTTAATGTTTTGCAGAGGTACTGCTTTAAGAACACACAACCTGGGTTAATTTAAGATAAGGAGTTATCACCTACAGGAGAGAGAGATAGACATTAAAGCCCAGTACTCTTAGTATAAGGCTGTTGAAACTTATTTGCTAGATGTTTAAGATTAAGTTTTAAAATTAAAGTTAAATTAAAAGGGCCAAGAAAACCAATATTTGGCTCTTGCCCTCTGAGTCAGTCTGAATCAGGGAATAGGGGACTTCTCCAAAGAGCTTTGCAACTCTAGGCCACATAACCTCCTGATCAGGGAGATTAATGAGACCAGTGGAGGACAGAAAGCCAATCAGTGCATTTGCTGTGAAGAGGAGGGTCATCAGAAAAGGGAGACATCCCTGATGCTTCCAAGGGTAGCCACATGGTCAAGCAAGGCCTGGACCCATCCTAGCGCAATGGCACTAGCAGAACTGAGAAGCTGCTGTGAAGTTCCCCGAGGACTCCCAGGGAAGCTCAGCTGACTGTTAACAATAGATAAAAACTGCTGGGAGCCATTAGCCAAGTAGGTATGACAATTTCCTTGCCAGCGTACCCCATGTTGCTGACATGTTGCAGCGACATTGAATGTAGGTGACCTTGCTCAAGGACCAAGGCAGATTAGGGTGTTCCCGGTTTAAGATAGTCGTGTTTAGGGCGTTCCCAGTTTAGGTTCCAGGTTTAAGGTTTAAGATTATTCCTGCTGGGAATAGGGCGTATCCTGCTGCCTGAGTTCCCCTTGAGTTCTCACAGGATTCAGACAGTATATTTTGGGAGACAGAAGCCCAGTGGAGGTGATTTTTGGGCAGAGAAGGTGGATTTGGGCAGAGAACGTGGATTTCCCCAGAACGTGATTGTAGACGGCTGGTGTGAGTTCGGGAATAAAGAGTTGCTGTTTGAATCTACAAGCTGTGTGGTGGCTCGTGATTGTGTGCCCAGCCAGACTGCGGCATTTGTGCCCAGCCAGGCTGTGGCATTTGGCGGCTCGTACGGGGAACTTCTGAAGCTTGGAGGTAAGTGAAATTGCTCGCCCCTGAGGAAGAGCGAAAGAATGGGTGACCAACTCAAAAAACAATGTGTTATTGTTTTGATTTATCTTGTTTTTGTTTCAAGCTGCCTATCCCTAGAACTTTCTCAGGCAAACTGGGGAAAATGGTTGACTCAAGGTTTGAAGTTGTTCGCCTCTGAGCAAGAGAAATTGTTAGAGGAAGGAGGCACCCCAGTGAGACCAAGAACAATTAGGGCATATGTTGATACAATACAAAAATGTAGCCCATGGCTTTTTAAAGATGAGTTATTAAGTATATCAATGGGACCATCATGGTATCCTGTAGAAGGATTTTTCTTCAAGAAAGAGATGGCTAGTTCTGTTTACTACATTTGTCTAAGATCTTGGTTTTTACAGACATCTGATTAATTTACAAAGCTAAAGTGTTAAAATATCAACCACTAAATATAAGATCAAGTACTCTTTACTTATTAAGTTCCATAAGGTAATATATTTAAACATTATGTGTGTTTTCATAAATTGGTAAATGGAAAAAGGTTTAATATTGCTTTGGTCTGTGTCTTTGCTGAAACAAGGTTACTAAGAGTTCAGATTCTATCAGGTGTAATTTATATACAAAGAGTAGAAAAATTTTCAGTTGGGTTTCAATTATAGTATCATAGTATCATAAAAAACATGAAAGTCTTTCATCTTATTAAAGTGGAGTAATTTGTCTAAATCAGAAATTTTATAAGAGTTGTTTCAAAATGTGAATTTATAAAAAGGGTTAATGGTTAAAAAAGAGAGAAAAAGATTCAAGATGTAGAAATATATTTTAATATAAAAGGTTAAAGGAAAAAGAAATGTTTCTAGATGAGATAATCTCTGTGTGGTAAAGTAAAAGTTGTAAAATGCCATTTAAAAAGATTTTGAGGAAACTGACTTACTTTAAAAGCTTGAGAAAGGAAGAAAGAAGAAAAAGATATTTGTACATGGCAGATTGAGACAAAGCTTCTCAATGGAGTTTAAAAAAAAAAAAAGCCTTTGGTTGAAGGGCAGCCATGTAAACTAACATTAAAGAGATTTAAACAAAATCTAAGCCTCGTTTAAAAGAGTGAAGCTGTAGGTGGTGAAAAAGTACATTTAAAAGTACAGTATAGATGATAATTAAAAGGCTTTAAAAGGTTAAATTGAAGGTGGTCGAGATACCTTCATGGCGGAAAAAAGTTTGCTTTATTGCATCATTCGAAGCCTAGTTAATCTTAAAGGCATTACTTAAAAAAATGGGAAGATAATAGGATAAAAGATATTTAGATAAAGAAGATTAAAAATTTAAAGTGAAAAACTTTAAAGACAGAAGTACAGAAAGGTAAAAAAAGATAGAAAAGATGTAGAAAGATAAAAAAATGTAGGAAGACAAAAATTTTAAACCCACAAAATAGGAAGAAAAAAAAAAACTAGGAGGAAAATAAGCAACTAAGGGTAAATATACAAACCTTAGGAAAAAAAAAAAAAAACTAGAAGATAGAAATAAGAAAAAATGGTTGAAAATGTCAAGTAAAGGTATTTCAGATAGAAAATGCAAGAAGCTAAGACAACTATTAGATACAGACATATACTTATTAAAGCAAAAAGAGGGAATTGGAAAGGGGTATATATCCCCCAAAGATAAACTTAAAATAACGCTTTTTACTCTAAACTTTTTAAATTTGGATTCATCAGGACTTAGTGCTGCGGAAAGACATATGTATCCAAAAAATGTACATAAGCCTAAAGTACTTTGGAAAGATATTCTAACAGGACAATGGAAAGGTCCTGACCCAGTGATTGTCTGGAGTCGGGGGTCTGTTTGTGTTTTTCCACAGGGAGAACAGCAGCCCATTTGGATTCCAGAGAGATTAACTAAAACAGTCTCTACAGATCGAAAAGAAGATGATTTGACTCAAATCCATAACAGCTGATATCCAGAACTCCAGCTTGGCCATTCTTACATCTGCAACAGTGATTAACCAGTGATATAATTTTTATTTCCTTGCCAGCGCACCCCATGTTAATTGTGGTAGTGCTGGCATATCTTTGCTGATGGTGTCACCAGTGATGCAATTTTTTCCCAAGGAGCCGTCAATTGGCTTGGTGTCGTGGCATTTCTGTATCCTCCTCCCTTCTGCTAGTGATGGTCTAAAATTTGGGGGCCAATGGCTTATGCTGGACCGGTAGTCAGTGACGGGTATGATCCAATTGCAGTGGTATCAACCTAAGACAGGAGGCTGACGCCTAAAGGTCAGTTTTCCGATGACGGGTAAGAACCATATGTTGAATTGGACAACCTACCAGGCACGGTCCATAAGCCACATTAACCTCACTCCCCCACTGGCACCAAGGCCAAATTTGGGGGCCAACAGAGGTGAGGCAAAGAACCTCACCCCCCCCACTGGTGCATAGACCTATCCACAAGTATGGCTGTATGCTGGACCGGTAGTCAGTGACGGGTATGATTCAATTGCAGTGGTATCAACCTAAGACAGGAGGCTGACGCCTAAAGGTCAGTTTTCCGATGACGGGTAAGAACCATATGTTGAATTGGACAACCTACCAGGCACGGTCCTTAAGCCACATTGCTTGTTGTTTAATTAATCAGAAGGGGGGAGATGCTGGGAGCCATTAGCCAAGTAGGTATGACAATTTCCTTGCCAGCGTACCCCATGTTGCTGACATGTTGCAGCGACATTGAATGTAGGTGACCTTGCTCAAGGACCAAGGCAGATTAGGGTGTTCCCGGTTTAAGATAGTCGTGTTTAGGGCGTTCCCAGTTTAGGTTCCAGGTTTAAGGTTTAAGATTATTCCTGCTGGGAATAGGGCGTATCCTGCTGCCTGAGTTCCCCTTGAGTTCTCACAGGATTCAGACAGTATATTTTGGGAGACAGAAGCCCAGTGGAGGTGATTTTTGGGCAGAGAAGGTGGATTTGGGCAGAGAACGTGGATTTCCCCAGAACGTGATTGTAGACGGCTGGTGTGAGTTCGGGAATAAAGAGTTGCTGTTTGAATCTACAAGCTGTGTGGTGGCTCGTGATTGTGTGCCCAGCCAGACTGCGGCATTTGTGCCCAGCCAGACTGCGGCAAAAAACAAAAGTCAGTTTGACTTGCTTCATCTTAAACACTTAGCAAAGACAGTCAAAGCCAAAGCACAGCTATTCCTGGACATTTTAAATAATAATAATAGTTAAATGTAACTTCCAAAAATAAGTAAACTGGAGGCTACAAAAGAGATTCTCAGACAGGAATGCCTGATAACTATCAAAAGGAACTGCCAGAGTAGTTTTTTAGTTTAAGGCCTTTATTTCTAACTTACACAGGTAGGCTTAGTGTTTGCAAGTATGGTTATCCAGCCCTAAGTAACAGAATTAAAGATTTCTCTATTAGACACAGAGGTCATACTAGTAAAAGGATTTTACAAGATCAGATGACATTAAATTATTAAACTATATCTTAAGGGAAAGAACGTCTGTAACCCTAAAAGTTAAATGTTGTGTTTACATCCCTGACATTTCTGGCAATGTGACAAATGTCCTTAAAGATTTACATGCTCAGATAGAAGCCATGTCCTCAGCAACTTTGTCATGGAAACAATATCTTAGCTCCTAGTTCTTGGTACTTCCTGGTGGAAAACATTGTTAGTCTTTGTCTTTGCCATCATACTCATTGGCATATTCCTGTGGTATGGCATTTATTGCTGCATCGATATGGTTCCAGTACTAATGAATTCTTGTTTCTCTTATAGACCATCCATCACTCAAATGGCCCTCCAGACTATTACTTCTCAATCGGACTTCTATCATAGACCACTCGATAGACCCGATTTTTAAAGGGGGACTCCAAACTGCTTGCCCCACACTGTCCCTTTTCAGCCTGAAGAAGCCAGAAAGATCTTCTTTGCCCCCCTTCCTTACAGCAATAAGGAGTTCCCAACTTAGAGGGGGGAATGAAGCCAGATTTAAAGTTAAGTAGTCAGTGTAGTTAGGTAAATCGGGTCTAATACTGAGTGAAATCTAAAATGGAGACCATGCTGAGAATGACTCAGTGAAAACACAGGACAACTCATGGAATGTTAATGAAGTCCTGAAAAGGCCCTAGGCCAAAGTCCACCTCAAAGAAATGTTAATGAACAGCCCCCAGCAAAAAGGTGCTGACTCAGAAGTCCTTCCTGACCAGATTACTTCTTTGGCCCACCTGTGTCCCACCCCTCAGGCCTTCCAACCTACATTCCATCACCAAAACTATAAAAAGGGGAAACAACCGCACTTCCACGGATTCCACCTCTTGGGTCCCCTTCTTCCTCCAGGAGAAGTCTTTTCTGCTGTCCTTTAATAAACTTCTAATTTCTACTCTGGAAAAAAAAAAAGAATCATAAGTGGGATGGTACCAAACTAAAACAAAAATCTACCTCACAGCAAAGGAAATAATCAAGAAAGTGAAGAAAGGGCCCATAGAATGGGAGGAAATCTATGCCACCTGTACCTCAGGGGGGTGTTAATATCCAGGATATAGGAAGAAGTAAAAATCACTTAACACCAAAAATAAACAAATAAATAAATAAAACTACACTGAGATTCTGTCTCACTCTAGGCAGAATAGCAATGATCAGAAATACAAATAACAATAAATTTGGCTAGGATGTTGGGTAAAAGTACTTTCATACATTGCTGGTAGGACTGCAAATTGATGCAACCAATTTGGAGATTGCTCTGAAAACTTGGAATGCAATGAGCATTTGACACAGTCATCCCATTCCTCAGTATATACCCAAAGGACTTCAAAATCAGCATACTACAGTGACACAGCCATATCAGGGTTTATAACAGCTCAAATAACCATAGCTAAGCTATGGAACCAACGTGGGTGCCCTTCAACAGATGAATGGATAAAGAAAATGTGGTGTACATACACAATGAAATATTACTCAGCCAGAAAAAAATAATAAATCATAGCATTTGCAAATAAATGGATGTATCTGGAGACAATTATGCTAAGTGAAATAAGCCAATCCCAAAAAAACAAAGGTCAAATGTTCTCTCTCATATGCAGATGCTAACACACAAAAATCTGGGGAGATGGAAGAATAGAAGTACAATGGATTAGACAAAGGGAAATGAAGGGAAGGAAGGAGGGAAGGGAATAGGAAAGACAGTGGAATGAATCCAACATAACTTTCCTATGTTCATGTGTGAACACACGACCAGTGTGTTCCACCTCAGGCACAACCACAAGAGTGGGATCCTAAGTAGAATAAATTATACTCCATGTATGTCTTCTGTCAAAATACACTCTACTGTCATGTTTGTCTAAACAGAACAAATTTTAAAAAAGAAATTTGCATACACACAAACACACACGAAGATTGGAGTTAAATGTCAGTTTTATCTAGTGACACTCTGGTGCCCATTCCTTTATATAAATCAGAATTTTCACCTAAAACTTTTTTCCTTCAGCTTAAAGACTTCCTTAGCACTGCAGGTGATGTGGGTTTTCTGGTAATGAGTTCTCTCACATGTTTTGAGATGCAAAGATAGTGTAACTGCATCTTCATTATGAAGGGTGTTTTTGCTGATAGAATTCTGAATTGGCTGAATGTTTTCAGCACTTGGAAGACATTGTTTTATTGACTCCTGACCTCCATTACATCTAATGGAAAGTTGGCCATAAATGCTGTGTCTATTTATCTGTATGTAGTACATACTTTCTCTGAGTACTTTAAGTTTTTCTCTATGGTTTGCATTTGTTTGACTACAATGGGTCCATGACGTTATCTGTTTGTAATTTCCTGGGCTCATTGGACCTGTGAATTGATATTTTCCAAATTTGGATACATAAATATTTCCATAAATATTTGGATACTTATGGCTATTATTTCTCATTCCTTTTCACATTCCTGGGCAGGGTCTGTAGCTCAGTGGTCGAGTGTGTATTTTGTGTGTGTAGGGTGCTGGGTTCAATATTCAGCCCTGGAAAAATAACAATCCTTTGTTTTCTCAGTCCATTTTCTTTCTTGTCTTTCTTGAGAACTTTCATTTTATGTATAATAGACTATGCCATTTGTCACTTTAGCTCTGCTTAATTGTTTCAATGTCTTCTATTTTTGCTCTGGGATTTGCAATAGATAATTTAGACAGTATTGATCTGTCTGTTGGTCCTGTTGTTTTCAATTTGCTTTTAAACCTATTATTGCACTATTTATATCCTATTTTGTAATTTCGTTAGTTTCAAAATTTCCATTAGGTGTTTTGCTGACGGTTTTCACATCTCTCCTGAGAACACTCAACAGTTTGTCAATTCTTTGTCCCTTCTCAAATTTTTAAAGGAATTTGGAAGAGCATGATTACAGTCCTTTCCTACAACCACCAACACAAGTCATCTGACAGTCTGCTTTACTTGACTATATTTTCTCTTGATTATAACACATTTTTCTGCTTCTTTGCAGGTTAAATAAAATTTTATCATGAGTTTGATTAATAGGACAGAAGAGGAACTTATGGTACAAAATAACTAATATGTAATGAGACCCCAAAAGGGCCAGTGATCTGGTTAAAATATCACTTAAGACAGGTTACCTCTGTAGGTAGGCAATATGTTTTCTTGCTCTCTCGTGAGGAATATGGGTCAGAAAAGATTTCCTTCACTTCCACAAAGATAGGGAGTTCAGATGTGAGATAACTGGAATCAACTGATGTTAAAGCACGCAGACATCCCATTCATCCTTCGTTGTCACATGTTTCTGGAAACCCTGAGGTATCACCGTATTGAGGATGCATTCCTACCCTTGGTGCTCACTGTAGCAGCCGTGGACACGGGCCCATCCTGGTTTGTAAATGTTGGTGGTCAGTAGTTTGTGCAGAGCTCTGTTTAAACAGTGCTGAGACTTCTTCAGGATTCTGTGGAAAATATTTTTGAGAAATGTTAGATAACAAGTCACTAGGATGAGTTGTAACTTCCTTGGGTGAAAATTTCATTGACTTAAGTAATAGGAAAGAGAAAGAAGATGGCGAGGGTGTTGGGAATAGTGGGTGTTCACATCCACGGGGACCTCCCTTAGGGCCTGGCACATGGGCCCCAGAGGTCCTCCACTCCTGGCCCCGGCCTGAGCTCACCCCTGGTGCAGGCCACTCAGGTAAGATGGTATCACAGCAGAAAGGCAGCAGCATGGTTGCCCCAGGGGTAGGAAGAAAGCTGTCTTCCATCAAAATACTCGTGTTCTCCAGATGCAGACCACCTTCAGAGGGAATCAGGGCCCTGGGCGCTGCTTGTGAGTTGTTATGGGAGCTGTTCCCTCGGACCCAGTCAGCTCTTCTCTTCCTCTGGTGTCTGGGGTTCGGCCAACCGCAGGACACTTGTATTCCGATCACTAGTGAATTAACGTGGAAGCAAAGATCATCTCTGCCCAAAGCAGACTTGTGGGGGCTGGGGATATAGCTCAGTCGGTAGAGTGCTAGCCTCGCATGCACAAGGCCCTGGGTTCAATCCCCAGCACCACCCAAAATAAAAAGCAGATTCATTTTTCTTCAAATGTAATGACATTATGTGTGGGGAAGACTCTGTTGAGGTCCAAGAACTTTTTTGAGGCTTTTAAAGTCTTTGTTTTTTTTCCTCACAAATGGAACGCTGCCGGTGCCAAGAAGCAGTGAACCGGACACCATGTGGTGACAGTTGGTTCTGAACTTGGCCCTTGTTAGCAGGGCACCAGGAGAAACAACTTTTCTACTTCCTGCTTTTCCTTTCTCTCCTCTGTTTCCGTCTTTACTCCCCCTCCTCTCTTGCCCCTCCCCCTCGTCCAGGCAGTAAACACAGGCTCAGGAATAGAGCACAGACTTTAGAACAACGTGCTACTCAGTCCATCGTCAATTGGGCTTGCATGTGCAGGGTCACCTCAGAGCCTCAGTTCCTCTTCTGTGAAATGGTAATGCACATCCATTCCTCGCTTCTTCCTAGAACAATCTACCTTCGATGAATCCAACTCTCCTCCATGGAGTTCTGATGAGTTGGGGGTGGAAAAGACCTCCGGATCCAAGAGCGAAACTTGAATGGTCAGAGCTGATAATGGCCACCTGGTCACTCTGGAGGAGAAAGGGTTCAGGCTCCAGGCTGGCAGCTCTCAGAGCTCGGGTTGGTTACATGCTGGCTGTGACTTGTGGGCGCAGCGTTTTTCTCTGCCTCCTGGAAGCGTGTTGTTCAGACTCCGTCACGTGACTCTAGGGGAAGCCATCCCGAGGATGAAGCTGTCACACCCAAGTAAGCCAAAGCATAGGAGAGAAAGGAGGCTTCCTCCCAGATCCTGCTTCACATCCCTGTTAGGTCCCGACTTTCTACCGTTCAAGATGCATTTCTGTGCTCCTTAAGCTAATTGTGGGACTTCCTTACTTGCTATTTTTTATTTTTTTTGCAGTGCTGGGGACTGAACCCAGCCTTACTTTTCCACTGAGCCACATCCCAGCCCTCGTTGCATTGTTTCATATCCACAAATGTCCTCACTGCAGAAATGTGACATCCAGCATGGATGTTGACAGCCACACCATCTGTGGCATGTGCTAAGTTTCCTGCAGATATGTATTATTTTCCTTCCCACCATTTTACTTTGCCTTCCTCTGTTTTCATGGATGCTGCCCCTCTGTCTCTGTAACTTGAACACAGATGTTACCAGGCCGTAGAAGTCACAGAAAGCATGCAGTGTTTTGGGATTTCTTAGTTTCCAAAAAACAAGAGACCCCTCAATTCTCTGAAGGCTCTGGAAAATTGAGAACGAGGAGACATACAAAGGAAAACTGTCCATGCCCTAGAGGGTTCCAAAAGCAGTTGGAAATGATGGCTGAGCCTCAAGACCCCTGACTTCTCCAACCCTCTCTTTGTGCCTGTACCTGTACCTTAAGGGGCCCAGATGTTGTCTTCTGCCTAGAAGGTTCCTGGGTCTCAAATGCCTCTGTCTCCACTTCTCCCATTTCAATATGAATTTAATAAAAAGATCTATTAGACCCAGGAATATCTAGGCGCAGCTCTTAGGTCTCCAGACACCATAGAGATTGTCTGGCTGTGAGCTACTGCTCCTACTCAGGGCCAGACTCGGTTGGCCAGAATTTAGGACTGCACACAGTAGGACTCAGGCCTTCCGAACTCATTCAAATGGTGCTCACTCTCCAAACAGTTAAGCATTTACCTTGTGCTTGATACAGTTCTAAACCCGGATCATGAATAAACCAGTGGAAGAGCTTTCCATGCAAAGATTCCCTTGAATAAACAGATATGAATCAAGTTGTAGTAAGAAAAATGAAGCCCGAGGTGAGAGGGTAGAGCCATCCTGGGTGGGCCAGCCGGATGTACATAATCCATGGTCAGCAACCAAGGCTGCTGTAGACAATGCTTAAATCCAGGTCTAAGAGAAATGTGGGGGCTCTTGGCTACTGAAAGCCCGGGGTTCTCTGCTACAAATGTCCTGTGTGAAGGATGAGCTTGGTGGTTGGAGGAACATGCCACAGGCTGGTGCAGGGCCAGCAGTGTGAGAGCATCCCATGGTGCTGAAGGGGACAGAGAGGAGGCCAGGGGCAGAGGTTGTGGCTCTAGAAGGTGCCAAGGTCCCTCAGAGGATGGCTAGGTTCATGTGGACCTGATCTGGCCTCTTTGGTGGAGAGAACTGAGATCTGTGTCTTGGACTCCGAGTCTCACACCAGGGATTCATGTCCAGGATGGATGGAGAACTTTCTTCCTCAGCTCTGGATGCTTAGCTGACCTCGTTCCTCCCAGCCGCCCCCTCTCTGTCTCTCTCTCTCTCTCTCTCTCTCTCTCTGAGATACTTGCTTGGAGTCACAGGGAGCCTCCTTGGGCCACAGGAAGGGACAGCGGAAGGATGATGTGCCTTCTACACCAGAAGGTGACAGCTGGAAGACAGTGCTTTGTCTTGTTCTCAGGGTCATCTCACAGCTTTCATTAGCATCTAGCACACAGTAGGTGCTCAGGAAGCCTAAAGGCCTGCCAGTGTTTCTGGGCTCACACTGCTGAGCATGACCTTCAGCTGGGCTCCTGGTCCAGAAAACAGGGAAGGCTTTCTCCTCTGCCTGATGCCACAGATCTCTCTTTGGAATCTAGGCTGGGTTCAAATTCATCTTGAGTTCAATTTTTTTTTTGTTGGGTTTTTGTGGTTCAACAAAAACATTTAAAAATTCATTTCTGTCCCCCATTACTGGTGAGCTCTTCAGAATCTCTTAGGGATCCGAGTGCTATTTCTTTGCAAGGGTGGCACTAAAGGGCTTCAGCATGGGGGCTGCTGAGCAAAAGACCAAGTCAGCATTGGAAGTGGGACCAGCTGCTGCCCTCTGACTCTCCAGGGAGAGGAGCTGGTCAATGGCCCAGGCTCATCTACCCAACCTCCATGGGACCTCAAGAGGTCCCAGGAACCTCTGAGTGGGCGACACATCCTGTGCCAGGAGGGGGCCTGCGGGGAAGGGACGCAGGCATTGCTCGCCACATGCTCTCCTCCCCAGCACCTCTCCTGAGCATATTTTCCATGTGGCTCTTACTGAGTTGTATCCTTTATAATAAGGCAAAAGTCAGAAGAACAGTGCTTCCCTGAGGTCTGCAAGTGGTTGTAGGTCAAACCTGTAGAGAGGGTTGTGGAATCGCTTGAACTTAGAGTTTAGTGGGTAAAATGTGGGGTGCCAGGGTTCCCACTTACAATGGCTCCCTGCGGGGTCTGGACCATCCCAGGAAGTTGCTTCAGATTGGACGCAGACACCGGACACCCTTCTGGTGGTAGAGAACTGCAGAACACATTGCTGGCATTGGGGAAAACACACAATTCTCAAAAGGTAGCCTCTCAGCTCAATGTGTGGAATTCTGATAGGAAAATAGGAAAGAGGTGTTATCTAAGGAAACCATCTCTCAGGATCAGAGGCAGAGCAAAGTGGGTCAGCAGCCAAGGTTAGGTTCTGAGAAGCCGAGCCTGGCTTGGACAGTTTGTATTGGACTCAAAGCATCCAGAAGCTAAATGA
Organism: Marmota flaviventris; assembly: GCF_047511675.1. Classification (NCBI taxonomy): domain Eukaryota; kingdom Metazoa; phylum Chordata; class Mammalia; order Rodentia; family Sciuridae; genus Marmota; species Marmota flaviventris. The sequence continues at coordinate 8,061,675 of NC_092499.1, read as the reverse complement.
GCCAGGATTGAACTTAAGCCAGAGCCCATAGAAAGAGCTAACGATCAAAGCCCGTGGAAAAAAAAAGAACCAACACATGTGGCCATGGGGCCTTAAGTGGCTACTTAATTCCAGGGTCAGAATCTCCTCCAGGACTCAGCCAGCAGGCACAGCTGGGAACGGGGAGGGCAGGCCAGGGCCACGGATCTGCATGGCCCAGTATCTCCATCTCTTTGCATCTGTTAATTAAGGCAAGTGATAAGGGTTTCACTTAAGGAAATAGGGTCATCAGACATTGTCACCTGGTGTCCTACTCCACAGTAATGGAGAGAATTGCCCAAGCAGAGAGAATGAGGACTGTGGGGAGCAGAAGCCCACACACAGAAGGCACAGACCTCTGTAGGGTAAAGGCAGCCACGGTTCTTGTTCACTGGATAGCAGTGGGAAAAAAACAAAAAACCACGTAAAACGCGTGAGCCCACAGTGTCCTGGCCACGTCTCCTGTGCAGGGTGTCATGGCTGCTCCCTAGTGGTGCTGGTGGTCCCAGAGGCCAGTCTGGGGACAGAAAGTTTTAGCCTTAGATTGCGAATGACACAGCTGCATGCAAGCTCGTGATGGAGCCGGGGGGCTGTCATCCCATGCTGGGTCCGTGCTCCCCATCCATGCGCATCCTGCTCTTCCTCACCTGGAACCTCCACCTCCTAAGGGGCTGCCTCTCCACTATGGATTAAATCTTCGCTGGTCACCTGCACATGAAGCCAGGCTATCAGTGTGAAGAGTTCTCTTCTTGATTCTTGGCATCAGTGTCTGTGCAAATCCCATCCTTCTATCCCTTGCGCAGCTCCCTGGGCCTCCCCCCATGTTATGCTCAACTCCTAAAATGTCCTGTTCAGACAGTAACTTCCGCCTGGGAATTTCCCAAACCGTGCAGGACGTGGATCCGTGAGTCCCCAAACCCTCAGAAGGAGGCTGGCCGGGAGGCATCTGTGTTAATAAGTGGGAAGAGAGCCTATACTTCAAAGGCGGACCTTCTGCTTCTCCGGGGCCTGGGAGCAAAATGCCAGGCACGGGAGGAGACTTGCCTGAGGTCCCCACGCTGGTCACTGCAGGGCAGAGCCAGGAGCAGAACCCAGGGATCTCAACTCCTTCCACTTTACCAAACCATCTTTCTCTCATCGGTGGGTAAACAATTTTGATTTTCAAGGAAAGGGAAAAATAAACGAAGGCCTTTTGATAGTTTTTGTTGTTATTCAATACTATGATTTCGGTGCATAAGCACTCCGTTCGGGGGGAGAAATGGAAACTCCCGTGCCACCGATCATTCACCCTCCCCCAGGTGGTATTTATACACCCTCATCAGAGGCAAAAGGTGGCCTATTGAGGCAGAGTTAGAATAAAAACCTTGTCACCCTCTCACTCAGTTGTCAAGAAGGAGCCTTGCTCCAAATGCAGGTTGCATTAGGCAAAAGTGGTTGTGTGTTTGAAATTAAACCACTCAAATAAGATTAAAAACAGGATGCGTGAGCTTCCGCTGGGGTCCCTGCGTGAACGGGGCACCATACAAAATCAAGTCGCATTGTGTCGTGTGAAATGACTTCACATTAATGTTCAGAATAACGAGGCCCCACTGAGAGCCCTTCACGCTTCTGAATGGTGCTTGGAGTTTGTCAAAATTTTTCAGGAAGGGACCGGTGCCGCCCTGACTGCAGAATAATAGTTTAAGAAAATAAGGTTGGTGAATTAAAATGACATTTTTTTTTTCTTTTTATTACTCTTCAGCTTTTGAGCCGCAGTTAAGTGGGAACCGAGGCCATCTCGTGCCCGAGCATTTGCCTTGTTGATGTTGTGCTCGAGTCTAACTTGGAGGAACGCAGCAGCAGGAGGGGAGGGCCATGGGTCGGAGGACAGTGGTCTTGATCCACAGAGGCTGCTAGGGCAGAGGTCCGCAGACCAGGTGGCTTCCAGTAAGAGAAATGCATCCCCACAGTCTGCAGGCTGGCACGTCCAAGATCAAGCAGCAGATCCAGTGACCAGTGAGGCTGCATGTCCTGCCTCGCAGACAGCTGTCTTTAGGCTGTGTCCACACATGGCAGAAGGGGCAATCCAGCTACCCGGGACCCCCTTTTTAAGGGCAGTAATCCTGTCCCTGAAGGCTCTGCCTTCAGGACCTCAACATCTCCTGATACATCATGCTGTGGGCAGGATTTCAACACAGGGATTTTAAGAGGAAACAAATCTTCACAGCAACCGATAAGCTTGCTACCAGCTGTATGTGTCTTTATCCATAAAAACAGACACAAAAATACCAACTTGAGGGGTTGCTGCAAATAAAGAAGAGAGGAATCTTATAGAGGATTGTGGCATGGAGAAAGGTGAGTAGTGAATACAAAACAAATGGAGAGAAATAAAAGCATTAGAGCGTAATCTACTTGGAATAGTTTCCCAGGGCTTCTATGACAAAGCACCAGAGGCAGGATGGCTTTAAACAACATAAAGGTAATTTCCTCACAGTTCTGGAGGCCACAAGTTCAAGATCAAGGGGTTGGCAGGTTTGATTTCTCCTAAGGCTACTCCTTGGTCACTCCCTCCCCGGTTCTCAGTAGTGTCTCCTCTGTACCTGCACACTCCTGGCATTGCTTTATGTCCAAATTCTTTGTAAGAACAGGGAGGATACTAATTGAATCGAGTGCCATCCCACTCCAATGGCCTCATCCAATTATTTTAACTTCCTAAGATTGTAAAGGCCCTTCCTCAAATATGTCACCTTCTGAGGTACAGAGATTCACACTCCACACCTTCTACAACCCTAGTTTATCCCATTTACATGAGGCACATGCATACTTGTAAATCATATAAGTGTTTTATGTACTTAAAGGCAGAATCATATCCACATTTTTCAGAGACTTTCTTAAACATAAAACATAAATTTTAAATTTTTCTATGGCTAACAAGATGGGTATGTGTCAAGGATAGTCTGGTGGCAGCTAAAATCCTTTAACAAAATACAAACTGAGATGGCAAGATTCTGTAAACACAACAATCACAGAGACAATCGTAAGCTGCAGTGAAAACCTGAACAACCCTCCAGTCTAGGGATGGGCTTGGAGGTTTTTTCTTTTATTTTTATCATTTTCCTGCTTTGTCCCCCAGTCTTGATTCAAGGGTAGGTCTGGTTACCCAGAGTCCACCGGGCATGGAAGGAAAGGATCCTGGGGAAGTTGTCTAGTCTTCCCAGCTGAGGGACAAGGGAAGCGAACCCCAACATGTCAGAGAGTGAGTTCAAACTCTTCCTTGGGCTTTGTTCCCTCTCTTCTCTCACAGTTGTGTTCCTACTGTCTGCCACACTTCTGCACCTCAGGGACCTGCAGCCTCATGAAGACCTTCCTCTCTATGCAGGGCTGAGGAAAAGGACCTATGTTGTTCAAGCCCCCAAAGAGCAAAGACCTTAGAAACTATGAAATAAACCACAGACTGGATCCTAACTAACCCTCAGTGGTAGGCAGATTCAAACAGCAAAACAGACTTTACAACTAAACTGATGCTATAGCCATCAATCCCAGATGTGAGATAGAACTTGCAGACTCTGTCTACCTAAATCCACTGCCTATTAAAACAACAAAAATGAGCATCTCTAAGACCTTAACAGAATCCACCCAGCACAGTGGCTCACACCTGTAATCCCAGTGGCTAGGGAAGCTGAGGCAGAGGATCAGGAGTTCAAAGCCAGCCTCAGCAAAAGCAAGGTACTAAGCAACTCAGTGAGACCCTGACTCTAAATAGAATACAAAATAGGGCTGCAGATATGGCTCAGTGGTCAAGTGCCCCTGAGTACAATCCCCGTACCTAATAATAATAATAATGATAATAATAGTTTAACAGAATTTACTTTCACAAAATACTATTCAAAAATGTCCAGAATGCAATTAAAAATAACACACATGAACAAAAACACACTACAGGAAAAGCTAACTGAAAAGCTATAAGCTAAAATAAGCATTCAGTATCAAATCCAAGATGAACCAGATGTTAGAATAACTAGACAAATTAAGTTACTCTTAAAGTAACTACAATCAACATCTATGAAGCTAAGGTGAACACTCTTGAAATGAATGTAAACATAGACATTCTGCTGAGAATGAAACAGAACTCCCTTGGACTAGAAGCATTAGACAAAAACTTCCCTAGGAGTCTTTCTTTTCATGCCCAATGTACATTGTGGATATTTGACCAAATTTTTAAATCAAAGCTGAGAGACAAAGGACAGAATGCTTTCTAAATAGGTATTACAGGATAAACAAATTCAATGTCAAATATTGAAAATAAAAGAATTCACCGAATGGACAGAATGGAGGTGAAATAGTAAAGAGGGCATGCAGTTGAGTAGAGATGATTAGAAGTCACATGATCTATAGACAGAGAAAACAAACCTGGAAATACAGAAATGAAGGAGGAACAGAAATAGTAACTATTTGCATATATTTAATAGTGCATTTATTTATTAAATTCTTCAAAATATGAAGATTGAGATCAAACAGTGTAACGTTGGCTAGATGTGTTTCCAAGTATGCAGATCTAAGACATAGCAATGTTAGAGTCAAGTGAGGAGAGTAAATGGTTAAATATGGCTGTAAGTAAAATCTTAAATTGCTAGTAATTATACTGTTGATGACAGTGTAAGACCCATTATTCTGAGAGTGTAGTGTATGTATAAGCTAAGACCCAACAAATGACTAATTAATTGATTTAGTGTCGTTGGGAAGTGAGATCCTTGTGAGAGGACAGATGAAAGATCAAAGAGGCTAAGTAAAAAAGTCAATCTAATAAACACCAAAAAATAAGTACTTAAGTGATAAAACCCAAACATTCAAAGATAAACTAGATATCCTGAAAAAGAACCAAAAATTTAATAAGGAACTAAATGTAGATTATAAAAGTAAAAACTGTAAGTATGAAATTTTAAAATCAAAGGTTGAGTTATGGATTCAAATTGGGTAGAGAACACTTGAACTGAAGTTCAGATATTAGGTGGCTTTTATAATCTCAATAACAGCAAACATTGAGGCAGATCAGAAGAACAGGGGGTCTTTTCCTCAAACTGTGAGAGAAAATAGGAGTCCACCAAGAATTCTACACCCAGCTAAACTGACATTCAAGTGTGAATGGGAATAAAGGTATCTGAAGACAAATACAAATTTACCAGAAATAAGGCCTTGCTAAAAAATGAAAACTACAATGTATATGTCAGACAGAAACACACACACACACACACACACACACATCCTGAAACAATGTGATATGACAATTTTGAATAATGATACTTGAAGTGATTGTTCTTTTCTAATTACAGAAAAGAGAGAAATTCCTTCATTTTTTTTTACTTTGTTAAATTAAATCTAAAAGCTAAAATTTTAGAGGTAACCATGTATTCATAGTAGTTCAATGATTAAGTTATAACTTCATCAGGGAAAAAACCCTAAAAAAACAAGTATACTTCATCCATCCAATAGAAAGAAAGAAACAAATGGGAAATAGAAATTGTAAGTAAATTCCAATACATCATTACAATAAATGTAAATGAACTTGGCAGATAAAAAGATAAATTGTCATCTGGGGGAGAGAAAGGAAGAGAGAGGTAGAAACATAATTAATCATAAATTAATTATTAAATCCGAAAGTAAAGAGTGGGGAAATATTTATCAAGTATGAACTATCCAAAAGAAAGCTAGCTATTTTAATATTGGGGGAAAAATTGAAGACCAAACTTATTATATGAAACAAAAATGCATCAAGAAGGTATTACAATACAGAACTTCTAGATATGAAATCATTTATCCTTAATTTATGTAAGAGAGATGACAGAATTGCAATAAAAAAGTTAAGAAACTCACCATATTAATGGGAACTACTGACTCAGTAATTGTTGTCTCAAAAACAAAATAGTAAAGAACTGGAATAGTTGAACAAAATAATTACTTGGTGTGAAATTCATAAAACATAATATCTCCTAAATCAGAGATGAAATGCTCATCTCAAGCATGCCTGGAGAATACCCAAATATCGACCATTTCCTGGACCATGATCCCAGGTGTTTGCCAGGGCAAGGATCAAAGGGATCTTTCATGTTCTAACAGTTCATGGCTCAGTTGGTCCAGCTGATTTGGAGAGCAATTTGGCATCACCTAATAAAATGAGAAAAGCATATGCTCTCCAATCAACACTTCAACTTTTAGAAGATCCCTACTCAATCTGCAAGGGCTCATGTGCTAGAATCGTCTTGCCGCACTGTTTGAAACCATGAAAACCTGGGAGTACTCTAGCTGTCCCTCAACCAGGGATCAGTCAGATAAGTTGAGCGATATCATTCAAGGTAATATCACCAAGCTGCTAAAATTAATGCACTAGAGCTTTATAATCGATCTAAAAACCATGTTGGTACAAATTCCCCTCCCCAAACCCTTCAAGGCCAGAAACCTTTCAGAATGTAGTTATTTTATTTTAAATTTCAGGGAGGCATTTATTTATATTTTGGTAACACTCTCAGCAGAAGTGAGGCCAACACTACAAAACCAAGCATATTAATATTTCTGAAGAAAAAAAATATGACAATTCACCTTAGTGGATTAAATCAAAGTCATCGATAGCCTTCCATTGATTCAGGGCATGCTTTACCACCTCGTGGGTCAGATTCGGTTGGCCTTTTTCCACATACACTATAGAAAAGAAGTTTGGTACTCAGACCTTTGGGGTGTCAGAATCTTAATTAGAAGATTGCAGACTTATTTCAGTGAAAAAATAATAATTTTTGCACAAAAAAATATAGAAGTACATATAGTATGATAGTATACACACACACACATTCAACAGTGCAATATATTTTGTGGTGACATGCATATTTTATAAAAGTTGCTCAAGGGACCGATGATTACCAAGTTGAGTGCATTGCTTATTTCTGGGGAGGGGAGGAAATGGGATCAATGAGGGGAACAGGAGGCTTCGATTGTTTGTAATGTGTTCTTGTTGTTTAAATTAAAAGATAGAGAATGGGGTCATCTTACAAATTCCACCACTTAAAAGAACAGAAGCATGTAAGCAGGTGGGAAAGTGGGAAAGGATATTCCAGGCAGGAAAGACAGTCTGCCCATGCCCACTCCAGATGCCACCTGGCTTGAGACAGGCTGCTTGTTACTGGGCAGACGAGGGGCCAAGAGGTTGCAGATGTAGAGGAAGATGTTGCTACTAATCCTGAAGGCAGCAGGGAGCCAGGAGCTGGCAGGACTGCATGTGTGACCTCTGACCTCAACTTGGAACCCTCCTGCCTCAGCCCCCCAAGGCACTTGGATAATATTCCTCCAGTTTAATAGGAGAAAAATCAAACCTTAAAGGTGATATCTGTTGCTCAGAGCTATAAAGTGGGAAGAAGTCCTAAGGATCTTCTGAAGTGATCCATGCCGACACTTGTCCCAAGAGAGTGATGAAGAAGTCATTAGGGTTGTCTTTGAGACACTTTGCTAGATGGCCAAGAAAGATGGTATATCCCCCAACTCCACTCCTGCACCAAAGAAGTGACATAAAGATTCGATTTTAGAAAGTTTGTACAGGAATCCAAGCAATAAGCAAGGCCTTCTGCAGCACCTTCCCGGGTGGGAACGTGACCGGACTAGAGCAGCAGGGTGTCCTGGGCGTGATGGAATCTGACCTCCTCCTTTACTCAGAGGGAAGATGTACGGAGCCAGAGAAGGTGCAGGAAGAGAGGGGGCAACCTGGGTTTAGAAAGTGGGATTTCCGGACTCCAAGTTCAAGGTCGCTGACCGGTTTTCCTTCCCTATGAATAGAAGGTAAAGACCACATCAATGAAATGTGGACTTAAATTAGAAAAGAAAACAGTATCGGAGGTGTTTAAAGAAAGGGTATTAGGAGAACAGAAGAGAGGACCCCTGGCTCAGTTAATAGATCTCAGGTTTGGGCTTTGTGGAAGCGATCACGTGTGTGCACTAAGACAAACAGAAGCTGCATGTGTGGAAGGGGCAGACCCCAGGGGCCTGAAACAGATTCCTCTGGAAGCTTTCTTGAAAACAATGAAGGTGGGACCCCCTCCATTTAAGCATGGAAGGTGTCTGAGATATGGATTACACGTGTTAGAGATAAAGTGCTTGCCTTCAAAATCGATTCAGTTGAAGTTCTAGATCAATCATGAGCAACTGACAGATTATGAAGCTTTGATCTTGGCTGCCAGTTTTCCTTCAAGAGCCCAGAAATGTGAGCTTAATTAACACACACGTGGTCAGCTCAGTGCCCCCATTAAACAGCTCAGAGGGGTGATTTCCTATTCCCCAAAACCCAATTTTACCAACTTGCAGGGTTGCAATGCACCCTCAGAGCCGTATAGCAACAAGCAAGCTCTTTTGCTGTGCTTTCCCAGGTGGAAATATCACAGGAAGTCAACTCTGTACACCTGGACAAGAAGTAGCTTCTGATTAAAAGATGTTAATCACCTATCTTAGGTCAGATCAGGAAATCTAAGGAAGGCAGAGATTCTCAGCTCCTGCTCTCTGAGGCCTCCTTAGTGGAGGGACCAGAGATTGTCAACATTGTCAACCCACAAAGCTCACACAGCTCATGAGGGACCTGTGGCATACAGGGAAGGTACAGTTGGAGAATACCCTGCATCCCAGGGTGCAAAAATGGGATGTGTCAGTACTTCTCAAGCACCTTCTTACTCAGTGCCAATGGTCAGCTACCAGCCAGGGCCACCTCTGTGTCTGCTGTTCTTTCTGTAGCCACCCTCACTGTCCAGCTCATGGTTCCTCCCCCCATGCCTGGCTGCAGTGCAGGACAAGCACCTGGGGTCCCCTCCTGGTGATATTTGAAGAGAGACTCCTGTGGGCTCTTGTGCACTCTGAAGGCCCTCTCAGCTAACCACGATGGCAAGCAGCAGATGCCACAAGATGACCCAACATTCCCTTCAGCCAAAAGCAAGTTTCCAGGAAAAAAGGGTCCCTTCCCCTTGAGCCTGTTGCAGAATGTCAAACAGTGCCACATCCCAGCATTCGTCAATTTCAAAAAGACCAGCAATCTCGTTCATTCGAAGGCCTGAGAAAATAATTTAAGTCACACATCCCTACATCCCTAATAACGAAGAGATATTAAGCCTTTCCTCTGGGGAGTATTATGAATAATATCCTTTTGTTTACTCAGTTGTACAAAAACATGTTCAAACCATGAAGTTTTAATATCTGTGTTGAGCAAAGGTTATTGCCATGGCATAATATCGAGTTGATATATGAAACAAACACACTTCTATGTGTACTCTCTTCTTTAGCATCCAAGATCTAAATATTTCTCTCCTGTCTCCCACAAGACTGTGTGTTTTTACCCTGATTTGATTATCGTTTTTGAATGGCTAAGATATTAATTTGCTGGCTTCAGAAACAGCAAACTCCAGGATGATTGAGATTCTGCGTGTGTTTTAGACAGGGCTGAGATGTGAATGTCCTGCATGGATGACACTTTGAATGTGTCTGTGATCTTCTTACAACTGGATTTTGAGATTTCTTGAAACCATCTGTTGAAAGCAACTGGGTGTATGGATTCCATCCTTTTTTTTTTTTTTTTTTTTTGGACACAGCAGTTTAAACAAGGAGGGAAGAAAGAATGTGGGGAGAGCTGGCTTCGAGAACTCTCTAATAATTCGTCTCTTCTGCCCTGTGATTCTATTATGAATGAGGACAAATTTCAAGATGCCTTGGTGTGGTTAGGAGACAACTCTTAAGTGTATTTTTAAAATTTTATGGTCTTCACTGAGGTCATCCCCAACCTTTGTATCAGAAGTGCCTGCTGAGACAGGTGATGCCATTGTAATCGGCAGGGAAGTGGGAGCTCCCGCTGGGGCAGGAGAAAGCAAGCAACCTGAGTGATGGAGAATTGGAGCTGGGGAAACCAAGGAGGGAGGCAGCCTATTCTCAGTCCCTGTGCAGCTGGCTGTACCTAGTAAAGATGGGTGAGTCCGTCCCCCAAGTCCTGAGTTCTGACTCTTGGATTCCCATGAGCAGAACTAAGGCTCAGACCTCAAGGTAGGGTGTGAAGTAGATGAACCAAATCTGTAGTGCATATTGGAGTCCCTCAGCTAAATTAGGAGATGCAATGTGACTTTTCCAGGACCGTGGTCATCAACTCTTACTTTTCTGTGACTTCTGTGTCACCCTGGGCTGGCAAGTCAGAATCAGCCAATCCATCTCAGGTAGACAGAAGAATAGACCATTTCCAAAGCGGCTGATGTCCTAATCCCTGGAACCTGTGACTAGGTTCCCTTTTATGGCAGAAAGGACACGGGGGATGTGATGATGTATAAAGGAATGATATAAAGGAATGATCATAGTTCCAAGAAAGAAGCAGGAGGATCAGAGAAGACTCAGTGGCATGGTGATGGAAGTAGAGGGGGCAGAAGACGTGAAGGTGAAAGCAGAGCAGAGTAACACCACAGAGGGAAGGGCCGTCGAGGAATGAAAGTGACTCTCAGAGCTAGAAATGACCAGGACATATTCAAAATGCCCCAGTTTGGTTTGAAAACAGTTCCTGGTGCCAACATCCTGATTTCAGGACTTGAGACTGCCTGAATTAAAAGATAGTGGCTTTGTGTTGTTTTAAGACCCTGCATTTGTAGTAATTTGTTACAGCAGCAGCAGGAAACTCATACTTACCTCCTGGGTAAGTATGAAGGCTTCTTTCTTCAGACATGAAGTCTGACACAGTGAAAAGAATGGGTTGCTTTTTCTTGGAATTTGACTCTCCCTTTCTCTGACCGGCTGGTCTTTGAGTGGCATATCTCACATGAGAACCATGGTGCACTTCTGCACCAACCTCCAACCCTCTGTGAGGGCGGTCTTGTCCTCTGCTGTTTCTGATGATCATTCTGATCTCCCAAAATAACTGATAACCAGGAAAGAACTCTAAAAATCCTTTCCACTAAACTTTTACACTCTTGCCCTGACTATCCTTAACATGACCTGCTCTCCCAACCGTCAGAGCAGATTTATGAAATCTTGGATGGCAGAAGAATTTGCCCTCCCCCGCCCCCGCCGCCAGCTGAAATGGGGGTCGGAGTGCAAGGGAGAGCAGGAGAGAAACCACCCCTCTCGGCTTCATGCTTGATGCTCAGCATCCTGGCTGGAAGCCAAAGCATTCAGTTCATAATAACTGGCCGCCATCCAGAGCTTTTTAGAAAATAAAAAAAGAAAGGCAGAAAGAGAATTAAGAAAGGAGAAGAGCAAAGAAAAACAATTCCAAGTGGAAAGAAGACACCCAGGAAAAGAAAACCAGCAAAATCATATTGTTTATTTTTCTTTTTAAAAAAAAATCAAGAAAAGAAAACAACATATTTTCTAAAACCACCCATTTTAATCATACTCCGCGGTCTGTAATTAAGTGCAAGTGAACATCTTACCTTCCCTGCTTTCTGAAGACTGAATGTAAACATGCTCAGTTTTATGGCGGATGTCTTGAAATTGTAACAACAAAGTAAAACCCACCAAAATGATGTGGAACATGAGCTTTGCCGGTGGAACGCGTAGACCAGGATCATATGGGCAATCCGGGTCCCACCGAGCTCAGAAGACACAAAAGCTGATGTGAAGAAGTGAGATTGCAGTGGGAGAGAAGGGGCCATGTGGTGGCAGGGGCCTTGGGCAGAGCCTGTGGACAAGGTGAGCCTCTCTCTTGCAGGCATCATGCTAGACACCTGGGCTGCACACTCAGCCCACCAAGGTGCTACAGAAGCGAGCACTGTCACCCCCGTTGTTCATGGGAGGATAGTGAAACTTAAAAGGGTCAATGACTTCTCTGTGTCCCAGATTCAGCCAAGGACGTTTGCAGCATCCACACGGTAGTAAGGCCCGCCTCCTTCACCTGCTCTTAGTGTGCACACCTTTGTCACCTCCCAGCCTCTCTCTAGTTTTTAGGCCTTTCAAGAAAAATCTCCCCAGGAAATTCAGAAGTGGCACTTAGAGGCTCTGCTGTGTTAATAAGCCAAAGACCCGCACACTCCAATCGGCATGACTCCAGGGTGGGAGCTAAAATAAGACGCTCCACCTGAAATATCTGGAATAGCAGGTTCCATAAGTCAGCAATGTCCTCATCCATGCACAGGTGGGACTGAGGTGGAGAGATGCATTCTGGGAAATGAAGTTAAAAGTGCAAGGGGTCGGGGAGGGACCAGACGAGCAGGTGAGCAAAGGAGTGCGGTGAGAGCCTATTTGTAATGACAGCAAAATTAATAACAAAAATCAACAGAGTCTTGCCTCAGAATTGGTTGTTCACATTTATGTTAAATGACATGGAAGTTTTGAGTTTTAAATACCCGTATGAAATTATCTTAGGGTTTTAACTCATTGAATTGGTTCAACTGCACTAACGTGAGTAGTTTAGCAGGTAGACATGGTTGGAAGCTGATTTGGAGTGGGGGTCAGTGAGCCATAGCTGGAAAAGCCCCTGATGGGATGTCAGGGAATTAAATATCAGCCTGACCTGCCACCAATACCTCTGCTTCTGCTGTCGGGGCCACAGGCTCCCTACCTATTGACGACTCTGAGAAGTGCACACTGGGACACGTGCGGCAGGGGAAGTGGAAGGGGCGGGCAAGCCCTCCTTGAGCAGCCTACCCCTGTGCAAGACAGGTGCCTGCTTTAAACCTGAGAGTGGCCAGTCTGGACCTCAGGCTGTGGAAGGGAGAGGGAGGCGACAAACACGTCTGTGTGCAGCGCTGCTGCCAACGGGACGCGTTGGGACATCCATTGAAGATTAAGTAACTCAATTCCTTTCGAGATAAGTACTGGTCAGTGGAGACGGAGGTGGAGGGCAGGGAGATGACCTGCCCCATGGCAGAGACACTATTGCTGGAGACAAAGCTCAAACCCAGAACTGAGTCCAAGGCTTTAAGGGTGACCTTGCCTCAAATTGGAAAATGAGTTATTCTCCACTCTCAGTTGAAGATGTGAAATGACAGCCAGCTACCAAGAGGGAAGGAGCGATCGCGGTGTCCCCAACAGGCAGAGACGGCAGGCTTTTGGAGTCCGGGAAGCCCTGTACTACGGGTCCTTCCACTCAACACTCTGAGGCCTGGCTCCATGCCTCAGAGGCGAAAATTAGAAGGAGAAAGGGTGGGAAAGGAAGGTGCTGTGTTAAGGATGTTTTTGTTGCCTCCCAAATTCACACTGAAATCTAATCTCCTCCAAAATTCAGATTTTGCCAATGTGACAGCATTACAAGGAGGACTTTCCATAGACAATGTGCCCTGAGGGCTGCTTCCTCACTAATACCACGAGGACGGCTTGCTGCTGGCCCTTCTGCCTTGTGGGACCAGCGGGAAGACCCTCAGCAGATCAGATGCCGGTGCCTGGACCTCAGGCTCCCAGCCTCCAGAACCGTAAGAGCGAGTTTCTGCTCTTCGTCCATCACCCAGACTCAGGCATCCTGTTACAGTAGCACAAAACGGACTGAGATAGAACAAGGAAAGGAGAAGAGGGAGGCTGAGAAGCAGTGAAGAGGGACAGATGAGGGAACCAGAGCCAAGTCACAGAGATCGGAAAAGCAGAGAAGGATGTCAACAGAAGAGGAGGGGACAGGAGATGGGAAGGAGAAGGAGAAAAGAAAGAGAATACGGAGGAAAGAGAGAGCCCACTGAGCTGGGCTGGCATCAGGGCGGACTCTATTCAGGTGGCAGGAAGAGGCTGGTGGACAGACATGGGCAGGGGGCCTGGGTGGGTGGACAGGTGAGGGTGGCCCACCAGCCTGCGCTCCAGGTCCAGTGTGGCCACTTTGAAGAGCCTCTCAACAACTCGCTTGTGTGGCGGGTCTATCACTCAGGTTGGTTCCATTATTAATGAGCAAAACTGCGATGACCCCATCCTTCCACTCCCTTTCCTTGAACATGCCCAGTTATAAATTAGCCATCTCCATTATTCATTTTTCCTGGGTGACTCATGCTTCAGGAACTCGGCGTCAGCCCAGGTCTGGGAGAGTTCGATTTCTGTGGTCCCTTGTTCCCCTGTGTTCCGCTCTGAGTTCACACTCTAGAGCTGATGGAAGTGGCTGTGATGGGGATCGATGACATCTGCATGCCCACAAATCACAGCGGAGAAGCCATCCCCCCACCCCGACCCCCGGCTTGTCTTCGTACCACGGGAAAGTAGGCTGGGGTAAGAATTCCATCTATTTTTCTTCCTGGTTATGAAACCGGGCAAGCAGACCCACGTCAAGCCTTCTTGAAATATATTTGTAAAGGACTGGTGCCCACTATTTGCTCCTGCATTCTTGAACCAACAAGGTATTTCATTTTCGTTTTTTTTTTTTTATCATATCCTTTTTTTTATTAGTTGTTCAAAACATTACATAGCTCTTGACATATCATATTTCATACATTTGATTCAAGTGGGTTATGAACTCCCATTTTTCTCCCGTATACAGATTGTAGAACCACATCGGTTACACATCCACGTTTTTACATACTGCCATACTAGTGTCTGTTGTATTCTGCTGTCTTTCCTATCCTCTACTATCCCCCCCTCCTCTCCCCTCCCCTCCCATCTTCTCTCTCTACCCCATCTACTGTACTTCATTTCTCTCCCTTGTTTTCCTCCCCTTCTCCCTTCACCTCCTCTTATATGTAATTTTGTATAACGATAAGGGTCTCCTTCCATTTCCATGCTTTGACGTTCATTCCTTGGGGGATGGGGATTATCATCAGGATAAAGAGAAAGTGAAAGTCAGAGACCTCTGGTCTGAGAAAACAAAACAAAACTGAACTATAAAATTGAATAAGCCATGATTGGGGTATTAGGGTGTCCTAAGGGAAACTTTATTTAAAATACTGGAAGTACTTTTACCATACAGAAATCCAGGGTCATTTTGTGACTTAATGCGTGATTCTGGGGTGTGGGATTAGTTTGATGAAAATATAGACCTGTTGGAATACAAATGACTTGGAGACAAACTTCAAGAAGCATTGTTGCCTCAGTTTAAAAACTGAGTAACTTCCAGAGAAGCTGGAGACCTGAAGCAAGTCCCTTGCAGTTTCCAGGTCAGCGTGGGGTGTGGAAATCAGGAGACTCCAGGCCTAGGATTCTTGGGCTCACGTGGAGCCCCTGGAATGGAAGGTGAAGGCCCAGGCCTCATTCCAGAGAGTGGACAATAGTGGGCTAGACCCACCCCGGAGCTGCCCGCCTCACCCCTCCCTTCCCGAGTCGCCCTCTCTGTCGATGCCCCCCCCCAAGATGTGCACTCCAGCTCCTCACCCTGGAACTCTTTCATTATTCACACTTGGTGAACCACAATCTATCCTTCCAAGTCCACCACGAACACCACCTTCTCTGACTGGGATTGGTTCTTTCTATTTAGGCCAGATGGATTTGCCACCCCAGAGCCAGGGCAGGGGCAGATGCTAGAGCCGCCCACAGCCCCCTTACCTAGGGCTGGAGGGTTCCAGAGCCTGGGTGTCTCAGGGCACCTAGAAGAAGCCAGGGAACCCCTCACCTTCCCCTTTTTAGCTCAGGCTCCTGGGAAAAGACCTGTCCTCTCCTCCCTATTTTCTTCAGGGTCAGAACATCGCCTGACAAGCCGTTTTTATTTATTAAATCAAGTTGGCTTTGCTTTTCCTCGTTTGTCTTCTTATCTGGTTTGGTTTGTGCCAGGAGGGCTCACCAGATCAATTAAAGATGTCACTGGGGGATCAGGGGGCAACACCCGCAAACACATCATTACTTCCCCAGAATTTTTGATGCAAAATTCCATTTAGTGCATAAAATCTAACAAGGAATACAAATAGTTTTATCAGCTGCAACTGTTTTTCAAAATAATGTAAACGAAGAGATCTGGGTGGGAGGACTCTTGTGAAAGAACTCACCCCCAGTATCTTGGACATCCTGTCTATTCAGTTCCAAAGGCCAAATGCTAGTCACAGTTTTCTGGCCATAAATCGAGTGCTTCCCCCGTGGAAGCGGCAATTCCAGTGGTGCTCGGTACACACTGCCTGGTGTGACATCCCAGCGAGATCACATTTTCACACTTACCCATCTGCTGCCACCTGCCTCCCCAAGAGCCACTCAGTCACACTCTTTAAATGTCTTGGCTGCTGCAGGAATTTATTTTGAAAGTGATGTCGGAACAAAAGATGAGTGAACCCCGTCTCCAGCCCCTCCAGGCAGGGCAGAGGCAGAGGTCCCACGACTGTGCATCTCTCTGCACCCACCAACGCTTTCTACTTGAGGATAATTTGGAAAGAACCTTTGCTCCCCCCTGGGTGTGGTGGAAGCTATTGAAATACTCTGGGAAGGAGTATTATATATTATAATATTATCATAATATTATATTATGCTATTATATCTGGATTGACCTGGGTGCCTCCCAAGACTGGTCATTTCTTTGTTTCCTTCCGTTTCAGTAATTATGACCTGGGCATTGCCTGTACTTCCAGCCGCGCACGACGACACGGGACCTTCTTTGTTCTCCACTGCAAGCAAGTGTTCAGAGATGTCCAAGGAGGGAACCCAGGTTCCAAGGAAGGGAAAGGGGAAATGCAACTCATGAACAGGACAGGCAGGGAAGTCAAAGCCCTGGCATCCTGCCAGGATGGGGTCAGAAATAGCGCTGCTGTCCCTCAGGGGCTGAACAGCTTCAGGATGGGAAGCGAAGCACCTTTGGTCCATGTGCTGAAGTTAGTTTTTACCCTAAGTCAAAATGCAAAGCCTGGTCTGCTTTTGTGACTGCTCTTTTCCTTTTTGCTGCTTTTAATTTTTTTTCTATCTGGTTGTTTACTGCTGATGTGGAGGGTCCCTGAGGGCATCGGGCGGGGCCCACAAGGGGCACCAAGCTCCCCATGCTCTTTCGGAGTGTTTTGGTTTTGTGGCTCTTGAAAAGAACATAGGCCTGAGGCTCAGAAGCGTTGTGTGACCAGAGATAACTCTCAGGACTATGCTTTCAGAGCGTTGCTGTATTTGTTCATTGGTGAAATGGAGGTCATAAGTCTGACTTCCTTCATGTTTTCAGCAGGTGTGCTCCACCGGAGAGCCCTGCCGGTGATCCACGATATCTGAAATAAAAATAAAAAGACATGCTGGCCAGAGTTTAGACAATGCTTAGCTCGATGTCACAGAGAAGAACTGGCTGCCCACCACTTTTCTTCTTTCCCAGCTCGCAGAAAGGTGACAAAGGAGAGCCACACTCTCTCCAATGCCCTGATTCCTCTCAGTCACAGTAAATGCTTAGATTCTAGAGCAAACTCCTTCAGCTCAGCTGTGGCCTTGCCTGGGACCCCAGCCCTCCCCTCCCAGCCTTGTCCTGCTCTGGTTCTCTCACTTACTCGCTGCTTAGAAGAGGCACCACTAGAAAAGGAGTTGGCCAAAGGCAGGAGAAGTGGGAGTAAGCGGACCCTCCTGTCCCTAAGTGCCTCCAGCAGTGGCTGGCTTGGGATTCCAGCAGATGTCCCTTTCCTGCAGTGGCTGCTCCTCTGGGCAGCCCCTGCTGGGGATGCCCCTTGGTCTAGATGGTTTTCGGTACCCTCCACCATTTATGTTACTAATCTGCATATTGTATGACATCCTTCTGAGATGTCTAAAGTGGGCTGACTTTTCTTGACTCATCCTGGAATTTTATTGCAAGGATACAGGTGGACACAGATTTGAAATGCTCCCTCTCTCTGTCTCCTAAGCCACCAGAACAGCCTTTGGGGCCTGTGTTGCTCTCTTTTTATGTTCACTTGGGTCTCATAGTTGCTTGGTTCTTATGACCAGTTGAGAAACTTTCTCAGAATTCTGGAGAAATTCAGGCTGGAGTCAGAGAGGGGGATGAGACCCAGCCGGACCAGTGAGTCTATCTGACCCTTTCTGCGCCCAATATGCGACGGGATTTTTACTTCCAGGTCCTCCAGGTGCATGGCCTGCGTCTCCAGGTGCGTGCCTCTGCGTCCTCCGGGAAAACTCCACTCACTGCGCGGATGTCGGACACACTGGCCTCAGCATCTGGGCTCTCAGAGGACAATGACAGCCTCATCGGAGTAGGGGACAAAGCATCTGGCAGAACAAAGTCTTGGTCTGACTCTGCCACAGCCTGCTCTGTGGCCTCGGACAAGTCATTTCCCAGCTCAGGAAGAGAGACTGTTGGATCCAGAGGACAGGAGGAAACCGTGGGGCTCCAGGAAGTGCCCTGGATGACTCCCTGCCATCGTTTTGCTATCGGAGCACAGGTTCAAGGTCACATGGGACTCCATCTCTGTGTCACAAATATTCTTGGGGCTACATTTCACCTCTTATCCCCATTATAGAAATCAAATGCAGCCTGTGATCAGAAAGCCAGTCTTCTTTCTTCCCAGTAGAGAAGCAGCTCCCAGCACTACCAGGGACAAGAGGTGAGGGGAACAGAACAACTGGAACCCAACTACTGTGGCCCTGGGCTAAGCCGGTTCCACCCACGTCCTGATTCAGTAACAACCCTGGGCGTGTTGGGTCTACTTGGCACTCATAAGGTGGAACCAAAAGTCACTAAACTAGAGGGGAAGAGAGAACCCAGGACTGCCGGCCACCAAACCCCAGCACCTCCCTGCTTACCAGCGTCCCGCCGGCATCCAATCCCTGCTCACAAATGAGGGTTTTGCCTGGAACTTGGAAGACTTTGGATACGTATTTACAAAAGGTGGATAAAGACTGTTCCTCGAAACAAACTGGAAACCTCATCCAACCTCATTGCTTTCCAGGGACCTGAGTTGGTTCAGCTCACAGGGTTCTTTGGGGAACACAGTCTGAATAGGGGCTGTCCCCTCAGAAGGCTAAAGGAGCAATTTAAGTGCGACTTTGATTCAAAGGAACAGCTGTGTGGACCTGGGAGAGCTGTTCACCTCCGTGGGTGGGTGCTGCTTCCTACATGACAATGTGGGCACCACCGGTCAGAGTGCCTGTGTGTCCCGAAATTCGTATGTTGACACTTAATTTCCAATCCTATTTGGAGGCAGGGTCCTTGGGAGGTGATCAGTCATGAGGTGAAGGCTCATGAATAGAACTAATATCCTTACAGAAAAGAGACTCTAGAGGGCTGCCCTGCTTCTTATACCACAGGAGGACACATCCCATGTCACCATCTATGAACCAGGAAATGGGCCCCCTCTAGTCACAGCACCTACTGGTGCCTTGATCTTGAGCTCCTCAGCCTCCTGAACCTCCTGAACAAATTTCTGTTAGTAAGATACAGGTCTCTGGTATTTTATTATAGCATCCTGAACACACTAAGACAACAGTCATAGTAAGACCTAGTCAGATTCACCGGATCATTTACGGAAAACATGATAGTGCTTGCCATAATAAACACAGCAAATGTTAATTAAGTAGCAGGTGTTATTGTTTCATAGGACACATAGCATTAGTAGAGGAATATTCACAGACATCGCCACTCTGCGACTACCTCCCAAGAATCCAAGCAGCATCCCTCACCCATTTCCTTCTTCCTGTAGGAAGATTCTTTCCAGTCAAGGACCAGTGTATATACAGGAGCCAAGAGATCTGGAGGAGTGGGAAGGACACAAGGAGCCTCATGTCAAGGGACGGCAATCTAGAAGTTTCATTAGTCTATCCCACAGAGGTGTGTTGAAGAGGGTTGGCATGGTACCAGCAGCAGGCTACGAGGGTGAGAACAGGAGACAAGGGGCACGCTGGTAAATGTTCCTGTGGACTCTAATTGGAGAAGAAAAGAATATAGAGTGGAAATCCTTTTTGTCACATTTGAGTTCTTGTACATAGACGCCACCGTGAGTTCCGTGCTCCCATTCCAACTAAGAGTCACGGCAATTCCTCTTGTCTCCATGACATGAGGGTTTCTAGCAACAGTGATGGTGCATCCTGACTTTTGTGCCTAGGAGTGGAGGGCTATACTTCACAGGTAGCAATTCTCCTCTGTCTTTGTCCAAAGAGAGAACAAGACAGATCAATTGACACAAAGAGAAATTCTTCCATAGCTACAGATTAATAACAATCGGCTCATTCAGTCTAGAAAAAGAAGTCATGCTAAGTTGAGACCCCCGCCCCCAAAGGCTCCCCTGCACTCAGTGACTCACAGAGTAGCCACTGACTGGCTGGGGACTCGTGGCTGGAGGACTGCAGGGAGGGATGGCCCCGTGGAACCTTAAGGAAACACATCTTTGTAAACAACATCTGGACCACGTGAAAGAAAGACAGGAACATGGTCGGGCATCACGCTTGCGGTGACAGACTGCATCTGTAATAAGAAGACTCTTAATTAGAAAAGTAATTTGTAAGAGACGTTAACGGAATGTGAATATTCAACTTTGACCAGCACACTTGGGTCGAAAAATCTAGGCTCTGTCAGATGTGAACGGAGGCCACGTTTCCAGCTCGATGCCCCGTCCCGTCTGTGAGTTCCTAGTGTGTACGCATACTAACTGCGCTGATTAGAAAAATGATTCAGGACATTTGCAAGCACTTCAGAGTTTGTGTCTGCCACCCCCACACCCCAGCAGGAGGCTAATCAGGAAATGAAGACAGGGCCTGGAATGAGGTGGAGAAGGTGCTCCTGGCAGTATAACAGGAGCCATTCGAACAGGAATCACCACCCTACCCAGAGGAATTTCTGGATGATACCAAGAAAAGATGCCAAAGATGGGTTGTCAATCAAGGGGCAAGAAGAGTCACAGACAACCAAGAGAACAAAACCACAGCTAAGGTAGAATGATAAGAAGCTGTGGGTCAGGACAGGAAGTCAAGTGGCAGTCAGGATTCATAGCAGACATAACCAGAGCTCACACGGGGGACCTGTGGAAAATTTCCTGCTTTAGTACTGAAAGGTCCACGTCCTGGGAAACCCTTCAGTTGACTAGCCAGGAGTTTGGGCCACTTTACACTGAATGGCACATGGTATGCACTCAATAAGCACCAGAACTTATTTATTTGTAGGAACTGAAAGCATCATGATTCCAACCACGGAGGATAAAAATCATCTTTGGATGACTACATTTTTATCAGACAAACACACTTAGCAAGTACATTTTCACCGGGAGAAAAGGGAGAATAGCAACTACAAAAAGAGAAGATGGTGGCAAGAAGAAAGTAGGAGCTTGTCTATCAAGTATGAGGCTCTGGGTTTTACCAAAGCACTGGGAAAGAAAGAAAGAAAGAAAGAAA
This sequence comes from Marmota flaviventris, assembly GCF_047511675.1. Lineage (NCBI taxonomy): Eukaryota > Metazoa > Chordata > Mammalia > Rodentia > Sciuridae > Marmota > Marmota flaviventris. The sequence continues at coordinate 8,040,525 of NC_092499.1, read as the reverse complement.
GGAAGGAAGGAAGGAAGGAAGGAAGGAAGGAAGGAAGGAAGGAAGGAAGGAAGAGAGAAAGGGAGAGGGAGGGAGGGAGGGAGGGAGGGGAGGGGAGGGGAGGGAGGAAGGGAGGGAGGGAGGGAGGGAGAGGGGGGAGGGGGAGGGAGGGAGGAAGGGAGGGAGGGGAAAGAAGCAAGTGTGTGCATTTACAGGAGGGAAGCAACTGGAGATCTTAAAAGTGAACAGATAATTAGTGCAGAAGCATCTGCCGTGGGTGAATTGGACAAGAGCGTGAAATAGTTACTGTGAGACTAAGGTGAGAGAAGTATCCAAAACGCAACCTAAATGGGTAAAAAGACATGGAAAAAGAAAGGAAAGAGAAGAGGTGTGTAGCATCAACCCTGAAGAGCAACATTTTTGAAAAATGATGGGTAAGGTTTGCTAAATTGAAAACAAAACAAACAAGAACAACCCACAAACAAACAGATCAAGGTTTACAAAGTTTGCTGAGTGACAAACTTACCTGTGTAGAAACATATTGGGAAGTTTCAGGCCATCACAGAAGAAGAAAAACGTGGAACATGTTCAAGGTAAGACAGTTAAATCAGGGTGCCCATTCTGGCCCCCAAGCCCCAGCAGAGGTGTATTTTTAACTCTAAATAAGCACCCCCCCTGGCCTGGCTCCTTCTCCAGACGGTGAGGAATGAGAGAGTGAGCTTCCATGGTATCACTGCCTGGGCAGGCTGGGCTGTCCAGTCACCACTGGGGGAGAACTGGGTAAATAAAGAGCTGTGGAAGGGAAGTCCCCATTGATGATTCAGTTTGTCCAGAGCTAATTTGTTGACTCTTATGATCCCTCCAACAGAAATCACTTTCACAAAGTTGATCACAGTGAACGGACAAGAATATCATCTTCAACTTGTAGACACAGTGGGGCAAAATGAACATTCCATATTTTCTCAGACATACTCCATAGATGTTAAGGGTCATCTTCTTGTGCATTTTGTTACAGCAATCAAAAGTTTTGAAGTGATGAAAGTCATCCAATGACAAGTTGTCGAATGTGGCGGGGAAGGGGCAAATGCCTATTAGTTGGTGGGAAATCAAAGAGCCCTGCGTGGGCAAAGGCCGATGGGTTCGGAAGGAGGGAAGGCTTTGGCAGCATCTTGGGACGGAGCTCTTTGGGTATCTTCTGCTAGGGAAAACCAGACGGCTGCTGATGTTTTCAGAACAATAATTGTGGAGGAAGAAAAAATTAATGGGACAGTGTCCCGAGGAAAGTCTTCATGATCTGTGATGTAATAATTCTACTGCAAAACCTGAGGATATGGGGAATATATTCTACCTGAAGAAGCAAACTGCCCATTATTATTTAGGATGAACAATGCTTCTTTTTCCTTCTGTTAAACTGAAAAGATGTCATTTGGGTCAGAAACCCCCACTGCTGCCAGAGTATGTTAAACCCTGACTCTGTCCAAATGAGTTCACTTCCACGTTCAAAATTCGAGCAAAATTATATCTTCCAAAATGGTGTGACCAAGGCTGTTCTCAGAACATTCCATGTTTTCTTCAGGGAAACAACTCTCCTTGCTGTGGCACTCCTGTTCAGTTGGTTTGTGTAATATTTAATTAAACCACACATTTTACTCCAAGGACAATCAGTTTTGAGGACAAGTGGTCACTGAGGCTTAAAGTTTCCGATGCACTTTGAGGGAGCGGCCTGGCAGAGGGGAGCAAGGGCAACGCCACTCAATCACAGGGGTTGCCAGTCAGTATGTTTGACAAAGAAGCAGTGGAACACGCTGGCTGACGTGACCAGCCAGCTAACTGCAGGCCATGGAGAGAAGCTGTGGACATGGAGGGCAGGGGCAGGACTAAATAGTAGCTTAATGTTTAATCTCACAGTAACCTGAAGCTCAGTCCCAGGAAAAAATTCCCTGAGAGCTGGAAGACAGGCAAGAGGAGACGAGAGGCGTTCATCTTACGTTATTAAGTGCACAGAAAGGGCAAGAGAGAGAGAGTTTTTTTTCCAGAAGAAAAGTTCAATATGGGTGTTAAGGCCCACGGGTGGCCCTGTGGAATTTACAAAATGCCTATCCAAAAAGAAGGAAAAATGACTAAGAAAAAAAAGGGGGGAAACTAATAGGAGGAAAGACAAAGTAAACCCAACAAAGAATATGACGTCTATCAACTATATATTAGTGCAATGAAAGGAACAACTTAGGCTCAGTATTTAGAAACCAAGTGGGGCATGGCAGCACACATGTATTGAAAGAATTCCCCACGCAAAGACACTTCACCGGGAGAATTCCAATTTTATTGCAAAAAGCAGTGTGCTTATATAGAACTAAGGGGGAGATGGTAGGGCTTAGATAAATGGCAGGCAACCCGTTTATTGGCAAGTTCTTTCAGATATCAGCTCCAGAGCCCAGGAATTAGTTCTCATGGGGGCTAAGGTTCCCCGCCAGCGAGATTTGAAATTGGCGCCGGTGGGAGAGTTCACACGGGCGGGAACTTTTCGCGCCACTGCAGAAAAGAAGAAGGTAGGAAGAAGAGGTGCTTAGGCGCCATGTTGGGGTTTTTTCTCTGGGGTATGGCTGCCGTTTATACTTTTCCCAACATGTATAATCCAGCAATTTCTGAGGTTGAGCAGGAAGGTCACAAGTTCACAGCCATCCTCAGCGTTAGTGAGACCCTGTCCCAAAATTGAAAAAATGAAAAAGACTGGGGATGTGGCTCAGTGGTAAAGCTCCTCTGGGTTTAATCCTAGTACAAATAAATAAATTAATTAATTAATTAATTAAAAGACAGAGAGAGTGACTAAGATCTGGTACCTCATTTAGTCCAACCATTCTAGGACATGTGTCATAAGGGCCTTTTGGTTATAGAAGGAATCGTACATAGTTTTGAGAAACATCTATGGAATTAGTTTAAAAGTGAAACGATTTGCTTTCAATTACTTCACTAAAGGCAAACAAAGAAGACTAGATGAAGTAACTGTGGTAAAATGTTAATAATTGTTAAATCTGAGTGACGTAAACATGGGGAGTTCATTACAGCGCCACCTATGTTTGGTAAGTCTGAATGTTTTCATTGAGAAAAATCTTGAGGGGTTCCACTGTAGTTTTATTCTTGGTATCCTTTGGATGTGAGGTGTCCTCCAAAAGCTCATGTGTGAGTCAGTGCAAGAAGGTCTAGAGGATAGATGGTTGGATTAAGAGAGCCTTAACCCAATCCCCCCTCAGGGGATTAGTTGAGTGGTTCCTGGAGGTAGGTGGGTGGGGCTGGAGGAGGTGGGGCATTGGGGGTGTGGCTTTGGGGTCTTACTTGTATCTGGCAGATGGAAACTTCTCTACTTCCTGATGATCACGTGAGCTGCTTCCCTCCACCTCACTCCTCCCTGTGACATCCTGCCTCACCTCAAGTCCCAAAGAATGGAGCCAGCGATCTATGGAAAACCATGAGCCCTCAAATAAACTCTTCCTCCTCTACAATTGCTCTGGTTGGTCTTTTAGTCACAGCAGTGAAAAAGCTGACTAAAACAATTTGAAAATAAATTCATAGATAAAACACATATTAGGAAAAAAAAAAGAACAAAAATAAATGAGCTGAGTGTTCAACTCTACCAGCTGCTTTGGTCAGCTTTATAAAATTCACCATTTAAAAGTATTATTTTGAGAAAATGCATACAGTCATGTGAGCACCACCAAAATCATGATATTGAACATGGAAGAATCAATATTGAAAAGATGTTGATCCTCTCTCATTTAATATATAAACTAATAGTTTAATGCAATTCAATTAAAATTCCAGTAGTGTTTTTCAGGGTATATGAAAAATTAATTTCAAATTCAACAAGATGAGTAAACTTGCAAAGTAAATGATACAAATTCCAAAATATTTAAAAATATGTGAATTGTCCCCACCAGACATTAAGAGGTAACATATGTTTTAAAAATTTCAATGGCAGAGTATCGCATGGTCAGTGATGAATTTAAGACTGCACCAGGAGGAGACAGACAGACACAGACACTTACGTAGAGGGCTGCTCAGCATGCCACAGAGGAAGGACAAGTGACGCAGGCACAGAAGAGATACTGACAGAGGAAACAAGACAGAACAAAATAAAACAAAAACCAGCAAAGAATATGACATTGATATATTCAAATATATATTGAGATATATATTGAGTGCAATAAAAGGAACAGGTTGTACTTGGTAATTAGAGAGAGACCAAACCAGGTGACCTCCCTCTAGGTCACCCCCTTTTTCTCCTGGTCACACAAGGAGGCTTCACTCTCCATTTTTCCTTGTGTCTAGAGACCAGTCAGTGGGATGTACATGGAAGAGATCGGTGGCATTTTTAGGTCGGACAACTAAAATGTTCCTAGTGATCATTCACATTTTCTTTACCCTGTGTGATTAGATGTGAAGGAGTCCGAGAGGGTGGGATTCAAAATGGAAGGAGCCAGATCTCTATCTCCCGGCAAAGCAGGGATGTTGACCAGGAACATAAGCTGATCATCAAACTATAAGTCAAAGGGAAACAGGATTGTCACAGATTAGCCTTGAACTCCTAATTAATAACAGCCAGGGAAACAATGGACATGCAATGTGTGGCTTAGGGGAAATGAGTATCCACCATAAAGACAAAAATGCAATACACTTAATATTACGCTCCTTACCAGAGAGAAAAATAAATTCAAGAAGCAATGAATATCCAGCAACTTAAAAACACACTTAGAATTATAAGAAAGGAAATATAGGAAAATGTTTTGTGATTTTGGAATTGAGAGTGTTTTTTTTTTTTTTAAACCACTGCATGGTGGAATAAAACAATAATAATCTTAAGGGGGAAAAATGACAAATTTCATTTCATCAAACTCCTAAAAAGAAATCTTAAGCCAAAAAGCTCAGCGAACAGAATATAAGGTATACTTCCTACTAGGGAAAATAAAGTAATCACAATGTATAAAATGGTATCATGATTCAAAATATATAAAGCATATTTACAAATTAATATGGAGAAGTCAAGCCATAAAAAAAGAAATCAAGTGAAGATTATAAGTAGAAGAGGAAATTCCAACGGCATAAATTTATGAAAAGATGCTCAAGTTCTGTAGTAATCAGGAAATGTAAATTACACAGGACTGAGATTCCATTTATCATGTGTCAGATTGGAACAATTTGATGATTCGAAGTGTTGGGGGATTTGCCCACATTGGATGGGAGTGCACAGTGTTGGAGACGTCTTGGAAAGGACGTCTGTTCAACGTTATCTGGGAGAGAAGAGCACGGCGAGGGTGTCCCCAGAGCAACACCAGTGCGTGAGCATGGTGAACCAGGCAAGGTGTGCAGGCCTGGGAGTCCACAGAGCAGAGATCAGATAAGCTCCAGTCTATCAACGTGGGAAGGGCTAAAGACCACATGGTATTTCAGAGGGTGATTACCCCTTAAAGAAGCAAAGTAGTTCAACGAAAATCAGACTTTCTCCATTGCAAAAATAAGATATTCTGGGGGGGAAAATCCTGTTTTGTTGAGTACATGGAGACCCTTTCCATTGTCCCCCGTGTTTCATCATAAGAAGCTCCTTCATAGCAGCTTTCCACTGGCGTGCAGGTCAAGGTGGCTAGATAAGAAGGGGATCACAAGAGGGGGCACGATTGTCAGAGTTCCAGCAGAAAGCAGATGGCATGCTAAAACTGGGGACACTGAGGTGAGTCAGTGCCATGATGGATCATGGGTGTGGACAAGCTTGGGGAAGGCATCAAAGGACGGTATGAGTTCTGAGAGGAGCAGGAGGCGTGGACACCCCTGTACCTGAACGGTGCACTCAGGGTGTGGCTGCCAGGACCTGGAGAGGAGGGCCCATGAAGCTGATGCACTGGGTCCCTGGTGGCTCTGTAGGCATGGAGCTGCGGGGGAGTGAAATTCCAGACGAACCTCCTTTCTTTCCAGTGACTTAATAGAGTCCCACCTTCGCTTCCTGTCTGTCTGTCTCTCCTTCTCCAGACTTTTTAAACACTGTGAAAAGATGCTCTTGTTTTGATCCATGCTGACATGGTGCTTCTGACTCTTGAAGGTTCACATGGATGGCAGAATATCTTTTAAAAATCAAGATTTCTGCGATCTGTGATGCTGAGGATGCTAGGTACTGCCCACACCTCACCTAGCAAGAGGCAGGACATTGAGATGAAAGTGCTCCGTCTCCAAATAAGTTCAGAAAACTCCGAGGAGGTCCAGCAGGTGTCTTTACCAAGAGCCTGTCCAATGGCTCTCTGTTCACTGAACTCAGTGACCCCTGGAGGGCCCACAGTGAGCAGGGGAGAATCGGAGATCTGCTGACCATCCGGATAAATTCTTGCCTGGTGTAATGGCTTGGAGATTAGGTGTCTCCCCAAAGCTCATATGGGAAACAATGCAAGAAAGCTTAGAGGATAGATGACTGGATTGTCAGAGTCTTAACCAATGAGCACATTGATTCCTTGATGGGATTAACTAAGTGGAGGCTGAAAGTGGGTAGGGTGTGGCTGGAGGAGGTGGGCACTGTGGGGTAGGGGTTTGGGGGTAGATATTTTGTGCTTTCTCATCATCAGGTGAGCTGCTTCCCCTGCCACACTCCCTGCCTCGATGTCCTGCCTCACCTTGAGCCCCGAGAAGTGGAGCCAGCTGTCTAAGGACTACGTCCTCTGAAACCGTGAGCCCCAAATAAACTTTTCCTTCTTAAAATGGTTCTTGTCAGGTCTTTCAGTCACAGCCGTGAAAAAGCTGTCTGAAGTACCCGGGACGTAGCTACACCCATGATGCAGAGCCTTCTTTCCTGGTCAGACCCGAGTGGTGGAAGCAGAGGATAACACATTATCCATGCAGTGAAGAGATTTTATCATTTAATAATCAAACTCTTAATTAAGAATAAGTAATTCAGGAGAGTGATTCAGACAAGGCAGTTAAGTAGGTTTATTCAATACCCATGGCATTTAAATAGAGGATAAAACAGCATTTCTTCTCCCCAAACATATTTCCTTAAGATAGGGGTCTTAGACAAGCAAATGTGATTTTTTTTTTTTTTTACTTAGTTGACAGAGTTAATAATCCCCAGGCTGGACACTACCATTAGACCAGGCTGATTGTAAACATGTCCTTGGGAAAAATATTTTTAAGGAATTGTTTGGTCAAAAAAAAATTATTTATTTAGGATTGCATCTGTCTCAGGCACAGAGCTGCACCGCAGTTATTCCAGCATGAGGGACAGCCCTAGAGCATGCCACCACCCTCAGGGAACCTACATGCTAGTGGGCCTGAGACTCACATGGGCAGAACGGTGGCAGGAGGAGCAGAAGACGCAACCCGGCCGTGGGTCATGGTGATGTACCGCAGGGAGGCTGCTTGACCAAAATGCCTGTCCAGGGAGTGGCTCGGTAAGAGGAGAACTGCAGGGCAAGGTGCACCTTGCAGAAGCACCCAGGGGAGAACCCGCCTGGCTGTCTAGAGCTCAGGGTGCCCTGAGGCGCATGGGCCTGGATGGAGCTGCGTAAGCACCTGAGCAGAGAGCAACTCCTGTGCCCTCTGGGCTCCTGGGCACCATAGTGGGGGACCTTGGATCTTCCTCTTAAGATAGTGTGAACCATTGGGTGCTTTCTATCTTCTAATGAATCACAGAGTCTAGGGTTATCCTGGCTCTCAGGAGAATGGACAGGCAAGTCCGGGAGTGGTGGTGGATTCAGGAAGCCTAGGAGGGGCAGAGGTGGTGTGGACCACCAGCAGGCAGCATGCAGGGGAGTTTGGAGCTGTTGGGGTGCAGAAGTCCTTGGGAGTTGCTGAAGATCTGTATCTGGGAGAGATCAACTCATCCACTCTATTTAAATCCAAGAAAAAGGATGAGAAAACCCAGAGACAGAACAGAGATTGAGGGAGAAGACCCAGAAGCCATCCCCAGGTGTCACCCCATCAAAGGTTGAGAAGCTTTCCCACAGGGCAGGATTCCCGATTCTCAGAGATAATGCTGCTCTACCGGGGAACCCCAGGAGGAGGCATCTACAGCTCTGCTGGCTGGGCCCCCCTGTTTTCGCCTGCCCTCTTCCCCTGGCTTCTCGGCCACCTCACCATGGTCCCCACGGGGCCTGCCTGCCTGTGTGCCCGTGAGCTCAGATGCTGCTTCTCTCCTCCCCATCACGTTGATTGGCCTCCAGGCAGTGCCTGTCTCAACCTTGGCTGGAGGCTGTGTGTCTCAGTCTGCGTAGGCTGCTGTAACAAAATGCCATGGACACACGGGCCTTATGTTCTGGAGGCTGGTTATCCAGGACCACCAGGCCCAGCGAGGGTGGCATCCTGGCCCCAGCCTTCATGCTGCACCTCTATCGCAGAGGCGGGGCTCGCTCTCCTGTCTCTTCTGAAGACAAGAATAAGCCACTAATCCCATCACAGGGGCCCCATCCTCATGACCTCATTAAACCTCTCACCTTCCCAAACCCCAGCTCCTCAGACCATCACGGAGGGGTTCCAGGCTTCAACATAGGGATTTTGAGGGGACACAAAAACTGAGTCAGCTGCATGTCCATCTGCCCTCTGGGCTGAGCACCTTGGCCTCTGGGTGGTGACCTCGTGGGCCTCTGTGGCCCCAGCCCAAAGCCTGGCACTCTGATTTATGAATATTTATTTGTAATGAATATACAAGTGATTTCAATCTTCACGGAGCTTATGAGTGGCTTATATTTCTGAGCTACACCTTGTATTCTTTACTGTTCCTCTCTTATCACAACATAGCAAAATCATTAAACGGCAGTACAGTGGAGTCATTAAAAAATGACTTTTGACATCAAATACAGGTTAATTGTCTTGTGTATGAAATGTTTGGGACCACTATTGTTTTGGATCTTGAATTTTTTATTTAGGAATATCTGCATAAACAATCAACTACCTTGGAGATGGGACACAAGTCTAAACACAAAATTCATTTGTGTGTCATACACCTTAGCCTGAATGCATTGTTATACAATCCTGTTAGTGTACCTGTACTTGACCATGACCTGCCACACGAGGTCAAGCAGGTGTGGAATTTTCCAATTGTGGCATTAGGGTGGTGTAGGACTCCTTTCTGATATTATAGCATTTCAGATTTTGTATTTTTGAATGGAGGATACTTGACCTGCATAACTTGTTTAAAGTCCCCTTTTCACCATAACTAGCTAAACTACTAGTTATTGAACCATCTAACCCTCATCTGTAGAAGGGGTTGTTGCCATGGTGAACAAGGCCATGGATGTCAATCACGTGTCCCGGAGCCACGGTGAGGCTCACTGCCATCCTCCTGGGGGTGCTGGAGGAAGTGGCCACCACAGGCAGCCACAGCAGCAGCGGTGAAACAGTAGGAACTGTCACAGCAGAATAGCAGCAGCAGCAGCACCGAAGGCCATGGTGACAGGAGCAGGGGCCACCGTCGTGGTAGGACTTGCTCAGGGCCCTCACTGTGTCCTTGAACTATGTCTTCTTATCTCTGAACGACATTGTGAGACAATCAGATTGACATACAAATGTAAAGAAGTAAAAATTTGAAGGTGTTTACTAAGTTTCCGTTATGCAAACAAAAACAGATTTTTAAAAAATGGTAGTGTGGGGCTGGGGATGTCACTCAAGCTGTAGCACGCTCACCTGGCATGCGCGGGGCGCTGGGTTCGATCCTCAGCACCACATAAAAATAAAAAATAAAAATGTTGTATCCACCGAAAACTGAAAAATAAATATTAAAAAAATTCTTTCTCTCTCTCTAAAAAAAAAAAAAAAAAAAAGTGTTCCTAGATTAGCCAACCATTCTAAGCAACACACATCAGAGCACGTGACATGAAGTCCAAGGGGCAGGACAAGGGGGAAAGTGGAGGGGAGGCTGGTCGGTTCCAGGCCACAAAGGACTCCAGACCTAATGAATGAATGAGGCCATGGGCGGAGGGTCCCCGGGGACACTGCTGTACCCTCAAACCCTGGTCCAGGAGACCTCAGGCCTCTATGGTGACCCTGACCCAGGGCTCTCCGTCTGCCTCTCCAACTTGGCTCATGCTGACAATCTCATTAATCCCCGCTCAAGTGCAAACCTGCAAACCTGAAAGAAAACGAGAGGGAAATGAAAGGAGGGACAACCCTAGAATCAGCAGAGATGTTGGGGTTCCCAGGGCGCCTGGCTTCCAGCCCTAACAACAGCCAGCGAGTGCCCAACGGAGGGGCCCTCCCTGGTGTGGCATTTGCGGTTGTCGGTGTCTGTGTGTCCCCACTCCGGCTGCCCAGTACCTTGGGTTCAGAAAGAGCCTCTGGCACACTGATCTGATGTCATTAAGAGACCTCTGCTTTCTAATGCACAGTGCATTCAAAATTGTTTGTGACAGTGGTGCCTCCACTCCCGTAATTATTTAATTCTTCTGGAATGTGGAGAGTTGGCACAGACACTGAACTGGAAGTCCACGCAAATCAACCTCTTCTTTTCTTTTCTTTCTTTTTTTTTTTTTTTTTTTTGCACAAGACACACTCCTACCTAGAGATGCAAAGAAAGACAAAGGTCCATTGGTGAAAAGCTTGTTCCTTTGGGCTGGACCTGAAATTGAACTGGACAGAGATGCTAAGTGCTGACATTTCTTCCATGTATGTGAGAGACGATGGGTGAACAGCTGGACAGCTACCAAACCAAATGGCTTGCGATGCTTTTACTTTCCGCCTCTCTTTCTCTTAAGACACTAAAGCCGAAAAGCCAGATCCATTAAACAATTCATCCTTTGATTTGCAAAAGACAACAAACACTTTCTGAGAGAGGGGAGCGTGTCTTTTCTTGCATCTGAGTTCAGGAACACGGAGTCTTTCCGTTCAGGTCCTTCAAGGTACATCAAGTTGAAGGGTGAGCTAATCGGTTTTCAAGGCAAGAGGAGCGTTCATTGTCTGCACGGCTCTATTCAATGGTTTTTTCCAGCATTAAGCACACATAGACTGATCATTTAGCCTTGATTCCAACATCTGCAAAATGAAGAATTCAAAATCCTATTCACAGGGAAACTGGATCCTCTGGCGTATAACTTGACCCTGGAAACTTGCTCAAAAGGTATCTGTTAAAGGAAAGACTGAGTTTTGCTAAGTGAACAAAACGATGAATCATGGCAGAGAAAGCAGAAAAGGGAGTAGTAATTAGTCCAGCTTAGCACGCCCACTCCACAGACGGATACTAGACCCCAGCGGGGCAGCCACATCACCAGACCCCGGGTCAGGCAGCCATGTCACACCAAAAGGTGCAACAGAGCTCATCCTTCAAACCCCCGGGCCAGTGGGGTTTGAAGAGAAGGAAGAGACCTGGGATCCTCTTTCTCTTACCTCTTCTTTTCCTAGTAATGGAAGTGGTGAGAGTAGCATGCTTGGCTGCTTCTCCTTTTCTGAGTTCCCCTGAGATTCAGAGATGTCGATGGTACCAGCCACCTCGCTGCCCAGGGCTGTGTGTCTGTGGGCCAGCAGCCTCGGCCTCACCCACAGCCCATGTCCTGGTGCAGAGCTTAAGTACCCATGTTGTCACCAGCTCTGTGGGTGATTCTGATTCACGCTGAGCCTCAAGGGTCACGTATCTTGTTCATGGCAATCAGATGACCAGATGTCCATAGCCCTTCCTGGCCCAGCAGGGCATGGCAGGTGCTAACAGCTAACTACTTACCCTTGCCTGTCACGGAATACAGAGACTTAGAAAGCAAGGCATTTGCTTTTCTAATGGCACAGCAAGGGGTAGCCATGATATTGAGTTTTTACCAATAAATAGTTGGCAGAGATCCACCAGGGAGGTTAGGAAACTCATCAGAAAAAGGCTCATAAGGAGAAACTCCATGTCTGTGTCAACCTTTGCTCTTGATTTTGAATAGTGTGTGAGGATATGATGCAGTGGTCCTGCAGCCATCTTGTCACCAAGAGGAGAAAGTTAAGCCAGCTCAGAATGGCACTGTCATGGAAATGCTAAATTCTGAGAGTACTGTCTTGATAGAGAAGGACAATCATTATGTTTCTAGTTATTCTAGTTATAGCAAAGCTAACACTCTACCAAGAAGCTTTGCTCTGCAATATCTATGAATAACCATCGTGTAACAAAATGAAATATACATTTCATTAAAATGAATAAAATCCGCTCAAAGATGGAATTCTGGCTTGTCAACGAGATGATTATGCAGAAAAAGGAAACGTAGAGATGCAAAGAATAGCTAGTCTAGCTTTGTTGAGGCTTGTTTCCTGAGACCTTTGTAAGAAATTAACAAAGTAGTTACCAACAACAGAGATTTATTCTTGTACTGCTCTGGAAGCCAGAATTCCAAAAACCAAGTCATGATCAAGGTGGATTTCTTCTGAAGGACCCTAGAGGACAATCTGCTCCATGCCTCTTCTTGTGGGTGAATTTTGTTATCTCAAAAGATGCCGAAGTCCTGACTCCCGTTCTTATGAATGAACCTGTTGGAAAATGAGGTGACTCTGTTGAAGTGGGGCATTGGGTTAACCCTGATCCCATCTGACTGTGTCCTCATAAAAATACTAAGTTGAGAACAGAGAGGGTCATCCTCGGGGGGAAGACAAGGTGAGGGACCAGGGAGGTGACCAGAAGCTAGGAGAAAGGCCTGAAACGGATTCTCCCCCCAGCCCTCCCAAGGAACCAACCCCGACCACAGCCCCCCCCACAGCGTCCTTCCTCCCTGCTGGTGACCCAGGTAGTCACAGGCCTTTTTTGATCTGTGGATCTGCCTCCCTCCTCACCTGGCCTTCTCCTCTAAGCCTCCATCTGAAGCCTCCCTCTCCCTCCTCTTATTTGGGCAATCCTCATTGGGTCTGTGGCCCACTCTGAGACCAAGGTGATTTGAACTCAAGATCTTTAACTTAGTCACATCTGCAAGACCCATCCATCCACAAGGTCACATTGGCAGGTTCCAAGGTGTCTGTACGTGTATTTCTGGGATAAACAATCCATCCCACAACACTGTGTTAACACACTGGTGGGAAAACAGGACTTAATGGGCATAAGGCACCTGCAGGGCGCATTTTCCACCCTATTTAAACACTTCAGCTAGGGAAGGGGAGGAGAATGGGGAGGAACTCTGCTTTCCCTTCATCCTGGTTTGCCTGGAAGGACTCCAGGAAAAGGCTCTGGGTCTTCCCCGTCGGATTTGGGAAAAGTCCCTGGCTCCTACCTGTCCCACGATGGCTTCACTTAAAGTAACAATGGGCCCTGGGAGTAGAGGATAAAAACCAGCACGACGTGTGAATTGGCTAATTGCTCTCCCTTGCTGTGGACATGGCGAGTTTGGTTTTCGCGTCCCATCCTAAGTATGACATCTCAGTGACAAATTATATCCATTAGGTTGAGGGTTCCCAGAGTGTGGGTAATAGGCGAGCATAAGGGCCACTGGGCGCCGGGAGAAAGCTCGGCTTGCGATTAGCCATGGGGGTCCCGTGGGCCCTGGCCCCGGCCTCTCTCTCCCTCTCCATGCAGCAGGCTGGCCTGGCTCTCTTTCCACCTCCCTCCACAGCACAGCACTTTGTACATGCTCCCTTCGGAATTTGGACAGGAGTTGATTTTTTTTTTCATATGATCAGTATGGAGATGTATGGAGACGCCTGCTTTTTATACAGCTAAAGAGGGAAACGCGTGCACACGCACACACACACACACACACACACTGTGCACAATAGCTGCAAGTGAAGCTTTGCCAGCCTCGCACACACTTCGACAGCAGACACAGTGACACAGGCTGCGGGCAGAGAAGTGAGTCTGTCAATATTTACTGAGATGAAAATGGTGAGGCGCCCTGTTTCCTCTTCTTCCCTCAACCAACGCGGGCAGAGGCCCGGGTCTCGTCCCTGGAGAGCCAGACCCTAGGGTACATTCGAGAGATGGACAAGACGACAGCCAGCCTGTGAGCACCCAGGTGGGAAATGCCAGGTCCTGTGGGAGCTCTGAAGGGTGGGGTCCCAACCCCAGCCTTGGGGCCTCCAGAAAAGCCAGGAAGAGGCAATGGAGCCCCAGGACGGCTATGTGTGGCCTGCCTTATTGCCACCTCAAGTTACAAAGCCATCGGTGGTCTCTTGACCGAATGTGCAGCTCTCCTGTTGCCTGGATTCAGCCCCCTGATCCCGCAGCATGTACGATTGACAGCTCATGCCACCAGGTATCTTCGCCAACCCTGGTTCAGAGAGAGCCACGTGATCCCTCCAAATGTTCCAAGGAGGGGCCCAACCTGTAGAACTGCATCTGCCGTCCTGACTATCCGGCTGGTCAAAACCACTTGTCTTGTGACCTTGCTAATGTTGTCCCATGCCACAAGAGCCAACAGACATGACACATCACATCTGCAGGCAGCTTCAGGTATGAGGTGCCACAGGTGTCTGAAATTCATATATTTAAATCATACCCATCCACGGGTTGTGTCTATTTCAGGGGTTCAAAGATGGGCTAGCTCTAAGTGTGAAGCCAAAGACTTTGATCAGGACCTTGCTCTGCCTCCTGGAGCCGGGGACAAGGTTCCATTGCCCTTTTTGTAAACTGGAGGCCACCACTTGTGTTCTGGCTGCCTTTGGAAGGGAAACAGAATCAGCACGTGGCTCCCTGGGTTGGGGCGGGGAGGTTTCTCTCTAGAGCAAGAGCCTGGGTCGCAGGTCAAGGAGCCTGAGCCCAGGTCAAGTCCCTCAGTCCTCCCTGGGATGACTCAGCTGCCCTCTCCAATCTCTTCCCCCCCTGCTAAAAACACGTGAGGTTGAGCCTGGATGGAGGCCATTGATTGTCTCTTGGCTCATTGGGGACTTCTGTGAGTCCATCCACTTCTTCAGCATGAGAGGCTTAAAATTTCCTTGGCGTAAGTGACATGGAAAGTTCTGAGCCCCTAGAGGAAGCACGCACAATCCTGCCGGTGGCTGGCAACAGGCTATTCCCAGCGTTGCCTGTGTCTTACGGCCTCTGCTGGGCACGGTCGTGGAAAGCGGCCCTGGACGCCCACTGCAAGGGCCGGGCTCCCACTGCTTTCACCGAGGGTCCTTGTGTGGGTCACTCTGCCATAATCTGTATCCGTTGGCCACTCCCCACGGGGCCAAAGGGGCAGCCAGGGGTGGAGACGTCACTGTGGCTGAGACCAGGACCAAGCTCTGGAGCCCTGCAGATGTGCGCCTGGACCCTCCGCCCTCTGGAGCCCGATCTGGCCCCTCTCTGGGCAACGTAGGGTAGTGCCGGAGGTGGCCTCCCGTCCCTGCGGTGGACGGGGAACTTGTCTCTGAGCACAGGATCTCCTACAGCAGAGAACGTGTCTCAGACGATAAGCCCGGAGTTTCACAGCTAAGCAATTTCCCTTGGTAATATGCTCAATGCTAAGTGCTTTCAGTTCCTCTAGGTTCATCTCTTACTAAATTATTTTCCCAGGACCATTCATTTTTAACATAATAAGGTGAGCGTGCCTGAGCTAAATAGGACCTTCGCAAGAGGAGCGCCCCGTTACAATGCCTTATTTTCTGTCGAGGAGATTTAATCAAACTCACTAAGTTGGAGGATTATAATAGAGATTTTCAATAATATATGTTAAAAGGGTTTTTATATGATGTCTTGCAACTTGTGAATCAAATCCGATGCAGAAGTGTTTGGTGCTGCTTCTGGAGGGTGAATTAACTGACCACGGGAGCCCAGAGCGCCTCCGGACCCAGATCTTGAGTCCAGCACAGTCTGAGCTGGTTTGTTTGGTAACACTGTTAAGTACAGGTGTATCTTATCACAGGACAAAAATTAAGATCTTTAACTGGAATCCCTAAAATTAAAATAATAATAATAATAATAATAATAATTATCATTAGAAATAAGTACCAATCGCAAGTGAGTCTCTTTCAGTTCACCTTGCCTTTTGCAAAATCTTGTGAATTTTGGCTCTCATATTTGATTTTCTTATTCTTTGGCGAGCTGTTTTAATAACTTGTTCAGACTTAAAGTGCCTAGAATATATCCCAAAGGTACGCACTTAGTAAGTGGGGAGGGAATGGCTGCCTCCTCCCCTTCACACAGAAACAGTGTCTGCGCTCATCTTCCAGAATGTCCTGTAGCTACTAGACATGGCCTGCCATCATTTTCTCTCCCAACACACATTCTTGCTCTCTGCCTCTCCTTGCTGCTTCTGTCTAATATCTTAACTACTGAATCAACGTGAAGGGAGGAGGCAATTTTTCCTGTCTAAGTTAGAGGAGCAAGGAGCTCTCGGGTGTCTACTGCGACAGGAACCCCAGGCATGAAGAGGGTGCTGGCCCCTGTTCTCATCTCTCCCCGCCCCAGAAAATAAAACTGACGGAGCCACATGCAACAGGGCAGAGCAGAAGCTGCCAGGATGTCCAGCACCATGATTTCAGGGTTCAGCCACACACATGATGTCATCTAGTAGTGCAATGACCTCATTGGATGACCTCCACTAAGCAGCTATGACCAATGCTTTGCCTTCTGTTCTTTTTTAATATTTTAATTAATTTATTTATTTATTCTAATTAGATATATATGATAGCAGAATGCATTTCGATTCCTTGTATCACCGTCTGTTCTTTATCAAAGCCCTGGACTTAGCGATTTGCCCCCATGGCGTCACTTTAGAGATTCACGGAATCGTAGCTGACCATGTGGTGCTGTTATTTTACCACTTCATTCTCAGCCGTTTATTAAATATTTACTGGAGCTGTACTCTGTGCCAAGTGCCCTGCTCAGCATCCACCTCATCAAAACTGGGTAGTGACTCTAAGTTCCTGATGATCTCTGTACCCCTTGGGGTTAACGCTAGAACAAGTCAACAAGACACCTGCAAACACAGTCATGCCCCTGTCTAAGAAGCAAATGAAACCCAGTGAAGCTCGGTTTTCTCACCTGGGCATTGAGACAAATATACATATGTCACCAAAATGAAGTTGGAAATAGATTGCAAACATCTGCTGACATTTAAACAATATGCAATGCATAGAATGCTATGTGAGTACTTCCCAACCATTCCAGAGACAGGGTCGAGGACCTGTGAGACAAGAGTTTTTAGGAAAATTATTGGAAGGAGTGTCTATTCTATTGAAAAGTAAGAAAGGAATCTCCACGTCCAAAAGGCAGCCTGTTTTATTAGAGTAAAATGCACAAATTAAGTCCTTGATTGCAACCCCAACTCGACTATGTTTTATTGATGGGTTGTCGGGAATTGGAAACAGCCCCTGCCTCAGGGGTGGACCATGTAGGAAAAGAGTCGGATAAGAATAAGACATTCATTCCCGATTGGCCCAGAGTGAAAGCCTCATTCTTTTGTTCTCTCATTCAATCAATATTTATTAAAGACGTATTATGTGCCAAGGAATGTTCTAGACCACAGAGAAAAAGTAAAAATGGATCGTGTCTGTCTTCATGTGCCCAGAAACAGAAAATGGCAGACTTCAGAAGCAGGCATGCCCATGTTCAACTCCCAAGCTCACCCTCTAGCAATGTATGACATCCTCCCATTACCACCCGCACCCGGTGCAGCTCTGTGAAATGTGGGTAACACTTTCCTATAAGGTCCACCTTCTCCTCTATGACTTCACTTGGTCAAGTCCGGTTCATCTTTTAAGATATGTGCTAAAGAAACATGCCCCAAAGAAATGCTCCCTGTCCCTCCACCACTCCTCAATAATGACCACCTTTGCCAGGCCTGGCTAAGGCTCTTGCTAAGGCTCATGGAGATTCTTGGGGTTATGGCCATGGGATAGCCCCTTACATTGTATGGATGCTATCCATTTGAATTTGGGGTGGCAATGTAGCATTTTCTCCTGTCTGGTGTTCCCCAGCATGGAACAGGCACTAATCACAATAGAACTGATCTAACTCATAAAATCTTTATGTGTACATACTTTCCCAAACTGCAATTCATTCTCAAATCAGTGGCTCGGTGTGAACCAGGAAGGAGAGCACAATCATTCTGAATGGGAACCACAGCTCTACCTTGTTGGAATATTGTTATTTTAAATATATGTCAGTATTTTAATCATAAGGAACTTAATGTACATGAATATTTTAGCATGCTTCATTTCATTAATAAAAAAGCACTTAGGATTAAATTGTATGCCTTGTACTTTTATTTCTCCATAATGGATTTATAGATAGCAGCTCTGGTTTTTGTATTGTTCGGAGTTTTTAATTCATTATGACTGTGTGTGCAAAAACGAAAAAAAAATCTGTAGTAAATATCTTGTTTGATTCTATCTCCTTAATTGCATGAGATAGTTCCTGCCTGGAACTCTAGGGATTTGTTGGAAAGAAGGCGGATCTCCAGCATCATTTAATGGATTTAATGTAGTAAGGGATTTCTCTGTTTGTGGAAAAATGTCCTCAGATGCGAGTCCAATAGCCTCTAAAATAGGTGTGAGTTTTTCTAACAGTGAACAGTTATGTCAGGTCCCAGTGCACATCGAGAAAGCAAGACAGGCCACCTCCGGTTCTGTCTAAGTGACAAAGGGCCACGTATGAAATAACCCTGGGTAAGAGTAGGTCCCTGAACGTGGACAGGCAAATCTGAACTCCAAGCACAGCCCTGCACAGCAGCTTGGTCTTTGGAAAAATGTGCCAAAAAGAAGCAAAAAGCACCAAAGCCCTGGACCTAGGTCATTCAGGGCTGAAGCAAATGTTCTTGCTCGGCTTGAGTTGCTATTTCTCTTCAGCTGGAGCCATGGTTTATTTTCATAAAACATGACTCAGAAACTCTGTAGCCATTATCTGTTGCCCTAATGATTCTATGTAACAAATAGCCACAAACCCCAGTGGCACGCGGTAATGGGCACAGGGTGTTTTCCAGGCACCTGCCGGTGCAGGGGGCTCTGGGCGCCAGGCCTGGGCTGGTTTTTCTCAGCCAGCTCAGGAGTGAATCTCGATGCATCTGCTGGGCAGGTCATGGGCTGGCCGCTCAGGATGGCCTCACACAGGACAGCACCTCTAGATTCCATGTGGCTTCTCCTGCTTGAGCAGGCTAGCCTGGGTGTGCTCTCCCTGGTGACCATAGGGGTTCCTGGAAGCAAGAAGTCCACAGAACTTCTGAAATCCAGGCTCAGAACCGGAATATCTTTATTTCTTCCACATTCTACAGGCAAGTCAAAGACCTGTTGAGAATCTAGGGAATGAGAGACAGACTCCCCTCTGTGATAGAGGAAATGCAAACTCACTTTGCAAAAGGCGTGACATCGGGAGGGGTAGGGAAACATGGCCGTTTTGCAGTCTCTCACAGTCCCCCCCCCCAAAAAAAAAGCTAAGCTTGCAATTTTCATCCCATTTTTTTTTTTTTTTAGGAAATCAGGGAAGTATATAAATATCTTAGAAAACTTTCCATGCAGATAGGTCAGAGGAATTTTGGTATTAAGCCCCAGCTACTAAAAAACGTGGCACAGGAAAGTGTATTTTTTAATGGAATCAAAGTAATGTACACTGACTGTGTCACATTTGAAAATTTCTAAAAGGCAAGAAGAAAGAGTCACCTGATTCCTAATTCTCAGAGATAATGCTGCTAACATTTTTTTTTTTTAACCATTAAATTTTTAAATGTGCAGAACAGCACTTGTGGGACCTTTGCCCAGCTTCAACAGTCAGGGAATATTTTCCATTCATCCTCTGCCCACTTTTATCTTCTACTGAATATTCTAAAGCAAATCTCAGAGATAGTGCTATTTTACCTGACCTACTGCAGAGGTGCAGATTTCCAACAGGTACGAAAAATACACACTCCCATACACACACAGGAGTATCATGGTGAACAAAAGTAACAAGGATTCCTTAGTATCATGGGCTCACTAGCTTGTGTTAAGATCATCTCTCTTCCATTTTCTTCATTGTCTCAATTGCTTTAACAGTGAAGCAAGTTCGCCCATTGAATTTGAATGACTATTGTTGTTATTCTCAACTTTCCATAAACAATAAGACTTTATTCTCGTGGGACTTAGAGATTGACCCAAGTTTGGCGGAGCCAGCCAGACAGTGTTTGGACCATCTGGAGGTGGAGGAAACTGAGCTCCAGGATGCACTTAATGGAGTGGCATTCAAGGGTGGGTTGTCACGTGCTGGGTCTCAGATTGCTCTTCTGAAGCAACTGACTAGAACAGGAGCCAGGTGGTGGAGTTGTCCTGTGCTTGGAGCTCGGTGGCTGGGCCTTTCCTTCCTCTGAGTAGGCCCAGGAGAGAGAGCACTGGAGTTGTGTTTGCCAGTGGGTTTGTGCTGACACACAGCAGCTGCAGACCCTGAGTGGGACTTGGAGTCCTCTGCGAGGCCCTCCCTTCCAGCCTCTGCTATCTCGCAGGGAGGTTAGCCAGGGAACCTGCCCCACCGCCACTCCCTTCTGCAGGCTGTCCCCCAGGTTTCCAGCCCTCGAGGGTTGGATGCTGTGTCTAAAATCTTTCTTCCTGAGAACAGAGTACATTTATCACGGGGCAAAGACCCAGAGCCGCCTGACGTAAGAAATCTGCCCCACTTGAAGGGACAGTGGCTGGGTGGCTCCTGAAACTTCCCCTTGGGGCCCCAGTCTCCTCTCTAGCTGAGGGGATGTGCCTGAGGAATTCTTTGTGCCTGGGCGCAGGTTGTGAGTTTAATGAGGAGAATAAGGCAAAGGCACCTCCTGACAGCGCCCAGCCTCCTGGCACCCCGAGGGGGGGAGCAGCCGCCCCGGCAGGCACGTAGGCAGCGCCTCCCCGCGTACCTGACGGCCCTGATGCTCTTTGTGGGGTTGCCAAAGCATGTTGCCGAATGATCGCTTCTGTTGGCACAAGCTGCAGCCCAGCTTCTGTGCCCGCCTTCCTGTGACAGCGTGGCACTACCCCAGGTTAGACAGACGCACCCAGAGATGGGGCTCACAGAGGCCTGGCCAGCTGGGAGGGAAGCAGACCCAGGGGTGGTGGACGGGTTTTATCCTTCAGTGACAATGGTTCCACAGTGTGGTAATCTGCTGCTTATCAGGGATCCAAGAACTGGATTTCCTGGTGGATCTTATAAGCGTCTCTGAATGGGCCACACGAGAGCCCACTAATCTATTTATTTACGATGACATGTGTCTTTGTGCAAGACATATGACGAAAAGGCTGAAATTATTTCTTACCCACATGTCCCAAGCCCTCCCCAGGTGGTGGCAAGTGGTAGAAGTCATTGATTCTTGCAGGTGCGAAGACAATTGGGATGTGGACCTCTGCAGAGGGTCCTGCGGACACAGAGCAGAGGGAGCCCTAACCCAGGACGGGAGATGTGGCTATGGCCTAGAAGAGGAGGGAAATCTTCACTTGGATTTTAAGAATAAAGATGAGATGTCCAGACAAGGACCGGAGGCCATAGCGGCCCTTCAGCAGAGGGAGCAGCGTCTGTGAAGACGGACAGGCAGAAAGGGAATGCCATCCCCTTCTGAAACCCGTGAGCAGTGTATCAGTGAGGTGCAGTGAGGAAGGGGGTTCAGATGATTATTCTGGAGATGGGAGGGGAAGGTAATTGAAAAAGAACTTTTTAACCTCATACAGGTTGAGTGTCCCTATGCAAAATCCTGAAATATGAGCTGTTTCAAAAGCCTCAACTTCTTGAGCACCAACATGATACCAAAAGTGGAAAATTCTACACTTGGCTTCCCGTGACAGGTTGCAGTAAAAAAAAATCACCTTCAGGCTATGTGTCTAAGGTATATAAAAAACATATATGAACTTTGTTTTTAGATGTGGGTCCCAACTCAAGACATTATATATATGCAAATACCACAAACTCCAACAAAATTCAAAATCCAATACACTTCTGGTCCCAAGCATTTTGGATAAATGATATGCAAAAATGTATCAAATTTGAACCCTTCCACTGTGGATAATAAGCTTGGTCCTGATCTCAGACGGCCACAGTGATATCTCCACCCCTGGATGCCCTTTGGCCCACAGGGGGGCGGGGAAACCAGATTTCCTATTTTAAGTGGGTTTCTCCATTTACTAGATGAGAAAATGGAAAATCAGAGAAATAAATGACTTCTAACATCAAGTTGATATTAAGTGCAAAAGCCAGGATTTGAATATTGATTACCTCAAATGGGGAAAAATTAGGTAGACAGAACCTCACACAGCAGATTAAATGCAACAGGGCAACCACCAAGTGCTGGAGGAAAGAAAGATCAAATTATTTCATCAGCGATACTAAAGAAATTGAAACAATGGCCAACTATTTTAAATCTATGAAATCAATGAATAAAATGACAGTGTCCAAGGAAACAAAAGTTCCTGTACATTTGCAAAGGCAATATACTAGGTGCCGTCCCTATGGAAAGCAATTTGGAAAAAGCATTAAGAATTTTAAATACATTTGCTCTTTGTCTCTCAAGAAAATCACCTGAGATAAGGTGGGCAGGGGAAGGAGGAGACCCACTCTATGCTCAGAAGGCTTTAGTGTACTTGGATTTAAGGCATAAAGTTAGCAACAATGTATTTTTAAGTTGAGAAGAGTTTAAGAAACTCTTTCTTAACCACAAAATGAAATATATCTTGGCTAATTTTGATTGCAAAGACTTAATAAAATGATGGTAATAGACAAGTATAGTTCAAAGCACAAGGGAAGGAGAGAAAGTTAAATATGATAGGAATTCTAGATGATCTCAGGATGGATCAGTGTTGGAAATAAGCTGTTTAAAGCAACCTATTTGCAAAGAGGGTTGACAGTTGAATAACCAATAGCAGAGCAAAATAAGTCAATTGGAATACATCTTAGAAATGAACATATCATTATGAAATGAATTTATGCATTCAATAAATTTTTATATATACATATAGCTTATAATTACAAATTCATGTAAAATTTTGCCATGAACCACCAGTGAAGCCTGCTTAATTTGGTTTTCAATTTTTGGATAAAATTGATTGGTAGCATGATATAATAAGTCTAATACGATATTTAACATTTATAAGTTCAGAAAGTGGGTCATTTTTTGTAAAAATATTCAAGATTCGCATCAGTTTCCCTAAGCCTCTCTCTGGATCTTGTTTTCCTTTCAACCTTGCTCATTGGAAATGTGTTAATATTTATTCATTCCACAGATATCTATTGCATGTTCATTGTGACCCAGGCATTTTTTTTTTTTGACCTGGGGTGAAAGACCAGTAAGACCCACAATAAAAGGGCCAAGCCCTTGTCCTCATTAATATCCTAGACAAAGAAAAAAAAAAGACGCTTAATTAGTGAATAGATTTTGATGAATATCTACTGTGTTTTGGACACACTTCTAGGTGTCAAGAGTGCATCCGAGAATAGAAAACCAAGGATCTCTGTGGCCACGAAATGTACATTCTCACAGAAGCCAAAACCGGACCTAGCATAATGTGTGCCGGTAACTGCTGCAGGGAAAGTGGGACAGGGTAAGGCCAGGAGGGGTTGTCCACTAACTTCCACCCCAGCACTGTCTAGTGCCTTCCCAGGTGATCTGAGAAATTCTCCAACATTCTTGTCATCTTTTTGAAATCCTGCACTTTGCAAGACTTGCAAACTCACTTTATATTTGCTGTGTGTATTTCTTCCAGAATAGCTCAACTCATGAGCTGGTATGACTGTCAAGGAGATGTCCAGCCATGATCAAGCTCATAAGTTGGAAAACATCCTGGAGTAAGCTGCTATTTTGCTCAACTTCCATTATACATTTTCATTTTGGTGATGATTTTGCTTTTCTATGCCACCTAGAAGGCATAGGGAATGACATTATGAATTTCATATAGGGGACCTCCAGCGCCCATGTGGGCAAGGATACAAGCATGATTGTGGAGGTCATAACTGTGGATCTTGTGGACATAAAGGCCAGGAAAAATGGTACTGGATTTGAATTTGCGGCTCCACTTCTATTAATTCAAGAGGACACTTTTGTGGCAGTCAGGTTTCTGCCACTAGAACGAAAATACCTGAGGAAATCTACTTCCGAAAGTGACAGATTTGTTTTGGCTCATGGTTTTGGAGGCTTCGGTTTTGGTTGGCCCATTGCTTTGGGGTCTGTGTCTTGGCAGCACACAGGGTAGCAGCTTGTGGCAGAGAAAACGACTCACCTTGTCCAGGAAGCCCTGCTGTGTGGCTGGATTACTCACATAGACCCACCACAGGTAACTGAGACACCCATTGGTAAATAAGTGAGAGAAGCCGCATTGTAGCCCAGGGAAGTTCTCAAACCCCACTGGCTTCCCCCAGGAAGTCTCAACTGGGATAAACCAGGCTGGTATGTATCAGGTAGGTATATTCTAGTGACGGAAACCTGACTCAGAAAAGGTGTCTTCTTTAATTAATTTAAGTGCACTGGAATGGGATTGGCACATTTTCCTCACACACTCCAGCGGGGGATGTGAACCTTTCCATCTTGAATGAAAGGATTGTTTTTGTTTTTGTAACATTCAGCTGCTTTTTCTCTTTTTATTTACTTATTTTTAAAGGTATGCATTTCTCCTTCAGGGGTTGATAGTGGAAAAATTACATAGTATCTTAGAATCTTAGAGTCTTATAAAATATGAAGATAAATGCAAATATTCCCAAACTACTCTGTTTATTAATTAATTAATTTATTTATTTATTTTAATATGGTGCTGGGGGTGGAACCCAGTGCCTCCCGTGTGCTAGGCAAGCACTCTACCACTGAGCCACAACCCCAGCCCCCACACTACTCTGTTTAAGTATCAAAGTAACAATAGACTATTCACCTTTCCTACAACTACCTCAGAGATTTGTTTGACTTTTTTGCCCCCCATCTCCTCCCACCTCCCCCACTTTCTCCTTCTTCTTCACATCTTTAGACGTCTTTCTTTCACCTGAGGATAAAGACATTCAAGCCCTATGTTTGGGCAGCATTGTCACAAATAGGACCACTCCTTCCTTCTGCTGCAGCCATGGTCAACTGCTACTGTCTGGTCCCTGCCAGGGCTGGGGCATCACCCTCTGTCTGTGCAATTAAGCTCTTCTCACCTCCATGATGTCTTCTCCCAGCTCCGCCCTTTCTTTAAGGTCCCACTCAATTGCCTCTTCTTTGAGGTAGGGCTCCTAACCCTCTGTTATGCACACCTTGAGCAGGTCCCACTCTCTGCTTCTCTGGTTCTCTATGAGCCTAGGAGTGGCAGCCCAGTGGGTCTAACCACTGTATTCAAACCCCAGCCCCAACCTGGACTTGTGCTGTGACCTTAGGAACATGCTCGTCAACTCTACTTTAGCTTCTTCACTGTAAAATGCAGACAATGATAGTTCCTACCTCACAAGACACTGGGGTGAAGACAGGACATGCTTACGTAGGCAAAGTTCTTTATGTGGTTCTTGGTAGAGAAGAATTCCTACAAAAGTGATTAATTTTAACAACAGACAAGGAAGATGTCAACCTGCAGAATTTCCAAAGGCTCCCCCCCACCAGGATGTACATGAAGAGGAAAGCAGGACTCTTCAGTGAGAGTCCTGCTTTCTAAGTTACCTGTTCCAGGTGCGTGGACATTATTAGACCCTAAAAGTACAGGTGTGTGATGCCGTCCCCCCGCCCAGGTGGCTGCAGGCAGGAGGCTCCTTCATGGTGTTTCCCCAGGATGCACATCTGCTCAGTGAGACAGGGAACCCCTTCTCTAGTCTGAACCCCAACTTAGAAATGACTCTTGGCATCACAGTGAGTAGATCAGAACCAGGCAAGTGCACCTCATGAAGGACAGAGAGCTCCTGCAGAGAGCCCTGGAGGCATCGGGGCTGCTGCTGGGAGAGGTGGGCTTCCTGCAAAGCCAGGGCACCCGCTCATCCATCCTAGGCAGGACCTCCTTATTGCTTCCTCCGAATCCATCCTCCAACCACCCAGGTATCATTTCAACATGACGTCAACAAATAAGTCCACGGATAACCTGAGACCACGTGGCACAAAGACTGGTCAAAGTCCCTATGTCAATGGTGGCAGGACACTAGTAGATGGCGTTTTTGCAAGATCATCATCTGACAAGCAGCTTTTGTTACATGTTAAAAGTTTTGGAAGTGCAGAAACAGCTGTCTTGTGCATGGTAACTGGCACCACAGAGGAGAAGTGCCACCAAGCCCAGCAGAGGCCATGGGAAGGGCTGACTGGGGACAGGATGGGAGGGGAGAGTGGTGGGGAGGAGGAGGAGAGCTAAGCACAACAGGCAAACTGCACGGATAAGCAAGCCTGTGACATGGAAGAGAAGCACCACACTCCTGGGTCCTGCTGCACGGGACGCTGCTGCCCAGCACGCATGCTGCTCTCCCTTCTGCTGAAACGTGCTGCTCGAGATCCAAAGTCGCACGCCATTTGGCATCTCCAGTGAGCTCCTGTAAGCCCTGGTGGTGGGCCTTCCCCAGCCTGCGCTCGTAGCTCCCCAAACCTACATTTAATCATAGACTAAAGGTGACGCCCGTGGGAGGTCAGCCATCAGACGAACCATCACACACGACAGGAATCAGTGTGTGTTTGCAGTGAAATATATGGAAAAATAAATAAAAAGCATTAATATTTTATTAACAACCATTAAGATCGACTAGAATAGAGTATATTACACTAGTAATAAACAGGAACATAATATTAGTGCCGCAACAATAAAAACAATTGCTCTCACATACATTGCTGGGCATGGCGGAGGCTACCTATCTCACGATGCTAGGATGAGCGGGGAGGATGGCTTGTGTGCGGGACAGCTGCCCTCTTCCCGTCAGCTGGTGCCTCTCAGATGCTCTTGCTATCTGGGACAGATGTGTGGCTCTCTGTGAGCATCTTTCCTTGGCAAAATCTAGAAAATTCACGTCCCTGACATCCAGGGTTCAGATTTGCAGTGATTTCCTCCAGGCTGCCAGGAAGCCTGAGGTGGAAGAGTGGGGCCTGCCCAGGGGGACATTGGACCCCAGCATCATGCCAGCAAGGCTGCTGGCCGACACCCGGCTTTTGGAGAAGACGGGCGTTCCAGGGCCTGGGATTGTGGAGCTCCAGTGGCCTCAAGGTGAAGGCACAGGTGGGTGGGTGCCGCAGGACGGGCTTCCTGGCTGCCCTGCAGCACCAGCAGCAGGAGCTGGTCCTGTCAGGCCAGGGCAGGACACAGCTGGAAACAACTGGAAACAGCTGGAAACCAGAGCCACCAGCAGTTCTTGAGACGCTGGAGGCTTTTTCCCTCCTGGTTTGCATTTTGAAAATCTGTGGTCCCACGCATGTGACATGAAATTCACCATCGTCACCATTTTTCAGCATGTAGCTTAGTAAAGCTAAGCGCACTCCCCGTCCCTGTGTCACCCTCACCACCATCCACCACCTGCACTCCTCACGTCTTGCCCAGGGACACTCCCCACCAGGCTCCTCGCCCCTCCCTGCCCCTGCCCCATCCCCTGGAGGCCTCCTCTCTCCCTGTATCTTTGAGTTTGAGGACCCAGAGACCTCATCTAAGTGTGGTCACACACTGTCTGCCTCCTTGTCAGGGGCCTGTTTCACGTAACATGATGTCCTCAGGGTCCCTCCATGTCCTTGTGACAGGATGCCCTTTCTTTCCCAAACTGAGTACTCTTGCTCTTTATCCTCAGGCCGTATTCTCTTTATCCATTCATCCATCCTTGGGCACCTGTTCTGCTTCTGCCTTCTGGCTACTGTGAATGAATGATGCTGCTGGGTCCAATGGGAGTGCCCCATGGAAGTCCAGAAGAAGGACCCTCTCTTCTTCTTCCGGAGCCCGCCGTGGCATCCTCTGCAAGCCTTCGCCTGATTGCATAAGGCCCACCCGCCCTGGGAGGAGAATCTGCTTTTTCTTTCTAATGATTCAAACGTCAGCCTCATGCAGAAACACCCTCACCTTTGGGCTCAGATTAAACACTGGCTACTCATGGGTCTCCAGGGAGCCAGTCTTTAGATGATAACTCTACCATGGACTCCCCCGGTTCTCCAACTTGACAACTCACTCTATAGATCTTGGGGCTTGCTTCCCTCCAAAATCATGTGAATCAATTTTTTTTTTCTAAGAAAATCCATTCCCTCTTTCTCTCTCTCTCTTCCCTCCACCTCTCTCATTCTTTCTTTGTCTTTCTGTCTACACACACACACACACACCCTGTATTAGTTCTGTCTCTGCAGAACTCGGGCTCCTGCCACACCCCACTGTGTGTTGGCCTCGCTGAGTCTCAAGGTAAAGAAGGAGTGAGCAAGAGGAGTCAGGGACAAGCCACTCTGCAGGAAGACGAGTGGCCCGGCCAAGGTTGTAGTGGAGAAGAAAGCGCCTGCTTTGACAACACAGACTGTCTCGCGGTCTAGAGCGCAGCAGTCTAAGGGGGAGGCCTGGGCAGGGCCGGCTCCTCCTGAGGCTGAGAGGCCAACCTGCCCGGACCCCCCAGCTTCTGTGGTTTTCTGCCATCTCTGGCCTTCGGGGATCTGCAGGACTGTCCCTCTAGTCTTGGCCTTCGTGTCCTCTTTTTGTAAGGACCCCAGTCACACTGGATGCGGGACCCCTCCTACTCCAGGGGTAAGGCTCCTCCTGACTCAGTGGATCACACCTGGGGCCACCCTCCTTCTACACAGGATTAGATTCTGAGGGACTAGGGGTTCAGACTCCCATGAATGGACTTCGGGGAGACATCACTCAATCCACAACACCTCTATTAGTGCCCTTTGCTCCTGAGAGTGTGACACTTACAGTATCTGTGCAAACACAAGCACACATTTGCACCTCAGGAGTTCCCTCCCCACCAGCCAATCACAGAGGGGACTGCTGCAGGGGCGGGAAGTGACACCACCCCTTCTCCCAGTTCCTCTGCCAGCGTGTGGGGGTGCCATGCACACGGGAATTATTGACAGAGCCTCAGGCTTGCCAAGTGTGAGTGTGAGTGTGTGTGTGTGTGTGTGTGTGTGTGTTTGAGAGACAGAGACGGGGGCAGACAAAGGCATTGGTGAGGATGGCACCCTGGCTGCCAGGAATCCTGCTTTTATGGAGAACCTTTTTAGCCTCTGACAGTGGCTCTGAGGTGGCTTCTGAACTGCAGTGAATAAAGAGAAAACCAGGGGCCCCCAGGTTCTGGGGAACCTGCGTTCGCAGGTGAGCCCAGCGCCACCCTTCACACCTGCCCCTCTGGCCACCCACAGCCTGGGCTCTGTCCCTCCCTCGCTCCCCCAAGCTCTGCTCCTCCCCCTCACTCCCGCAGCCCCTCCTGGAAGACTCGACCACTTACAGTTGTTGAGTGATTAAATATTTATAATCAGGGCAATGAGTGAGGTGCTGAATAATGAATGCTAAGGTTAAAGCAGCCTTAGATAATTTCTGCAGATTTCTTCGTCCATAGTCCCTTTGATTCCAAAGCAAAAAAAGAAAAACATATCCTTTAATTCACTTCTTTTCAGGAGCGTGTGCAGCGTCGACACTGGATAGGCCTTTATCACTGTTTGGTGGAGAGTTGCTGCCCTGCCGCTGGGTACCTCTGCTGTCAGGTCTCTTCCCCACACACATGCAGATGCCCCGTGGTGAAGGGGAGCCTCCCGTGTTTGTTTCTGAGCACTCAGTGGGAAGCGTTCTCTAAAAACTCCAACCCCTAGACCACAATGCGCAGGTGCCTTGTTTGGATGAGCAGAAAAGTTCTTAAGGCTGACACCAGGAAGCCTCCTTTCTGTGGATGTAGGGCAAGCCGTCACTCCAACATTTACACTGAATTCTCCCCACAACTGTGTGCAGAAGCTACACCTCTACTCTGGATATTCAAGTTAAGGAGGCCGAGACATACAGAACTTAAATATTTTGCTCAAAGCACAGGAGCTGGTGGACTCTGGCGCTTGGAGTTTGGACTTTGTCTTTGGAGTCCAGAGCTGGTAACTCTTTGTGCCAAACAGCATTCCAAGGAGGAGGGACAGAGAGATAGACCTGGGTCCCAAACAGCCCTGGCCCTGTGGACAGCTCAGAGCAGGAGAGATGCCCTGGCGTGTAGCAACACGGTGGCCACAGACTGAATGTTTGTGTAGAACTAATCCTCAATGCAATGCATCTGGATGTGGAGCCCGGTGGAGGGATTAGGTCATCAGGGTGGAGCCTTCATGAATGTGATTGGCATCTTTTTGAAAAGGCTCCAGAAACTTCCCTCACCAATTCTGCCACATGAGGACACAGTCAGAAGCATCTGTGAGCCAGAAAGTGGGTCCGCACCAGACACCAAATCTGCTGGTGTCTTGATCTTGGGCTCCTCAGCCTCTAGTACTACAAGTGATAAATGGCTGTTGTTTATAAGCCAACTGGTCTCTGGCCATTTGTTACAGCCACTGGAATGGCAGAGGCCAGTAAAACCCTCCCTTGCCACGAATGGACATTTACAGGTGATTTTGGTGAGAGTTCAGAAAGAAAAGAGGAGTTTGTGGAGAGAGAAAATGAGGATCAGGCCGATAGGACAATGAATGAAGGACCACCCTCCAACAGCAGGCAAAGAACTTGGCTGGTTGTGTTCATGTTGTAGCGTCCTGGGAAGACAGGCTTGGGAGTGACGAGACTGGGCATTCGGATGAACCCACCTGTAAGCACAGTCTTGAAGAACCTGCCTGTCCTCTCTTGGCAGTTCATAATAAAATACGAGAATTCAGACATGATCTAAATGGAGAATTGTTCATCCAAGGGGAAGCAGAGCTGGAAGATTTGGAAGATTTTGTTACAGTAAAGCCTGTTCAAGAGGAAACTCAAAAGGTGTGGCCAAGTCCTCTCAGCTGAAGATGGGATCTACTGTTCTGATCAAAGGAGGATGAGCCTGAATGTGATTCAGAGAGCACCAGGGCTGCCCTCCCAGCTGGGCTCAGAGTGTAGCACCTGCAGGCACAAGAGTTTGAAGGAGATGCATCTTTGACTGCACTCTTCAGCAGGTCCAGGGGTCCCAGGACTTCTCTGAAGGGTCCATGTGGGCCCCAGAGGGCTCTGGTGTGGAGATTTGGGCCAGGAGAGTCAAGGGGCAGTGTCTGCCTCCACGTCCACCAAAGGGTGAGGTCTCCAGCAGACCCAGTGTCCGCCATGTTCATACACAGCTTCATCATTGATTTACATCACATTCTGCCAAGTCTTCAAGAATCTCA
The DNA here is from genome assembly GCF_047511675.1 of Marmota flaviventris. Lineage (NCBI taxonomy): Eukaryota > Metazoa > Chordata > Mammalia > Rodentia > Sciuridae > Marmota > Marmota flaviventris. Next base: position 8,009,521 of record NC_092499.1, on the reverse strand, counting down.
TGTTCTCCTCTTTTCCCATTTCCATGGGGAATATTAGCATATTTGGGGGGAAAACAGATGTTATCTTGGGTAATCTGTAGGAAAAGAAAACTGTGGGGACACAGACTTCTAGTTCCTAAATATTTTAGTTTTGTGGGGGGCATTTAAGAAGTTATTCCTTCTGGCATTAAAAAAAAAAAAAATTCTAGCTCTCTTGAGGCAGAGCATTGAAAAGTGATATTCCTAGGTGTCATAGAAGCCCTTTCTAAGCAGAAGATCATAAATTCATATGCAAATCACATTCATTGGGTCCCTCCCCATGCAGAGCATTTTCTCAGATGCATCCCTTAACCAGTGTAGTGTTTAATTTCTCCAATTATTATTGGTAGAAAATGTGGATGTCAAAGAAACCAGGTGACAAGCCCAAGGTCACAGAGATGTTGGGGGAAAGTCAAGAGGGGACCTCAGACCTGGTTCTATGATTCTTCTTATGCCAAGAGTGCTACTTTGTCAGGAGAAAACATAATGCCGTGTTGATCAGCATTTGAATGCATTTCCTTTTAGAAGTCTAGATTGTGGAAATCCCTAATTTCTCTAGAGCAGAATTTTCCTAAGTTTGACTCTGTAGAATGTTGGTTTTGGGGTGAAATAATGGACAAAGAGCTATCTTGGACACATTTGGAAACTGCTGGTTTAAACAAGGTTAAGGCTGTTGGCATTTGGAAGGTCTTTAATATACCGATGTGCTCTGTGGATTTCCAAGTCCATTTTCAGGGTCAAATTTACCTAACAGATATTTGTTGCATGTCAGATAATGATGGAGCTGCTGGGAGAAAATGGCGTCCCCTTGGACTCAGGGCAGAGAAGTGTCCACAAGTAACTCCTCATCAGCCCCCTTCTGGATGCAGCTCTAACTGCTTTTACCTTCTGCCCTTGCTGTGAATCTCGTCTCGGAACATGGATAAGCACTAAGGTTATTTTGTGATTATTGTCATTTTCAGTTACCGAGACTTTAACCTCTCAGAGGCCATGTGACCGCTTATTACACCCATCCGGCGTCTAAGTACCTTGTCACATGCTGACAAGGAATAGATTACTTGGTGACAACTTAGAATATTGGGTGAGAGCACAGGTTCCAGTGCTGGCCTGACACTCACAAGCTATATTGGGCTTGTTACTTCATTAATTTGAGTCTCAGTTTCGGCCTCTGTAAAAAGTGAATAAATAGACATATTTGCCGGGGCTGTGGGGCAGCGCTGGCGGCGGCCTGGTGAGCAGCAGGCAAAGGTGCCCTTCCTGAGGCCTGCTCCCCTTCTCTGCTCAAAATTAAAATCCCTTCCACCCTCTTCCCTCAATACTGCTCCATTTTTTAAAGCATATCCCTTTTCACTTTCTCCCATGCCGTATGTCTTTACATTTATTATTTCTTGTCTGACTTCCCCGTTAGCATGTTGGCTCTGAGGGCAGAGACCTCTGCTTTCCCATGGATCATGACGAGAGCTGGGCATACAGGAGGTGCTCAAAACATGCGCTGCTTTAACCCATGCAAACAATAACTGCTCATCAAGCCAGGACTGGACAAGTACTTCACAGAGGCATGGCGGGGGGCATCTGGGATGAGCCTCGGTGTGCACAGTTCTAGGCCCGTCAGGAACCTCGTCTGATGAGGACCAATGGCACCTGTGCCCTTGCGGGAGTGTCGCTGAAGTCGGGCTTACATTATGGTTGAGAAAACAGACCAGGAGCAGGATTCGATGGCATGCCCAAGTCCACCTGTGAGTCCTTCCCAGGACTTTACGAGCCATGCCATGCTGTGCTATCCTGAGCGTGGCTGAGTGGTGAGCAGATATGGAAGAGACCAGCAAAGGGCAGAGGTGGCAAGGGACCTCCCTCCACGATGGGTGGGGAAATGCTTTCAAAGCAGGTCTCGGTGGCCTCAGAGGCGGATGGCCTGCTCCCTTTTTACCAGGGGCTCTCTCCACACAGGCTCTTGGTACCTGGCTGTTAGTTAACCTGCAGGAGATAATAAACCTGAGATATCACACGTGAAAATCAATACTGAGGTCAAAGCCGGAGCCTGCGGGGAAGAGCTCTCCTTTTCAAGTGCAGTGGGCAGGCTGGCCGCAGTCGCATTTGTAAAGGCCCGTGCTTGCCCTTGGGTGCCCAGAGAAATAGCCAATACCACCTGCTCACTTCGAGGCCAGGCACAGGTGGGGCCGGTCTCTGTGTCTCCAAGAGTCTGTTTTATCTACTTCGAAAGAGAGTAATTGCCAAGTCACTGAAGGCTGCAGAGATTTATCACCACTTGCCAAACCTCGCTGATAAGTTCAAGACATCCTGATCCTAACAGAGGCCACTGCAGAGCGTTAAACAGGAAACCGGGAAGGTAGCATGAGCGTCGGGCGGGGGCTGGCACCAGGTAAAGATGAAAAATGCCTCTCGGGGAGATTAATCCTTCCTGTAGTCCACTGTTAAAGTAATAAAAGGTTTATGATTCATTTCTTCCTTGATAATGGAGGAGACAATTAGTAATTACTGGATTTATGGTATTTGTTGTGTTAACTCAACCAATAAAATATCCAACCAAATTGTGCTTTGGAGCACCCTAGCTGTGGAATAATAGGGTGAAAACCTTAACAAGGAATTCAGCTTCACCATGCATGCCAGACACTCACAGGCAAGAGATGGATGGGCGCCAGACGAGACCATAGCTGGTGAGCAGTTTCCCCCAGACCCCCCTCCCCCACTTTATTCTTTCTAGAATTAACTCAAAGAAATAGGATCTGACATTCCGTGTCACAACTTTGCCTTGACTGACTTTCTCAAGGACATGTTTGCTGTCCATGGCACCATGGGTCCCTTCTAGTACCTCTGGAACTTGGATTGTACCTGTACCTATACCTCTCACCCCATGCCAGGTGGCCCTCCTGTCTCCCCCGTACCAAGCCAAGTATGCACAGGGCTGCTCCTTGGGAAATGTTCTTGAATGAGACGGTTGTCTTTAAAAGACTCAGCAAATAAAGATGCCTTTTTGCATCTTCAAAAATATTCAAATCCAATGAGTGAGTACAGCACTTGTTGTGTATTATAGGGAACACGCCAAATACCTCACTATAGGGTTATTTAGACATATTCCAGTGAAAATCAGGCCACATTAGAAACACAACATTTGAAAGCTGTAGAAATATAGTACCATTTCTACAAATGAAGTCAAGTGATTAAAGTGATAAAAGTATAGAATGATCCAGACATTTCCAAGCCATGACAACTTGACTTGGAATTTTTGAACTTTATGATGGTGCAAAAGTGGACCCATAAAGCCATTTCCTAGTCCACCTTCTGTGTTTCACTTTTAATATAGAATTAAATAAATTACATGAGATAGTCATTACTTGATTTCGGAATTGACTAGGTGTTAGATTATTTTGTGCAGCTGTTGGGAAGCATAACTGTTCTGAGCATGTGGAAGGTAGGTCATGCTGTGACGATGTTCTGTGGGTCAGGTGTACCAACTGCATTTTGACCTATAAGACTGCTGATCTATGATATTTTCAGCCTGTGATGGGTTCATCAGGACATCAGCACCTGTCCTTGAAATACTTACCTATGTGGATTAAAACCAAATGCCTAGTCCAAGGGCTTCTGGCAGTGCAGATGCCTGTCATGGTCTGTGTTATGCTGCTGTAACAGAATGCCACAGACTAGTAAATTTTGGTGAACAAAAGTTCATTTGATTCACAGATTTTGGAAGCTGAGAAGCCCAAGATTGAGGGGCTGCATTTGGTGAAGGTCTTCTTGCAGCTTCCTAAGGTGACAGGAGACATCACATGGGGCAGAGCAGAGATCACACTTGCAGACTTTAACCCTTTAAAGATGGGTATGAATGCAATTCCACCCTTCATTGGGAGGCCTCATGAGCTAGACACTGCCCAGTAGGCCCCACGCCAACACTGCTGCATTGGGTATTAAGTTTCCAACACATGCTTTTTTGGGGGGAGCAGGTAGGGGACACATTAAAACCACACAGTGCTTAATAAATATTTGTGGAGTAAATGTAAAAAATAAAACAAACAATAGAAAAGTGAAAATTGATATTAAGATGGCAAGAATAGATGTATGATTTTAATCAACATTTATATTGTTGCAAAGATATGCCCATTAAAAAGAAAATGATTAAATGATTGGCAGTTGAGGATTTTATTACTGTCTCCCATTTCTAGTTAAAACTACAACTAAATGGATTATTTATTAAAAACAAGTCATAATTCTCAAGGCCCTCTGGCCCAACATTGTTGAAAACTTTCTGTTGCTATAACAAAATGGGTGGGCTGGGGATGTGGCTCAAGCGGTAACGCGCTCGCCTGGCATGCGTGCGTCCCGGGTTCGAGCCTCAGCACCACATACAAACAAAGATGCTGTGTCCGCCAAGAACTAAAAAATAAATATTAAAATTCTCTCTCTCTCTTTAAAAAAAATAAGAAAATGGGGGATAATTTATAAAGAATAGGGGTTTGTTTGGCTCATGGTTCTGGAGGCTGGGAAGTCCAAGAGCTTCTTCTCCACATCTGCTCAGCTTCTGGCTGCGTCACTCACCAGTGAGACACAGCCAGCTGCTAGTTCAGGTCTCTTTGCTTCTCAGAAGCCACAAAGGCCATCATAGGGGTCCACTTTCATAACTTCATCTAATCCCAGTTACATTCCAAAGGCCCCATCTGCAAACACCATTAACGTATGGATTTGGGGATCCTTGTGTTAAGGTGATTTCTCCCCAGACTCTCCAGACTTAAGCCCTTTTATAACCCACTTCATTCTTTCTAGAATTAGAAGGAAACTCAAAGAAATAGGATCCATCATTCAGTGAACTTCTGGGGGACACATTAAAGCCACATCAGACTCAAAACATTCCCATAGAGAAGAGGGGTGTGAACTGGCGATAGCTGGGTGTGCTCAGTGGTAGAGCACTTGTCTAGCATGCATGAGCCCTGGGTTCCATGCTCCGATGATTTCCATTTCCAATGCAAATTGCAACCTCTACCATACCACAGAAGAAATGTCCTTTCTTTATTTAAATTGCAAAGTGGGTCATCAACACAATCTTAAATGACTCTGGAGAATAGTTTTGAAACATTAGTCAGATTGACTTACTGGTCTCCGTACTTGAGAAGGTTAGCTTGCATAACTTGATGGGAGGAAACAGTCCTCATCATTGTGTGTTGAGTACTTTGGTTCCTGTGACTCTGCCCTTCATTTGTCGCACCATCTTGAGCAGAAGTCCTCTGGGTGGAGCACTACTTATCCTTTTCCTCCCAGTGGGGCAGTATAACCTTGAGAATCCATTAAGATTTACTAAGTATAACCTTAGGTCCAAATTTCAGGTTCCTCCCTCAAGACTAAGTGAGAAACATAAACTGAACTTAGAGTTTAGTCACTTTCCCAAGGTCAAAAGGCCGTATTGAAACCCTTTGGGGAAATATATTTTTGTTCTCATTGAACCTGGAGATTCCAACTTTTCCAACCAAAGCCCCACTTTGAATGGGGTTGGAGCCCCGTCCGCTGAAAGATAAAATGTGTGACTGCTATTTTTGAAAACTCAGGAGGCCAGAAGAAAGGGAGATAAATAAGGAACTTCAGCTGATTTACTGAACACGGAACTGGCCCACAAAGGTGGTGAGTTTTTCCTGACCTGATTTACATGGCTAAAAATTGCGAGAGAGCTGTTTAAGCCATCAGCTTCCACCGGCCTTGGCTGAGGTCCTCTGAGGCCCCTGGACTTGCCTGTTAAAATAATCATGCACTTACCGTGACCTATGGGCTAAGTTGGGTTGAGCACAACTTCTCTATTGTTATAGAGAAACACATTAACAACAGGTCTGTCGCGGAGCTAGAGTCTGTCCACAACCAAAACATCAGTAATGTGCTGATTTCTTGGTAGGTTCTTGTCGAGCCGTGGAGCGCAGGAAGTCCTGGTGGACTGGAGGTCAGCAGGCTTGGGCTTCAGGGGATGACAACGCATTTCTTTTTTTTTTTTTTCTAATATTTTTCAGTTGTAGATGGACACAATACCTTTATTCATTTATGTTTCTATGGTGCTGAGGACCAAACCCAGGGACTCACAGGTGCTCGGCGAGTGCTCTGCCACTGAACCCCAGCCCCAGCCCAACAGTGCTCTTTTCAGTATCCCTGTGACCTCAGAGCCATTGCTTTGGGCCTGCACAGGTCTGTTCACTTATGATTAGATGACGATAGTAATTGTTGGGACCCTGTCAATCACATAAGTGGGGACTGTGAGATCTTCTCTATGCGGAGGTGGCTCTAAGACTCAAGGTACTTTAGCAGGAGATGTTTACAATTCACTTTTCAATGAATGGAACTTGAGAGCATTATGTAAATAAATTAGCCAAACCCAGAAAGTCAAGGGTCATGCTTTCTCTCATATGTGGAAGCTAGAGCGAAAAAAGAAAAGTGGGGGGGTCCCATGTCAGGAATATAGGGGGAAATCAGTTGGGAAAGAAAATCTGGGGGTGGGGGAGGGAAAAGGGAGTGGTTAGGGAGCAAAATTGACCAAATTATATTGTTATATTGTGTGCAGGTGGAAATACTTAACAATGTATCTCACTATTATGTACATAATTATAATGCACTGATTAAAAAGTTTTTAAAAAGTGAACAAATTTTCCTATGGGAAACCTAAAGGGGGGGGGGGAGAGAGAGAGAGAGAGAGAGAGAGAGAGAGAGAGAGAGAGAGAGAGAGAAAGGGAAATATTTATTTTTCAAAGTACAAAGAAAGATCACAGAAGAACAACTTGAGCACCAGCTCAGCCAATGAAGAATGGAAAGCAAGAATCAGCAAACACGAGAACATCATAAAAAGCTTCAGATCAGCAAAGGAAATGATTAAGACAGTGAAGGGCGCATCTGTGGATTGAAAGCACATGCGAAATGTCTATCTGATAAGGAGTTAATAAGTAAAATACGTAAGGAATGCACCCAAATCAATAACAGGAAGAGAAATTAAATAACTATTAAAAATGAGTAAAGAACTTCAGTAGACGTTTCTCCAAAGAAAACTTCAAATGGCTAACAAGTACATGAAAAAGTGATCAGCACCATTGATCATCAGGGCAGGGTAAATTAAGAGATATCACCTCCCACCTGTTAGGGTGGCTATTGCCCAAAAGACAGGAGATGCCAGAGTTGGGAAGGATATGGAAAAAGGGAAGCCTTACATACCTGATGGAAGTGTAGATTGCAGCCACTGTGGAAAATAGTGTGGAGGTTTCTAAAGAAATAAAAAATAAAACCACTACATACTCCATCAATCCCTTTTCTGCATATATACCCCAAAGGAATGGAATCACTACTTCAGGAAAAGGTCTGTACTCTTGTGTTTATTGCAGCATTATTCCTGATAGTCAAGGTTTGGAAATAAATGAAGTGACCATTGACCAGCAGAGGACTAAAGAAATGGTGGAATAAACCTACAACAGAATATCATTCTGCCTTACAAAAGAAAAGATCCTGTCTTGTCCACAGCATGGATGACTTGGAGGATACTGTGCTAAGTGAAAAAAGACAAATACTGTGTGATTCTACTTATATGTGGGAGAAAGAAAGAAGGAAAGAAAGAAAGAAAGAAAGAAAGAAAGAAAGAAAGAAAGAAAGAAAGAAAGAAAGAAAGAAAGAAAGAATTAAAACATAGAAACAGAATAGGGCAGATGGGGGCTGGGGAGAAGGGAGGAGTGATGGCACAGATGTGTGGATGCCTAGGGTGAATCAGTAGAGAGCTCTAGTGCTCCGAGTGAGGACTCGAGTTAATAATATCACACTGTACACTGGGCATTTGCAAAAAGCACGGGAGTTTAGGGGCTCTTCCCACAAGAAGGCAAAGAGAAGACTGAGAGACTGGGTGGGGAAGGTGAGGAGGAGAGGATGGGTGTGCTAATTGGCTTGACTTTTGTAATCGCTTCATGCTGTCCTTAAATAAGGACCTCAGAGCGACTCCACAGTGCAGCTCCAGGGCCGCGCTGGTGAGACTGCACCCTGGGTGTCGCACCAGCCTTGGGTGCTGCGGGATATTTCTTGAATAAAGCACAGTGAGGACGGGATCTGGCACCCACATGTGGACACTAGGCTCTGGCGTCCCCGGGTGCCCCTCTCTCTTGGCGTCCACATGTGGGTGTGTATCTGATCATATATTGACCCTTGCAATGACGCCCCTTGCCAATGCTTGACAGGTGGGTGTGACGAGATGGCGATGAGCCAATGCCATCGGTTGGCTTTTCCACGGTCAGATACCATACCCAAGGCCAAAATGTGTTGTTGCCCAAATCTCTCTTTATTCAAACCTTGGGTCCCCTCTTTGGCCCCAGAAGGGAACTCTGGAGTGTACTTCAGCTGTCACTACCAGGCCATCCTTGTGATTCTGTGGCATGGCTCCTGGAAGTGCTGTGGGTGGCCTAGCCTCCTCTGTTCAGATCTGAGAGGACTCCAGGGTGGCTCAGTCACCTGACTCTCCCCTGGGGTGACGTTCAGGCTCTACCTGGTATGACTGTCCCAAAGTCAAGTTTGATTGCAACAGAAAAATGTCAAAGTGTGTGTGTGTGTGTGAGTGTGTGTGTGTGTGTGTGTGTGTGAGAGAGAGAGAGAGATTTTGTGATAGCTAAATGACTAAGAACATGAAATTTGGAGTTTGGAGCACATCGTTGGGATCCTTATTTCGTTTTATTTTAATTTTTTTTGCCCTAAGCATATTATTCAGCCCCACGACCTTCAATTACCCCTTTTGAGATAACTAGAGAGCATGAGAAGTGATTTAAACAGTGCCTGGCACATGCAAGGTGCTCAAAATTTATTGTGGAAATTTATTTTTATCTAGAACCAAGCATCAGTCTACAAAATCTTTACTTTTCTGTAGCCTCAGAGGCCTGGTTTGAAAAAAAAAAAAACATTTTTTTCCTGCACAAAAATCGTCATAACAGGTTAACACACATTTGTACTTAATATTGTTCAGCTGAGATGTCAGAGCACAAAACGTTTAGGTGGCTTTGAAGAGTCTCTTTCTGGAATCCCTGTTGCGTGCATGCGTGTGTGTGTGTGTGTGTGTGTGTGTGTGTGTGTGTGTCTCCATAAAGAAAAGAGGCCTTTTGCCGCAAACACAGAGAAGATGGTGTTCTGCAATAACCGAGATCTACCTCCCTGTGTCCTTGGTTTGTGTAGGTAACCTCTATGATGACCGCATATTGACAGGACTGCCTGATGAAGCATTTCTCAGATGTGTCCCTGTCATTAAGTAACTCATGACATGATCCGGGGCAGAGATGGATCAGCACCGGGCTTCAGGGTGCCCAGAGTCCTGCAGCTGAACTAAGCAAACATGAAGCCCTTGGAGTGAAGGAGCCCGGCCAATCCATCCAGGTTGCCTCGGCCCTGTGATCCTGTGTGGCATTATTTTATGCTGTCTGACCTCAGGCCTCGCAACAATCATATCTGCTTTGCTGGTGTAAATATGTCCCCCAGCAAGGTAGAGTCAAGACTAGAGAAGGTGCAGAGGGGAAAAGTTAAAAGCCAGGTTTTTCTCCTTTGAAGTTTTTAAGCGTTCAAACACTAAATCCACCATCAAAAAGTCCCACTTAGAGGCCTCCGGCATCAGACACCTAAGAACAGCCACGCCAGGCTCGGGTGCCTTCAGCAGAACCCACACGTCTATCCTCGATGCTCACAAGCACTCCCTGCCCCTGGGCAGAGGCCTGCCTTGGCTTCATTCTCATCTGGGGTTGGGGGCCAACTGATCCCAGATCACAGGACGAGTTGGCAGGGAATCCAGTTGCCTCCTGGGACCCTATGGAGTGACTCCTCTGAGCCTCCCCTGTAAGGAGAAGGGTAAGAATGATGGATTTTCACGTGGTTTTAAAAATCCAGATGAGCAAAATAAAGTGTGTGTGTGTGTGTGTGTGTGTGTGTAAAATGAAAGTTTGGGGAATTCTCTAAATGCAAAGTACAGAGTAGAACCTGAGCAAATGTGACCCTCCAGGCATTGCTTGTCGTCCCAACACGTAGGAGAAAAAGAGGAGGGTGACCGTGATGAGATGACGTTGTGTGGCCTTCCCACGGCACGCTTCATACCCACGGTCTCTGTAAGTCTCACCACCTCTGCGTTAGGCTTGCCAGGCACCAGAGAGCACAGGTGTATCAGTCAGTTTTTAGTCACTGTGACTGAAAGACCCAACAACTTAGAGGAGGGAAAGGTGAACTTGACCTTGCAGCTTCAGAGGTTCAGTCCATGCTTATCCAGCTCCATGACTCTGGGCCTGAGGAGAGGGAGAGCATCATGGCAGAAGGGTGTCCAGGAGGAATGTGGTGCCAGGGGCAAAAATATAAACCCAAAGGCATGCCCCCGGTGACCTCCTTCCTTCAGTACCCCCCACCTGCTACAGTTGCCACCTTTAGTTCGTTCAGATCACAGTGGACTCTCATAATGGAATCTAATGTTGTGATATGGCTCAGATCTTTGGAGGCACTCTTCATATTCAAACCCCAATGGCAGGTGTCCCGTTTCAGTCACAAAGCTGGAAAACGATAATGTGAGGAATAAAATGAAATTGCAATCCACAAGCTCCATTGTAGGCAACCAGAGCCCTGTGCCTGACCACGAGGCCATTGCTGTATCCTTGACTCCTGACGTCTCAGAGCTACAAAGGCTACCAGGTCCAGGGCAGAGATTCCCTCCCACTGCTGCCCCACCTGCCGTCAGACCAAAGCCCCTCAGCAATGGAGATACCACCAGGGACTCTATAAAATAGCTATGAGACCATCGTCCTGACTCTGGACCAAAATTCACCTCCCCTCCCCTGCATCATATCTGGGGTGCATTTCCATGGAAGGTGTTTAGGGATAACGCCTTCACCTCCTAGATATTCATTGAGGGCAGCTCTGGGGAGGACATGGTCATAAACAAAATGACACAGTCTCCTCCTTATAGATCTGAATCATTCCGTGCTCCAAGACACATCTAGGCAGTAACCAGAGTAGGGACTCAGCTTGGAGGTGTATGGTCACCAACCTAAGGAAAGCTCAGTTGGAAGGTTCTGCTGTGGCTGGCTACTGGCTGAACTCCATCTCCTGGGGTGTCACCAACTTATCTCAGGCTGCTGCCTGGAGGCTGGGGGGGGGAGCTCTCGGGTATTTGGGAAGCCACACTATAGGGGGCTGAGAGTCTCCTCTGCCTGCAGCCCATTCCCCCCAGTGCTGGGGGGTGTGAAGTCCAGGTCTTGGAGAGCAGTGGAGGGCTGTGGGTAAGAGGCTTTGGCAAGAACCAGGCCGTGATGGAGCACAGCTCTTAGTGTTGCCCCTCCAGCCTCCCACAAAGGCCCCTGGACTAGGCTGCTCTTGAAGCCCTGCTCATCTCCAGAGGATCTGCATAGAAGGGACCAGGAGACCAAGGCCCTCCTCAGGTGTTCCTACAGCAGATCATGAAAGTCCCCGTGAATGAAGATTCTGTCCACTCCTGAAGCCCCTTGGGGAAATAGGATTAACACAATTAAGCAATTTAAACAATAAGCAATTAAGAGCAGAGGGGAGTTCCTGTGGAGGATGGAGGAGAAACTTTTCTTTTATTGAGAAGAGATGAGAGAGGAGCAGTATTTCCTCTGAGTCTGGATGGCACAAGGTCCTTCTCCCAGAACCCATACATGTAACCCCTCAGGAGGCAGAACAACAGGTGGTCTCTCCCCTCTGTCCCCCAGGTTAGGACGGACCCTGACCTAGTGGTGTGGTTGCTTCCTCTCCAGGGCAGCTTCCCGGTCTGGCCACAGCATTCCCTAATCCCACCCTGTCCACAGCCCCTGGCCTCCTAATTAGACCTCCCTTGGCATCCCTTAAGATGCCAGAAATCTCAGACACGCTCAAATCCAAAGGTGCTCAAGTCCCTTACATAGAATGGCCTGGTGTTTGCATGTCCATCCCTCTGTGTCCTTTAGATCATCTCCAGATCACTGAAAATATACTGTTGCAATGCACTGGCCATGAAAATAGCCATTCTCCTGTATCGCTTAGAGAAAAATTAAAGAAGGAAGGCTGTGTGTTTAGACTAGTCATGGCAGTTTTTCCAAATACAATACTTTCTGTCCGCGGTTGGTTGAACCCACAGATATAGAAACCCAGGATCAGAAGGGTTGACTGTAATTACAAATGGCCACTCCATTTAGAAGTATGGTTACTGTTAGTATCCAATCTCACTGTCGTTCATGTGGGGTGCAGACAGGGTATTCCCCTGGGGGCTCTGCCCAACAGGGCACACCTCAATGCAGAAGAGGTTTGGAGAGTTGCCCAGAGTCATTCAGCCTCCTCGTGGTCCAGTCAAAATGTGTTAGCTAAGTAACTTTTATATGCTTCTTAAAGTGCTGCCATGGTTCCTAGTCTCTTATATTTTAAATTCTGGCAGAGAAACTATGCACTGAGCACACAGCTCCATAGCCGATCCATTCTTTGGCTGTGAGTGGGATCCGGAGCTTGACGGGGACCAGCTGGATGTTATATCCAATAGGCTCCTCTTCGGGGATAGAGCACTAGATCAGGGAACAGGACTAACCAAAAAAGAGGGGGACTTGTGGGCAAATCAAAGTCTGCATCAGGGTCCAAGGTGAGATTCCAAAAGCTGACAACACAGACTTCAGGGGCATAATAAATGCAGCTGCAAGACTTTTCTAGCTTGTTCCCGTCGAGAGTCATGTGCTCATGCTAACGTCGGGGTGGTGCGTGCAAGAGTGAAGAGAAGCAGATGTTTCCAGTCTCAACCTGGGGACATAGGACCCTGCTTGATCATAAAGGAAGAGATACCAACTGTAGTGGAGACACCAGGGCATTGCCACCGGACTGAGCATCAGTAGCAATGAGACGTGCTGACACTCGAAACCGAGAAGGACGCAGATCTCTTCTGTGGCGTCCCTGTGATCAGCACATCTCTTGAACTTCATATGGGGCAGCATCAGACAAACCCAGATTGAGAGGTTCCCTATAAGATTACCCACAGAAGTGTCTTTAAAAAGTGTCATGGTTGTGAGAACAGGGACAGGCTAAGGGACCGCTCCAGATGAAAGGAGAAAAAGAAGGAAGGGGTTCTCCCAATTAAAGGCAGCTTGTGGTCTGGAGTCAGGTCTTGAAACAGAAGACAGAAGAGTCACAGCCGTGGGGGGACCAGGAGGCACGCAGGGCGGTCTGCGAGGTCCAGCGCTGCCTCGGCCTGCGGACGCCCACACCTGGGAAAGGTGGGCGCACACGGGAATTAAGGACCGTCTTTGTAATTTCTGGTCTACATCATTTCGAAACAAAGTTAGACATTTTTAATTGAATAGAAAGACAAACTGGCTTAGTAGTCGGCAAATAAAAAGATGTTCAGAAAAAGGCATTTATTCATTATGACTTTTAACAGAAAGAATTGATTGCCGGGGGAGTTTCAACCCACTGTCCCCGAGAAAGCACGCCTTGTCCTCGGGAGGGCAGAGCGAGGAGGCAGAGCTGTTTTTATGACTGCCTCCAACTTCAAGGTTGCTGAGCGACTCTGCCAAGGAGACTAATGTGCCGGATTCTGGGAAGAATGATCCCTTTTCTTTTCACAGGGAAGAAAAAGTACACAATGCAGAATCCAGAGAGCACAATAAGTCTTCTTCTACAGCCTGTTGCTATCAGCCAAGCCATTGTGAAGGCCAGGTGCTCAGGGCCACAGCCTGAAAAGACACTAGGCGTCCTCAGTTCCTGGGCGATTCTCTTAAAATCATGTTGTTTATGCCAAAAGAAAAATCCGGGGCTGAGCAGGGCGAAGGCACACCTGGGCAAGTGTCCGCTCAGCTGGGGGGATGGGGGGGAGGCGTGCCCCAATGAGGGGCCACCTCACCCTGGAGTTGACCCACAGTCCCGGGCCAGTGAATGCTGAAGTCACCTCTTCTCCTCCTGCAACTTCACAGGGCACCAGATGACCTTCCTTTTGTGAAAAGTAAAATAGGCTCCAAAATGCCACCCCAGCGCCATTTATGTGTGATCCTGGGACTCTGAACCAAAAAGGACGTGGGAGGTAGGAAAGACCCCTCCAGGAGCCAGGCTGGATTTCGCAGTTTCCCTGCCCTGCCTCCGACAATTGATGGTCCCTCCGGACCTCTCAAAACATATCCTAAAGACTTAGCATGGCTCACAGACGCTTCTCATCCAGCCTCACCCCCTCCCCTCCCTCCCGAGTGCTAGGATCTAGGAATAAGGGGCTGCTTACAGTTTTATGAGCACATCTTAAAATTCCATGTCCCTGTGACATTTCAGTTCAGAAACCACCTCTTTCTAGAAGTCTCTCTCATACCTCATTTCAACCACTCAGAAGAACATAAATCATCCCCAGTGCTGTGGAGACTTCTCTCTCCTCTGCTGCGCTTGTCCAGCTCCACGGTTCACAGTCGGTGTGGCTGTCTGTGACCGAGACTGTGAGGTCCTTCAAGGCAAGTAGCTGGGCTGCCTGCATCTCTGTGTCCCCAGTATCAAGAAGAAGACTGAGAACGATAAACATCTTCCAATTTGAGCCAAGAATTAAGTACTTGACGATAGAAGGCACTGGGATTTAATGAACAGGCGTTTTTTTGGTGCGCACATATGTAGTTAAAGTTTATGTATTGATAAGCTATAAACTCATGTTTTCTCTGTTTCTCAGATATGCAGTATTTGATGATGAAATGTTTATAAAATTTAATGAAAATACAACACATAGTAAAGAAGTGCCTAATAAAGAGGAAATATTTCACATTTAAAAAATGGCATTTATTACCTTCCATAAACTGACAACTGCTCAGATTGATTTTCTCCTTTTGACTGAATGGCCTGGCCAAAGTGATGAACAGTGGTTTGGTGTGACATTCTTCCATCCCGGGGTGGAGAGGGCCTTAGAGTCTCTCACAGAGGAAAGATGTTATGAACTTCACAGACTCTCCCACAGATACAGAACCCCCCAAGCCCTCACCAAGCCTGACCCGTGGATGTGGATCTATGTAGGTAAGTTTACATATTTGTTTATTGATTTGAATGACATGCCTTCCAATTATTGTGCATTAATGTGGTTGGAAAAACTTAAGAGTTTTTCTTTGCATTCCAAAGTATGCAGGCTTCATGAGATCCTGATACCAATGTATTTTGCCCAAAGAATTTCATGTAGTCAACTTTATTTCATGTGTGAAACAAATACATTGTCAGACAGACAAGGTCTCAGAACAAAAATAGGCCTCAACCTAATCAAAACCATAAACAAATAGGGCTGGGATGTGGCTCAGTTGTAGAGTGCCCCTGAGATCAATCCCTGGTACCACTCCCCAACAAAAATGACCAAGAACTTTAGATTACAATAAACCAAGTAATTAACCCCCCAAAAACAGAAAGTCACAGCCAAGTCCTGTAGAGGCACATAACTCATATGCCTTTTATCACCAAAACCACACAAGCCAATGGACAATTTATTTATATGATTATGGAATTGAATGAATATGTCAATAATCATTCTGAAGAGTCAAAATATATATCTTTTTAAAAAATAAATACTTATTTCTGATTTTGAATACTCAGCATTAATACTAGAGACTTTGACAACACAGAAATGCAGGGATAAGAATTGATTATATTAATACCTACAACTTTTGGGGTGTGCTGGGCCTTGGGGTTTACATCCATCGTATAACATTTGCATTACTCTTTGTATGTTATACGAGTACAGATTGAGGCCCAGAGAGGTCAGTACACCATCCAGAACAGCGCCCCATCTCGCTGAATGGCATATCCATGTACCCATTTGTTCATGGCAGAGTTCCGGAACCTCCTCAGCACCTTCACCCCAGTGCCCACAAGGCTTGCTTGTCCTGAGAGCTCCTTTCCTTACTCTTTCCAGGCTGTGAGTGTCCCCTCCCCTGCCCCCCGGGGCCCCCACACTCCTGCAAGTGTTTTTTCCCTTGGTTCCTCTGTGTGGGCTCTTCCCCGCTCCCCACATCCAGACTGGTCTTAAGGCCAAAGCCCTCAGCCACACTCTCCTGGAAGCCACCAGTGTCTTAGTCTTGCCTTGGAGAAAAGTCCCCATCTTTATGGCATGCACCTTTCAGCTCCACATCCTCGACACGTCCCCTCTCCCCCGGATGAGCCCAGCCAACACGTGAGTGATGTCACCTGCTTGCCAGAAACTATACTGGGCGCAGAGGCTTATATGAGAAGAGACGGACTAATGCTCCTTCCTTGACAAGGACACAGCCTCGCGAGAGGCCAGACCTACAGGGGGGTGAGGGACTAATGTGGGCTGTGATGTGCGCCTGGGCGCTTGGCTGTGAGATTCTGGGAAGGAGCAAGAACCCCTGTGGGATGGACAGTTAGGGGAAACCGAGGCAGGCTGAGGCCGATTGGGAAAGGTGTGGAGCGTCCGCCAGAAGTGGGGGTGTTTATCTGTTGGCTGGAGTCCAGCAGAAGACTGCTCAGGAAGACCATCCTCCTCAATTTCCTTCGGAGCAGCCCCTAACCCCAAGGTCCTTCTTGTCTTGATCACTTAAAACCTTTTTTGTTTTTGTTTTTGTTATATAACAATTATTTCATTTTTAACTCCTGTTGGTTTTTTTGATGGATTTTGAAGCTGCTTTGCCACAAAATGGGAAGGATTAAAAGAGTCCAGGGATGGTTTTAAAAAAAATAAAAAGATAAGAGAGAGGTGTCTCAGAGTGACCTTGTCATGAGAGGTTCTATGGGGTCATCATGAAGGACCCCTATAAATCCAAGCTCTGAATTAAACTTGATATGGGATCCTAGTGCCTGTTTTTACAGGGACTGTGACTGCATGCCTGGGTTGACCGAACGTGTCACAGGCTAGCGTCCCTCATGCCGTGAAGAGAGGACACGGGCGCCGTCTTGATCACTGATCTCACAGGGAGTCAGACATCTCTGTTGCCCTGGGTTCATTATGCCCTATCACCTTAATCAGCGTCCCCGTCCTCTGATTATTCAGCCGTGGCCTGGTTCTCTGACTTGAATTGTTTGGGACAGCCGGGTCTCTCGTGAGCGACTTGTCGAATTATATTATGGTACCTGACCTACTTTGTACAGGTCTCAGACTGCGGTGAAAGCAGCACAAACCCCATGAATGTCCTCTGGACGTCTGGCTAGAGGCCGCCCAGATTCAGAGCCCAGAAAGAGTCTTCCAGGATCAGAGTCCTCATCTCCACCCCTGTCCCACCCTTGAGGAGCAGAGCCACTGCAGTGCCATTGAGTAACAGCCCTGTGGCCTGGCCAACACCCAATGGCACCTCCCACTTCCCCCAGTCCTCCACTCCACAAATATTTATTGACCACTGGTTCTGTGTCAAACTGTTCTGTAGGTGTTGGTTCAAAACCGGGACACAGTACACATTGCTCCTGCCAGTTCAAGCAATGGTCCCCGGGGTTCATGACAGGCTGTGTCATCACGGCCAGCAATCGCTCTATGAAGGGACAGTGTGCAGTGTGACGGCAGCGTGGCTGAGGGACTGTGCCTGGCCTGCGGTGTCAGGAGATGGTTTCTTGAAGAAGAACCTCAACAGCTGAAGGAGGACTGAGCACAGGGCTGGACTGGGAGGAGTCTGCGGCAAAGGACCTGCCAATGCAGCTGCTGCGGAGAAAGGAGGAAAACCCAAGGCTGGGAGGTCGGTGTGGCTGGAGCCCAGGGAGGGGCTTGGAGCTCTGCGTCCTGCAAGGTCCTTCAAGAGTCTGGGGCACACAGGATGCCCTAGTCTTTGCACTCAGACCAATGACAAGAGTTTTGAGCACAAGAATGACATGACAAGAATGGCCTTCAATGAATACTTGGATCAACTAAAGAAACAAATCATTAGCTCAGTTTTGATTTGTGCTTCTATGACATGGAACGCCATGGCATCCGGCAGGCATTGCTCTCCGTGAATCTCCACTAGGTCTTGCGCTGGGTGACTGACGTGGGCCAAGCTGTCTGTAACTTCAGAGTCTTTCTTATCAGTGCTCCCACTCACCTCACTCTGAGCCAGTAATCTCTCAGAGTGGATGAGAAGAGAACTAGCGAAGCTGGTGGTTTCCAAAGCTCTGCTGGGAAAGTTCGTTTTGTTTCAACCACAAACAGATCCTGAACACCTACTCTGTACCAAACTCTGGGGATGGAAAAATAAATAACCCAGGAACACGCCCGGGGGACCTCACAGACGGAGGGCAGAGGCAGAGGCAAGGCAAGAGGTTCCCTCCCATTGGAGACGTCTGTTTGGTTGGCTCAGTGTTTTGAAAGAACAGAGCAATGAACTTGAATTCCTTTAGCAGGGTGTGTGCTGTCTAGATGCTCCTGGCCCTGCCACTCCCACTGTCACAACCCCTCCCAGACATGGCACTTACTATCACTATCCTGCTCAGGGGAGGCAGTGGATTGGTGAGTCTTCACATAGAAGGAAAATGCAAGAGAGAGAGGAAGGCGAAAGGCACAGTGAGCAAGTGTCTAGGAGCTCACCCAGAGGTCTGCACCTGCACATGCGCCTGCTGGGTATTCAGTAAGAGCCAAACAGCAGCGGATTCTGGAGCTTGGGTGGGGTCCACTGAGGATCACAAAAGAGGAAGCAGATATCTGTGGCTGCTTAGCAATTCAGGCCAGGAAGCAAAACTTCCTTATGTGAAAGCACTTGGGAGAAAGTCAAGGACAAATGATTACCATGCCCAAGTTCAAGGTGCAGATACAACTTTGTCTCTGCCTCGCTTTTCTTGTTCTTTATCTTCAGCTTAGATTTCACCCTATCTGGGTGGCCCTGGAAGACCCCCAAACTGGGTGCAGGGCCTGCCTCCTCTGCACCCTCAGCACGAAAGACCCACTACCCATGCATTTCACTTTTCCCACTGATGCTGCCAACTTCCTGGGGAGCCAGAGCTCACAGAAGACAAAGACGATGCTGTTCTTGTTCCTGGGGTGTCCTGGCCACTTAGCAAGGTGAGGACCACTGTTGGGAGCCTAGGATGGATGAGCAAGCACACTGGAGGACAGAACCAATCGATGTCATGTGCAATGCCGGTTATGAGTCAGGGCTATCGCTTTCTAGAACGAAAGCTGAAAACAGCTAGTTTAGTGAGATTACCTTGAATGGTTGTAACAGGGATTCTATAATTTGCTTGTTCAACAAATTATTTACTGAGGAAGACAGAGGCAAGCAGCAGAAAGGAAGAGTGCAAAGGGTGAGTGACCTTCTGGGACTGCACAGGAGGCAGGTGCACACCCTGTCCTGGGGATGCTGGAGAACCACCCAGACAGAGTGACCACTAAGCTGAAGGTAACCCTGCAAATAGACATTGGAATACAAAGCTGAGTCCTTCAAGTCAGGCCAGCGGGATATTAGGGAGATGGAAGATGTAAGGGAAAGAAAGAGTATGGCAAGATTTTCTGTGACAAGTGGCCGTCGAAGGGAATCTGTGAAGATGGATTAGATGCATCACTGTGACGAAATACCTGACAGGCACAACTTAGAGAAGAAAAAGTTTATTCTCGCGGTTTCAGAAGTCTCAGTTCCTGACCTGTCAACTCCTTTGCTCTAGGCCTCAGATGAGGAAGAGCTTCATGGCTCAAGGGCATACTGATAGGGAGCTGTCCAGTTTATGCAAGCCTAGAAGCAAAGGAGCCAAATTCAGATAACCCCCATGGCCACACCCCCCATAACCTACCTCCTCCTGCCATATCCCACCTGCCAATCATTTTCTCCACCTCCCACTAAAGCCATTCACATTATTAGTGGATTGATCAATCCACTTAAGAGGTTACAGCCCTCATAACCCCATCATTTCCTAAAGCCTCACCTCCAAACCTTGTGCATTGGACACCATGTTTTCAGCAGAAGAACTTGCAGGGGAGGTCATTCCAAATAAAAACCATAAATCATTGACAGCTTTTTTAAAAGGGAAAATTGAAAACAGTCCTACTGCAATGTGAGGTGGTAAGCTAGTCACGCTTCCACACATAATCCCTCTGCAAGACAGACACTCAGCAGGACTGTCATCCTACAATATTTCTACGAGGAGAACTTTAGGAAAGAGCATGCATGGGAATCACTTTGGGTGCTGGCTAAAAATTTTGCAGCTGCTTATTCAGAACTTCTGAGGTGAACCCAGGGCCTGATCTCTAGTGGTCATCAGAGCACACTTCCAAAGACATAGCCTCAAAGGCTGAGATCAAGCTTCCTCGTTGCACAAACGAGGAAACTGAGATCCAGGCACTCTGCAAATTGGCCAAGTTCAGGTTGTGCTTACTGGCACATCCAGGGCTCTGAACCCACTCCCTTGCACTAAAAAATGCTCTCCTTTCTCAATCAGGCAGATTTGGGGGTGGGGGTATCCTTTTTAGAACAAATACATATTTAGATAGTGCCATGTAGAAAACTTACCCAATTTCCATAATCCCAGAAGAAGGCTTTCTAGAGGAATGATCTTACAGTGCTGATTTTCATGCTTTCCTATTTTTAACTATAAAAAAGTTCACCTCTTCCCTTGGAGCACCTTTCTATGCACAGTGGAGTATACAGGGACCTAAGAGTACTTTAGTGTAGGAGGCTGAAAAATGAACAGGCAGCTTCAAGTTCATATTCACATGGTATGAAAAAGCATGGTCGGAATCCATTTTTCCAAGAGAGAAAAAAATTGAAGCTACTCAATCAGCTTATATTCTCAGTAATGGGGACACAGTGCTAGAAAGTTAGAGATATTGGAATGTTGGCCAAATAGTCCTGGGACTATTTAGTTCCACTAGCAAAACGCAGTCTCTCTTGAATTACAAGATCCTGGTGTCTGTGGATTGGGCATAAGGTCCATTCTATGGCAACAGACTACACCCTGGAAAAGAGTTGGTGGGGGGGTCAGCCCACACACTGACCTCTGTCGTCGTTGTTAGAATCAGTTGAACATGGAGATGGAAAATGAGTGGCTCAGAGTTGCTATGTAGGTCTGTGCGTCCCCAGCTCCACCTTAAAGCCAGAAGTGCTCACTAAGCTTCAGAGATATTTTAAATCAAGTCACTATTTATGAACTCTGCCTCATGCTAGGGATTTTATTTACATTATCTCATTACGGTATCCTAAGATGACTCTCCTAAAGGATGGTTCTCTTTTTTTTCACATTTTACAGGTGGAAAAACTCAGTTAGAAAAGGAAAGTGGTTTGCCTAACATCACATGGCCAGTGAACTTGAGTCACAAATCTAATCCAGGTCTGGGGACAGCACAGTACATGGCTCAATGTTTTTGCTGGTTTTCTCAACTCTCAGCACTCTGTCCCATTTACAAAGACATGGGGCACAGGATCCCCACCAGCTGTGCTCATGTGATTAAGACACCAGGAAGGACCTCCCCATGCACAGAACACATGACCTTTCTGGGTGATGCAGGGGCCCTGCCCTGGAAGCTTGCAGACTTCAGGATCACAGAGGCTGTATATCAAGCAAGGGTTAATGCCACAGGACTTCCTGGGAGAGTGTGTGTGTCTGCATTTGTATGCAATATTAATATCTAACTTATGGGATGGAAAATACAATATTTTAAAGTCTAACTTATGTAATATGCTCCTATATCTATAATTTAGATTAGTTTAGAGAGAAAATATTGTATTTTGTGTTCTAGTATATTCTCAGTATTTCCTGCTTATAATAAAATATAGTATAGTAAATATGATGTACTGTTTGTATGTGTAGGTAAATATCAGCTTAAAATGTGATTCTTTCTTTCTTTCTTTCTTTTTTTAGTTCTGTGGATTAAACCTATATCCCAAACCCTTCTTATCGTTTAATTTCAGACAGGGTGTTACTAAGTTGCCCAGGCTTACCTTGAACTTGTGATCCTTCTGCCTCTAACTCCCAAATTACTGGATTAGAGTGTGAACCCCTGCAACTGGCTTAAAATGTGATGCTTAAAAAATGTGTTGCAAAATATTGCTTCTCTAGCTGACGGACAATAATGTTTTAGCCAGCTTTTTCACTGATATGACTAAATGAACTGACCAGAACAATTATAGGGGAAGAAAAGTTTATTTGGTGACTCAAGGTTTCAGAGGTCTCAGTCCATAGCCAGCAGGCTGCATTCCTCGGGGCTCAAGGGGAGGCTGAACATCCTGGAGGAAGAGTGTGGCAGAGGGAAGCAGCTCACCTGATGATCAGAAAGCAGAGAGAGACCCCCCACACACACCCAGATAACAAAATACATACCCCAAAGCCACACTCCCAGTGCCCCACCTCCTCCAGCCACACCCTATCAGCCTTTGGTTACCACTCAGTTAATCCCTATCAGGGAATTAACTCACTGATTAGGTTAAGGCTTTCACAACCCCATCATTTCTCCTCTGAACTGACTCACACATGAGCTTTTGGGGGATATCTCACAACCAAACAATAACAAATAATAATAACAGTGAAAGTATGCACGATGACTTCTGGACCTGCTGTGAGTCCAGCACCTCACTGAAGGCTTTGAATGCAGGGACTTCTGATGCTCACGGCCCTGCCAGATAGATGTGACTCCAAACCCCCTTGTCTTCTGGGCACTCAGCTAAACTACACTTCTCAGATCAAATGGCAGAAAATTTGGGCCCTGAGACTAATTTCTGGTCATTGGACTCTGAAACCAGTATTGGGATTCTCTGCACTGGCTTTGCTCCTGATCAAAGAGGCTCAGGAAGGATGGAGCCCAGGTCACAGAGCTGCTCCTCAGGGCAGGACCTCCACCAGCCATCCTGGTCGGGGTGTGACAAGAGCAAGGCATGACACATGAGAAACCACTGAAATGCTGGAGCTGTGTGTTCCCGCATTTGATGTGATTTTGCTGGATAGTGTAGTGTCACCAGCCTCGTTTTGCCAGCAACCAAACTGATTTGCTAGAATTTGCATCTGGGGCTGCAGAGCCCTGGCCTGAGGAGCCGTGCACTGGGAGCTCAGGAAACTGGCTGCCCACACATGCATGGCCTGCATACTGCAGGTGACCTGATGAAGGGGCCATCAGGATAGACTTTGCTACCTCCTCTGGGGATCTACCTGGAACTCCCCGTGGTACCAGGGCAAGGCTCTGAGGTGGGGGTGGCTGGCTTCCCACTTGTCCTATGATTATTTAGAGCCACCCCAGAGTCTCCTTCCTTGCAGTCCTGAGCCAGTAATGGATGGGTGAGCCCCAGCTGGACGCCATCCGCAAAGAATTCCAGTGGCCTTGGACGTGGCTCAGGGAAAGTCGGACGCCTGGCAGGGAGATGTCACTGGGAACCACACAGAGCGATTTCTTGGAAGGATATGCTGTGTTGTGATTCCAGGGACAGAAATGGTTTTATATATTTATGCATGTGTGTGCAACGTTTACACACAATCCACTTGGCCCCTAAGAACCATCATATATTTATAGATGAACACGTGTGCATATGTGTAATTACGTCCATATCAGTTTGTATCTAAAACACTGCTGAATTGTGTGTGTGTACATAAATCTATAGCTTACATCCTCTTAACGCACATGCAAATTTATAAAATAATGTGTGTCCACGTGTCTCTATACATTGCTCTGTGCATCTGTAAACCTACACATTCAAGGTGTGAAAAGCATCTCCCAGCAAGAGGAAACACATCTTGTGTTTTGAGAGCCCCCAAAACTCCACATGAAAGCATAGATGGGGGACTTCAAATAAACACCAGTGTGCTGTCAATCCAGCTGCTGGTGTGAGAATTATTTAAAACTCAGTGACTCAACAGCTTGTGTGATCTGCCCTTCATTTGGGGGAGAGCCGGGCAGGGGAATCTGTGCAGCTGCCAGGAATGGCAGTGTGCCCCGGCCAGCGCTCCCTGACCACCCAGGTTTGGTCTCTGTATGGCTGATAGATATGTTTTGACAAGTTCTATTAAGTACAAAGACGGCCACAGGGGCAACATGTGGAGTTGATAGGCGAGGGGCAGAAAGGCAGGTCGCAGTGTGAGGCCTGCCGATGCTGACAGAATTGGCCACAGTGAAATGCGTGCGTGCCCCTCGACATCCAGTACCAAATTTCAGTGAGGTCTTTGGCACCCACCCTGCGTCAGAGGGCAAGCCTCTCCTCGGTTTTCTATTTCTGTCTCCTGATTGCCAGCAAATCAGGGATTTTTCAGAACTCCAATTGGCTGTCTGTGTTGACGGTAAGTCGCCGAGGAAAGGAGTGGAGGGGCTGAGGCCATTCCAGCCAGGGGGACCGCAGTCCCTCTGCACCACTCCATCCCTCCCTGAACCTGTCTTTTGAAGCTGGGCAGGGAGCAGGTTGGCAGGCACACCTGGGCTGATCACTCTCGCCTCTCTACCATCTTGAGCACATCAGTGTCACCCTCCAGGGCCCTCCTAAACAAGGTTTGGCAACAGCAAAAACAAACACTATTTTACAACATCTTTGGATGCACTTCCAAAATGCAAAAGCAATTAATCAGTAGTCTCCCTGAGATCCTGCTCAATGTGGCTGCTGCCTTTGACACGGAGCTTGGCTTTGATGGGAGCCCAAGAAGCATGTGAAGAGGGCCCGGAAAGTGGTAATGGGCTTCAATTATTTATTTGTTTAGAAGACTAGGGAGCAGAACTTAAGCTGTAAGCACATAGATAATCCATCTAAGGCCCTCCCAACAGCGAGGTCTTTAACTCCCTGCCTGAGCATTCTGCTTGGGAAGGGGTGGGTATTTTCACCAGGTCTGGCATGGATCCAAAGGCTTCCTCTCTGTGTGTGTATGCGTACTTAAGCAAGCTCTATTTGAGCTATCTGAATATCTTTGAGCCTTGTATAAAGACTGCTGTTTCTAATTACTCAGTGTCCAGGCTGTACTGCTATTTTCTAATGGATAGGCTTTCTGTGTATTGGATTTTCAGAGTTTTATGGAAAAATTGGGATCTCTGCAAGACTCTGTTATTTAGTAGTGTACTCTCAAGACATGGTATACAGTGTACTCTCAAGACATGGTATACAGTGTACTCTCAAGACATGGTATAATCATCTTAATAATTGATTGTAAAGGAGGAATTCACTTGCTGCCTAAGTTATTCTCAGTGGTGAACTTTGCCCCTGGCAGTTTTTTATACATGTGGAAATATCCCGATGGATCTCCCATCCTAAGGAATTTACAATAGCAGTCACGGGGCCCTTCATAATCCATAGGCTGACAACGCAGGTGTTGGCCGAGCACATTTGCTCTCCTGAACATACTGAAGAGAGAAGGGAAAAGTAAAAGAGCAATTGTGCACAGGGTTCCTTTAAGAAATAAACTTTGTTCATATGAGATTGTGGGGCATATTCAGCCTGAGATTGCATAGACCCCTGAAACGGGAATTCGTTTCTCTTAAGCCTTTTTTCCACATGCTTTCCAACGTCAAGATTCTATTCAAAACCATCCCCTCCATGAGTTTTATCTAATTCCTTTTGCAGGATATAGTTTTTCCTTCTCTGAATTCTCTTTGTACCTGATTTGTTTCCATTTCCTCTTAAAGAACATGGGTTTGTTTTCATTTCTTAACTAGTTCTGAGTGGTAAATTCATTGTGAGAAGGGTCCAAGTCTTGCTGATTTTCTTGTTTTCACATTCTACTTGGTCTGTAATCATTGCTTAGCAAATATTCATTGGATACATGAATGGATGGACAGATGGATAATGGATGATTTGGACTGCTGCATGGGTAAACAAAATCTTTTATCTGTTTTTATCATACATACATATCAAACTCTCACAATGATAATCCGATCTGATATAATTTTCGTATCTCTCTGTTTGGAGATGAGTAACGTCTCCCCCAAATTCATGTCTTCCTACAACATCTCAATGCAATCTTATTTGGAAATAGGGGTTTTGCAGAGATAATTGAGTTAAAGCTAAGTCATACTCCACTTAGGTGTAGTCATAAATAAGATGAGACACACACAGGGAGATTACCATGTGAAGATAAAGGCTGAAATTTGAAACAACAAACACCAAGGATTATCAGCAACCAGAAAAGCAATGAAGAGGTTTAAAAAGATCCCTCTCTAGACTCTTCAGAAAGAACACAGCCCCACCTACACCTTGACTTCAGAGACTAAAACAGAATAAATAGCTGATATCTTAAGCCATCAAGTATGGGTGCCTTAGGAACCGACACACTCTCCAAGAACCCGCCTTGCAGAGGATCACCTCTGCCAACTAGCTGTAACCTTGGGTCTTAAGCAGGAGTGAGCTCCCCCCTTGCAGGGGACCCTGAGTATTGTCCAGCTGAGCCTTTGCCATAACCTCGAAGATCTGATCTCCTGATGCCAGGAATGAAGGAAGGGCAAGAGGAAGGGGACAGGCCCAGTTCAGGTCCTGGGTCACAAGATAAGGATGATGTTGCACTGAGGTCATGCTGGCCAGACTCCTCAGGCAGGGACTGGAGGGCCAGGCCATGGAACCCCTGCACTGCAGTGAGTTCAGGCTCTTGTGGGTGATCCTGGCTGTGCACAAGACATGGGTGGAGTAGCCTTGGTTAACAGGCCAGCCACCAAGCCCAGAGAATCCCCAAACTGTCTAAAACTTAGATTCCTCCTCTACATTTTCCTTTCTTGGTTTTTGGCTATCTCTTGCTTTTTCCCTGTTATACCAACTTTCAAATAAAACCTCAACCAAGGCTACAATTTAAGTTCTTCCCAATAATCCATGAGCCGTGGGGAGTTTGGGAACACGCCCCGGTGGACTCACATTTCTCCAACTTGTAAGCTCTGGACAACATGAGTCAGACGCTAAGGTACGGTGACCACAAAACCCCTCTGAATCACGCTGATTATCTGGAGGGCCTTCTGTGTGAATGATGAGAAATTGGATCTAGAAAATATTTTTAAAGAAATCCAATTTTATTTTCTTCAAGGACAGACGCTAACCAGAAGTAGGCCAGCCTACAGTTAAGTAGCGGCCCTCAGAGGACGGGGATTAATGAATAGATAAGAATGGCTTGTAATTAGTCCATCATTTGTTTGTATGGCGAAGGGTGCTTGGGAAGTGCTTGAGGATGCTCGAGAGCAGTGCATGCTCTTAAGGAGCTTGAATATTTCCCTGGAAATGTGTTGATACAACTAATTTGTTTATGTAGCCATTGCTTCACTCTCCTCCCACGTCCTTACTCCCAGGTCACAGAAGAGATGTGCAGGGAGATGGGGTTCCACTTAGTCTGGAACTCAGCACAAGGTGCAGAAAGAGGACACTGCCTGGGGAGGAGTTAATCCCAGTGGACAGCAGAGGTTGAGCAAGGGACCATTAGCCTTTGATGGACAGAGAGAGAGAGTGTGTCTCTCAGCAGTCTGATCATCAAAGGTGTAATGCTCATGTCAATCACAGACAATGCTACTAACTCTTCATGATGCAAAAGTCAACATTGTCTCTGAAGGTGAGCCTGCCTTCTGCTTCCATCTGCAGTGCAGAATTACCGGTTGGAGGACTTGACCTTGTATTTCAATCCTGCTGTCAGCCTTGTGTCTCTCAGTATCACTTAACCCTTCTTCCCGGTTTTCTCTTCCACTGAGAAGATTGAATGAGATATTACATACCATATATCATGTATAAATTTAAAAAACTAACATTATCCAGTCACTGACAAGCACACACTAGATAAGAGTTTCAATGACTCAGTTCAGAGAACCTGTTTAACATGCAGAAGTCCAAAAGAATCTGTTTGTTTTCTGATCAGACACCTCTTGTTTGAATCCTAGTTTTATTTCTAAGAGTGTTTTATCCTGATCTACCTCTTAACTATCTACTTGTCAAGTGAAATTAGAAAAATAAGTGCTTAAAAGTGGTGTGCAATGCTTTACATGGGCCAGGATGCAATAAGTGCTTAATGAATGCTGGATGGACTGACATATTTCAGCCAAATGGACCCTTGTACCTGGAGGAGGAGGGGCCTGGGGACACTCAGCACAGGACTTTAGAGGCAGCCTGGGGCCATTACTGGTAAAGTGGACAGACTAAGGAGAGCTCTGGAAGACCAGGCAGCAACTAAAGCCAACAGACCAGATGTACACACAGAACATCAGTGAAAATGGTTAAAAAAATAGAATATGACTTAAAATGTAACATTTATGTAAATTAAAATACATGAATAGAGAATACTATCCATTTTGCAAGAACTTATTGCATACACACTGAAGACTGATGGTCAGAAACTTGAAAGGAACATTGGGATAAAGGTGGATGAATGGATGACCAGTGTCAATGACCGTTTCATTAACATGTCACAGGGCATGATTCATTTACCCTTCCATCCTGGAGTGCAATTGAAAAATAAGCACAGCACAGTTAAGGCATGATAACTCTCATTATTACAATACCTGGTGAGTCCAGTTTCCCAAGACTATTAAAAAGGCACTCCTGCTGTGTTTCCCAAGGAGACTGTACCTACCATGAATAGGTGGTTTAATAAAACAGAAATTTAGACTCTCAAAGTTCTAGAGGCCAAAGTCAGAAAGCCTGGTGAGGACAGGCTAGGCACCTCCCCAGAGGCTCTAGGAGGGAGCCCCATCCTTGATCCTTCCAGTTCTGGTGGCTCCTGCAGTCCTTGACCTTGGTACAAGCTGCAAGATCTGCCTCTGTGGTCAGACGCCTGTCCTCTTTGGTCTCAATTCTCGTGCTTTCTTCTCTCTTGGGGACATTTCTCATTGACTGAAGAAGTCCCCACGGTTATCTTCTGATCCTCAAATCCTTAACTTACTCATGGATGCAGTGATCTTTTTCCCAAATAGGGTCACGTTTGTAGGTTCTAGGAGTTCAGAACATGGACACTATTTAATAGGATCTGGAAAGGTAACCAATGAATCCCCTCCAGCCTGCACCAGGTCAGCATCTCGCCCTCCCTGTTATGGTTTAGATCTTAAATATACCCAAAGCTCATGAGTGAGACAATGCAAGACCATTCCGAGGTGGTGGGTTAGGAGACCACTGACCCAATCAGAGCATCAGTAATCCTGATGAGATTAACTGAGTGAAGGCAGGTGGGGCGTGGCTGGAGGAGGTTGGACACTGGGGGAATGGCGTTGGGGTATATATTTGTATCTGTGGAGTTTCTCTCTGCTCCCCTGGTCATCATGTGAGTCACTTGCCTCCATCACACTCTTCCTCCACGATGTTCAGCCTCACCTCCAGCCCTGAGGACTGGGGCCAGCTGTCTATGGACTGAGACCTCTGAAACCACGAGCCCACAAATACGTTTCCGCCTCTAAAATTGCTCTTGCCAGATCTT
Organism: Marmota flaviventris; assembly: GCF_047511675.1. Classification (NCBI taxonomy): domain Eukaryota; kingdom Metazoa; phylum Chordata; class Mammalia; order Rodentia; family Sciuridae; genus Marmota; species Marmota flaviventris. Next base: position 7,980,310 of record NC_092499.1, on the reverse strand, counting down.
TTAGACTCGATTTTAAAAACCTGACCAAAACACTCCCATTTGGGTTGGCCACTATGGGCTGGGGAAACGCGGGTGTGTATTTACGCCCTCAGAGCAACTCTGGTCCCCTCCTCCCACTCTGAAGCAAGACCACGAGTGGTTCCCGACACCCTTCCATACACTGCTGGTGCACCCATGAGCATGTGTGACAAGGAGCCCCAGCCAACCTCGGCTCACAGGGGCTACAGCAAAGGCCACCACACCTGCTGTCACCCCGGAGACCCAGGGGACCTGTGGGGTTTCTGGTTGCCACCTCCAGGACAAACACCACCTTCCCATGGAAACCTTCCTTGGTGCCCACTCTGTCCTTCACAGTTGGTGACACTATTGGAAATGTGCTTACTGAATGTGGGACTATTTGATATGAGCTCGGCGAGGACAGACGGTGTTGAGGGCCACAACCAAGTCAAGATGGCGCCTGGCAGTCTGCCACGAGGAGTGGCTTGTGAAGTAACCAGCGAGCCATTAAGATGACGAGGATTCCTTGTTGGCTGACTGCTGTATCTAAATGATGTTAATTAAGTTAAGCTGTGTGTAATTAGTTGGGTATATATACTTTGCTGTCCCATAATAAAGCGGCTCCCGCTGTTTCAACCTTCGCAAGCTGCTTGTCCCCACCCCCATATTTTGCGGCAAGACGGAAGATCCGCTCCAGGTAAGATGCAGCAGCAGCTGTTAGCCCTGCGCCTGCGCCACCAGCGGTTGGTGCAGTTTCTGCGGGCTGCAGAGTGTGCCGGCCAGCGTGCCTTTCCCACTGAGCCCTGTCCCTGAGGACTGCCTTCCCCACCGGGGCGACCAGTGACTGCACAAGTCACTTATTTGAACATTGTGTTTGTGTCAGGAAAAAAATAAAGAAAATAAGCTCCAGCTTTTCCTCTACTCACCCCCAATCAATGCCTAGGACTTCTGACACCAGGCGTGGGGATGGCGCCCCACCGCAAGTGAGCATTGTGCAATGGCAGGCACCTGCCGGGTGCGCTGACCCAACTCGGTTCTGATATGATCCAGGTAGAGGTAGCTCAGATCCTCGTGGGTGGACGGCTCAGTCCCAAGCTGCCCTTCCCGGCTCCCAGTGCCTGTGACCAGCCCCAGGTGGTTTTGCCAGGGCTTCTGCCACCCTCTCTTAGGCCTCAACTATTTTACTTGATTGAGATGCTTACTTGCGCTCACTGGCCGATGATGAAGAATATTACAGTGGAACTGGTGAGAAGGTGTGGGAAGGGGAGCAAGGAGCCTCTGAGGCTCAGGTGCACCACCCCAGAGATGCCCCGTGTTCCATGCACCAGAAGCTCAGCAAACCTTGCGGTTGGGGTTTTGGGTTTCTACAGAGACTCTACTGCATAGGCCAGACTGCTCCCAGGCTAACAGGGCCTGAATGTTGGGCTGGCCTCCTGGGAGCATTCCTTCCTGCAGGGCACGGGCTGGACCCCTCGGGAAGGAGGAGGGGCTTATGACCCACTAGGCAGGGTAGGCCAGGGGATCCCTTCACAGCCATCTCCAGGACCGGATTCTAAGTGAGAGATTGGAATTTCCATGAACCGCCTTGGGAAAGGAGTGATGAACCATGAAACACACACACACACACACACACACACACACACTTAGTACACACCATGTGTATATATATATGCTTTTTAAATGTTAAATTGTGCTCTAACTTAGTGACAACAATAAAGCCTCCTTTTCACCACATTTTCCTGCTTCATAATCAGCTCAGAACATCTGCTTTCAAATTTTCTACCTGGCCTTGCAGGGGTTTAGACCTCCATATTTTAAAATAGCAATGCTTACATTGCAGTCATGTCTTAAGATGCTTTCCAATCCTTTGACATTATCTCTCTCCTACACCAGCCTTTTTACACACACTGTTGATCTCTACATTTTTTTTTGTAGTTTAATTTTTTTTAATATTTGTTCTTTTTAGATATACATGACGGTAAAGTATATTTTGACATATTGATACAAACATGAAGTATATCTTATTCTAAATAGGATTCCAGTCTTGTGGATGTGCACGGTGTGGAGATTCACTGTGGGGTAGTCATGTACCTACATAGGAAGGTTAGGCCAGATTCACTCCACTGTCACTCCTATTCCCATCCTCCACCCTTGCTCCCATTTCCCTGGGTCTAATCCACTGAACTCCTATTTTTTCCCCTCTTCCACCCTGTTGGGAGTTAGATCCGCATATCAGAGAGAACATTTGACCTTCAGATTTTTGGAATTGGCTTATTTCACTTAGTATGAGAGTATCCACATTCATCCATTTACCAGATAAATGCCCTGATTTTTGATATGTTATAACATAAGTGGGATAACTCAATATTTGCTGTATCTATTGTGACTAAGAATAATGTTTACAAACCAGCCACCAGCACTCCTGTCATTACATTTCTTGTACAGCCTCTTGTTGAGGGTAATAATTGCTTCACATGCTTTTCTATTTTGTTTGTAATTCAATTGCAATAATTCGATTGCAAAATTTTTGCCAGAACTATGAAACTCCTCTCCACATGGTCAAATATATAATAAAATATACAATACTGTTTTTATTTTTGGAAGCACTCCTTCTACAATCTAGATTGATTGATCTCAAAAACTACCATCACATCTGGCCACCTGGGATCCCCTTCCCTCACATTCTGGGAAATTTCTTTACCTACATCTTGTATTATGTCTCACAACTCTGGATTCCACATATTTATCTTTTCTTCTTTATCTTTAGAGTAGAGCAAATCCTCAAAAAGCTTCCTCTGAAAGGTGCCTGTATTAACACTACAAGCATTTATTTGATAGTTTATCTGGGTATAGAATTCTAAATTAATAATTGCTTTCCATCAGAATTTTGAAATTATTTCTTCATTCTTTCATAGTCCAAATACTTCTGTTAAGAATTCCAATATCATTTTGTTTCCCAAACTTTTGTTTGTAACATGAGCTTTTTCTCATCAAAAGTCCTTTAGAATACTTAAAAAAAAATCTCTGGAGATTTAGAAATTTGGTTTCTCACTTGGTTCTTTTCTCATACATTTCTCTTTATTTATTTATTTCTCTGTATTTACCCTAAAAGCTTATGCCTTCCCATGTTAAGATATATTGTATTAGTATTTGATTATCTTTTCTATCACTATTTGTTCTTTCTTTTAAAATATTTATTAATTGCACATTTGACCCTCTGAATTGATTCTCTATTTTTTTTATTCTTTGTCCATGATTATCCATCTTTGTTAGTTTGTTTGATTTACTTTCTCAAGACATCCTTTATAATGACTGCTTTATTGAGATATAATTAACATATCATAAAATTCACCCTTTTAAAATGCATATTCAGAGTTGTGATCCAATTCCTCCATATTCTAAATTCAAAATCTTTTTATCACCTGAAAAATAAATTCTATTTTTACCTAATAGATAGATATCCTTCCCATTCCCTTCTTCCCAAGTTCTTGGCAAAGATTACTTTATATTCTGGATTTTGTTTTTTTTTTTTTCTTTTTGGGAGGGGATATCAGGGATTGAATTCAGGGGCTCTCAACCACTGAGCCACATCCCCAGCCCTATTTTGTATTTTATTTAGAGACAGGGTCTCTCTGAGTTGCTCAGTGCTGCTCCATTGCTGAGGCTGGCTTTGAACTCACAATCCTTCCATCTCAGCCTCTTGAGCTGCTGTGATTATAGGTGTGCCCCTGCACCTGGATTATTTTCTATTTTTATAGGTTTGCCTGTTTTGGACTTTTCATATAAATGGATTCATGAAATATGTGTCCTATGACTTAAGTACGTATGATGCAGCATATGCTTCTGAGGTTCTTCTGATAGTACTTCCTTTCCTTTTACAACTAAATAACACTCCAGTTTGTGGGTGTATCAAATTTCATTTATCTACTCATCAGCTGATGGACATGGTCATTTTTATATTTTTGCAATTTTGAGTAATGCTATGAGTATTGATGCACAGATGTTTGTAAGGATAACTTTTTTTTTCAATTTTAGGAGGTATAACTATATGAGTTTAATTGGCAGGTCACATGACAACTAAATGTTCCACATTTGAGGAACTTCCAAACAGTTTCCAAAGTAGCTGACCATTTTACAGCCTCATCGGTAGAGTAAGTAGTCCCCAATTGCTCCACATTTTCACAAACATCTTTTGTGATCTATCTTTTAAGTAATTTTAATCAGCTAAGTTGATGTAAAGCAGCATGTCATTGTGATTTTTAATTGCATTTTTACATGACTAATGATGTTGAGCATTTTTCCATATATTTATTGGGCTATTTAAATGTCGTCTTTGGAGAAATTTGTTTATTTTCTGAAAGATTATTAAACTTTGTCCTTCCAAATCTTCTGTTGACTTATTGGTGTTTTGCATTAATTGTAATTTTTAAGGATTTTTGTACTTCTGAAATTTTTTTGAGAGACAAAAGTTTCTCTTAGAAATTTAAGTAGAATTTTATTTTATTTATAGTTTTGTTAAGGATTCTTGAGCTCACTCCCTGTGTTTGCTGTTTCCTCTGTACCCATTTTCTTCATATGTTTTCCTGTCTTTAACAAAAAATATTTTTAAAATACTCCAGATCTTTGATTGTTCACTTGTATTTAGAATAGAGCACCGAAGAGTTGATTGAAATTTTTGTGTGCATAAGCATAGCTGCGCACTCTGGGCTTTCACTGTGGGGCATAGGGAAGTCCTCAGATGTCATTAATGGTAGCTCTGTTCTCCAGGGCTGCTCAGTTTTCCTGAGGTTAATCCTCCAATTTCCTACCCAGGTGTAGATGCCCCGTTCTCACTGGGCAGGTAGCGAGGGAGAGATGTTGCTGGGGTCTGGCAGCACAGCAGGCGGGCTCTCGCTTATCTACTCTGATCCTTTCTTCTTCAAGATACTTGATTCAGTGCATGAACAACCACAATCCCAGGCTACTCTGAAGAATGAACTTGTCCTCTCTGAGGACCAGTGGGGACAGTGGTCTAGCAGTGCGGATAGACAAAGGAGCTGGAGGCACTTTACAAATATTTGCTATTTTAACGTCATTCCAATTTTCCAACCCATTTCACAGTCTGGCCTTCAAAGACAACTGGCCTCTCACGAGCCTTTGCATTTCTGTTTTTGTTGAAGTGAGAATGAGCTTGCACATGACTGTCCTGCTAGAGGAAAGCCAGGTTCCTCCTCCCTCTGCTCTCCTGCAATGCTGGCCACTGCTCCCCCCCTCCAACACCCTCCCTGGGGTTGAATTTCTAATTCCATCTAGTCCTTCAACTTTGTGTTTTTAATATTATTTTTACTCTCACTTTCTTCGTTTTCATGAAAGAAACTAAGAAGAGATGTATATTTTTAATCTGACCTTTCAAAACAGAATTTGCTAACAAGATCTCTACATGTATCGACTCCACATCTTTGGTCAGGAAAAACAATAATAAACAGAACAAAAAGAATCCTAATGACTCACACTGTAGATAGCAAAGAACTTAACAGTTTTTAAAAACAGTAACTATTAAATATTTTTATTACACAAAGCCAAGGACACATGTCATTATTATAGTGTTTCAAAATGTTTGTGTTCTGTATAATCGATTAAGAAATTCGATATTTGACTCTTTGGCCCTGGCTTATTTAACTTAGTATAATAATCTCTAGGTCAATTCATTTTTTGGCAAATGCCACAATGCCATTCTTCTTGATCCCCATTGTTTATACTTAACACATTTTCTTTATCCATTCATCTCTTGAAGGACACTTAGGTTGGCTCCAGAGATTGGCTATTGTAAATTGTGCTCCTATAAACAAGATGTGGCTGGGTCACTGTAATATGCTGATTTTAAATCTTTGTGTTATACCTAGGAGTGGGATAGCTGGGTCATATGTTGCTTCCATTCCTAGTTTTTTGAGGAATCTCAGTACTGCTTCACAGAGTGATTGCACTAATTTGCAGTCCCACCAAAAATGTATGAGTGTATCATTTCCCCACATACTCAACAACATTTATTGTCATTTGTACTCTTGATAATTGCCATTCTGACTGGAGTAAGATAGAATCTTAATGTAGTTTTAATTTCCATTTCCCTAATTGCTAGGGATGTTGAACATTTTTTTCTTATGTTTGTTGACCATTTATATTTCTGCTTTGGGGAAGTGTCTGTTTAGTTTCTTTGTCCATTAATTGATTGGGTTATTTTGGGTTTTTTTGTGTTAAGTTTTTCAAGTTCTTTGTATGGAGTAGCTAATCCAAAATAAGACTGGAGGGATAAAAAAAATAGAAGAAAGATCAGTGGAGTGGACAAGGGGAAATGAAAGCCAGGTCAGAGGGATGGGATAAAGAAAGAACAGTCAAATGAATTGGACCTAACTTTCCTATTGACACATATGAATATACCACAGTGAATCTCATTACCATGTACATCCACAGGACACTAACTTCAAAAACAAAAGTACAAGCAAACAGCAGAATGATCAGTAGAGTAGAGGGAGGGAATAGGAGAGGGAGGAGGAGAGGAAGAGGGGAAGTACTGGGGACTAAATTAAAACAAAATATTCCATGCTTTTATAATTATGTGAAAAGGAATTCTAATGTTATGTACAATCCCATTAGGAAGAAATAAAAAGAAAAAAAAATTAAAATGTTCATCTTACCTCTTGGGTTATCCTATGCAACTTTAGTTTGTTGCTATGAACTGGGTTCACATGTAGAGATGGCTACCTAAGTGTGGAGAATATGTACATGTGTGCGTCCATCCATCTAGTAGTCACCTAGCTCTTCTGCAATGCTGGCCACTTCTCCAGACACAAATTCATACATGCAAGAGTAACACATACTTATGTGTGTGCATATGTATTTATGTGTATATGCATGTGAACATGTAGCATAATTATAGTTGTGTGCATATTTTTATTCTTTTTTGCTTTTTCAATAAAAAGAACTGTTAAGAACTGACGATTTTTAAGAAAGCCATGCTTTATTCTCCTTCCTCAAGATTTACATGAAACATGAAATTGCCTGGTTAGGGTCTGAATCTCCATCTCAGACGCCCCACCCCTCACTTCTCATGCTCATGATATTTTACAAATGTGGCCATTGGGTGTGGAGCAGCTCCAGACCCTCTTGTGTTAGCTCCGGATTGGGTAGCGGGACGCTTTGCCAACTGCTCAGCTTTGGCCACTGCTGAGACCTGGTAATGGGCTATTTCCTAGGGCTGGCAGGAGAGTAGACTTCTGAGCATCTTTTTTTTTTTTTTTTCATAACTTCTTTGTGCACCTTTGAGGCTTTCCCAGCAGTGCATGCATTCCCAAGTTCCTCTTCAAGCTGCTGTTCAATTTGTTTCAGTGAACCAATTGCAGTTTTCCTATTTTGTTTATTCATCCTCTCATGAAAACCTACAGAAGCTCTGCTCAGCTAAGAAAAAATTTCTAAGTGAGAAACCAGTACTGTTATTTTAAGAGGTGGTCAATTCAGAACTTACACTTGATTAAAGACTGAGTATCCACAATAGCATCCAAAGTACCTGATCTGCTCCTTCTGATATTTTAAACACCTAACATTAACATTGTTAATACACATTTCCAGTAAGCATATACTAACACTTTCTCTCTCTCAATAACTCTCTACATATACACACTCACACACACACACTCACACACATACATGTACATACAATGCATAATTTAAGTAGACGGGTGCAAACAAAGATAAAATGAAAAAGACATATAGATTCATAATCTACATTTTAAGATGCATTCAAAATAGGAAATCTCTCTCTTCATTTTCTACTGAAAAAAAATATCTACCTCAATTTCCTCACCTGATTTTCTTTTGGTATATTAAAGGTCTACAGGTGCACTGACTTCATTAGAAGACAGTGTTTCTGTGATCCTTTAATAAAAAAGATTGGGCCTAGCATAATAATCACCACATTTTATTTAAGATGCTGGCTACACTGTTTCCTGGCCTGAGCAGCAATAACGGTCACGTGCTCCCGTGAGGAGGTTATCTTGACAATTTTTGTTAGTTGGCAGGGATGGAGTGCAGCTTCCCCTGGTCTTGGGACCAGGGTTCAAATGTAGTCTTTGCTGAAGTGAAGGGAATTGTTCTGTCCTCTGAGCTGCGTCAAGTCACAAGTGGCAGGGATTGATGGTATGGAAACAGCTGGAAGAGGTCTGTGTGGTGGGGAGGCCCGAGTGGCCTTGGTCACATCTTGCTTCAGCCACATCTCCTTTTGTTAATAATTCTCACTTGTGCCCATTGCAGGGCCCAGTGGTCAAACTTCTGGCCAACAGGAAGGTCCAATGTCATCTTCGGGCACAGTTGAATCACTGCTTATCCTCTGAAGACCTCGGTGGAAGATGTATCTCTGTTCCCTTCTCACTGGGGATTTTCCCAAAAAGGTGTCCCTGTACACAATGTAAATTCCCTGAAGCTTTAAAAATCACAAGCCCTCGTGGACTGCTTCTATAATTGTAAATAAGGTGGTTACATAAATGTTTGTTGGAAGGCTTTGATTAAATAAGTCGTGTATGTATTCAATGGTCTTACCCGCAGTCATGGAAATGGCAGATAGAATTCTCTAATGACTCCTTGCCAAGGTACACGACTGGTCATAAAACTGTATTTGAAAATATAGAATGATTTTACTTACATGAACATTCATGTCAAAAAGTATGTTTAGAATTAAAATATGTTCAGAATACTAAGGTCATCTATGGTTCATAGACTATCAGTTGAATTGAGGGTTGTTTTTTTTTTTTTCAGACATTTGATTTTTGACCTAAGTATATATTCACTTTATAATCAGAAAGTAACAAAAGAAAAAAAATAAAAGCTATATTTGGGGATTGAAATACAAAAGGTACCATCAATTTGAATGCTGTTTAGCCACACTCAAGTCTCAGAGTCGATAACTGTATCAGTTCCTGTCTAGTCAGGAAGACCCTCAGACCATTTTGCTCGTCTGTGAAGTAGAACTATGGTGAGGCTTATCCTCCAAGGACACCAGGGGAAAGCAATTGTGAAAGAGGAGATGCAGAATAAGGCAATGGTAAGAAGTGTAGTTTCCAGAGACAGAATTCCTGAGAAGGAATCCCAGAGCAGTTGCTTCCTGGTTGTGTGATCTTAGGCAAGTTATTTAACTTCTCTGAGCCCCAGCTAGCTAATCTACAACTGAGACGGTAAATATACTCACACCATGGCTGTGTTAAGAGCATTAATTCAGCTAACATTTGTAAAGCACTTACATAGCTCACATTGTGTGCATGTTTAATGAATTAGAGCTGTATGTATGCCTAGAGGTTGAATTCAAGTCTTTCGCTACCCAGGTAAAGTCTTCTTTAAAACACAGAATGTTGAAGTGACGTGAAGTGATGTGGACAACACACCAAGGGTACAATGGGGGCAAGAATGTGAGAATCATCGTGGAGAGATGGGAATGGGATGCTAGAAGGGGGACCATTGCTTTGTTCTTTTTCCTTTTCAGACTGTCTTAAGCAGATCTGCTCCAATCGATACTGTAGCTTGAAAAAAAATTTTTCCTGAACAAGGACAGATTTGTACATGAAAGGACCTGCCATGTTAATTGAAAGGTCTTCATTACTGGTGGTCCATTCCTGTTAGGGCCATATTTTAAACTAAGATGGCTGCCACTTAAATCAAGAATCAATTAGGAACATTAATAAAACAACCCTGTCAACTCCCATTAGGCCCAGGCCAGACCTTTTTCTTCTCTATTAAGCAAGCAATTGCTGATCACTATTTTTTATCAATACCTAAGAAACATGATCTGTAATTTGCCTCTGCTAAATGAATAATACCGATTGGTTACTGACTTCAAGTTGAAAGGATTCTCCCAGGGGAAGAAGTACAGATTCTCTGTCATTTTCTCTTTGGAGAAAGGAAGCAACATGGATTTGTTAAAATAAAATAAAATAATAAACAAACATTGTTTACCAAAGAATAGAATAAGCAGAATAAGACATGCTATGAGAAGCTGACTCGAGAGGAACATTGGCTAAGAAAGCAAACACATGTTAAAAAGAGGCAGAACTTGCTTACACATGGTCAGCGGAGCCAACTAGCTCGGTCCGGCTCTAGGCATTTACTTAGAGGGGCTTCCTCTGCCCTCCACATGGAGAGCTGGGGATCCCAGATGCAATGGAGGAGGCTCCTGCAATTTGAGGTCTCATAACTGAGCTCAAGAGATCAACAGACACCTTATTGTGTAAAGTGTGTTCAAACCCCCTCTGGTGCTGCAGTAGGGAAAGTCCCCGGGAAGCGGGGGAATGTAGGAAAGGTGAATTAAGAAGCCAAGACCACCATTCTCCATGGTCCTCCATCCCCCAGGACCTGGTCCTCCACTCTCCTCCGTGGTTTAGGGTTGAATGAAGGGCAGGGGAGGGACAGAGGATCTGACTTTAGGTTAAGAGATCCAGGTTAGGAGGGGTATTACAATGATTTGGTCTAATCTACCATCTTCACGAATCTTTCGGAGCACTGTTTAAGACAGTTCCACTGGCTTCTAGTTAAAACCCTCCAGGAATACGGAGCCCCTCGCTTCTAGAGGCAGCCCGTGCCTCCTCTGGCAGTTCTGGGGCTTGCAACATTCTCCCTTCCGTGGATAGAGGAAGTGTCTCTTCTGGGAGCCTCAGTGGTTCTGATGCGGGCAGCGCAGGGTGACCTTGGGCTAGTGTGGAGCAGCGGCCCCGGGCTGGAGCTGGACACCCAGCCTGGGTCTTGGGCTCCTCAGGAATGGATGCTGTGCCCGTGCATGCTACTTCTGAGGCGGGGAAATTCTTATTAGGAAAATAACCAAATCTGTCATTGCCCACAAGGAAGTCAGACTCGTCATGAGACGTGGCATGTGACAATAGCTTTCAAACGTCCCCAAGGGTCTCGTTTTCATCCCCTTCTCTTCAGTAGAGCAGTTCCTGCCATCCCACAGGACTCCCGGCTTCTCCGGGGTCTTCTCGTTTCTGTTCCGGAGCTCTTGGTGTTTGTGGCTCTTCCCATACATCTGTGAAACGCCTGCCCCAGATTCAGCGGTCTTTCCTTGGGAGATGCTGGGGTGGGGCCTGGGGCCGCGCACATGCTAGTGGCACACTCTCTGTCCCTGAGCCGAACTCCCATCCTTTGGAATGGAGTCTTGTCTCTTTGTCTCCAGTAGTGACCAAAGACAAATGCAGCTCTGGTTTGCAGAAAAGTGGTGCTGATGTTCATCGTTATGCTCATATATTTATACTTTGAAATCTTGAGTGCTTTTGGATTTTTCTGGTAGATAGAGTGAGGTATGTATTCAACTTTTCTTTTTTTTTTGTCCCAGGATCACTGTCAGAAAGAAGTTCCAACACCATTTCCTGAAGTAGCCATTACCTGGCTCCTTTGCTTGAATTACAACTTCATCGTATGCTAAAGTCCTGAGCTCTTCTGTGCCTGCTTCTGGACCTACAAGTCTCTTCCTTTAGTCAGTTTATCCACTGATGCATCAATAACATACATTCTGATTTTCTTTAAAATATAGTTTTATGTTCAGTGGGGCCAAGATTATTCATTTTTTCCTTTCTGAGAAACATTTTTCCCATTTATTTTTATATGAATTTTGGAATCAGCTTTGTCTCATTCCCAAAGCAAAACAAACAAAATAATTTTAGCATTTTTTAAACTGGAACCCTGTTAAATATGCCATCAGAATAAAGGTGTCTTTGTCACCCCGAGCTTTCCTTCCAACCAAGCTGTATTTCTTAAAAATCACTTCTTTAGTATTTGCTTGTGTTCTTCCATCATGTTCTAGAATTTTCTTGGAAAGATTTTGCATCTTTCTTATTAAATTCATTCTGTCATTTCATCTTTTTTTGGTACTGCTGTTGATGGACAGTGTTTCTTCCATTATCCGTTCTGAATATTCATTGCCATACATATTGATTTAAGTTTATGAAGTCCAAAGCTTACTATCGGACTACAATTTCTTCAAACGATTATTTATTTGAAGTTATTTTTTTAACCTGGATTTCTTGGATTTTCTAATAATCCACCATATACCCAGACTGATGAAACAGAAGGATTTTCTTCCCTTTCATTTTTTTTTCTAGGCTTGTAATTATTACCCAATGCCATGTTAAACATTTGTTATTGTCATTGTCATTGTCTAACAATGGTGGTGTTGGAGGATGTCCTGTATGATTCAAGAATCTGGTGTTGTGTCTCTGGTGCCTCTGCATCTAGCTGGTGCTGGCTCCTTGGGTGGAGAAATGTGGACATTTATTTTCATCTAAATCTGTATCTACTAAAATGTATGCATTTGCTTCCACAATATCTATACTTCCCTATATGTTTACTTTTATATCTGTATCCACATCTGAAGATCCACATCTTTATCATATATGTAAAGATATATGTAAACAGATTATCTATATACCTGTATCATCTATAATTATCTATGGATAATATCTATGTTGGTATAATCATAATGACGGAGGATCTATTATAATATTATTGAGGGTTTTAAATTTTATAGTTTAATGGAGACCTAATTGGTATATAAAAATGCACATATTTGAAGTATATAGTTCTCTGAATTTAGGCATGTGTGTATATTATAGATGAATTTCTACAATAAAACAATAAACATCCCTCATTACCAAATACTTTCTCAAGCTCTTTTGGAATACTTCCTTCTCTACCTCTTCCCCAGCCGGTCACTTCTTCCTGTCACTGTCGAGTAATTTACGCCTTACAGAATCTCATGTGACTAGAATCATGTACTCCTTTCTGACTAGGGGAGACAGTCCTGCTTCCTTTGGTCAGCAGAGTAAGTCTGAGATCAGCCCAGGTCGCTGTGTGGGGACATCAGTAGTCCATTCGTTTTTATTGCGGAGTAGCTTTCCATTGGAGTCTATATCACAACTTGTTTATCCTCCACCTCTTGACAGACAGGTTGTTTCCAGTTTGGGGTTATGCAAATGAAGTCACTAAGAACATTTTTGCACATGTCTTGGTGTCGTCGTAGGTGTTCATTTCTCCTAGTGAAATGCCTCTGAGTATAATGACTGAGTCACATGGTGGGTGTGTGATTCATGCTTTATGGAACTACCAAACTGTTTACCAAAGTGATTGAGCTTCTTTATATCCTCATCCGCAAAAGGTAAGAGTCGCAATTTCTCCACAGCCTCCTGGACACGTGGTATGTCAGTCTGATTTTAACCTTATTTTAACGTTATCTCAATGACGTCATTTTGCTTCTCCCTGGTGATTTATAATGCTGCAATTTTCTCCGATGTGTATTTGACACTCATACATCTTCTTTGGTGAAGTGTTCGGTCAGACTTTTTGTGTGTTTTTAATTGAGTTGTTAGTCTTCTCATTATTAAGTTTGTTGACAGTTTTTAATAAGACATACTTGAAATTTTTCAACTCCCTTTCAACATGAGAGATGACCATTTAATGTGTGTCTCTTAGATCTACTAAGGTGATGCATTTTCTAATAACGGAAGATCTTTGCATTCCTGGAGCAAATACTCCACAATATGCTACTGGAATGTGTTTGCCTCCCTTTGTTTAGTATCGGTTCACCAAATTTGATGAGTCAAATTGTTTATTTTTTACATTTTTTTGTGTAATTTTACGTCAACTTTTGGTTAGAGATCTTATTCACCTTTCAACAAATGAACTATTAATTTCCAAAAAATAATTAGGGCATTATAGTCATTTGAATACTATCAAGGACAGTTGAAGTTGCAGAAGACCTATTTAACGTTGTATTAAAAATTGACCTGTTCCCTGGAAATATGGGGCTGGTACAAGAAATGCACAAGATGCACCTGAAATATCTTGTTTTGCCAGAAAATGTACTTTAAAAAAACAACAACACTCATGATGATGCAGAATGTGGAAGGACACAGGGGCCAAGTCTTAGTTCTCTCAGTGGCCACACCTGGAATAAGCTGAGCAACCAAATAAGTATTAGTGCATTTATATTCATAAAAAAATAACTGATTAGGTAAATCAATGGATGGGGTAGCAGAGATCACAAATATCCCACACAGGTGAATTCCAAGTCAGTTATATGAAATTCCACCTGCATGGGGGAGGAGCATAACTGTTCAGGGAGACTCTCCTTCCAGCCAGCACAGTTGACGGACAGGGAAAGGGGTGACTTTGCCGTGGAAGGCAGGGTGGGCACCCCTCACACCAGAGGGCAACATCAGCACCAGGGCCTGCATAGGCGGAAGGCACCCTTCTGCCATGCGGGGATATGGCACTTCCTTTTCCTATCTTCCTCCCAATCTCACAACCCAGTCACTCCACAAGAGAACATCAGACTCATCCCAGTGAGGGACACACAACAAAATACCTGGCCAATACCAAACGCTCGGGGTCATCAAGGATAAGAAGGCATAGAAACTGTCACAGCCAGTAGGACTGTAACAGGGCAGGCCACTGAAGGTGGTGAGGAGATGTCCTGGACGCAGTTCTGGAGTAGGAAAAGGGCATGAGGAGAAACAAAGGAAATCTGAGTGAAGCCTGGACTTGAGTTAATTATTAGGCCTCAGGAAGGCTTGTTAACTAAGACCAACGAACCGTGCTAGTACAAGAGATTAACAACAGGGGAACCGAGGGCAGAGCATGTAGGAGTCTCTGTACCATCTCAACTTTGGTAAGTCTAAAATTATCATAAAATTAAAAAGCACACTAAAATTTTGTTGAGAATGAAGTTGTTATCGATACATAAGGCCAAAAGTAACAAGTCAAGAATTAGAGGTATAAACAGATGATCGAAGAATGCAGAGAGGAGTTTCAAAAGGCACAGTATAGAATACTCTAAGCAGAACAGGTGGCATGTGTGAATGACCTGGGGCCATAGCTGGGGACATTCAGTGTGCCTTGAGAAACTGGCAGGGGGCACATGTTTCTATAAGGTGTCATCAGACAAATTAAATTCAGACTCCTGTCCTACCTTATCAATAAGGATTCACTGAGTAACCCCCCCCCCAACACAAGGGACTATGATAAAATAGGACAAAATTCACTGCAGGTATAGATGGTGACTCAAATGAGAAGAAAACTCACCAATATCTTTCCAATTAGTGATTCAGTTAGATTTTTTTTTCTATTTTTATCTCATTATTTCTATTATCATCATAGCTGACAGCAGAAAGGTTATTTTCCTAGGGTCAGTGGTGACAATGGTCTTTAAACCCCTGAGATCAGTTCACAGTGATACTGAGGTGAGAGATAGAGGTGACGTGAGGGGAGCAGCCAATATGGATTGAGAGATACTTGGTGGTTTCAGTTCAGGTTGCTGTAACAGAAGAGCATCACCAGCAGAAATCTGTTTCTCACTGTTCTAGAGGCTGGCAAGTCTGAGACCAGGTGCTGGCAGGTTCCGTGGTTAGCAAGGGCTCATTTCCTTACTGGAGATGGTGCCTTGTAACTGTGTCCTCACCTGGCAGAAGGGTGCAGGAGCTCTCAGGGGCCTCTTGAATAAAGGCACCAGTTCCATCAGGAGGGCTCCACCCCCAGGACCTACCCTCCTCCCGTGAGCACCACCTCCCAATGACATCACGCGAGGAGTTAGCATTTCAACACAGGATTTTTCAGCAGACATAGCATTCAATTTACACCAGTACTTTTATTATTCTCCCACTTAGTCTGTAAGAAAACTGACCAAGGCATCAAGGTTGTCAAGAACTGGGCAGCACCTGAGGCTTTGTGTTCCCTACAGATGAACAGGTGAGCCGACACAGCTTCATGGAAGCTGGTGGGAGTCACGAGCTTCCTGGGTCAGAGATAAAGGACAAGTCTGAATCACAGTTCAGCCAGAGCCAGAGCATCAGCAATTCCTGCTCAACTCACAGGGTGACACTAAGAGGACCAGGTGGCGCTTGCATGAGGAGAAGGTTGTATTATAAGACAGGAGCCCTAAGCTAAGGGAATCCAGATCTGTACTAAGAGGCCATGGGCCTGCTAGCCTTTCATCTGGAGGGAGAGACTATCTCTGCCTCCCAAGGCTGTGCACATCCTTAGACAGAAGTCTGGAACAAAGAGCAGTCAGCCCCTTGCTCATGAAAAGTGCCGACACCTGGGAGACTTGTGGCGAATTCCCTCCCAACCTAAGGCAGTTACCCAAAGCCACAGGCGCTAAGACTTGGAATTGAATCCTGGCATGTTAGGGCCCACACCCGAGCCATAGGCCCTGCTTCCTCCAGGGTATCAGCACATCTGGAAGACGCAGGGAGCGGAGAAACACGAACCATGAGTGTCAGCGCTTGGGTGTCCTGGGCCCTGTGTCTACACCGGCACTTATTACCTATGGGACAGAGGGCCTGCTTCAGACAGCAGGTCGGAGAAGGGAATCTCTGAATGAGCTGGAGGGTGAAGAAACTGAAATTGAGCTCCAAAAGGAGGAAAGCAGAGACTGGGTGTGAGGGCACAGCTGGGCAAGTCCCTCAGCAGGTATCCTTGTCACCAGGACTCAGCATAATCGGTGGGAGGGCCTTGTGTTCTAAGGGTCAGTCTGCAATGACCACCTGGAACATGGGGCTGTTTAAAGGTGATAAATCTTTCAGAAAAAGTGTTTCATCATGGAAGGTTTGCAGCCTTGGGAACTGGGGGCACAGGTGGCTCCTACTGACCAGGGTCTTGCTGGATGGGGCCTTGGTGACCACGCACTGGGTACAGCCGCAGCTCAGGAGGAGGAAGGGGCAGGGGCTCGGACTCTGCAAAGTCCCAATCTAGGTTAAGGCTCAATGCTGAGGGCGCTTTGGAGTAACAACAGCTCTATTAATGAGCTCAGCCCCATCCCTCCGATAGGAGCGAAGGGAAAGGTGCCCCTTTGGTGCTATTCAAATGAACGGGCGAGAACAGTGGGTGTTTTTAAAACTTGGTCCCCATCATAGGAGGATGGAGCTCATTAGCGAGGGGAATGATTTTTCCGGGGAAAGGCTGTTACAATAAGAAAACACAACCCACTCAGGATGAGCCAGATCCAAGTCAATTAGGCTGGAAAAGAAAAGGGGGAGGGAGAGAGAGAGAATGAGCTTCAAAAATACCACCTCTTTGCTTCCCTTCATTTGAATAACAGCAAGGGGACATTTTACTTTTTTAATCATTTTTTTTTTTACTTGAATCAGTCTGGATCTCATTAATATAGGAATGATCTCACTTAAAAGACCTGGTGTTAAACTTCTGTTCAGCTGAGATTAACCAAATCAAACATGATTTGACCAAAAAAGAAAAGTCTAAAGTGTTATATCTATTTCTAATACATTGCAATCTGACTTTAAAAGTAAAAAAGGGTACACGTGATATTTCTTATTCAGCTCCTTTTGATGCGTCTGGAATACATTTTCCTAGGTAAACTGGTATTGAAATTGCAGTGAAACGTGGTTAGCCACAGGAAGTTAACCAAAAAGAGGGGATTCAAGTAATTTACGTGTGTGAGAGTGAGGACTCCAGCAGCCGATGTAAACTACAGAGGAAAGATCTCTTCCATGGTGATGTATTTCCTTGGATTTGCCAGAACGCTTCCTCTTATTGATCTCGAAAGGCCACGGTTACCCTATGTTGTCAATTAAATATGCTTAATTGGAAGGTTTCTCAATCTCAGCACAATTGACATTGGGGACCCAAATGTGCCAGGTCCCTTGCTATAAAGGCCACTGCATTCGGGGATGTGTCGTGAGCCCCTGGCCTTCACTGACTAATGCCAGTAGCACACTCCCACTCAATTGTGATAACCAAAAATGTCCCCAGACACGGTCACATATTCCCCGAAAGGGGGCAAAACTATCCCCTCCCAAGACTCCATTCATTTAAGAAAATTGTGGCAAGAAGGCTACAGCAAGGGTGGAGCAGGTAGCAACACATGTGCCTGAGTGCCGATCCCGGGCTGGCCGTGTTCCAGAAGTTTCTCTGATTACCTTGACCTCCTCTCTTTCCCAAACTGCACGCTGCACTAGCTTACTCCCTCCCTTCACTCCATGGCCATTTTACCAGAGGACTCTGCTCACCCCATCTTGCTCAGGTGCTTGTGTGTGGGATGCAATCTGAAGGTACTTACTGAGAGAAAGCCAGGTGTGTCCCAGAGCAGGGCCCTTGAAACCATGAATGCAAAGTTTGACTCCTGGCTCTGTTATTCCTAGAAATAAAGCCTTAATCTATTTGAAGTACAGATGGCCCCTGATTTAGAATGCTTCCATTTATGATTTTTCAATTTTACAACGGTATGAAAGCCGTATGCATTCCGTAGGAACCTTACCCCAATTTTTAATTTTTGCATCTTTTCCTGAGCTACTACTACGCTCCACACAGAGGCAGTGAGCCTCAGCTCCCAGATCACAGGAGGAAGCCACCAGCACCCTAAAGTTCACCGCGTTGCTGAGCGCTGGCGTTCTGTCGGTTAGCAGATGAAACGCACTTCAGGCTCAGATATTCAGCTTACAATGGGCTTCTATGGACGTAGCCGTGATGTAAGTCAAGGTGCCCCTGTAATCAAAGCTGCTGCCTGAGATGGAGGGGGAGAGCAGGAGACCAACCGGGGGTCTCCCGTCCACCTGCCTCCCTTTCTCTGCTCCTGATCTCTTAGGGAGGAGGCCAGCAGATAGGAGGGAATTGCAGGATGATCTCAACGTCCTGCCCTCCAGGACCCAGAGCTCCGTGAGGCCAGAGTGAGCAGCGAGTCTGGCCCCAGCACCCTGGGCGTGCCAGGGTGCTCGTGATGCACACCGTCTTCTCCTGTGGAAGTTCTCCTGGCTTGTCTAAGTTGCAAATCACTGTCAACACCCCAGCAGAATTCACCGGCCCCAGTCAGCTTCAGCAGCCACTCGCCTTGTCAATTCCTGGTGGCTCTGAGCTTCAGCTCCACACAGGAGAGAGCTCACAACACAGCCTCTGTGTCTCTCGGGAGGAGTCACCTGCGATGGAGAAGGCGCTCTGCTGACTTGAGACTCCAGGGCCAGCTCGAACATCCAACCTCCGTGGGCCACACTGGATCTGTCATTGCTACCAAATGCCATTGCTACACAGTGACAGCAGCTGTAGACAGCACCCAACTGAGTGGATTCAGCTCTGTCCAATAAAACTTTATTTATAATGGCAATGGGCGGACTTGGCCCTGGGGCTGTTGTTTATAGAACCCTGCTCTTAGGGCTGAACAGATCTCTCTCCTTCTTGGAAGACAGGAGCCCTATTGGATCGCCCACAGGCATGGACTGGAGTGTTTGCAGCCACTCTTTATGGGGTGGGGGGTGTGTGTGTTTCAAGTTTACAAAGGCAGGTGGTTGTTTTTGTTTTTTCTAAAGGTTCATGTTTAATATAAACATAAGGGTTTTATTGTTCACACTTAAAAATATACTACTGATCAGGAGATTATTAAACATGATTTAAATGGAGAGACAGACCTAATTGCACAGGGAAAAAAAAAATAATTTTCCACAGGGTATGTGCTTCTTTGCAGAAAAGCACATCAACTTCCTTGGCAAGTTCACAGCCTGGCATTCCGGAGCTCTTAGTATTCATGCACACCACTAATGGATTTACAATTGCAAATCAGCCTGCACGGGAGCGGGTGATATTTTAGACTGTGTTTATTATGTCTCTGGTGGGCCTGCACACTCGTGTGATGATCACTGTTTCTTCTCCCAGAACAATTAGCGGCGGGCCGACCTCCCATTGTTCGTATTAGCGCAGGATCTGTGATGTGGAGAAGGAACAGGGATGGCGCGTGCAGGCTCTCTGCACGGAACCCCTCGCCTTTCCCGCCAGGAAGCAGATTTCTCTCACCGGAATGCAGGAGGTGCAGCTTTCATTTAGGTCTGCTGCACTTGGGATGCGGGGAAACCTGACTCGGCCTGCACTGTGCACCGGCTGGTCTCCAAAGGCCAGAGGCATCCAGAGCCGCATTTCGAGATCCACCTGCTCAAGGCATGTGCCTGTCCTGGTGGCTTCTTCCACACAACCCCTGCCAGGTCCCAACTCTCAGGCACTTATCTTGTCCCTTCTCAGCTTTATCTTCGAAGATGCAAGTCCGGTGGCAGCCCTCATTTTGCCTTGTTCAGATTGGACAGTTCATTTTGGAAGGTGCGGGGTGAGAGTGGCTTTTGGCCCCAGGTAGATCCAGGTTTGTATCCCAGCTCTGCACTGGTTCAGGGTGCGACCTTAGGACAATTACTGTGCTCCAGTTTCCTTGTTCCTGAAATGGGAAAAGTAACACCTGTTATGGGCTGATTTGTGCTTCACCTCCAAACTGATATTTTGAAGCCCTATCCCCCGATACCTCAGAATCTGCCTTTAGTTGGAGATAGGGCTTTTTAAGAGGTCGTCAAGTTAAAATGAGGTCATTAGGGTGAGCCCTAATCCCATATGACTGGGGTCCCCATATGAGGAAGAAATTTCATCACAGACTTCCAGGTGAAGACAGAGAAAAAACAGCCATCTGCCCTCTAAGGAAGGGGCCGTGGGAGGAGCCAACCTGCTGACACACTGGATTGCAGTCTCTGGAGGAATGTCTGAAACATATAAAACATAACAATCGTTTTTGTTGTACGAACCCCTCAGTCCATGACACCAGTTATGGTAGCCACAGCAAGCTACTCTCACACTCAGACTATAGATGCCCCTATTGCTGGGATCTAGGACATATCACCAAAAAAATAACTTGAGGACCCCAGACCCCTACTATATGCTTAGATTGAGAAACTGCAGACCCAGAGGTAGCTCTGAAAGTCTCTCTTTTGTAGGACACCTCTAGATCCATAAATGGTTCATGTCATTTCTTCTGCAGGAAGAGAGGGGGGCCAGAACCACCAGAGTTTCTTCCCAAAAGAGCAGGCCCAGCTTAACTCTGCTAAACCAACTTGGCCTTGATTCTATGGTCTCTTCTGGGCCGGCTCATCCTCACTGGGACCCACCCCTTCTTTCTTGGCTTCAGAGAACTATGTGACTTAAGCCTCAGGCCTTAGATGTTGTTTTGAAACTACTCTGTATTTACTTTTTCTCTGGCTTACTAAGCGTGTGTACAAGGGTGTCCATGTTTTATACTTCTGTTCATTTCTCTCTTATTTGTTGCAGGGGTCTGTCCCAACTAAGAACTCTAAAGGGATGAGAGAAACTGTTTTTCCTCTCGTCCAGTACGAAACGCATCTACACTGGGTACCTTCAACAGCTTGAGAGCACACTGCATACATGAGTCTCAGAGGGACACATGACAGAGCAAAGTAAGTTTTGCACAAAGTGACCTTGTCCTTTCTGTTTAAATGCCTCCAGAGATGGCACCCTCACTTCCGTAAATGCAGCCTTCTGAAGCAGATTCCACCATTAGAGAGTGTTTTGTTAGTCTAAGTTATACGTCCTTCCTGTACCTCTCTTTTGTGGCTCCAAGTTAACCTTCAGGGACTTACAAGACAAATAAGATGGTTGAACATATATGTGCCCCAGAGTTTACCTTCTCGGGGCTAAATGAGGCCTCACCTTCCACTGATCCTCTTTTTTTGATGGGATTTCAAGTCCCTCTCTTGGTTGCTTCTGTAGTTCAAGAGATGTTGCTTCTTCATAGTCTGTGGAGCATGGGTCTCGGTGACGACCACGCTCAGGATGACTATTTGGGTGTATTTCTTTACATTTTTGCACCAGGCCTCACAAGGCTCATCAAGATGGAAAAGATCCTCTTTCATTAGGTTGATATTTTATTTACATTGTGTTCAGCCTCTGGACATGCCTAATGGAGGCTCTATTTATGATCTTGCCAAATACCAGGGAATCAATCAACAGGACATAAGTTCACTTTTCCAAAAGATGCCATTTGAATGAGAGGTACATTTGAAAGTTTGAATCTGCAGGCTGACTTCCTGACTCATCCTCTCTGTCTCTGGACAATCCTCTATAGGCACACCAGCTTCCCCAAGGGCCCAGCAGGTTACTATTCCTGCCCTCTCTGTGCAGGTTAATAGTTTTTTTAAAAAAAATAGAGGAGCAATGTGCCTGGGAAATGAGTGAGCTAGCCTTCAGACCCTCATTACTGCAAATCTGCATTCACCACTTCTAAAACTAATAAGAATGGAGCATGAGTGACAGCCAGTGATCATAAAGACCCCACTAAGCGTCACACCCTTTACATTTTTATCTCTAGGCACCAAAACTACCTCATTGGGTTATAGAGCTGCTGTTCTGCTGTGAAGCATATTCCTGAGGCAGGAATGGCTTGAGCTCACCAGTAAGCAGGGAAGCTGGCTGCGTAACACACAGGAGGGGACCCGTCCATATGTGACTTTGTTTCCCCTATAAATTAAATTTTGCCTAATCTAGTAAGCAAAAGTACACTGGCCCAGGGGGTCCCAGTGAGCTGGGCTGAACAGTCCTGCATAGATGCCCTTGGTCTTTGTCTTGACTCAGTTTCCCCACGTGCTCTTCCTTGGAAGTGTTTATTTTCTGGCCCTCCCTGACCTTGACACATCTTGCCCTGAAATCACCCCAGTAGCCTTAACCTCTCTTTGTATGCCCTTCCATCAAAAACTGTCTCGTATGTAACTGGTAAAGAATAGTAGTTATTATAGCAGATTTTTATCCATTAAAGTTTAACATAGTCTTTCAAACGGCACTAGCATCTTTGTTGGTCTTCTTGAGGGGTCAGTTGGCAGAGCTGACTATCCCCTTGAGCTGCTAACTCATGGTGCTACTTCTGCCATGAGGCCTGTTATTTCTAGCATGAGGTTTTGAGAAGGGGAGCTCTCCCAGGAGCACATGCATGCACTGGAGCTGGGAGCTGGTAGATGAGAGCACCATGTGCTGGACGTCACGCAGCATTCAAGGAGCCCCACTACTGGCTTCACCAAAACCAGATTCCTCTGTTTGGTCCTCTCCCTGGTGCTGTCTCTGCAAACCTGTGGTCAGGGAGACCCAAGGATGTGGTTACTTTTTCTTGTCCAGTATCCTTGGGTTAGAAGGCATAGCATTTGGGGAGAAAAAAAAAAGTAGCTCAAACTCCATTTCCCTGAAGCCCCAAACCAAACTGTGAAAGGAAAAACAAAACACAAAACAAAACAAAAAGTTAAAAATATTTTAAGAGAAGAAACAATACAATTCAGGAAGGATTATGACACCATGATGTTCACATGTTTTCTCTTCCTAAATGCTGAATTGATATGAAACCCTGTATGAAGTGGGCTTTGAACAGAGCACACGTCATACATGCTCAAAATAACTGCTATTAGATCTCAGAGACTCCATGGGTAATTTAAAGCTTGGAATACAAATATAATTCAAATACACACAATTAGCCAGAACCCCTCCCCGCATTCTGAATTGTTCTACCCAAAGAAAATGACCTCTTGCTACATGTATAGACAATAAAAGCTATCAGGGCACATTTTCCCAGATACTGTTTCCTTGATATGTGGAGGTAGCAAAATAAGCCCCAGCTTTAGCATTGGAAGCTCCTAAATTAAGCGTCATTTTCCAGGAGAACATTGTCTTAATACTCAGTTTCAAGTTTGCCTCTTTTTGCATATTATATATAAATAGAACCTTGCTGTGTTTTTCCTCCTGCATCATGCACCTCCAACCTCATCATGAAGTTGAAAATGAGTTTCAAGGGGAATAGTGTCTCCTGAGATTATAGTCCAGTGAGAGGAAGGACCTCTGGACGCAAGGACTTTGGAACTCTGGACCAGCTATTTGTTGCTGGGGCAAGTCCTGGCCCCACTGGGACCAGCCTTTTCTCCCTGCACATGCTGTATCCCACCCCTCCTCAAAGCCCCAGTTTCCTAGTCCATATGCAGAGACTTAAGCATTGTCTCTTCCCTGCAGCATCCTGTGTGGATTAAAAGACATGTTCATCAGGCTGTGAAGGGTGATTTGAAAATGGTGATTGTGATAACATAAACCACTATTTAGAGTGCCCTGAGCATGGCTTGGGGACTGTGCTGTGTGGCTTGCAGGACCATCTCATGCAACCACCCACTACTGCACCTCTGTTGAATGGCATGGGCGGGAATGGAGAGTCTGTTCTGTTCCCATGTGTGGATGTGTGTTCCACATGGTGCTATTCTTCACCAATGATGTGGACACGTGTCCAGGCAAAGAAACTAATGTTCTCATCACAACTCACAGGAGCAAATGGTTCCCATTCCAGCAAGACCAGAGAAGGAGGGGGGTCCAAGGATGGGAGGGATGTGGGTCTACTCAGCATCCTCTGAGACGGAGTCTAATCAGTGCTGCATTTCATACCCAGAGCAGCACAGTGAGTCTCTTGCTCCACAGCAGCCAGGGAAGCAGGGTGAGTCTGCCCACAGGGACAGTACTGGCACCATGACCAGCGCCCAGCTCAAAGTCTGTGTTCCAAGGTGTGTGCCTTCCTCCGGATGCACAGGGCCCTCATCTGCTGGCTGTTTTCTTTTCTGGAGCACTGAGGAAAATCAGGTCCTTTACAAGCATTGTAAGGCTCCATGAGAAAAGGTTGAAGCATCTTGCAGCACACATTGGGTGTCTCCCGTAATGGCGACGGCAGGGCAAGCAAACCTGGCCAAAGTGGCTAACTCCACTCCGGATGCCTCCCTTCCTTTCCAGAAGCTCTGGCTGTCCCCCAGTCCAGCCTTCCTCAGCCTGCTCTGTGTAGACTAGAACACGGGTAGTTCCTTCCTACCTGCTCATAAGCTCATGGCTTATTAAACTGGACCCGACTGGTGTGTCCGGATGACTAGTGTGCAATCAGGATGATGACAGCTCTCTTTGTTGTCAGTCTACCGTGAGCCAGAAGTTTTGTAGATGTGTCATCTGGAAATCCTCCTAACAAATCCCCTGGGGAAGGTACCATCATCCTCAGTCCACAGGGAGGAAAACCGAGCTCAGAGACAAGCCAGGGCTAGGACTGTGGTCCAACACGTGTTTCCTTATCCATGGGCTTGGTATCTGCGTGTGAGCACCCAGGACGGCAGCCAGCAGCGCCCGCCCTGGTGGGGCTCACATCCTGGTGGGGCGGCCTTTGCATTCGCCGTTGAGGCTGAGGATGCACAGGTACCAGAGTTAAAAAGCTCTGTCCCCCAGGGGCCATAGCTACTGTCTAGGCCTCCAGGAACATCTCTAGGAGCAGCGACTCCAAAAGGAGAAATAAACAACCTCAGATTTAATCCAAAGTCCTATGAAATACTAGAGCTGAAAAGAGCCTCAGAAGTCTTACTTTGATTTGGTTCTGCCAAACTACCTCCTGGAAACCATCATTCCACATGTTGGTGCCTCCCCAAATGGAGACCACTGGCCATGGAAGCCTGGCATCCCCAGGGTAAGTCCAGTGGCAGGGCTACAAGGTGGGGCAGGGCCATGAGCAATACCCCACTTCACCCCCCTATCCTGCCCCATTGCAAGGACCCATTTCAAGGACAAGTGTCCTGGTTGTCCATGGTTCCCACACTAGACCTTAAGGGTAACTTTATTTTGAGTTAGGCAGAGCTGGGGGCCTCACCCTGACATCCCCGTTTCCCCACAGACCATGGGTTCATACCCACGGAAGCTGCGTGAGTAATCACCAACCCTTAACTGATGTCTCAGGGCACATGTGGCCTTCCCTGGACCCAGAGAGCCAGAACTTCTCATCCTTTCCATCTCTTGGCTAATCACACTAGTTCTTGAGCAGAGAAAGCTGTAAAAAACAATAGAGTCCCTGGAAAAGATAAGGTAGAAGCTGATTTCTGCTCCCTGAGAAGCAGCAGTAACACCTGAAAAGCTTGGCTGCAGCCCGGAGGCCAAGACCATTGATTTCAAAGTGTTATCCGTGAGCCTCTGCGCACCACACCAGGGGTGAGTCCAGCCTCAGACGAACTCAAGCAGGTTCTTGTTCCCAAGGAGCATGATGTCCACTGGAGGAGAGAGGCTGAAGAGGACAGACTGACTCTTTAGAAGAAGGGAATTGGAGGTCTTTCAAAGAAGGAGGACATCTATCCTGAGTTATATTAGAAGAAATGGAGGACATAATGAAATATACCACACACAGGCACACATTTTTGGTTCCTTGCAATGGTGGCCATTGCAAGCTTGGTTTGGAAATTGCAGAAACATGGGGATTGCAGGTGGCACCCACAGTTAGCTTGTGGGTTCATTCCACATGGATGGTGACAGGGTCTGGCATTCATGATGCTTGGTGGCAAAACCTGAATTCCTTTCCCTAGTCATGAGTGTGACTGGGGCTCTGCAGGTGCCTTGGAGGGTGGAACCCAGACAGGGTCGATGCCCTCGTCAATGCTGTGACTTTCATCCGCACGCCTTCTCTGATCAGCAGATGATGTCTATTCTTTATTATTATTATTATTATTATTACTATTATTATTATTAATTATTATTAATTGTAGGTGGACACAATACCTTTGTTTACTTGTATACTTTTTAAATGTAGTGCTGAGGATCCAACCCAGTGCCTCACATGTGCAAGGCAAGTGCTCCACCACTGAGCCACAACCCCAGCCCCACGTCTTTTCTTTTAACAGATGGAAATGGGGACTCCATCAGGCAACTGCCTGGCTTGGTGGGTCTCAGTGTCCCTGGTGACAGACCCCAAACCCAAAGCTTTGGTTCAGAAATTCCTGGTTTGCCACTCTGCTGTTCCAACCAACAAACAAAACCTGAGAAGGCAGAATATTTCAAGAATCTGTGGCATCTCCAAACAGCAGCACTGAAGGGTGGTGGATATGTAGATGGACAGGTACTCAGTGCTCACTGAAGACACCAGCAGTTATGTCACTGATAGTCTTAGGGGGCATGTTTATATTTGTAAACTTTGGAATGAAGTTCAGAAGGGAAAAGAATGACCCTGTTCCTGGCACATGAGAAGAGAAGGAAAGGAGGGAGGGAGGAAGGGAGGAGGGAAGGAAGAAAGGGGAATATAACAAGGAAACTCTATCACAATTTTTCTCCTCTCTCTAAGATGAGTCCATATTGGAGAATATCATCCATAGGAGACTTTGACTACAGCTAAAGTAACCAGCCATGCTCTTCCGAGATGTTTCTATGGAAAAGGTCTATGGAAGAGGAATGTTGAGTGACATCCCTGGCCTCAGGTGGCCCGAGGGAGGACAAGGACGTGGCTCTGACTGCTCATGCATGCTTAAGTCCCTTACAGGGAGAAACATGCCATTCAGCGTCAGCTCAGGAAAATGCCACCTGCTAAAGTTGCCTATTTTAGGGATAATTTGTGTGTATGTGTGTTTGTGTATATGGTTGTGTGTGTGTGTGTGTGTGTAAAATCACATTAACCATCTGGATTCAAGAACTTGGCAGATCACCTGCCAGTGACCTTGACTCCATCACTCATGGCCTTCCATTCTGCCCCCTGCTCATCCAACTCATCCAATGAGCCACAGCTTAAGTGTCACTTTCACTGGGAGCACTTCACTGGCTCTTAGTGTCCCTACATCACTCCAATGCAATACAGCGCCATTGCCTGGCTCCCGTCTACCTACCCCTAGGTCATAAGCTCGAGGAAGACCAATATCCTGGGCAATGTTCCAGAGGGAGTCCACAGTCGTCCCCACGGTGTCAATAAAGCCCATCCAATGACTTTGCTGAATGCAGGCCAGCATGGCAGGTCCCCTGGAAGGCTGGGATATGTGGGAATAACGAGGGAAGGACCTGGAAAGGGCGAAGGTAGGAGCACGGTGTTTCTGTGACTCACACGCTCTGCAGGTTTATGTCCCACACTTGCTGCAGATGAGGAAGAGTGACAGGGGTGGAGTCCTCGCAGATCTCTGGTCTGCAGCATGCCAGCGCACGCCTGCCTTGCTCCTCTGTCTCCACCTACCTTCTTTGGCTAAGGTCTCCTCTGGCCATCAGAGCCCATGTTGGTCCTGTAGCAGCAGGCAGAAGGACCCGGGAAAGCCCCTGGAATGACACTCAACCCATGTGGAACCGCCCTTCACCAATCAACACCTGCCCTGCTGCCCCGGGGTGGGCTGCTTGTGAGCACACTCAAGCTCACTTCCCTACTGTCCTGCAGGACTCTCAGGATCACTAACCAACTGAACTTGTTTTGCATTATCAAAGAAAGGGAAGGAGTCACGTGGGCTATGGGGGGGTCACCAATTCTTTGATTGCAGACCAGCACCTGTCCCAGGACTGAGCAGCAGCTCAAGGGAGACTTGCTCCCAGTTGCCTTTTATAAAGACGGTGCTGGTCACTAAGAAGAGTGCACAGAGTGAACGTAGAGTGAGAGCGATGAATTAGGAAGTGGGGAAGACACGTGGTCCCAGGGATGCGCCACCAGTCCTACATTTCAAAGGGTGCCTTTTATCTACTCCTTCTCAGCCACATGCACGCCTATGAATGCACACGTATGCACGTTTAGATATTTTTTGGGGGAAGATGCTGGCTCCTCACCTCACGGTGAGAATCTCACATGTGGGGAAACAACCCCACTTGGATATGGTGGCATCCCTGCAGCTCGTGGGAAGTGATATGTCCCTACACTCAGTTGCCTGGAGGAGACAATCCTGTCATCTGGGAGGACAAGCAGCATGTAAGCTCAGCCAGTTCCTCTCAGCTTCAAACTACATGTTCAGTCCTTCTTGGCAAAAAAAAAAAAAAAAAAAAAAAGAAAGAAAAGAAAAGAATTTCAAATCTAAATAACTATAACAGCCATCTCCTTCTGCCCCATTTGAATCACGGCCATGTGATGGTGGGTATTCCTGCCACTTTGGACCTGAAAACCAGCTGGTAGACTATGGGGTGAATTGGGGAATGAAAATGGGAACAATCAGTGGAGACCTAGGGAGCCCCCACATGTGAACTGGCTTCCTTCAAGGCATTTGAACTCAAAGAAGAAAAACTTGTGGTATTAACTTACTGCTCCTGACACCAATCTAACAGAGTTGGCTTTCGTCCCCCAACCCAAGCCATAGAGGGCTCTTTTAAGAACATGAAGACTGAGCATGGATATTCCTCCAAGGAGGCCAGTGTCCACTGGATCCCCTGCACAAACAGGGCACCAGCTCTTTCTTCTAGGGGAGTTTCCTCCCTGGCAACAATAGTTCTTCCTTCCTTGGGCACCTGTACATTGTAGGATAGAAGGATGGGTGGATCCACATTTCTTTAGAGGTTTCTTTGCATTTAACCTTTCAAATAGCCCAAATATTAACAAATCATCATTCTGGGGACTTGAAAGTTCCACCAACAGGCTCAGGCTGACTCAGCCACTCTGGTAGAGCATTTTCCTAGCATATGCATGGCCTGGGTTCCATCCTCAACATTGCCAAGGAAGAAGAAGGAGAAGGTCTGAGTTGGGCTTCTGGATAGTCTCATTTGAACTGCACATTTTGTTGAACACTCGTCTGATTGCAGTGTAGGGATCAACTTCCATGAACCTCTGCACACACCCAAACATGGAGGATAACGGATGAAAGCAAGGAGTCAGGGAGAAGGCACAGCAGAGCCATCCAAGGGACTGGAAAGAGAAGTTGGGAAGCTGCTGGGAGCGCAGCAGGGTCTCCTCCTACAGGTCCCCACTCAGAAAATAGGCTCCATTCACCCCCATCTCTGCAGTGAATCTACAGACAAACGTAGGGCACACAGGCAGTGATACCTCTAAGTACATCTTCCTAAATCAGGTACCAGCCAGGAACAAAACAGTGTCTCTCAACTCCTCTTAAAAACTCTCCCTGCCAGATTAAAACCTCCCATTTCAGGGCAGGATGGCTTAGGAAGCACTTGATAATGTCTTCTCTCTCCTCCAAACACCTGGAAATACTAGATGATATATATATATATATATATATATATATATAAATTATCAAATGACTTTGAACTGACTCCAAAGCAAGAAACTATGCAGGAGCCAGTACTGAAGAGGAAACCCAGGGTTCCCAGTGTTTGGTTGCAATGAGGGGATGTGAGCCAGACCAGGCTGCCAGGGAACCCACTGCTCCACCTCTTGGTATCAGAACGTAGGACACAAGCCCACGGACAGCAGGAGGAACACAAGTATAACAGGTATGGGTTGAAGAGTCGGCTGCGTGTTGCCCTCTGTGAACTGGGCTCGAATACCTTACCCCATCCTCCAGAAGCTGATGCCCACCCACAGCCACAGTGAATGGATTAATTCAAACAGAACCACCAAGAAGAGCGGAATCCTCCTTCTAAGTCCCCCAAACGGATCCACAGCAGCAGACTCTGCCCAGCCTAGATGGAGGAAAACTCAACCTTCCCCAGAGGAGAGCTCCCTGCTTAAGAACACGCTGGGAAGAGGGTGCCCACTAAGGTAACGCCCGTCGGAAATGGCTGTGAGCATGAGGGTGTCAAACAGGAGCCATGAGCAGAAGATGGGAAGACTGAGACCCACGGAGTCCTACAAAGCAGGGGAGCTTGAAAGCCACATCCAGTAAGGATGTCCAACACTTGCAAAGATGTAAAGGAATGTCACCATCAAGCAAATAGCAATGGAAAATGGCCAATGAAGGAACCTAGATTTAAAAATGCAATCTTTGAAAAATGTCATTTTGAATATCAATAACTGAGTAAAACAGAAGGCTTGACACAGAAAATGAGAGCAAATTTGGAAAGGGAGGAATGCTAAAGTACATTTTTTTTTTCAGGAGAATGAAGAGATGGAAAATATAAAAGATTTTAAAAGTATAAGTATTCAAACTTCTCTATGAGAAAATCAAGCAGGAAAGAACATGGAATTGCAGAAAAGTAATTTTTGAAGTGTCTACAACTCTGATGTAAAAAGTGAACACAATAGCCAATAGATACAAATAAAATTTATCTGAAAAAGTCAGTTTTGCTTCTGACTTTTCCTATTGATTCTGCATGGAACTTAGAAGGCTGGAGCTCCAGCCAACAAATTGCCAACATGAAGAAGCTTAGAAGCCATTGAAAAGGAAACAAGTCCCTTGTATGTGGTGCCATATCACAGGAGTCATGTCTATCTGATTCTGAGTTTGCTATTGAATGAGAAAAATAAAACACAATGATTTAATCCACTATTTTGAGGGACACTCTATTATTCATGATTGACATAACTTTTAACAAATTCAAAAAGCAGATATTCAGGTATTGAAAGGCAAGGAGAATT
This sequence comes from Marmota flaviventris, assembly GCF_047511675.1. Classification (NCBI taxonomy): domain Eukaryota; kingdom Metazoa; phylum Chordata; class Mammalia; order Rodentia; family Sciuridae; genus Marmota; species Marmota flaviventris. The sequence goes on along the minus strand of NC_092499.1, from coordinate 7,949,247 downwards.
CCCTCCACAGATGTTCAATGAGAGACTCATTAACAGAAAACTTCAGGAAGAAAGGAAATTAAGCCAGAAGAAAGAACTGTGGATCAAGAAACAAGAATGAGTAAATTAGTTGATCATAGGTGTTGGAAATGCTGACTCAGAACTGGTTTCATATAATAATCATTATTTTATTATTGCTAATCATTTGTGCATGAAATGAGTTGAAACTAGAACATTAGATGGTCACTGGGAGATGGACAGAGTGGGTGGAATTCAGTCTCTGCCTTGGTTGGCAGGAGAAGGGGGTTATTGGCGTGCTTAGCAATGGGAACTTAGTGGCTGAGGGTAAGGACAGCAGACCCGTTGGTTGGTGTTCCTCCTCTGCACTCTGGATGCCTTCCACTTCCCTGAGACGGTCCAGCTGTGCACACCTGGGACTGAGAGCATGGCCAGAGAGCAGGACCACAGTGTAAAACTACAGCCTTGAGACTCTGCTCTTGGGATGGCTGTGTGGACAGGGAAGAGGTCCCTGGAGATGACTGTCACCTTGTGACCACAGGCCAACTGTCACTGACTCCATCATTGAAAAGCCGTGTGACTTGGATAGTTCCCGTTACTTCTCTAAAGTTGTTCCCTGCTCTTCAGTGGGCACATGGGTGCTCTCTCCCCTTTATGTGCAGCTTTGCCGACGGTGACGCTCGAGAGGTACCTTACTAACGTGCCTAGCTATTTTTATGTGCAAAGACCTTTTCCAATCTAAAAGGAAACTTTCCCCAGAAGAAAGCCAACTATTTGCTTGTGTCCTGACTTTTGTGTCTTCCTCTTTTTTTAAATTCATTTTTTATTTATATATGACAGCAGAATGCATTGCAATTCTTATTACATGTATACAGCACAATTTTTCATATCTCTGGTTGTATACAAAATGCATTCACACCTATCTGTGTCTTCATACATGTACTTTGGATAATGATGTCCATAACATTCCCCCATCATTTCTAACCCCATGATGAAGCACATACACCATGAACTTTGCCAGAATCACCCACATTTGTGACAACTGAGAGGATTCATTGGCAGAGGCACCACGACTTCCTCTAAAGGAGAAAGAAAAGTCAGGTCCTCCCAAGGTCTAGAAGAATCCGCCCTGGGTTGTGTGAGGATGAGGGTGAGTCACAGAGAATATGCATGGCCCACAGAGGGCTGGGTGCGGCCTCTCTGGCACACGGATGGGCTCGCTGTCTGGCTGTACCATGAAGAGAGGCTCGGAGGACCTTTCTCCCTCCTCTTCATTTTTCCTGCTGACACATCCCTTATTTAAAGTGACACAAATTCCACTCACTGTCTTTGAGAATGATTGTCTGGGGGAAAAAAAAAAAAACAGCTTGTTTTACTTTCTGTACTTTAAATCCTCCTAATCCACTCTCGCTTGGCCGGGAGTGCCTCCTGGTATAGAGAAGTTGCTGGCGCCGACTCCTGCCACCCCTGCCCACCCCTGCCCACCCCTGCCAGCCGCAGGCCAGACTCATGCTTCTGGTGGGGGAGGGGGCTCCTGACCCTCCCGAGTCCATCAGGAAGACTCCTGGCCGCCGCAGGCTTGGTCAGTTCCCTGAGCTCCTGGTCCTCCTCTTTGTTCCTGCTGCAGGAACAGCCAGGTCCCTGCTCCCTGTGCATGGGAGGGGGGGGGGGTCCTAGAAGGCCCCTTCTCCGCGCCCTCTGATTTCCCTGTGGAAGTCTCTGGCAGGGTCTGTAATTCCTCCCTTGACCTAGCTGGACTCTCTTATGTTGGGCCGTTGACTCAGTTCCTACCTCTTAGCTTCTCCAAGAGAAAGTGCTCGCTGTCACAGAGCTCCACTCAGTCCTTACAGGAACCCACAGAGCAAAAGGCTCTCACACTCAGGCATGGTGGTTCCTGAGGGGTGAGTGAAACCTTCCCACCCCTCCTGCCATGTTGTCCATCTTCAGAGGAGCGAGGCTGAGGCTGCACCACATGCTTCCCATCACAGGAGCAGACTTCAAACAGAAGGCTGACCGACCCAAGGTGCCCAAATGATGTGCATAGCAACATGTCTGCATGGAGTCCTCTGTGGCTAAGGGCAACTCCAAGCACGTGGCCATTTCTGCGCCAGTGTTATTTTTGAACGCCACGCCTGCTATCTAACTGCAGTTAGAGAAGACCAACCCTGCTGCCCACTCACCATGTAGACAGGGAAGATGAGACACCAGGAAGCTAAGGTCTGGGGGCCCCCAACCTAGCAAGGTGAACCCAAGAGATCTGACCGATGGGTCCATGAGTTAGCCAAAGTTCTTCCCCTGCTGTGCAGGGCCGTGTGTAGGATCCTGGGCCCACAGCCACCTGCTCTGATGGATACAGGTCCCATTTCCTCTATGTTTTTACACACACACACACGTTGGGTCTTTCTGTGAGTTTTGCATTTGTGAATGCAACCAACTACAAATCAAAACTCTTTCCTCCTTCAAAACTGTGTCTGAACTGAATGTAGATGTTTTTCTCTTGCTGTCTTTCAATTAATAATACAGTAAAGCCACTGTAGCAGGTACAATATATTAGGTATTTTTAAGAACTCCAGAGATGTGGGAGGATACAGGAGGATGTGTCTAGATTATATGCAAACACTATGCCATTTTATATCAGGGGTTCAAGCATCTGTGGATTTGGGGTCAGGAGCAGAGCCCGGGAGACTTCTGTGTGAGCATCTGGGGTTGGGCACTGGACCTGTTCCCACTCCCAGGGCCCTTCTCCAGAGGGTACAGTTAGGAACGGTGTTTCATCCAACTTTGTAGAACCCTGGACTCTATTCTGGGGCACCTTGGAAAGAGGAGGAACCAAGAGTCCCTTCCCCACCAGAGGCTGTAGTGCATGTGGCTTCAGGACCCAAGAGGAGGTGGCCTCTGGCAGGTGAAGGCCAGGTGAGCTGCTCAGGTGCTCTGGGAAGCCCAATCACCTGTGCATGCTTCTCCCTCTGTCGTCCAGGGAAAGGGCCAGACTCCAGCCTCTGCTCCCCCTGCCTCAGCCCAGGTCTTCAGACGCCTTTCATAGTGCAGGGAGAAGGCATCGCGTCGCCCAGTCAACCTTTGGGGAGTTAGGGACGGCATCCAGAAACACTGGCCTCACACAGGGGCTTCTGCAGTTTAGGCCAGAGAGGATGGGAGGATGCACAGGCCACGGCTTAAAAAAGAAAGACACAGACACGTCTGGGAAATGCGAAGCTCTGGAAGGGTTGGCAGCTGACGAACCAGGAGAAGGAAGACAGAGAGAGGCTTCTGGGGAGAGCAGAGGCACCAGGCACAAGGACATCAGATGCAGGATGCGAAGGTGTCTCAACTGAATCTGGGAGTGGCAAAGCCACGGGGGACTTTTGAGCAAGGACACTGGCATCACTGAATCCACAGGTTTTGAATGCAGTGTGTGGTTAGTGGGAGAGAGTCACTCCAATGTTCCACAGCAGAGTGAGGGGAGCACAGTCTACAGGAAGAAGACCGTGAATGCTCCCACCAAGTGGAAATGATAATGTTTTAGGATATGGAAATGCTGGTCACCTGGATCTGGCCATTGTACCGTCTCTATGTATTCTAAATTATAAGACTACACCCAATAAAGTTCAGATGTTATATGTCAACTAAAAATATATTTTGAAAAAAATAAATAAAATAAAAAAAATAGACATAATATGTGGCATAGGCTTGAGGGAAGCATCTCTCCTTCCTCCACTACTTAGAGGCCAGTGATTTGGACATTTCAAAGGTCAAAGCTCCAGGTGAGGAAGCCCAAACCAGAAAACAGGTGGTGGGGAAGGAGATGTCAGGGAGGCACTGAGAGAAGTTTCTGAGGGTTGCTTTCTCGATGTAGGGATGGAGGGAGGTGGCAAATCAGAAACAGTAGGTACAGATGGGTACAGAAGGGACACACAGATCTGACGAACCTTAGAACAAAAAGCTGAATTGACAGATGATTCAAGCTGACATTCGCTGAGCTTCCCCGAGGGTTGGATGCTTTCTGCGTGTACCTTCCTGCTGCACCCCAGCACGTCAGGGGGTCCATGACTTGACCAGAGCCCCACAAGGGGAAGTAGCAGAAACCAGGATTCAAACTTGGGGTTTCAAAGCCACACCCTTAGCCCCCTGCTATTGCTGCTACCAAGCATAGCTGAGCAGATGTTGGTTTCAGGGGCTCGGTGGCCATGCCAGGGATCCCCACCGTCCATCATGTTGGGAGCACCAAATTCAGAATTAAAGAAGAGGCAGCTAGACAGATCTGGTCGCTTTTCTACAATTGTAACAGCGGTAGGGAAACCAGTATGATGAGCTCTTAGAGAAGGCCTGAGGGTCTGGCTATGTAGAATCTGTCCACTCTTTCCTAAGCTAAATTATTGACTAATTCACATAGATTATTCATTGGGTACCTCCTATGGGCCCAGGCCTGCTGTCAGTCTCAGGCCAGAGAGTAGGGGCTTTCCTGCACAGATTTAATAAATGTCAACTCCCATAAAGAACATAAAACTCCGCATATTCTACTGTATAGAACAGACACACGTGTTACCTACACAAGACAAACTTATAACTTACGCCACCTTAAATGAGCCCATAGAAGGTGTAAGAGGTGAGGACAGACACAAGGCCCCTCCCTGTTAAAACCATTACTGATTCTCTGCAGCCCTGCAGACAGAGTATGCTTCATTCCCATTCCCTCTTGAATCTCTAAGTTCTTGGAAGATTCAAATGTGCAGACAGGTGAAATGTAGATAATTCTTGATGCCACCAAGGATGAATGGATGGCTAATAAAATCTCTTTGAAAATCACCAACGTATGTCTAGAAATGTCCACCATGACAATGTGGACAGTGGAAGGCAAAGACCACTTAATTATCTCTGCCGACTGATAAAACTAATCCAGATTTTATTCTCACATGGACTCTGATGAAAAAAATTCTCACATGTGATGAACCTAATGGATATTTTCTTGTACAACTTTTGCTCTTGTCTAAATGATAGCAGATATCTCGCTGTCCCTGCGCCAAGTTTATTTGTGTGCATGCTTCCAATTGGCAAGCTCCTTAAGAGCTGCGACCCTCTTCCAGGAAGGGAAGGAGGCAGGAGCTGTAAAAGTAAATAACCTGATATTACCACCAGGCTCAGCCACTTGGTTCTGGTGTGATCTTGGGCAAATCACTATCCTCTCTGGACTTCAGTTTCCAATATGTCAGTAGGATCAGCAAAACCCAGCTCAAAGGTGGGTGGTAAGGGTCAAATGAAATAATACAGGTTAAGTCCCCAGAATCATTTAATCTTGACTTTTCATGGAAATACAGTGGGTTGCAAATTTGAATAGAAAACAATGAAATTCAATGCAGATAAAATATAATTTGGATTATCTATGATAAGAGCCTTGGAGGATCTGGGAACATTCATGAACCCTACGAAATTGTCTGCAACATATTTACCAGTGGGCGTATTTGCATTTTCCTTCTGGAAAGAGAGCCCCCTGATTTCATCATGCAAGAACCCCTTTAAGCCCAGAGGGCCACCCCCTGCAGAGAGTGTAGCTCACAACCAGCACGAAAATCCCTCTGCCTGAAGTCCATTCTTCCCAAGGCCACTTTATTTCGTGGTCAAGCCAGATGGACACAATGGCCTGCTCCTTTCTCCTGGACCTGTGACTCTCTGGTAGGCATATTCCCTATATTCCTTCCTGAGAGCTCAGGGATGACCCGAAATGCTATTGTCCCTTGGAAGTTCACCTTCTTCTTCTGTCCATCTTCTTCTCCTCCTCCCGCTCCTTTCGCGGGTCTTGATCTCCAATGAACACTCTGGAATTTACTTTAGCATCACTCCTGAAGACCCTGACCTGTGAGAGAAATCATAAGAGAATCGGAGCATTAGGAGAGAATGGAAGCTTTTGACAGCGTTCTGAGAAAGTAAATATGATTATCAGGGTCAAGTTCAGTAGAAAGGGCAAGAGAAGGGCAGAAGCCAATCAGCGGGACTATCATCCAGCCCACGGGGCTCCTAGAAACCAGTTTTGCGAGACTAAGAGGGAAACATTGGGTTAGATATTTGATAAGTCATCGGGGTATAAAAAAGAGGAGATAACTAGTTAGAATCCTTCTTTGGAGGCAAGAATGCTGAAGGAGGGGGTGGGTAGGTCACAGGGTCAAGGGAGACCTGAGCGTCTTGATCCTCCATGGAGATAATTTTCAAAAATCCTTTCTTACAAACCACATGTTCCCCTTCAGACAAACGTCTGAAAGACCTTGGCAAGAACAAGCTTTCAAATCTCCCCCAAATTATTAAGTCAAGTAATGGGTTTTTAGAACATAAGAAGTTCAAAAGGCTGTCAGGTTGGAGCCAGACAGCTGAGGAATGTACATGGCCCTCAGAGGAGGTGCACAGCCATTAGTGTGTATCAGGTGGCCCTTATCAGAGGGCCCCATCGGCCAGTCAAAGGACAGGTTATTATGTGTGCCAGGTTGCTCAGAATTGGCCCCTCCGAAGTTAACTGAGAGCAGTGGGCCCAACCCTCCTCCCAAACCCTTGTTCAAACACAGCACAGGACTCTGTGGTTAAGGAAGGAAGGCAAAGCTGAAAGAAGATTCTACATGGTGATGAAGCAACTGGTTGCTGAGTCACAAGAAGCCACAGTCCTGTCTCTGCAGTTCCTACACCACTCTGGACAGCAGCCTTTCTAGGGACAAGACTCTGCCCTATCAGGAGGAAACTTAGTTGGACCATATACACCATCTTGCCTTGGTGCCTTTCATGTCTTTGAGACATACCAGAATTCTCTAAATGATGTTAGGTCATAGACGCTTCAGAATGCAAAGACACCAGTGGCCTCTGTGATAAGTTGATAAAACAGACAACTAGCCAGTCTGTGCTGAAGAAACTGCACTTCAGACTCAAAGAGCTGACATCACAGGGGGACCATATTTGTGTCCTCTGTTGACTTCCCTCACCTACAACCCAACGTGGCCGCCATCTTGTTTTCCTGGCGTCATGAATGGTGGCCTCAGGGAATTTCATGCCCATAAAAGACACTGAAGCACACACATCACTTTCAGACTCCTCTTTAGCTATCGGACCATCCCCTCAAGGCCTTCCCACTTTGTCTTCTCCTGGGACAATGGTCTATAACATTGGTCAAGTCCTCTCTGGGCTTCAAGACAAAGAGGGTGAGTGAAAACATTATCTGATACTTTAGTGCTTGACAAACACTAACAAGTCTAAGATTCTGGGTGCAAATGGAAGGAACTGCATGTTATACAACTAATAATGACATCTTTTGCCTCCCTGAGACAGAGATCTAATCTTTTCAAGATATTCCACAGAAAGCAAGCAATCGTGTTGATGACTTACAATACTAAATTGGTGAGAGGGGTGATGAGATCTGAATGGCTTTTTAGAATTTTTACAAAGTACTTTCACATTCCTTTAACACTCAAACTACCACAGACAGCCCAGATACCTACTTTATAGGCCAGATCTCACTGAGGCTACTGAAAACTGAGAGAACCTCTTTCCAGGAATAGCTTGTCCACACAGGATCCCAGACTGTTCCGATTGCTGCTCTGGGGCTGCTCTCAGAAAATACATTTTTCAAAAGCATCCGGTGTAATTATCACCTAAGCAAACTTTGCAAAGCGTGGTCCAAGAACAGCTGCCAATGTGCACATTTTCCAAGATGGAAGCTTCCTTCTTTAAAATCTCCCAGAACTATTAAACTTCCATGGAAAGGAAAAATTTAAAATGTGCAATAAACAGCCTCATTAAGGAGGCAAAGACCTGGGATCCTGGCAGAGTGGAGGCTGTGGAGTGGCTTCTCCCAGGAGCGCCCTGCCCTGGTCCAGCGGCCAGCACACACGGAAGCCTCGCAGCCCGGGGCACTCACTCTGGAGCACACAGTGGTTGGGTTTGTAATTTATAATGTGAGGCCAACCAACAAATTCTATTATTCAAACATGTGGAGCAAACCCAAGGAGAGGAGTACTTTAAACTAATCTTTTGCTCAGAAGCGACATTTGCAGCTCTTTTCACTTACTTTTCATTATTTCTCCACAGGGGAACCGTTTCCAGGAATTATTATGTTAAGCAGTATATTAAAAAATGAGTCTTGGTATTTTTTGCAATAAATAACAGTTCACATTTATTCGGAGAACAGAAATGCTCACCAGAACTTACTTCCATTGTCTGCCTTAAGAAGTAAGGACTTATTAGGAACCATCTAGAATCATGTCCTAGGAGTTTGAGCAATAACCCAAGCTCTGAATGATTTTGGTGAGCATTCCCTACACGCTGACCCCATGCAGGATGCTGGGGATACAAAAAGAAATATAACCCAGGCCTTTCCACCTATAAGCACATAGTAGGTGCTCACAGAGATCCCTGCAAAATAGAGAGCAATAGCACTTGCAGTCAGAGTGGTGGGAACCGGCTCATAGTTAACCTCAGTTTCCACATAAGTAAAATAAGAATAGTGTCTGTCCTTCAGGGTCTTGGGAATGTGGTTGTGAATAACGAGTCCAAGTGCAAGAACATGGAGGCTTCTGACTGAGCACTTACAGCTGAAGCCACCACTTGTGCTGGCAGAGACTGAGGTGGGCAGGGGAGGAGGAGGTCCAGAGCCATCAGGAGGGATGAGTTCAGGGGTGCCCTGACTGCAGGCTGCCAGCACAGGAAGCTGGAAACAAGCTCCTACGAGAGGATGACTTCTATCATGTTCCGTGGGCCATATTTGGCTTTCTAGGTTGGTCCTGAGTTGGAAGTGGGTCGGGGAGAATTAGAGAAACCGGCAGTCAGTGACCTATCCCTGGGCATCCTGTGTTGATTGCTGCAGAGATGTACGCCAGCCTTCTGTGGTCCTAGGGGGTGTGTCCACACACGTTCAGCCTCTCGGGGAGACGCACGCGGTGAACACATTTCTCCATGGCTCCATCAGAGGACCAAGGAACACATGTGAAACAGAGGTACCAAGGCTTTAGAAGCCCAGAGAAAGCAGTTACCCACCCTACTCCAGAGTCTGAAGGGTCTGGCCTTTTGTGGAGGCTGCCAGTCGCAAGCAAGACTTACGGAGACAAGAAAGAGGTGGAGATGCTACAGAGTGAGGGCACAGCAGGGCCAAGGGCAGAGTCGGGGCAGGACTCCGGTGGTGGCTGTGCTCTAGGACCCACGTGAAGAGCCAAATGGAAGGGAAGACAGAGCCAGAGTTTGGGAAGGGAAGGAAAAGAGAGGGACAAGCTTAGTGCAAGTTTGAGTTTTGTAGCTATAGGGACAGAGCTGGCCACACGAGAAAGTCCTGTCCTAAATCAAGGAAACGGTGGCAATGAGAAGAATCCATCACCTTCTCAGAGCCTGGCCAGTGTGTGTTGCTAACAGCCCAAGCCTGTTGCTCAGAGAAGGATAACCTCGGTTTCCTCAGGTCGCAGCCCTGGACTCTTGGTACTCAGGTGGACTGGCTCAAAAACACTGCAGCCGCCCTAGTCCCGTGCACTGCCAGAAAACCGTGCCGTGAAAGACTCCCTTCTCCCCAGGTGGGCTGAACTCAAGCTTATGGGTGTTGCAGAACTCAAGCTTCAAATTTGAAATTTCTTTGACTTATTGTCTAATCACACACATGTTCAGTTGCTCAGTAGGATGGGCGGATCCACACTGGAGGGGGTGGCACTCAGGGCTGCGTCTTGTAGTTGGTTGGGGGCTCTCAGCCTCTCTCTTGCCTACAGTCTGGGGCCTGAGCTATTTATCTTGCCCCCTTTACACCTTTACATGCTACTCACTCACTCACTGGATATTTGCCCAATTTTTGACTTGGTGGTGCCATCAAAACTGCAGCCTGGTTACTAACCCCTGTGATGTCACTGGAAGATCACTAAAGCAACTTTCTGAGGATGAATGAGCTCCCACACAGCTTCCTAGGGATTGAAAACGTGCTGGTCCCGGGACTCCTTTCTTCTTGAATCCCATTCATCAGTGGCCACAGTCCTCACATAGACTTGATGTGGTTCTGCCTAGACTTAGGGGCCATTTTTATGAGCAAGTTTATTTCTGAAAGACAGAGTGTTGCCATGCTTATAAATAAGATCTGTGAGGACATCACATGGGCCCTTTCCCAAAGAATAGTGTCCTGTGTGGGAACCTGCCTGCCCATCCACTGGCCTTCACCCATGGTCCTGACACTGCATGGATGAACCTGCCATGAGCCTTGTCCTGCCTTGTATCACTTAGGTTATAACCTCCTCCACTGAAGGGAGTCGTCCATTACTTTGACAAGTGTCCATCAGGCACCTCTGAGGGGTCCAGTACCCCTCTAGGTTCTAGGCAAAAAGCCACAATAGTCAGATGCAACACTCCTTCTGTGGGATGGTGAGCTGGAGACACAGATGATGAACAGGTGGAGAAGCCCAAGCAATGTCCAAGAGAGGCCCTTGCTACTGAGGGAGACTAGACCACCTGAGGAGAGAGGACTTCTCTAAGGAGATGGCCTCAACCATGTAAGAGGAAGAGGCCACAGACCTGAAGGGAGCTAGGAGTAGCCATGAAGAGGACCGAGGTATGAACTGCATCAGAGTAGAGAAGAAAGCCACAGTCTGAGGCCTGGTGGGCAAGAGGAGCATCAACTTAACAGGAGTTTGGAGGGTGAGGGTGGAGAAGAGCAGAGAGATCAGAAAGCAAAAAGGAGTTTGAATATCCTTCTAATTGCACTGGAAGCCATGGGAGATTTTAAGGCAGGAAAACATTACAATCCAAAGTATGTTTCAGAAAGATCATTGGATTGGCTGGGTAGAATCAGGGCAGGACCACCCAGTGCTGAGAGAGCATCTGAATGGCTTTTTCCATGGCCAAGTTAATGACTAGGCTGAGCTGGAAACAGCGGGGAAGACAGAGAAGTGGACAAGGTCGGAGCCCATTTGGAAGCTCTGGGTTAGCAAGTCTTATGTATATGTGTACGTCCAGGGCTTTGCATGGTACAGCATGCACAGTGGGTAATCAATAAGTGTGGATTTATTTGGGATGTGTTGGACTGAATTAAACTGAAGAAAGATACACTGATTGGGCCAGTCAAATGTGAGTTTATCTTTAACTTAAAATTTTAACATCAAGCACTTTGGATAAAAGAGAAGCCACTCTTTTTCACTCTGCAGGAAGTTCAGATCTAAATCATATTCAAACCCCTCATATATATTATGTATATGCATATATCTAACAGCACTTATCTGATCATAAAAGGGCCCTTTAAACAAAGCTGCCAGTACTGCATATAACTTCCATTTCCAGCTGAATTCATTTCAACACTGGACAGATACCAAGTCAGGAAGGAAAACTAGAAGAAAGTCCTACGGCCACATCCTCACCAGGTCCTCATGCCATCCAAACCCCCAGAAGGAGGAGATAAACTACACTTTCTAAATTAGTTCTCCTTTTTGAGATATAGAGAACTTTGAAATCAAGAGATTGGCGGACTGGCCAAATCAAGCTATAAATTGGCAAAATCACCTATGCATTCTATTGAAAAATAGGTTGATACAAGGATTTGGCTGAGGACCCAGGAATATTTGACAGCCAGTTTCTGCAGAGAAAGAAATATGCACAAAGGATTCTAATTAAGGGAAAAAAAGTGCCACTTGATTAATCTCTGAACCTGGATCCAAATATATAGTACAGAGAACTTATATCATTTGGGGTAGCCATTCCCTAATGAAGCTATGCCAGGTACTATCTGCTGTGTGGCATTGACCTGACCCCAAGTTCATTTACATGTAGCAGATTATAAGACCAAGGAGTTAAAAGTAAGATAATGCCATGACATAGAGCTAGGAAGTTTCAGATCTGGAATCTGATTCCAAGCGTGTGTTCCATCTGATTCACTGTACTTTCCCTAAAAACTAAAAGTGGTGTTGTACCACCCCCAAATCATAGCCCAATACCATTCCAAGTAGTTCTCCCATAAAAGCTGACAGAGATGGGGTTTAATGCTGAGCCTATTGGGAAGAATGTGAGGCCTCCCACCAGCATCTCAGCAGGCAGATGTCCTGAGTTTCACTCTCCTGTCCCTGGTCACCCACCCAGAAGATGGAAGAGCACTTCCAACATTTCAAGGAATGTTAGGATATTCTGAGAAAAAGGGAGCTCACCTTCACTCTATGCTATTTAAGAAAATGATGGCTGACCAATTTATGATTTCCACTGTCATTAAAGGAAACCCGTGGGAACATCAACCCTAGATTTCTCTGCGTCTCACCTGCTCCAGGACAGCTCATGTGGAATGCCTGCATGCCCACGCATCTTGTGTAAACTTGGACTTCTCCACCTCCAACACAGGAGAAGAAGGCAGGCAGGCAGAAACTAAGGAAGAATGAAAGAAGAAGCGAGGAAGGGGAGGATGGAGAGAAGGGCATGGAAAAAGGAAGGACTTGACTTCGATCTCTTTCGATAATAATCAAAAGCTCATTTAACTCACCTTGATTGACACTCAGCTGGTAGCAGACCCTGTGCCTGGTTGCCCCCATGGAGACTTATAGATGACACCACCTCCAAAAAAAAAACACACAGAAGGAGCTGGGGTAGGGCCACATTGTATTGGGATGATTTTCCTGAAATTGAGAGTCCTAGCATACATACCCTGTGCGGCTGATCATTTTTCATAAATTCCCATTGTTTCATTTGCTCGACCCTAAAAAGTTATTGTGTTTTCTCCACTCCCACCCCATCCAATAAAATAAAACTAATATCATGGTGTCATTTGAAAATATATTTATGTTTGTTTTCCCTATAAAAAGAGATAATAATGTTATGTTCCAATAATATTAAGTTGCAATGTTATTTGCAAGATTGCAGAGCTTTTAATTTTTTGATTATTTCCACAGTGGGAGTTTCAGCTCAATTTCGATGAAGACACTTCTATCTGTTTCGGTTATTTTTTTATTACAGCTAGAAGCAACAATAATTGCCTTTAGTGTAGGAAAACATCACGGAGGAGACAATTGTTGTCCCCAAAGAATAAGATCATCAGGGCGAATTTTGATGTAAAAAATTTGTAAATTAATTGCAGAGTCCTATAAATATTATATTTCCTAAAATTGCATTGTTTGCGGTGCTCAAAGAACTCATCTTTTTAAATATTTCTTTTAAAGAAATGGATTTCTTAAGAGACACGGCAACAAAGTGCTAATAATTCCTATGCATATGGCATCCACAGGATGGAGAGAACGCCAGTGGAGATTACAAATCCAGCATCCATTGGGTTTACTCATTGGCTCTCAAACTTATTGGCTATTTGATCTTTATTAAGCAAAGTAATTCTAAGTCTCAGTTTCTGCTACTCAGAAAAGGCTGCTCTGAGATTATAGTAAATCATGTGTATGAAATGACTCGTTGCATAGTCTGGCCTAAAGGAAGCACTAAATTATGGGCAGCTCTGACACCAGGATGTGTTCAGGCTGCCTGGTATCATTAATTCAGCATGTGTTGAGCACCGACTGTATACCTGCTCCCACCACTACTACAGGTACTGGAGGTTGACGATGAAGATGATGGCAAAGGTTCTGATGAAGATGCCAGTCTGGTGTCACTAGAATACGCACTGCCATGAACTGGTGAACCCTAATGCAAAAGATCCCAGAGTGAACTCCTGTAGTACTCAGGCATGCCTATAAAAATTAATAACAAAATTATTCTCTGCATGGCCCCTGTGTGCCAAGTGCCATCGTCCTCAACACATATACCCAAGACCCACTTTCCTTTTGATTACCTGCCTTTGTTATAAAAGTTGGAAAATGTAAACCTTAAATTTCCCAGCCTCTCTTGAAGCTAAAGTCTGCTGGATGACCCGGATCTGGCCCTTGAAACATAAGAAAATATCTGATGAAGATCTCTGCAGGACTTTTGCTTTTATTTTACAGGGATGATCTCATCCTGGTTTTCTCACCCTATACAACATTTGTATGAGACGTGGAGAGTGACTGGAAGACAGGCAGCAAGAACTCCGCATCTACACGTCACTGGGATTTAGCACTGAATCTGGTACACAGTGGATGCTAAAAATCATGGTGGAAGGATGGAAAGAGGGAGGAAAGGAAGGAAGGGGGAGGGGAGCCCACGAGATATGGGGTATAAATGTGAGCTGAAACTGACCTAAAACAAAGACCTTCTGTAGATGATGATGATTATTACCATAATTATTTATTAATTTGCATGGTAATTCCAGTTATTTTATATAGCTACAAGGGAGCACATAAAGTTTCAGTGGAGAAATCCTTCAAGCTGCATGAGGGTTTTGGGAGCACTCTATTCGAACATGTGCAGGGGAATGACTACCACTTGCCTGAGAGACGTGACTTAGGAAAGTGAGCCCGCCCAAGAATGGTACATGAGCAAGAGAAATTTTTGGAATAAACAAATATTACGTTTTGGATTAAGGAGATTCATTTCTTCCTTATATAATCCAGTTCTCCATAAACTATATTATGCAAGCCACACACAAAAATATTTTCAGCACTGAAAAAAATACTCGAGACATCTAGCTCAGACTGAAGTCCTTCACAATGTGCCTACTTGCCCCCAAGTTAATCGTTGCTATATTTTAAAACTCTCCCTCTGGATGTCTTCCTGTGCATTTGCTTACACGTGATATGACAGCCATAGCAATGGGTCCGTGTGTGCATGTGACATAGCTTCATATGAATGGGGTGGAGGGTTGCATAGTGGTCCGCACTTAGTTTTACTGATTTTTGACACATATTAAGGCAGTTTCTCAACATCTGCACACAGAAAGACCTGAGGAATTTAAACTGATGTGCAGGGTTCTATATTGAGGACATAACTTAGTTTGAACAGGGCCCTTCTTCCGGGCACAGAGGAGGTCCACGCCGGGCTCAGCCTCATACCCCGCTAGCAGGTCCATGGTGTCCACTCACACTCTACCAGTGCTTGCTACTCTTACTCAGTAACATTTTTCCAATCTGATGGGAAGGTGGATTTTATGTCACTCTTCTTGTCACTTACATTTGCCGGATGTTTTCTTAGGAAAGTCAATTTTCACATGCTTCTTGGCCTGTTGGATTTCCTGTACTCTTCAGGGCCAGTTTAGGCTTTTGGTCTTTTTGTTGTTATTTTTATTTTGCTTATTGACATGTGCTCTGCAGGTATTCAGACATTTGATATCATTCCTTTATATTTTTAATATATGTAGGGTGGTATTTTCTCCTAGATTACCATTGGTCAATTTTAACTTTTTTAATATATAGTCTTAAATATTGATATTTTCAGATAGACCAGTCTTTCCTTTTTTTTTTCTTTTTCTTTTCAGTACTTGAACCCAGGGTCTCACACACATGAAGCAAGTGCTCTACCACTGAGCTACCTTCCCAGCCCAATGATCTTGTGTCTTGTTAAAGAGACATATAAACATGAAGGCCCAGAACATATTCACCTCGGTTTCCTTACAGTGTAAGTGACAATATGAAAATAATTTTTGTGCAAGGCATTTTCCTAAATGGCTTTAGATCTGTCCTGGCATTAACAAATTTGAAACTACTTTGTTAAGGCCCTTGTATTAAAAAAATATATAAATGAATAAACTCCTGTTTGTGTTTGAATGGATTGAATTAAAATTATAGAAAAATTATGGAGAATGTCGACGTTGATCCTTCCCACTCACCACCATAGTGTTTTCTCAATTTATCCAGTTCCCTTTCATGCTCCTTATTAAAATACTATGAATTTTTTGAAGTGATTGAGCACGTTTCTGTTGAAGTTCAGCACTGAACGCTTCCTCAGTGTTCTGGCTCCAGGGGAGTACTGCGGTTGGCTTTAAAAGGCTCATTGACCTACCAACAGCAAACTGTAACATTGCAACTTTTGGCTGATGTGAGAGGTCTGGCCCCTCCTTTGCTAGTCCTGGCAGTTAATCAGCTGGTTCTCTGTGACCAACGCTTGCAAATTATGGCAGAATCACTGCTGTTAATAGACTGTAGTTAACTTATTTCCTTTTCTTATTTAACTTCAAAGTCTAGGACTTTGTTGCCAATTCACCTCTTCCCCCATCACTAGAAGGGCATCCTCCACTAAGTGATTAACATGTATTTACTGTGTGAGTATAACAGAATGGCACTGTGTGACAGTTTCTCTACTGAGGGCCACATGATGGTGATTCATGATAATTATGATTGAGAAAGGTTTCTGTCATCTCAAGGATGCTAGGATTTTTCTTTATCCCAATTTATAGGTCATTTTATTAAATGATTTTCAATTTTAAATTACTTAGATAATTTATTTTTATATCATAGACCATTAATAATTATTTGGACAGATTTTCCACTGTTGAATACATTTTGGATTCTTTAAATAAACTTTATCTGGGTGTGATATGGAATTTTTAAATACATAACTAGAATCTCTCTTTTTCTAAATTCTTTACCAAATAATTAAATTCAAACTACAAATAATTATATCTACTGTAATCTCACTAAATTTTTTAAAAGCATAAAACAAATCTTAGAAGAAAATAAACAAAATGTAAAAATGTTCTCCCCTGATTGATGGAATTATTGGAGACTGTCTTCTTCCCACTTTTTTGTTTGCTTGTTCGTTTTTTGGATCCATTGCTTCAAGACTTTAAACAAACTGTAAAAAGATCATTTTTTTTCTTTAAAAAGTACCTGAGCTTTTAAAATCGAACAGGCCAGGACTTCATTTCTGCCTCCACCACCTCACAGTCAGACTTGGCAGAGAGGCTGCCACACCAACACCTGCTGCTCACCTTGCTGTGGGGGCAGGTGAGTATAAGATGACATTACAGGTGTTTCTTCTACAAATGGTCATCGTTACCTGTGGTATTCGGTCAAATCCGTGGCACAAAATCAAAAGCAAACAAAAAACCCTGATATGTATGGCCTTGTTCAGGTAAGGAAACAGGGTGAAAGACTGAGTTTTTCACTTTTCTGTCTAAAGTTTTGTAAATAGTCTAGGCGCACCTCCAACTCTGCATAGGTTGAGTGGGAGATGAGTCCACCTGGACCTCAAAGCCAATAGATCTTCTTTCCATTTAAAATCCTGAAATCTTTCTTGAGATGCCATAGAAAAGATTAGCTTAGCTTTTTCACTTCAGTTATTTTCATCTGCAAAGTGGATACAATCAAAGCACTTAGTAAAAGTTTTTGGTGAGGATTTGCAGGAATAGCTAGCTGTTATTATTATTCACCTGTAATAATGAATGACCATTTTTGAGTTCTTACCAAGTGCCAGACACCACTTTAAGTACCTTTCATGCAAATACTTCTTTTGGGGCTCTAGGAAAGATGCCCTTCCCATCCCTGCTTTGCAAATGAATAAATTAGGCATAGGGTTCAGAGAAATCCCTCACAGTTTTCGGCAGTAGAACTCATCAGTCAGAGCTCTGTAACAGACCTGCAAGCATCAACCAGTGCTTGGGAAATAAAATCAGAGCAAGCCAAATAAGATAAGGCCCCATGTAACTTCTGCATCCAGACCAAGTTTTACTTATTAAAAACTTGAAGCTACTTTTTAAATGGTCATTTCCGCTTGGTTGGAGAAATTCTCAGCCATTGGCCAAGTGTTGGTGGGTTCCCAGGGCCTAGGACAATTATATAAAGCACTTGGCTTGGGTTGGCCTCTCACCCTGTCCTGGCTGGTGAACCCCCATGGCCGGCATGTCCAGAAGTCTGCATGCAGAAGTCCTGGTTGTATTTCCTAGAACAAGTCATGCAAGGACTCAGTAACATGGAATTTTTACAAAAAAACAAGTTTTTATAAATACAAAGGTAAGCTGAAAATTTTTGTCCTATTTTTTTTAAAGATGGTTCTAGATGCCAAAACATGGAAATGTGTTGACTTGAAGATGGACATTTTTATTTTTAAAATCTAAAAATGAATCCCTCTGCTTCTCATTGCCAAGTTTAAGATTCTGTTTCACAGTAGCTCCAATTGCTGAGACTTTTCCAATATCTGCTGGAAAATGCTTGGGGCCTTCTGAAACTTGTAGCCTGCATACTTTGAGGGCAAGTTGCATTCTGATATAGATGTTAAAATAAGAACTCTGAGAGTTTTAGAAATCTACTGAAGGAGATTTTGATTAGAAAATGGTTATTCCATTATCAATGGGATGGAAAAAGATTTCTTAATAAATGACCCCTTTTAAAGGCCAAACAAAAGAGTCTGGGGCTTAGATTCCATTAACCTACATTCAGAATATCTCACATTCATATTTTTAATGCAAATGATTTCTGCCTCTCTCTTCTCCCAGAGTACCTCGTGCATGGCTTGATCCTAGCCGTGCCCTGATGTCGTTGATGTTTTCTCTTGTTTGGGGTTTTCAGTGTACTTTCCCATGAGTTGGTCTCCCCAGCTCCATCAAGAAGATGTGGAATTGAATCATTTCTATTTCTCCAGCAACTGTCCTAGGACCTGACACCTTCTATTTCCATACGGCGTTTGAACTTCCCCAGTTCAAAGAGTGACCTGTCCGGCCACTAACAGGGCATTCCGGCTCTGTCCCTTCAGTGCCCTGTTCAAACACACGGGAAGACAGAAGCAGGAAATCTTGGGAGTATTTTCCTCTCCCAACCCTGCGTGCACAGCCTCACCTCTCAGGCTTCCTGCTGCTGCGTCCCAGGGGTTGTCTCTTCTGTGGCTCAGAAGAAAGCAGCTGCTGGAAGGCTCTGGCTCCTTCTAGAACTGGCTCAGGCTTTGTGAGCCTCAAGGCCCTGGGAACAGCATGTCACCTCCTGAAGCCTAGATGCCCTCATTTTTAAAACAGGAATTCTGACGTAGTCCTGTGGGTCTCAGATGCATCACGGCCAACTGATGAGTTACCGTTAGAGAAAGTCCACGGTGGCAGTCGCAGAGGGCTGGACCACGGGGGTCACCTTGACAGGACAGACTCCATTTTCCACTCAGGAGTGTGGCGTCCTGCAGGAGTAGGAAGAAAAGATGCAAATGATCAGAAAACATTGCTCCGCCCTGCAGAGCTGCTCTCCTCCTGCTCTTAGGTGTGGGCAGGGCTGCTCAGGAAAGTTCGGCCACTTCTCTACAGTCGCTCATTAGTTAGGATGACGTGCCCAGGGTCAGAGCCACAATTCCTGACAGCCCCGGTGTTAACCCCGTCAGTGACAGCAGCAGCAGTCACACAGGTTACAGGATGCTTCCAGGGCATTCCACCTGGAGGCTTTCCAAAGGCAAGCTCGGGCACTTCTGAAGAGGACCAAGATGACCAGAGGTGGCAGACACATTCCATCAGAAAAAAATAAAGGAGCATCTTGGTTTTTTCCACAGTAAGGAGCCCCTCTGCAGCAAGGAGCGTCAGTTCTCCATTGACCACAGTGGTGTTTCCTTTGCTAATATCATTGTTCAGGTACGTTATCAAATTTTAAAAAAATCAGTTTGGATTTACAAAAAAAAAAGACTAAGGAAGTGATTAAGATCACAAAGACCTTTAGATAAATGGCTAAGTTTTGCCAACCTCATGCAAACAAATCTCCATTAAATCTTCATTCAAACTTGAAGACGGAGACATTGTTCAGCCCACCTTTTCATGAGGGGACCATACTCAGGCAAGAGATGGACGATGTTCAGTTACTAAGGCACACATGGAATTGTAAGAGCCACTGTAACCAGAGGCAGGATTTCTAATTTCAGCACTGGTGGGGATGACGTCAAGCCTCTCCTGGCTGCTTCCACTCATCTATGAGTCCTGTTCCATTGGACTGCCATCTCCCCAAGGCGATGGGTTACCTTTAGTGGCTCTGAAAATAAGCCATCGTGTCCCGACTTGAATTGTCACCTGCTCTCTCCCTCAGCCTGTTGAATCATGACTACCTTTTCTTTGCAAGAAAAATGTGGAAAGAGTTTTCATCTGAGACCCATCTCTCAAGCCTCAAGTTTGAGGATGGAAACTAGGGGTGTGGAGAGGTACTGCCCCGAGAGGGGAGTTTCTATCTGGGGGGAAGTCAGTCTCCTCAGTTCAAAGAAAAGCATATTCCAAAAGGTGGAGGGGGGTTAATACACACAATACAGGCAGCATCTTGAACATCAGATATCCCCAGAAATGAAATGCTGATCTATGAGTAAAGAAATCAGAACCATATGGCTTCTCCTCCTTAATTGACATATGGGTTTTACAAAATAGAGAAAAACACACTTGGCAAAATGCATTTCAAATTTTACTCAAACCACAAAACTTTAAAAATATCTTAACATGTCTAATGAACCCAAAATGTGTCCTTGTTCACCCACATCAATCTAACACCGTTTTAGCAAACATCCTTACCTTCTACGTGCCAGGCGCGCTCACACAGACACATAGAAGCTGGGACGAGGAAGCACGTACATGCCAAGAACAGGGTCCTGAGCTGTGTTTGTGTGACAGGCCACCAGGCCTCAGAGGAGAAGGGAGAGAATGAATCTCAGACCCAGGGCAAAGGGTGGGTCTGAGAAGGGCTGCGAAGAGGAGGGGACCTTTCCATCAGGCCTTCCTGGACTAGGAGCCTTCCAAGCAAGAAAGGTGGGGAGAAGGTTGGAAGCCACAAGGTTAGCAGGGACAAAGGCCTAAAGACCCAGGGAGGCCAGGGATCCGAGCTGCCCAGAAGACTGCAGCCCAAGGGCTGGAACCTGTGCAGGAGGACCCTGGCCAGAGACAGTCAGACACACTGGACAGTCAACACCACCCAGGGAACTGGCACTCAAATATCTCAAGAACGTGAGAGTCGCGGGAAATAAAAGGACAACTTTTTGACTATAAAATAATGTATACTTGTGACTTTTTTAAGTGCATTTTCAGTTTCCATCTCCCAGATAAATTTGACTTAAAGAAGAACCACTGCTTCCTATGTAACATTCTGGAACTTTCTACATGGCTATCAGAGGATGCGTGTGTTCATATTCTTAGAGGTAGAAACCTTATTGTACTTAATATTGTAGAGGAGGTTTAAGCAGAGCTGTGACATTAGCAGAGATGTACTTATGAAAAATCTCAAGCGCCTCCAAGGACACCTAACAAATGCTGTGCCCGTGCGTGGATGGTACCACATGGCAGCGCAGGAGCGTCCAGTTGGGTTACGCCCCCTCCCTGCATGCTTCTGAGATCTTCCTCAGATCCAGACTTTTATGAAATGTCTTTTACTCTTTTTCTCCTACTGTGCTATTTACTTCCATTCATAGAGTAGCTTCAGTTCAATAAATGATGTGTTTGCCATCAGAACAATTTGATTCTCGTTCTAATTATAGCAACAAGCTGCTTCCCCTAAGCATATTATGGGTGTTTCATTATTTTAAATTGTTATCTTCCATATTAATTACAGAAACACTTGATCTTTTCTGATAAGCAGGCAGCTGCAAATTCCCTTTTTATGTCTCATTGTAATAGGTGAGTCATCAGGTAAGAATTAAATCAAATCCTAATAGGAGGCAAGAAAGAAGCACATTTAGGGTGCTTCTATTGCCAAGTGGAGGCACTATCTCTACTTGGCAGGGACTTGCTGCTTTCCTGGGGCTGCCTGGCTCTGCCGCAGGCAGGTCACACCCTCAGCCACTCCTTGCTACTGACCAAGGTCTCCTAAGAGCTGCTCCGAGGAAAATGGATAATTTGTACCAGGAGCAGATCCGTCCTGCCGTGGGAAGGCAGAGAACTGACCCAGGAGGTAAGGCTGGTGGGACATGGTTCTGGGAAAGCCACTCCCTGCAAGGAGAGAGGCCAGAGGTTTACGTGACTCAGCTGAGATGTCACCGATTGTAATCAGAAGGGGACAGGTGGGGCCATCCTAAGTCAGCCCAGAGCCTGAACACGCTCAGACAGGTCTCCGGCCCTCCCTTCCCTGCGGAGGCCCACTCCCATGTCAAGGCTGACTTGGGGGCAGAGGCCACCTGATTCTCAAATAGTGCCTTCCATTTGGTGTGACCTTCCAAAGCTCAGGTGCTCAGCTGGGCCATCGCCCACCGCCCACTGCACATTGCATTTCTGTTCCATCTCGAGGTGGAAAGAAAGGCCGAGAGAAATTGTATGATGAGCACAGGATAAAAAAAAAAAAAAAAAACCACAACGTGAGAGGAGACAGAGATTAATAAAATAGAGGAAAACAAGATCACAGCAATGTGCGTTAGACAGCTCTTCATTGATGTTCAAGTTGAGTCAAAAATTTAGATCTGAGCTTCCCAGCAGGGAAAATGAAGCAGGAAACAGTCTGTTATAGGATCTAGGGAGGAAAAGTATATAACAAGTCACTCCAAAGAGTTCAAGTCTAGAATAATTTTCTCCAAGCTGGCCTCATAAAAAGATGCGAGAGCTGTAAGTGGAATTGACAGCCTCCCCCTGCAATTCCTCGAGGTAAGCCCTTTCCTGCAGTCCTAAGCCAGGCAGAGGTTAGAACAACAAGGGCATCAAAGGCCCTCCACGGGGACATGCCCCCAAGCCCCTGGTGGTCTGCATTGGTTTGACCTTGAATAAGGTTGGATGTGAAATGCTTCTGCCACAGAGAATGTGAAAAGAAACAAACAAACAAACAAAAACTCTCAGGAAGACTGAAATTAAGCACGCAGGGAACAGAAGAAGGGACCCTTAGTACAATATCAGTGTGTAAAAAGGAGGAAGGCTATGCAAATCTCTTCCCTGCATATTATCACGCCCACCCTCAGGTACCAGTGTAGCCCCGCGGCTCTGGTCAATTAAACTCTCGGCCAGGATGGAAGTGGCGGCATCTGCACCGTCCAATCTGGCAGCCACCTGTGGCGACCAAGCTCTTGCCACGTGGCCAGTGCAACAGGAGAACCAGGTTTCTAATTTTATTTTATTTTAACTCATAAGCATAAAGAGCCGCATGGGGCGGGCTGACTCTGGACTCCGCGTTGTGCTTCTTGGAGCTTCAGTTTTCCATCACTTCAGTGAAGAAATAAAAAATCTTCCTTTCATCTCCTGAAAGTTCCTGGAGCTATGCCTGCAAATGCAGCCAGCGCAAAAGTCTCGGCCACGCATGTGTGAACGTGGAGACACAGGTCTAAACGGCTGGACAGCAGAGCCAGAAGGAAGCGGCCTCAGGGGAGAGGTCATCCAAGAAGACTGTCCCTGTCTGTGCTTTCTGAACATCAGGAAGGCATTGACATTGGACATGTCAAACTTAGCTTTTAGTAGAGTTTAAGAACAACCTGGCGTACAGTTGTTTTCATGCCCCCCACCCCCGCCTTCATTCATTTCGTCTATGGACACCTACCAAGTGTCCACAGTACCCTGGCCTTGGGGGTTCCCTCAGTCTGGATGGTGCTCCCCAGACCTGCCTTGCACCTGCTCCCAGCTCTCATCTCCAGGGAATGTCTGATCCAAGCCCCTGAGCCCACACCGCTGGGCATTGCTGGAGTGGTCTTTCCACAGGCAGGCAGAAACTCCTTGACCAATCTTAGTTGAAGCTACAGCTGTCATCTCCTCATAAAAACCTCGAGCCACGCTGAAGGGCGGTGTCTTGCAACATGTGCATGTCAAAGGCATAAAAGATATGAAACACACCTAACAACCCAAGGGCGAGTCTGAGGCCTCTCAAGGGAAAACCCCACTTCATGCCATCTGCTGGGTCCTCTCACAGGGGGTCGCTGGTCCACTCTTCCTGAGTCCCGACCTTCCTACAGAGCCGATGCTTAAAAGTGACACCTCAGACCTCAACAGCTCATTGCGCTCTGTGTAAGCCACACAGAGGCGCCTGATCATCCTTAGGAGACACTAGAAACTCTTCAAAGGTCATCCCAGGCCCTTCTTCCCCCAGCCTTGCCCGGGGATTCCAGCTCTACCTGTCCGCTGCCTGCTCCCTGCTCCCGATCTCTGGTCTGCCTGCCTCTCTGGGCCCCTGGGCATGCCCCCACCCCTGCACTCTCCCTCTGATCCTTCTCTCTAGCCCTTCAGGCCCTGCCCAGCCCCACCTCATCTTCTCCAGTAAGCCCTGAGTCACAGGACCCATCCAGTCACGCTACCTGCCGTAGGAGCCCATGCAGAAGCCAGCACTTCTCCAGAAGCCTTGGTGTCATGCAGGACAGACCCCAGTTAAGGTGGCCACTGCTGTGTTTCCGTGTTTCAGATGGGGAAACTGAGGAGGAGGAGCTGCAGGGACGTCCCCAGGGCAGCACAGTTCAAAGTGTCAGAACTGTGGTCAGACGTCTGCAGAATGGAATCAGAATTAGGTCTCCACGTCTCTCTGCTGCCAGGACCAGCCAACAACTGGCACAAAGAGATCCGTAGGTGACAGTGAGCCTGACCTTGACAGAAAAGAAAAGAAGCTGAGGGGCCCCCTGGCCAGGCCTCTGGAGACCTGACTCAGAGCAGCTACATGGGACGCGTCACCTCATCACCGTGGACCCCGAGCCCAGAAGAGTGAGGAAGCTCAGCATCCTGCATGCCCCCAGCCCCAGCCCAGCCCACCAAGGGGTCTGCCATTCTAACCTGGTCCGTCCAGGGGGTGCTTCCTTTGGAAAGTCCCCCGATGCCCGACTTTCTCAGTGGCCTCTCCCAAGGCCTCAGAATCCCTTCGCTGCCCGTTCACATTCACATTCATGGAGCCTGTTTTGACGTCAACCCCATGCTTCTCCAAGACCTGTTTCATGGAGTCCCCCCCAAGACCGGGAGGTCAGTGCCATCATTCCCATTTGCAAAGGAACAGCAAGTCTCAAAAAGATTCATATCACGCAGCATGATTGTGGCAAAGTAAGGCTTCGATTCCAAGCTGACCTTCTTATACCAAGGAGCAGGCGAGAGGCACAGTGGCCAGGGCACCGATGGCGACCAACAAATGAGGCCAGGAGGGACCGTGCCACCATTTTCCAGTTATTTATTTTCTTTTTTGTGAGTTTTCCCATAAACCCGTGGTACTTCTTGCGGACACAGGGTGCAAAACACACGCAACTTTCCTCTCTTTAAAATGGGGACCATGCCCACCTTGTAGTGAAGCTGTCGGGTCACATCCGTTTACACGCATCTCGAAAAGTGAGCTCTGAGATTCTTGCCTGGTGGGTGGTGAGGAAGAGGAACGGTCTCTGCTCTGCCAGTTCACATGGAGGAACGAGGTGGATCCTCAGTGTGCGTGAGGACAGCTCTCCCTGGCTCAGTTTCCTGGGCGGCACTGAGTGGGTTGTGCGAATCACTCCAGCACCACGTGGTCCCCAAGGAGCTTCTATCATTTCATAATGAAAACATAGATTTCATCTTTACTTGACATGAACCTCTGTGGCTTCCCGTATTGTTCGTGTAAGGCGGTCTTTCCTTGTACACCTCCATGTGCTCTCTTGTATTTTCCTTGAATCTCCCCTGGTTCCTGGCGTATTTCACTTTCCTCTAAACTCTGCCGTGGGTGGTCAGTGCAGGTAAGGTTGCAAGGACCATCAGAGTCAGGGAGACAGCCTGGGGTGGTGGGGACTGGGGCAAACTGAAAGAGCATGCTCTGTGGGTAGGACACAGCAACAGCGGGTGGTTTTCTCTGATTTCTGTATCTTCCTCCTTTTAAAGAAATTCAGGCGATAAAATCCTGTAAGTGAAACCTGAGCTGAGTATCTTGGCAACTAATTCAAATTTGATTTCATAGATAGATAGATAGACAAGAAAGAGCTAAAGAAAATTTTCCCATGAGTCAGAGATTTCTGCCTATGGCCTCTAGTGCCACACTGACAGCTGCCCTAATAGCCCTCCTCGCCTGGGCGACCCAGCTTGCCTACCTTCCCAGTCCGCACATTCACTTCCTGCCTCTGATTTGGCTGGAAGCTCCTTGTGGGCCACAGTGGTGCTGGAGTGGCTTGCACAGCCCACGCAGTGCTGCCCAGGAAACTGAGCCAGGGAGAGCTGTCTGTCCTCACGCACGCTGAGGCATCCACCTCGTTCCTCCATGTGAACTGCCAGAGCAGAGGCCATTCCTCTTCCTAACCACCCACCAGGCAAGAATCTTAGTACACACTTTTCGAGATGCATGTTATCTCATGTGACCCAACAGCTTCACTACAAGGTTGGCATGGTCCCCATTTTAAAGATAGAAAAATTGAGTGTTTTGCACCCTGTGTCTGCATACAACGCTGTCTGCTTAACTCCAAAGAGCACCTTTCCCTTTACCTTATGCCCATGCAAAGGCTGACATTTTCTCAAGGATTTTGTTTGAAAAGAAGTGTTAAATGGTTAAATGGCCTTTCAAAACACACAGGCAGAGAGAACAGCTCAGATGCTGTGCGGTGACTACAGCGCACCCTACGCGGCGCAGGAGACCGCTCACAGACAAAAGGTCGGAGCTGACTGCTTAGGTACACAAGCAAAAGTCTCCCTTTAAAATGCTGAAAGGCAAATCAAATCCTCTTGGTATGATTCCAATTCAGAGACTCTTTAAAGAGAATTTTTCTACTAGCCAGGGCATGTTGAAGAAGTACACAGAGAACATGTGACAACCACCAGCCCAGCTGGTCAATTGAGGCCTGTCCCTCAAGAGGGCGTGAGTCAGGGTCACTGCAAGTCAAAGGGGTACACAGGAGCCTGCATGTTCCCCCAGCCTTGTGAGCCTCACCCAACCCCTAGGGGTCTCCGAGAACAGCCACTACAGAGCAGAGGTTGCTCCAGGGAACGATGGAGGAGTCCCAGGTCCTAACTCAACAGTCCTCTAATAGCTATGTGACTTTGCAACAGCCCTTTAGCCTCTCTGGACCTCTGTGCTATTACAGTGTGAATATGCCCTGGTAGGGTGCAGAGGGACCCCACTGTGTAAGTTATGTGTCCAACACTGAAGCTCTAAGAGTCGATTGAATTTTCCCTTATCTTGAGTTCTGACAGTGGCCTTATCCAGGTGGTCTTTTTGTTTTGTTTTGTTTGAAATATTCTTCCTCCTAGATCCCCAGGATGGAAACCAGGGGCCCATCTTTTTGTTTTCTTATTTATAACTATTTTAATAAAACAATAATGGGAAACATGTCTAGGCACTTCCTGTCTATTCATTCTATCAATCTTCACAGCACCTACAGAGCAGGTACCTCAGGGAGCCTGGGACAGGAAGTGAGCTGCCCAAGCCACGTGGCTAGGCTAGTAAGTATTAATCTGGGATTTGAACCCAGGTCCATGTGGCTTCATAGAAGGTGTTCTTTACTACTGTACCACACTTACCTAGGAATGTTTGGGAACTTCCAAAGCCACAGTGATAGCCCACAGCAGCTAATTCATCATCTCTGGGCTGTGCAGGTACCAGCATGTCCAGAAGCTCCCCTGGTGATCCCAATGTGCAGACAAGTTGGTGCCATCCTAAAAAGCCTTCCTCTGCCCCAGTGAGTGGGCACAAGCTCATTAGGTGGTAGGGAGCAATGAGACTTTGGGACATCAGATCTCATTTTGCATGCTAGCTCTGCCCCTTACCACACTGCACTTCCAAGGACACCTAAGTCCACCTCCTAGACTGCCCCAGCTCAACTTTACTCTTCAAGCTCAGCAAACTTGAATCAATCACCCAATACTTCCAAGGCTTAGTTTTCTCTTCTTTAAAATGGATTTCTAATGCTTATCCAAATAGGGTTCTTACAAAGAATCAACAAAGTATGAAGGTATCATTAACTGCTCCATGTAGAAAAGCATATGTTGACTCTAAATGACCACACACCTCCAGCAACCTCAGAGAAACACACACACACACACACACACATACACACACACCCCATCACCAGCATGAAGATGAATGCAATCTGATTTCTGTATTAAATATTAAATCTTCTCTAACAACTGCTTTTCATTTGCATTTTATAAAGGAATCATCAGAATCTCCCTTTCTGTTACTCCATAGATATTTGTCTTTATTTAAATGCAGAGAAAAGAAGGCCACATTGACTTAAGATGTTTTCCTGCCCAGAGTGACAAGAAGCAGCGAAGGTGTTTTCATAAATTTGAAGAATAAAAGTGTTTTCATTTTCTTGTTGCTATAATAACCTGCGAGAGAGAGAGAGAAATGAGAGTCTATTTTCTACCTGAAATTGCTTTCCTCAATCCCAGGCTCACTGTTCACACTTGTTGGCTATTATTGCAGGGTTGCTAATGAGCATTGACCCTCCACCAGCTCTTGGAGTTGGCATTCTTTTAAATACAATGGTGATGTCTCAAATTACAGGGAGGTTTCAAATAGGAGGATAATGTCTGCTTCACTGGGGTGGCACTGTTCATTAAAATTGTCTTTTTGCCTATATAGTTAATGGAATCACCCTCTTTCAGGTTTAATATTTTATTCTTTCAACGTGCTAGAATATGGCTGCTCTTCATGATCATAGCTCTTTGGTCCCTCTAAATTGGTCACTTCATGATGAAGAATCCTCTTCTAAAAACTGCTTCAGTGTGTTTTCCACTGTCAATCCTCAGCCTTGCAAGTCATTGGCTCTGTCTCTCAAGTTCCTCCGTTCCTGGCTGTCACCGAGCCTGACCTGCTGCACGGCACCGCCCCCCCCTCTGCTGCCAGAGGGCTCTTCTCGGCACAGCCCCAACATGGACTGCTGGTTCTCCAATGTGCACAGGAAGCAGATGCCTGGGTCCTTCAGGGACCTGACTCTCCACCAGCTTCCGTGGGCTCCAGGAGTGGAACTGTCCCGCATTCTCTGGAATGACCTTCTCTCACTGGGGTGGCTTTGCCCATACTAGGAAAGGAAGGTCACACATTGTGGTTTCTTGGGCAGCTATTGTGCACTGAGGACTTCATAGGTCTCTACCTCTACATCCTTCTTCCTCCAACCCCACGCCCAGGCATCCCTTAAAGGGAAATGCAGCAACCCTGGAGGAGTCATCAGCGTTCCTAGCTGCAGAGCCTGAGGAGGGGTTCTTTTGCAAGTGGCTCATGGTGGGAGAGCTCTCAAGTGAAACCTGTGAGGAAAGTGACCAGCAAGATGGTGTAGGAGGACATGAGATTCCAGCCGAAGTCCAGTCCTTACCCGGCCCTGTGGGAGCCCTGAAGCAGGGGCTGTCCTGCCTGGAAATCAGAGCCCAGGCTTTTATGCTCCCTATCACAAAGTCCTTGGCTCACAGGTGGGGGGAATGCAACTTCCTGGGTGTCATGGGGCTAGGCAGCTCCATCTGTGTCCTGTAGAAGTATGAAGCTATGAGCCATCAGCAGCCAGCACCTAATGACAGCTCAGAGATGGCTACACCAGTTGGGTAGAAGTGATCTGGGGACCAGTGCAAACTGTGTTTCCATTATTTGTAGGTGTGTGTATGTGTGTGTACCTTTCTTTTCTGTGGATCCCTTCTAGTAGCCTATTACACTCTTGTAGCTAGTGAATGCATCTTTTTCAAATTAAATTCTGAGACTTAGGCCAGTATTTGCCGTATAGGAGGGTCATGGTGTTGTTTGGA
Organism: Marmota flaviventris; assembly: GCF_047511675.1. NCBI lineage: Eukaryota > Metazoa > Chordata > Mammalia > Rodentia > Sciuridae > Marmota > Marmota flaviventris. The sequence continues at coordinate 7,919,927 of NC_092499.1, read as the reverse complement.
ACATATGAGTATTTTGTTTTCAATGAACAGCCTATGCTCATTAAAGAGTGGCTCTAGGTTTGGAGAATTTAATAAGCTACCAGATATAGTTATAAGCTTCCAAAGGCTTGCTGTCAACTCAGGGAGATGGAGATCCTCAAGCTAAAATCCATAATTGTCCATCTTCACAAGATCAGGTTCAAAGAATGGAGCACACAGTACTGAGCACCAACTCTGTGTGAGTGCAGTGTAAGCACTTGTCTCTTGGAACATGAGCAAAAATTAGTGTATCTTTAACCAGACTGTTGATGAGCAGATACTCAGTCTTACCCACTGCCCTGACTTCTAGAGGAGAAAGATCCCTGCATGCTAAATCACATCAAGTGTTCTCCTCTGAGGTAAAGAACTTGTAAATCAGATAAGAAAGAGAAAAATATAGAAAATTCTAGAAAGACAAATGATCCATATAATACAGAGCAGAGAGAGTCGGCAGAGGGAGAGAGAGAGAAGCAAGCTATGTGGGCTGGGTTTTGAATTGCAAGCAGAGGAGAAAAAATGTTGAGAATAAGCTATTGGGGAATTTTAAGTGCAATCATGATGGGAAAATTAGAATTGTGGATATTTGATATGTATTAAGTATGTAGTCTTCAGATTTCTTTGATATTTTTAAGAAGATAAATAAAATGGGAAGTGCTTTCAGCTATGTTTTAGTTGCTGGCATGTGTATGTTTGAATGCAGCCCAGGGCAAGAACATACCATGAAATCCTGGGAGTTTCTGGTTGTGCACACCATATCCAATGGCTATGGCCTGAATGTGTGTCCTTAAATTGGTGTTGAAACTTAATCAACAGAGTGATAGTGTTAGGATGTGGGCCTTTGGAAATGATGAAGACATGAGGTGGGGGGCTCTCTTGGATGGGATCAGTGTCCTTCTAAAAGAGGCTCCAGAGAGCTGCCCTGCCCTTCCACACAGCAAGAAAATGCCGCCTATCAACCAGGAAATAGGCCTTCACCAGACACCAAGTCTGCCATGTCCTTGACCTGGGTCTTCCAGATCCTTCCAGAACTGTGAGAAGTAAATTCCTGCTGTTTATAAGCCATTCAATCCCAGGTATTTGATTATAACAGCCCAAATGGACTAGGGCACTCTACGGTTATTAAACTCATTTTAATGATAAAATGACCGAGACTCCTAACGTCATCCACGTGGTAACTGTCAATTTCAAAATTCAGCACCAACTTTGTCAGACTCCAGATCCATACTCTGGTCATCTTACTACACAACATCTCTGACAGAGAAAAAATCAAAGGTCAGGTTTCCAACTCCATGGAAATGTCCTGGAGAAAAACCAAGATGAAGCTTGTGTCCAGCATCTACAGATTCGGCTTCAGGTGGTCCAGAGCAGAAAGAGTTCTCTGTGGCTTATACAAATGGAAAGGCCGCATCAGAGGAAATCGAGCTTCAGATGGGCTCCGAGGCTATGATCAGCTCCTCCATACTGGTTCTCACTTTGGAGACTTCTAGGTCATCTTGCTAAACAGCAAAATGGACACAGGGCTTGAAGGAAAGAAAACACATTACCCCACTATTTCAGGTAAAACTATTTAAGTTATTTTTATCGACTCAAACTAGATTGACTGACGATTTTCTATGGAAAAATCATTTCATACTAAGAACTGCTGAGATTTCTCACTTGCCTTGCATGACTCCAAGTAGCTGGTGAGATGGCAGGGTGTCACTCTTCTGTCTTTGGTTTTGAAGTTGCATTGATAGTGCCATCAAGATGTCATTCAGAGGACCAAAATGGAGCAGCACCTTGCCTTCCCTCACCTTCCCGTTGGTGGTGACTCTGCCCACCTGTTTCAACAGTGTGGCATTGCGTCAAGAGCTGGATTCTACTTGCAAAACTAAAGTTTTTCGCTCTTCAGTTGCAAGAAAAGCCCGAAGCCTTACAGAATGGTAAAATGGCTAAATTTGGAGTCAGATTCTGAAAGTCACCCACTGTGTGACACAAGGCTTGCAGCCCCGGTTCCTCCTCTTAACGTTAAGAATGACTCACCCAGCCTTTCCATCCACTTCTTGGGGTGGTTAAAAAGATGAAATTAAACAGTGGATAAAAGCAGAGCTTCCTATACTCTGCACGGACTCTGTGTATGGTGATTATTTATTGTGTCTTGGTTTAGAACATAGTGTGGTTGCCCAATGCTTAAATATCCAGCACCTAAAGAACCCAGAGGAGACGTATTTGTAGTCGAGATGTTTTCTTCCTCTAGTGTGAGTTGTCAATTGTTCTCCTCTGATGTTTTAGTTAATAAGGTGTGTGGGGTTTTTAAAATTTAATAAGTTTAAGTCTTTGGAAAGAGTAATAGCAGAAAAACATGGATCATATCATGAAAGAAACAGCGGTCGGGATGAAGTGGCTAACTAGACAGGTTCCACGGCACTGATGGGTCCATTGTTGAGGCTGCATTTTTTCCCACTTTAGATAATCTTCACCGATTCTCGTGTTCCTCTCGGGCCTTCGAGTCTTTCGCGCACTGTGTCACACATTCTGTTCTGGCACTTCCCTTCATGCTCCATGGTGTGATGGTGAAGTACCGTGATTCTTGTTGAGAGGGATTAGGAAATCTGTGGCTCATGCCACGTGAGAGTTCCTTGGGAATCCTGCAAAACTGGGGGTGATTTCCCAGGTTCCCCAAGGTAGGAAACGGGGTCAACCGTGCTGCTTCTTGCTTGCTCTTCACCCCTCAGTGCCTCCAGATCCTTCTCCTGCTGTCCCAGCCCCAAGGTAAATCCTCCCCTGCCATGAGTGCTTGTCCCAGTACCAGGACATCTGGCTTCCAGCCTGACCATTCGCTCCCTCTGGTAGCCCCAGCCAGGTGTTCTTCAGGATCCCAGAAAGACTTCCACCCTCACCAACTTGGAGTTACCAGGGACCACATTCATTCTTCACCTGAAACAACTGGAGGGAAGAAAGGCATTATAGATATAAAATATCTTGGAACACATTGACATGAGTCACAAAAGCAGGAATCCCTGAAACATAGGCATAAAACGAACCTCACAATTTCCCCAGCGTATTGCCTAGAGTTCTCGGAATTGGAGGAACTGAGGTAAGACCCTGTGGGTTCCCTGAGGTCATGGAGCTGGGTGGTGAGGGAGGAAGGAGTGGTAGAGTCTGCAGGGAAAAGAAGCAGAGAGGAAAGGACCACAGAGAGAAGGCCTCCCAACGGGCTGCTCACTGCATCCACATGAGGAAACACCCAGGACTGTGCCCTGAGATGAAGAGAGGGGAGTCCTGAGCTCTCCACGAGTCGGAGCCTCAGCAGAATGGAGAGCCCATCATTCACAGAGCCTCAGGAGAATACTGAGAGCAATGCCCCCCCTATAGTAGGGGGAAGTTGGCTCTAGACCAAACAGTGCTCCCCTCCCTCTCACAGAGCCTGAGAGCAAGGCTCCAAAAACTCAAGAGTGTTTTCTTGCAACTCAAACAGGTCCTAGAAGAAACTTCAAGAATCGTTCTTCAAATACAAAAACATCTAGCATTCAATGAGTGTAACTTCACAAGGTCGGGCCCCCAGTAAAAACCACCAGGCATCCAAATAAGCAGGAAAATGGAACAAGAAGCATGATCCATGGACTAACATGGAAATTACAAACACAACAGAATCAGCAGACACAAGTTAAGTAAAGAAATAGAAGATATTACAAAGGGGCCAACTCAAACTTCTAGAGATGAAAACTATAATGTCTAAACTGAAAAATGCAGGGAATGGTATAAGTGAAATACTAGTTGTTGCAGAAGGCCTGGTACTAAATTTGAACTCAAAGTAAAAGATAGTTGTCAAAATAAAAGAGAATGAGTAGATAGGTAAAAAAGAGAACCCAGCACCTGTGAGGTGTGGAATTTAGTCAGCCTAACATACTAACTGGAGTGGAAAAAAGGAAGAGCGGTCACACTGGTTCTCTGTCACTTCAGGAGCAAAACTGCCAATCTTAGCAGCTTAAAGCAATCATCATTTCTCCTTCAGGTTCCGAGAGTAAGAAATCTTGTGCTTCATCACTAATTTGGACTCATTCATGCAGCTGTGAGGTTGCATTCAAGCTGGTGGTGCAGGCCGTACATTTCTTAAAGCTCCATCCGGGGAGAATTTGCTTGAAGCTCAGTTGTGTAGTTGTCAGCTAGCCTCAGCCCCTCTCCATGGGGGCCTTTCCTCAAGCTACTTGAGCATCCTCACAACATGGCTCCTCCCAGAGCCATGAGGAGAGAGGAGAGAGAAAACAAAGTGAAAACCACAACATTATTTTATGAATTGAAGTTGGCGACAACATGTCATCACACCTGCCATATTTTGTCACGTTAACTTAGCATGATAGAAGGTGAGAAAAGACAATAGGGTATAAACAACAAGAGACCATGTAGAAGAGGAGACCATGGAGACCATGTCAGAAGCTTCTATTACAAGGAGACAAAAGAAAAAAAAAATAGTTGAAGAAAAATAGCTGAGAAAGGTTCATATTTGATGAAAACTATAAATCCACTGATGGAGAAGGCTCAGTGAAACCCAAGCACAATAAATGTGGTTTTTGGATCAGTGGCTTTATAGTTCTCATCAAAGCCCCATGAACCAGTTATAAAGGAAAAAAATCTTAAAAGCAACCAAGGTATTCCATTCCATGCTGCTAGCATGGCTAAAATTTAAAAGGCTGATAATATCAAGTATTGTAGAAAACGAGAAATAACCACCCATACATAGCTGATGGAACTGGGAAATGCAAAAGTTTGACAGTTTCTTACACAGTTAGATGCATGCCATCTTTTTTTTTTTTTTTTTTTTTTTGAGAGAGAGATGAGAGAGAGAGAACTTTTTCAATATTTATTTTTTAGTTTTCGGCAGACACAACATCTTTGTTTGTATGTGGTGCTGAGGATTGAACCCGGGCCGCACGCATGCCAGGCGAGCGCGCCACTGCTTGAGCCACATCCCCAGCCCAAATGCATGCCATCTTAATCAACTCTATTGCTAAGACACAATACCAATGAATGGGTACAATATAAAGGAAAGAGGTTAATTTCAGCCCAGGGTTCTGGTCTGAGGCCAAGGGGTGGCACCTGGTGGTGACCTTCTGGCTGGAGGAGTCCTAAGGCAGCACAGGCAGCCCACGGTGAGAGACCCTGAGCACTCAAGAGACCTAGCCACGTGGCCTTTGCTGTTTTTAATTTTATATTCTGGGGATTCAACCCAAGTCTCACTCACATGTGCTAGGCAAGTATTTGGCCCTGAACTACACTCCAGCCCTCAAAGTGACATAAAATAGACTCCATCTCAAACTAACCTACTAGCTCATTAAATGGGTGACTGGATTATCCGTTCACGATGGCAGAGTCCTAATCACCTTTCAAAGGTCCTATTGGTCCCATTTGCTCATACTTTATAATAGGAGTGAAATCTCAGTGTGAGTTTGGAGGGGCCAACCATCCTCAGCATAGCGCTTGCCTCTCATGTGCTCCCCAGGATGAAGGCTTCACTCAGGGGGAAGGAAAGCATGGGTGTAAGTTAAAACTCAGACCCCATGTTCACAACAGCTTGACTGTCACCGATGAAAACACCCCCAGCAGCTGTCACCTCCCCTAGGTGAGTGGAGAGACACATTGCCATCTGTCCACACAGCAGAATACCACCCTCAGCTGTTGGAAGGACTCGATTTTGCTGGTCCACTCACCAGTATGGAAGGACCTCAAATTAAATATGCCAAGTGCACGCAGAGAGACACAAAGGAGCAAACTAATCTAACTGTGACAGGAAATACATCAGCGGTGGCTTGTGCTGGAGCTGACGAGGAAGAAGAGACATGGAGAGTTTGTGGGAAAACTTTGGGGAATTACAGATATGACCGTTATTCTGATTGTAGTGACAGTTTCAGGAAAGATGTGAAAACTCACTGAAGTGTGCACCTGAAAAATGGGCAGTTTAATTGCATGTCAATTAAAGATCAATACATTTGTTTAGAAGACAACATGGCCCTAGGTCTGGTCTGTTGGAGGCTTCCTGGCACCGAGGGAGGTCATGGGCTGCTCTGTCTCTCCACGACCTCCCTGTCTGAAGCTCAGTCACACATCGGGTAGTGCAGGCTGTTACCGCTCTCATTCCAGCCTTGTTTGTGGCTCCCTCTTGGGCTTCTCCTTGCTCTGCCCTCACCCCTCCACCCCACTCACCGGCACACCAGCTCCTAGTTCCCTCACAGAGCAATCCCAGGTCCTCTTCCCCATGCCATGCTCTTCACAGAGTGGCTCATACCCATACCTCTGCCTTCCTGCCTCCAGCCCCATACTGGTCCCATGCCACCCCACGGGGGCCCACTGAGAGTCCGACTTGTGTGTGGCCATCATCAACAGTCGCCTCAGTAGTGCTGGAAGTGGTACCCTTTACAACCCCATGGTGCTTAGCACCGTCTTGGATACACAGTTGAACTGATGGATGATTTTTGAATAGTAAATGAAAAGGAGAATTCACCAAGAATATGCCCTAGCCCAGGAACCTCAAGGCCGTGACGAGAGGCTCCTGCTTCGCTCCTTGCAGAGAACCTGCTAGAATGCCCTGCGCTAGGCCTACAGTTCCCCTCACAAGGAGCACAGGTCAAGTCCCTCTAGACAGGCTCAATCCTCATTGAGGGAGGAGGTGTAGAAAGAGAGAGAGAAGGCAAGGGAGGCAGGATCTGTCTTCCCCAGGCAGCTTGAGGCCCACCATGCTTCCTGATCACCCAAGCAGCTGTCAGGTTAGAAGGATGCGGTTTGTGTTCCAAAAGTCTATTTTTGGCACACTGGTGGAGTGAAGGTTATGCTCATGTGATTAATAGCAAAACTTTAAACTGATGCACAAAAACCTATGCTGCTGCCTTCTTCCTGATAAGAAAAAATGGGAAATGTCGAGGGCGTCTTACCCAAGGAAACCACGCTGCGGGTTCCCTTCCCTTTCCTCCAAAGCCGACTCTAAACTGAGCTTCAGGACAGAAACATCTTTGTAAACTATTCAGCAGCTGATGTCTACCCCGCTCCCCGCGTCACTCTGTTACTCAGAGTTTGAATAATGAGGAAGGAAAGGAGAAAGAACCTGTCCCGGAGCCGGAGCCTCGTGCCAAACCCCGCCTTGTCTTACCTTGCTGTCTGCACTCTGCTGCGGCTGACTCGGTCACTGAGCCCGAGGAAGACAGGACTGGGCAGCAGGGGCCTCTAGCTGCTGCACCTGGTTCCAGGCCACAGGGCGGGAGAAGGGAGAGGGACAGGGCCACAAAGGCAGGAAGAAGATGGTCTTGCATAGCAAGGACTGGTGGCTCATGGTGCCTCCCAAGCCCAGAGCCACCCAGAGCCACCAGCTCCTCTACCAAAGAAAGGGAAGCTTGGAAGTTAGGAGTCACAGTGAATGCCAGGTCCCCAGAAAGCTATACTTAGGAACTCAGACTAGACTCAAGCAGGAGATGAGCAGTTTTGTTTTCTACAGAAAGGTGGGCAGGAGAACTTCAAAAAAAAAATTATTATGATAACTATGAAACATACACACAAATAGAGAGGAAAGTATGAAAATTCTCACTCATCATTCACCACTTAATTTCAACAGTGATTGGAATTTTATCTATTTTTTTTTCTTTTTTAATTAGAGAGAAAGAGGCAAATATGTGGATAGGAATCATGGGCATCAGGAGACTGGAGTAAAACGGCTAAAACTTCCTGCACTTTGCCTCATTGGCTGTGCAGTTCAAGTTCACTTCTTATTCCTCGACATCAGAGTCAAAAGTCCACTCCCAACACAGTCCTGTCCAAAACTAAGAAGGAGTTGAGAGCCGGGTGGCCCATGTTCAGGAACTGGTGCATCTCTGCCATGATTACCGTATTCACATGGGACGGGGAGTCTCCTATAGGAATCAAAGCCCAGAAGGGAGACAGGTGATTGTCACTCAGGCCAAGTGGGGCAGAGGCCTGAGTGTGACACCTATGGGATTCCCTTGGTCTACTCTCTTGGACACTAGTAATTACTGGCAGGAAGACTCAAAGTCACACACAGTGCAGATAAAGCAGGTGCATTTCTAAGGGTGGGGGAAGGCAAGATGGTGAGGGACTGGTCTTTTCTTATTCCGACCCATTTGTTTTCCATCTCTGCAGTCCTCAGAGTGTTTCAGGGCTGAAACTCCAAAGTATGCACTGTCCAAGCTAACAGTTCTCCACAGGGGCAACTTCACTCTCCAGGAGAAGGTTGGCAATGGCCAGAGAACTTTTGGGTTGTCATGATGAGGGTGGTGGGAGGGAGGAGCCCTGGCATCTAGGGAGTAGTGGTCAGCGATGATGCTGACATCCTGAAACACTTGGACAGCCCTATCACCACCCCCAGGAAGAAGTTACCAAGCCTCGTGTGTCATTAGTACTGAGGTTGTAAAAGCCCCGTACTTGCCCAAAAGGACCAAGCCTCAGTGGGCTAAGACAGAATTGAGCGGCATCCTGAATTAGCAGCTTGCACACCTTTCTCCCAGTTCCTCTCTCCATATCTGAGATGCAGTGACTTCCTCCCGGGTGTGTCTGCTAAATCAGAGATAGTGGCTCCTTGACAAGCAACCTCTATTGTGACTGCTCATTGACGGATGCAGTTTTGATGTCCTCAATAATAACGCTCAAATTCTATTTAGAAGATGCTGATGAGCCAGAGCCTGTCAAAACACAAATCATGACTCGAGAGCCCAGTGTGGACCCCAAGAGAAGGAGTGTGGAGTCGGTTACAAGCAAGTGGACTCTTTTGACAGGAAAATGAGAAAAACAGGTTTAAACCCTGGATTCTCAAGCATGGAATTCTTGACATTTGAGGCCAGGTGGCTCTTTGATGTTGTAAGGGGATGTGTGACCATTGTCCACTAAAGGCACACCCCAAGATGTGCCAATAGACATTGCCCTGTGTCCCTGAGGTGGGGAGTAAGGGACAAGACAGTCTGCAGTAGAGAGGTGCTGATTTGACCACTGATGGCAAATAGAGTCGTATGCCACTGTCCCCCCACAGCCATTTCATGACACACCCCCACCCCTCACAAATCATGGCCCTGTCTCTATCCTTGAATTTACTTTTCTACAGTTTTTTAAAATATCTTTTGCTTTTCAGTCAAGTCTCCTTGTTTTTCTGAATTCTGGACTGTCCCAGGCCTGGTGCCCACCATTCTGCTGGTTCACCTTGATAATCCTTCTAAGGCAAGGGATGTCATTAGCTGTTTTCTTGGAGTTTCCTGAATTTCCCTCCTGTTTATTAAAATGCGTTTTTTTTTTCCATGATGGAAGTGGTAGTCATTATTTTTCAATATTAATGTTATTGTTTTTCTGAAGCTTCTGTTGTTCCGTAATTCAAGGACCCCTTGTCGAATCCCATATGTAGCATGTTTATTAGATGTAATATTTTATCTCTCGGACTCAGTGCCTGACATTATCATTTCCTTCTTATTTCAATAAAAATGATCTCCCTCCTTGCGGTTCTGACAGGAGCTAATGGTTTTCTTTATCAAGAGAGAAAGTGAGAGTGGGACCTTGCTAAAAGACAGAATGAACTGTATATGTATTTGCGACTTAATTCGATTCATAGCATAAACTCCAATCTTAATAAAGTAACTTCCATAACGTTAGCTATAACAACGGCAAAAACAGCCCTGGAGGAAGTCTGGAGGGCTCCGGATTCTCTGGATTTGCAGGTGGGGGGTGTGAAAACAGCACCCAAGCCCAGCCTGTGGAAAGAGGGGACCCGCTACACAGGTGCAATTGCTTTTTGGACTTCTCTCCTTCTTCCTGTCTTTTTTTTTTATTTATTTTTTGGTGTGTATGGGGTAGGGGAATATTTCTGTGGATGCAGTTTAATCAAGGACTGGTAGAATCTAGTGCAGCTGTATCCAATAGAAGCTCTATATTACTTGTTTGATGAGAATTCCTCTCTGCATGAAAATTCCAGGAGGATTCTGCCCAGCTTTGTAGATTTATTAAGAGGAAAAATAACATATTCAGTGCACAATTAGGTCATGAGCATTCTTGGAAGGAGCTAGGAGTTTCATGGCAAATGCCAGACAATTGTGAACATAAAGGCATTAAAGAATCACTGTGTGTACATGTATCCAATTATCATGCTGCACAAATATGTACAAATATGTGTATAAATTAAAAATAGAAGTATTTTTTTAAGTATTATGTGGATAACGTGCTCAGATGAAGATGTAGGAGAAGCTTAGAAACCACACCTATACCCCAGCCACCAGGGAGCCTAGGGCAGAAGGATCAGCAGTTCAAGGTCAATGTGAACAATTTAGCAAGAAAGTTAGCAAGACCTTGTATCCAAATAAAAAATTTAAAAGGACCGGTGGAGTAGTTTAGTGGTAAAAATGCCCCTGGGTTCAGTCCCCAGAACAAATTATTATCATTATTATCTTGGTTTATAAAAAAAAAAAACAGAAATTTTGAAACTCTTACCAGTGCTGAGACTGGATTTGCCCAAATAGGAAAAGGGATCGGGCAGCAGCGGCTCATCTCCAGGTAGAGTCATGTGTCCCCATGCCCAGGTTTGTGCAGAAGACCAGTGTCTTCATGGGTGGAAGGCACACACTCTGGAGAGAGACTGGTTTGGATGGGATAGTGGGCCTTCAACGGCACAGCAGGTACTACTGCAGTCACAACGTACCCCGGCGAGTGTCTGGACCTACAGAACACAGACATGAGCATCAGCTCCCTGCGTCACTGTGCGGATTAAGTGATACGTCGATCCAGTGTTTAGCTTGCTCCTGGAGGTGCTGAGGACTCGGTGAAGGGCAGCTCTACTCTTCCTGTTCTCTTGCTGCTACCTTTGGTCCTCATTGCCACGTTGAGCCCTGGGGTTCCCCACATGGAGTGGGCTGGGGAGGCTCCTTTCGAGTGTCAGATTCAGCAGTACCGACAGAGCATCTGCTGGGCCAGCATCCCAAAGAATGTCGAGTTCATTCTGACACGACAACTACTTCTACAGGCTCACGGTTCATGACTTGGTGGAGGACGCTCCACCAAGTCACCAGTTATACATGGAGGGTGTGTCTCTGCTGACACTGGGCGTGTGGCTGCAGGCTCATGGGTGCTCTTCTTCAGGTAGAAGTGATATTCCACAAAGCCTGAGCCACTCAAGGCCAGGAAGAAGCCATTTCTGAATGACTTTCGCCCTCCCAGTGTCTGCCGCAGGGCCTGGATCATTCCTGCACCCATCCTGTGTTCATTTAGCAGTGTGATCATGGACCTGGGTGCGGTACCTAGTGGGAGGGTGCGGTCAGAGACATGATCCCTGAGCTCAGAGACTTTGCATTCCATGCAGAACCAAGGCAATGAGCAAACTCTAACAGCAAACAGTCCCAAATCTTGTACCCAAACATTTGTTGAGTGAATAAATGAAAGTAAACAAATTCATGAATACAAAATCAAGTTCAGAAGATAGATGGATGGATAGATAGGTAGGTAGGTAGAAAGATAGATAGATAGATAGATAGATAGATAGATAGATAGACAGATAGATAGATAGATAGATAGATAGACAGACAGAATGCTCTGAGCGATTGGAATAATGTGTATTGGCATCAGAGCATTGGGAAGAGTCTAGGGGAAGGAGGAGAGCATTCGTGGAGCACTAGTGGAATCTGATTGGGTTGGTATGGAACTTCCAGAGAAGTGTCCCTTCAAGCCAAGTGGTGCTTCTTCTAGTCTTTTCTGACTCTTACCTTCCACTCTGTGTATTATGAACTCTGGGTTCTGTTTGAGAAGTCTGACATCTGGGTTCCCAAGCAGAAATGTGAAACTCTACCCTCTGAGAAGGTAAGGGATAAGGGGTAGAGACAGCATCTTTCTTCAGGGATCCATCCATTCAGGAGCTTGGAAGAGACCTGTCCAGTGGGAATTCTGCTGGCGAGGTCTCCTCCTGTGTCCGCTGACTGCACAGGCAGTGGTCTGCTCCTCCCAGATGCCAAGCTCTGGACTGAAAGCAGGTGGCCTCCTTGCTTCTTCGGCCAGTAAGGTTCCAGACATTCATAGGGACTCTCCTCAGTAGGGAAATGCTGCTCAGACAAACACAGTGTCCCTGTTTGCAGGGCGCTCTGCTAGTGATGGAGAAAGAGGCATTAGCATTCAATCTCAAGATAACTTCAATTTTTCCCATAATCCCTGATGTGACTCCTGCTAAGACAAGTGGCCAAGTGGCCAAACATTTGTGAATGCTTCCTCTGAGCGTGATTCAGAACCTGTTGAGTTCTTTCCCATCATTATAGAAAATAGCAACTGGAAAAAAAATGAGGACAATTTGTGCACAGAGATACACAAGTAGTGAGTCTCTCCGTCAACAGAGCTGGTGAGCCAGGTACCTCCTGATTATCACCACAGGAGGTACACACCTCACCTCTCCAAGCACAGACAGAATCTTTGGCATTGAAAAGGTAGTCACTTCCACAGGCATCTGCTGAGTTCCAGCGACGTCATCCATCCCCAACTAAGACACTGAGGACACATGAAGGCAAGCAACCCAACCCCTTGACGTCTAGAAGTCCCAGGCTAGTTCACCCACTTGCCATAAGTAATTTTACTCCTCTGGATTTCCCACTTTTATTTTGATATCAACAGTGTGTCAATCACAAGTCAACGGTACACTGCTGTCATTCATCGCTGCCCACGGTGGGCCTCGTAAAGCTATATCCTGCTTTCAGTCCTCGCTCTGCATCTTCCTGGCGAGTGGTCTTGGGCAACTCACTGCTCTCTGAGGGTCTTCCCTTATTTATCTATGTAATGGAGAGAATCACAGTCCCCACCATGTGACATTGTGATCAGGATATGGGTGATAATGGAAATGAAATTCATAGCACGGGCCTGGAATTCAGGACCCCAAAGTAGCCATGATGAGAATATGTCACTGTGAATGATGAATGTTTTTCACATTACAAAAAAAAAAAAAAAAAAAAAAAGCTACTGGATATTCCCTTAATGGCATCACATTATCAACAGGAATGATGCTAGAATGTTCCAGAAGTGCATGGGCAAAACACTAAATGGTAAACATTTAAATATGTAGGAACCTCATAGCCACTCTTCATTTGAAAACTCCAATTCAGTTTGTGGGGGTCTAAGCATCAGTATTTCTTTTTAAAATGCTCTACAAGCAGAGCTAAAACAGTGGCCCTGCCTTTCAAGAAGCAATTGTTGGAAGCATGTGCTATTTATCCACGGGTCCATTTATCTAGGCTATCTATTTTAGAATAAAACAAAAGAGAAAAAATTGAGGGAGAACTGTGGGGTACAACAGGCATTAAGAAAGAAAGAATTAAGTTTATGAAAAAGCATTAGAGCCAATTCAATTCAATAATTTCTATCTTTAAAACTCAGATGCACATAAATTGCCATTTCCTAACATTCTATCCCCAGTGACCTTGGCTTTCCTCGGTCTTTGTCAAACATTTCATAATGATGTTCACTTATATTAATAAGACCACAAAGTATGTACTCTGCGCAACAGGTTTTCTAGGTATTTTTACATAATTTTCCAAGCCATTCGTTTTTCCCTACAATGTTCCATGAAGGGAAAAAACTATTGATCCCATTGATTATTTGCCTATTTGCTTGGGCGTAACAATTAAAACACAATCAATTGAAACAGTCTCAGAAAACTATCAGCACCATGCCTTGGTTATGTTCCTAGGTATGTGAGATCCTTGGATTTATGTATTCATGGGCTCTCTGGGTTATACTAAAAGATGAATTGACTACTCAGTGTCCAATTTTTCAATATTCGCAAATTTATGTTCAATGCAAAGTATACACTGATTTATGTTTGCTACAGTGTATGCACTGGCGCCCTCGTTCCCCAGTGTGGTCATGTGTACATATATTGAAGCAACACTGCTCCCCGTCCCCAGTGATCCTGTATATTACATAAGAGGGAGCTCTCTTCTTCCGCCATCTCCGTTGACTTGGTTCTCCGTCACTTACTGAATGCATGTGAGTTGAGCAAGAAGGAGAGAAAGGATGTTGAAATCCACCTCTTTTTCTTTTTTTCTTGGCTGTCTACACATAAGTGTAAATGAAGAAAGGAAGGAAAAAAAAGCAGAAAAACAAGAGGGCCAGTGGGAGGAAGAAGTCAAAAATGAGGGATTGGAGAGAGGGGAAGATGGACGGAGGGAGAGAGTGAGCCAGAGCGCCAGGGAAGGAAACGCCACGCGGTGGTGATGGATAACTGAAGTGAAGGTGTCAGGAGGGTGTTATGTAAATTACCCAGACAGCCCAGCCATGCACTGATGATTACAGCGGATGCGAACAGTGCTCTGGTCCCCAGACGCCACCGAGCCTTGTTATTTTTCTTCCCTCCAACTACCCTTGGGGTGGATTCTTCCTGACCCTGGTCCTTGGGTTAAAAAAAAAAAAGAGACACAGAGAGAGAAAATCATCAAGAAATAACTTCTCCCTCACCCACACACATTTTTTAGCTCCCCCAGCCACCTAAAATGAAGGAGAAAGAAGCATGTGACCTGGCTCTCCATGCATGGGGTCCTCCCCTCCTGGATGCCAACCTGACACGCTCAGACTGGCTTTTGTTTAGATCAGCGAGGCATTTGGGTTTATCAAGGTCCTGGATTGGGCCTTAGTTTCAAGGACAGCACTTAAAGGCAAGAGATTGGCCGTGGAGGGGGTCACAGACATCCTAAGATGATAAGCAGAATCTTGATATATATATATATATATATATATCTGTATACATAAGATCTATGACCCCTTAGAAATGCATTTTTAAGTATGCTAATTGGACACCATCTGCACTCACTGGGGGATGAGACCTGATCTGTGGGATGTGGTTGATTGTAGGCAAAGGTTTAGCAGCTCAAAACTGAAGGTAGAATTGAGCAAAATTGCAATTTGTAGCCTCCCTCAGAACCAAAAAAGGCACACATCCAATGAAGAAGAACACTTCAATAGGGGTTAAAATTTGATTTTCATTGGTTCATTTCTTCACTCAGTGTAAAACATGTATTGATGCCCTCTGCAAACCTTGGGGTCCACAAGGAGAGGAGGAGAAAGCTCTGGCCTCTGAGGAATGTTCTGCTGAGTGGGAGGAGAAAGAGACGGAGACGTGCACAAAAGGTGCCCTTTAAATTGGACAACAGTAATAATAACAACACTAAACTACTCATCCCGGGTAAATTGTTAAATAAAGTGCATTTAGAAATGCTGAGTCCCAGCCATTACTATTAATTGTTTGCTGGGTACCCAGAACCAGAGGCCCCCATTCACATCATGTCACCTGAACTTCATGGCCCCCTAACAAAGCAGCTTTCTTTACCAGCCCCATATTTCAGTGGAGGACTCTGAGGCCTGTGCAGGTTAGAATATGTCCCCAAGGTCACACAGTCAGTTAAACGGCACAGCCCAGATCAAGGGCAAATATCCTTGTCTACAGGGTCTGGGATCTGAATCATGATGCCATACACAATTTCCTTTGTTGTATCCTATGATGGAAATTTATTAGCTAGAATTCTACTAGCTACTATTAGCCATATGCACAGCATAAAATACAAGATATTTTCAGACACGAGAAACTTCGGGATGTTTCTCAATCATAAGATCAGAGCTTTGGAAAAACTCAGTGATGAAACCCAGTGAGAGAAAGGAATCCAAAAATTACACTTGGGAAAGGAGAAAGTGCATCCACTTAGATAAAGTCCCCGCCCATCATCTAAAGGAACCATGATGCAGGTCAGCAGGGATGTTACCGGAACCTTGACCAAGCACAGTGTACCTAACATGGTTTATGAAGGAATAAGAAGAGGCAGCATTGCCTGAGATAACCAATTTTGTCTTCTATGGAGAAGAGTTCATCAATATTGCCTAAAACCGATAAGTAGTTAGAGAGAAAATACAACTCCAACAGTTTAGTATTTGGGGAGATTTACTCAAAGGAAATAATCTAAAAATAAATAGAATTTCTGTTCACAGAGATTTTCATTGAAGTGTTATTTGTAATAAAACAAAGGGAATATGGAAAACCTTAACAATCAATCACAGAGCAAAGAATAATTAAATTCTGACAGAGTAGAATGATAACTATCAGCACTGTGCTACAACGTGGAAAGTGCTTATGTTAGTAACCTAGGATGAGCAAAGCAACGGCTTAATTGTGGGTCCACCATCTTTTAAACTTACAGAAAGGTGCGTGCATAAAAATACCAAGTTTCTAGAACTCCCTACACACACACACACACACACACACACACCAGTTACTGGTGGCAGCCTTGAGCTTCCACATTTTTTATTCTTTGTATTCTTTGTGTCTTCAATGTTCTGGGCTGAGCTTGACGACACAGCACAGAGCAGAGTTGCAATGACCATCTTTGAAGGAGTGGAATTCCTTGCCATTTTTCCTGTTAAATCCTTGGGCTCTTGCTACGTGGCCTGGTAATCTCAGAGTCCAGTGGCTTCCCTGTTTTCCTGTAGATGTACTCTGAGCCTCCTGGTTCCGCGAGCACATGCTTGGCCTTATAGCATGGCATGGTCTCTCCAATCGGAAAACATTCCTCTTCAGGGAAATCATTTTATGATCTTGAGGATCTTCACCCAAACACTGGACAGGAGTATTACGTTGTGTAACAGTCGATGTCTGACAGGAACTGCATAAAGATCATTATGGAATTCCATTTGCATTCACAGTGTTCATAGCCGACTCTTGTGAACTAGAAAGGAAGCCGCGAGGATGTGGAGGACACAGAGCTGGTGTCTCATCCAGGTCCTTCATCTTCCAGTGAATCCACAGTCTGGAGAGCGAAGCGAGGGACCTGAAGCCGCACCTCGAGCTGTGGGCGGTCACATCCGCACTTTTTAAAGGCTCAACGTCTTCTTGCCATGTTTGTTTTTAAAATAATTTAAATGAGGTTTTCTTAGCAGTTAGGTAGCAGAAGGCACAGATGACACCAGGGCCACACTCAGGGCCCCGGGACTTGCCGGTACATGAACAGAAGTGAAGAATCCGATGATGGAAAAGCCAGGGTCCAGGTGGGCAAGAAAGCTCCGAGTCCAAGAGGGTCTCAGCAGGGCCTCGGTTGGAAGCACCCTCTCTGTGCTGGCTGTGACACTGTTGTCAGGAAAACAGAGACCGAGGCGGCACAGCCCGGCCACTCGGTGTGGGAGGTCCAGTAAGTCAGCTCTGCTTCAGCTGTGCTAAGTGACGTGGGTGGGGACTCTGGGGTCTGGAATAACCACAGCAGAGAGTGAGCCAGACTCCAGGGTGGCCAGGACTGGCGGAGAAGCAAGACAAGAAATAGAGTCACAGTGACAGTGTCACCTGACCAGCATCCCCCACAAAAGTCCACCTGGTCTCCCTGGCTGCTGCCTCGGCTGAGTTGAAGGCTGAGTGCCACCTTTTAGGGCTTAACATCCAGCCAGAATTCTGAACTCGGGTATGTCAACCTTTTTATGTAATCGTTTTCAGTTTTTTTAAAAAAATTATAACACAAGCTACCTTTTAATTTTGAAATGTCCTAGGTGGATGTTTATATGTATATGCCAATATGCTCATTGTGAAATAAAAAAATAACAGACAAGAAGAAAGATATAAAAAAATAAATCTATTTGTTAGGACCCAAGGATGCACTGTGGTTGCACAGAATATAAAATATTAACCTTATTGCTGGCTTTTATTTTAATAAGAATCTCTTGGACTAAATAATAGGAACCAAGTACAGTAATATACTTTCCAACAGTGCTGTGGGCATCCCCCTGGGACTATCAGGGGGGACTTGGTAAGTGACACTTGTACAGGTTTAAATTTGAAATTGCATTTAATTTGTATGTCCCATTACTTAGTTGAAAACATGTACCTCTAAGGCAAATGCAGACGGAAATGGGCATCGAGCTAAAAATATTTGAGAGGCAATAATTTGCCTTAATGGCGCCCGCACCTAGACGGGGAAGGTAATGAAGCATCTCAGGGGAGGTATTTCTTTGGCTTAATTTGTTTTCACGCTGTTACCAAGTTGTCAACCTAAGAACTGTACTGAGCAACTGCTCATGAACTTGTCCTTTGTTTCAGTTCCTGGTAAGCTGACGCCACCTCCACACTATTTTCCATTCTTTCCCTCCACACTCTGGGCACACAGCATGTGGGGATTGTTCTAGAGGTAGAGACATGGCTTCAGGAGAGACAGACACAAGAATAGGTATCGCAGCTGGCCTACATGGTCTTTCCTGTTCTCTCTCTCTGTGACCCACGTGGGTTGACATGTGGACAGGGGTCCTGGAGCTTCTGGCTAGAAATACTATTACCCAAATTCAGCTGGAAATGGAGACTGTCAAGGATTAGCAAAGGACATTTCCTTTGCTACAAGGTAGCAAGGATCAAAGGCAGAGAAAGTGAATTCTACTAACAAAAAAGAGGAAACCAAGGGCCTTCGTGGTGGGAAATGCGGGGGTTGAAGACAAAGACAAGAACCCCATGCCTCTTGCAGGGTGGGTATACACTTGGCTGCTTTGTTGGTCACCAGCCACGAGACCAAAGGAATTCAATGCACAAATTCAATGCACAAACTGGTTTGGAAAATTTCAGTGTATTTTGAACAGTTAACTAAACACTTAGTCTTTTATACTGGACTTCCTAGAAGTCCAGCCTGAACATGTATGTCCTTCTTTCATAAGCACACCCTGAGGCATCAGATCCCGAGAATATCCCATCCACACCTACCCCTTCGTGTTGGCTAATTGTTGCTGTGTACACACCAGCAGACCTCATGGAGAGGCCACTTAATGAGGGTGGAGGTCAAGTCTCATGCTACCCAGTCCATTCAGAGCCCCCAAGGTCACACTGTGTGCTGGCAGGAGCTGGGCCAGCCCAGAATCTCAAAAGCATCTCTGAGTGGGTGGCAGGTGTGTAGCTACAGATGGAAGGACTTCTACCAGGAGGAATTCACCACAGCCAAGCAAAGTCTTCATGCCCTGATGGAAGAAGAGGGTCAGAGGATGGTTCGTGCGATCAGGCTGACTACACCCAAAGATGTCTGTCCATCATGAACAGCACACGCCCCATTGTGCCTGTGCACACCTCACCTCCCTGTGTGCCACGCACACAGCACTCTGTTCAGTAAACGTGGTTGTCATGCTCATTTAAAATTGAGACTAATCATCCATGTCCTCCTTCCAAAGATACGAACACTCACTTTGCACTCCGTGGGCACTTGCTCCAACCTATATTTAAGCTATTTCAGAATATATACATACAAAAGAATGTGAATCACCACGTCACTCACCTTGCAGGGAGCAGAAATAGTGTCCTCAGTGGGGCCTGACCAGCTGGATCAGCCTCTGGCCTCTGGGTAAGAGCAAAGATCTGGATTGCCCTGGGGTTGTCCTTCAGTTGGGTGATCCAGGAGAGCCCCAGGGCTGCTGGAGGAGGGCAGGAGTCATTCTGGACAGCTATTTGTTCACCCAGTGTCTACGTGCCTGAGCCCTGCAACAGCCACCCCCGGCATCCTGTACAGAGCATACCTATTTCCTACAGTACAGCTAAACTGAGAGACTGCCATCTCAGAAGCAACCCAACCCCCTGGTTTCCTCATGTTGCTTCTGAAGAATCTCCCTTTACCCATTTCTCCCAGCCCACCTCCTTCCTCAAGAATGCCTTGGAGAACTGAGGCCTCAGTGATGTGTTCTCAGATGCTAGGAGCTGAAGGTTTAGGAGGGGGATTGCACTAAGGAAACCCTGGACCCAGTGGTGTAAACTGGACCTGAAGAATGGGGGGAAAGTGTCCACACCAAGAGCAGGACTGTCCTTCCCACCCTTGCATGTTTCCATCCTCGATCTGCCATGGGATAGACCTTTCTTTATTCTTAAGCTAGCCAGCTAGGTGGCCAGGAACACTCACTGGAAAGAGACTCAGTGTAGACCACAGAGCGGCGTGTTCAGCATGTCAGAGCCATAGGGACACTACCCTATCGTTTCCCACTGGTCTGGGTGGTGGGCACCACCCTTAGAGACATCCTGCCAGCAGGCACCATAACGGCTCCCTAGACCCCCTGACGGCACCGGGGAGCAGACATGAGGAGCACTGTAAGTTGTCAAGACTAACTCAGCACTTGCTTTCCACTGAATCAAGAAATATTCCCAGATGGAATCAAAGAGCTCTTTGGCTCTGTGTGGACATGGAGGAAGGAGCAGAGTGGGTCAAGCCAAGGGGGTAGGAGAGTATCTGTGCAACAGGGCATGGAATTCAGTTGGACTGAAGACTCGGCTCCTAATCCAGGTCCTTCCATCTAACTCCTATGTGGCCCTGAGATTCCCTTTTCCGGCGTGAGACTTGGTTTTTCTTCATTTGTAAATAGGAATCATCTTCTCCACCGTAACTAGTAGCCATCCCTACGAAGAGCAGTAGCAGAAAATATTCACATATTCTAAATTTACTAAGATAGGACTGGTTATTACAACGGATTAGATCACAAATTCTCTATCACTTAAAATAAGATAAATCCCTTCCCCCTCACATAAAGTGCAGCCAGCAGCAGGGCCAACGCAGGAAGGAATCCGCGCCCCGCAGTCACTCAGGAATCCGCAGATCCGGGTGGGGCTTCCAGGATTGCTCTTGGGTGATTCTCACACAGGAGGCTTTTGAGGGACAGTCCTAGAAGTGAAGGTGACACTCTGTACTCCAGCTCACATTGAGTTGACCAAAATGCAGTCATGTTGTCACCCATAATTATGAGGGAGTTTGGGGAATGTTGTGCACCCATTACTTGGAAAGAAGAGAAAGGGGTGTTTGTGACCAGCAGAAGGCAGAGTCAGGTCTATGAAAACCAGTACCTGAGCCCCGCATCCAGATCCTGAATCATGAGCTCTGTCATGCGCCACTCCTGACACACAGTGCTGTCTGTTTGGACAGAGAATGGTGGTATAGACGGAGGGGAACTTCCACACCAGGCAGGCAAGTAAACCCCAGCATCCCTGTTCCCACCTGTTCCGCACCTCAGTTCTCCAGGTCAGGAGGATTTAGTGAGGTTGCCACAGATCAGAAATTATAGGAGAAATATCTATTAGAAGCAATCACTGGCCAAGGATCTTGAGCAAATCCCATACTCTTGGATTTTTATTTATTTATTTGTTTTCCTCATACATAAAACAAGATTGCTCTGAGAGAAGGTTGCAATGGATCTGGATGGAGCTGGTGGACAATAAGCATGAAACAATTTTATTCATATACCAAATTGTATTCATACACCAAAAGAACAAAATTTTCATTTCCCCTTGCTGATGGAGTTGGAGATAGAGCCATTATGAAACTCTGACTTGCCGAGCCTGAGCTATGTTTGTCTACCCACAGGTAGGCACAGAACCCACTTACTTCTGATCCCAACGCTCACCTCTATTCAAGTATTGAAGTTACCTCCTTGTGTTCAAATAAGCTTTATTGATTGCAAGACAGCAAACACACACCTCACTCTGTTTCATATAGATTGTCTGTAGCCTATACGCAACATGCCACCCAGATCTCAGCTCTTCTTGTCTACACATGCCAATTTTGAAGCAGAAATCAAAAATCTTGTTCTTCAGAATGAATCCATTTGCACCAATGGCATTAATGAGAACTGTACATTTTTGTACATATTTTTCTGATGCTTTCATATCCAATAACAAACTTTAAAAAAATCCCACCAAACATGTATATTTGCCAAAATCTCCTATTTTCTGCCATCTAACTGCCAGCCTCTTTCCTGCCCACCTGGTGCCCAGCTTCTACTCTAACAAGCTCTTTTTCCTTGTGTCCGTCCACTCCTTGGGCTTCTCCACTGGCACACGCTTCATGGTAGAAACTCTGCCTCTGTCTTGATGTGGCTATACCCACACCTTCCTGCAAGCTCTTAGGAAATGAGCAGCTTGCAGTATTCATGAGACACCCACTTTGCAAGACATCAAGTTATTAATAAAAGTTATATGCATATTGAGAAACGTCAATTAGAGAGATTTGGCATGTGGACCAAGGTAATAAATATCTGTGCAATATCAAACTAAATTCTTTTATTTTTTTTCAATGAAATCATTCAGTCCTTGCTTTGGAAATAAAAAATAAAGGGACTATTTGTTCTTCTAGTTCTACATTATAGAGTTGCATGGGTAGGAAGTCGTGCGCCCTCTTGGATCTCTTCCCAGAGAAAGTCCAACCATTTTTATTGCTGTTAACTTTCAGCTATTGCTGAATGAGTTCACTGGCAATTTTTTTTTAACATCAATCAATCAATCAAAAAGAGCATATCTCTTCCTGAGAACACTTAAAAATGTTTTAAGTGCATACCCTTCAGGTTCGGGAAGCCCACACTGTACATTTTTAGCTTCACATATTCCAGTTTAGATGATTTGAATCTGCTTCCCAAAGAAGTTTGCCCCCACGGGAAAACTTCATTGATTTCATTGTTTTTATTCTCTGGGAGGGAAGCAAGTGAATAATTTGATTGAAATGGATGGAAACGTGTATTGAAATGGAAGGACGAATGCATTTACATCTTCATTTTACTTAAATCGATAAATACTAGGATATATTAGATACACAGAAACCAAAATTAAATCACTGAAAATGCTTATGTACAGAAAGTTATTGATGTGTTAAAAATGCAAAGTTGCATTGAAAATTTCCAAGGAACAAAACTGCATTTATCTACATATTATGGAAGGAGATGTCTAAAAGTAAAAATCTAAGATCCCAGAGTTCCCACCTCCCCTTGCCAGTCGGTTGCCATAACTGTGGAGTTAGTTTAATTCGTGGAATTGTTTCAAAAATTGAACGTGGTGGCGAGGCAGAAGGGACAAGGCAGGAAGCAGATAAAAATTTCCCAGAGCCTTTTAAAAATGTTTGCTCAGTGAAGATCAGTGATTCTGAAGTGTGGTCCACAGTCCCTGGAGGTTCTCGAGACACTTTCAGGGGGTATGTGAATTCAAAACTCTGTGAATAATCCTACGATATGTCACCTGCCTTTGCTCTGGGTTGACCCTTGCCTGGAGAATGCAGAACCTTGGTGAGTGGAGCTGGAGTGAGTCTGAGCACCAGCCCAGGTGGTGTCAACAAGCCCTACTGGCAGTCGCTGTCTTCACTGCCAAATTTATTTAAGGATGTTCTTGATGAAACAAAACCCAAAACATTGCTGTATTTTGACCAGGTGTACATCCATATTAGTACGTCCATAGTAATTTCCACCATCTTGAAAATTACTCCAGTGGCCTAAAACATGTTTACTCATCTTGCAGTTCCTATTACAGGGCAGAGATCTCACTAGGTCTCACCTTGTGTTTTTATTAAAGATGTCATCAGGGGTGCATCCCAGAGGCAATGGACGAGGATCCATGTGCTGGCCCTTTCCAGCTTTAGAGGCTGCCCTCACTCCTTGGCTCCTGGCCTCCTTCCTTCTTCAAAGCCAGCACCATTTCAGATCTGTGTGCCTTTCCTCCATATTCGAATCTCTCCCTCTGGTCTGAATACAATCACAAAAATTTTCCATTTAAAAGAACCAGTATGATTAGACGGACTCCCACATAACCACCCCCCCCCAAAAAAAAAAGAATCTCCTACCTAAGACTCTTACTTTTATCATACCTGTAAAGTTCCGTTTTCCACGTAAGTCACATTCATGGGTTCTGGGGAAGAGGCTGTGGACATCTCTGATGACCATTAGTCTACCAAGCACAAATTGTTTATCATATTCTTCCTGACAAAATGGAATTCCCTTTGGCTACATCCTGAAGTTTGATTAACGTCTCCAAGGAAGGCACACGTGCGACTTTTGAGTTATGAGATAAACTAGCAACTTCCAGGGGGAATATCATTTTCTCTTGAAGAGACAGCTTAACAAAAAATTATGATTATTCAGATCTTGGGGATAACAGACCCTTCTTTTGAGTGAACAAGTGAACAAAACAACTAAATATATTTGTAGTCAATAATAAAATTAAGCTCTTCAAATTAAAAAGAGGACTTTGGACAATTGTATCTACTCTATGAACAAGATCACTTCCTGATACTTAAAGATTTTTGCAGTAGGACACATAGTAATATTAATGAAACTAATTTTTTTTTGTAAGGCCTAGAGAAATAGGTCAGTATTTGGAAGATCTGAATAACTCAGTGAGCCAATGTTTTCTCAGTGACAAATATATATTGTCACAAAATCACATGAGTTCATTACTGATTACATTAAAGTTAAAGACAGATGGTTTCAAGATGTATATTACAACTAACCTTTAAGAAACTGCCACTTTCTGAGTTTTGATGTAGTATCAAAAAGAATATCCCAAAATATATGAAAAATAAATTAGAACACTCCTCCCATTTCTGATAATGTGCTATGTGAGGTTGGATTTTTCTTCACATAGCTCCATCAAAACACCCTATCACAACATGTAAAAATGAAGAAAAAGACATGAGAACTTAGCTGTCCTGTACTAGGTTAGACATTTAGGAGATTCACAGAAATGAGACTATCCTTCCTCAGTGATGTTTTTAAGGGAAATGGACTTTTTTTTTTCATTACAAACATCTTTCATTTTCAGGAATGGATTTGTCATTATTGTTTTCAAAGGAAGTACTTAAGAAGTATTCTCAACATTTGTTCTAATTTTTATATGGTTAGTATTGATAGCTATAAGCCACATGAACAAAGCTTTCTGAGTTCTCAATGATATTTTAGAGTGTAGAGATCCCAAAGATCGAAAACCACTGCATTAAATAATGTCAGGGAAACAGCACCTGAACAGAAATATCCCTTGAGTTGGTGCATCCAAGGACGGGGGAATGTGATACCCCGAGTGATGGGTTCTTGTTTTGGCTCAATGGAAAGCTATTGGCAGGCCAAGCCTAAGTCAGAAAGTGATCCTACCCATCAAAAGTGTGGGAGCATGATTCCTTTCAATGGCCAGTGTGGTGACGGAACTTTGACCTGGCCACAATACCCCAGAGTCGTCTTCTTCAAATCATGAGCCAAGAGAACACACCTTGGTGCCTCTGTAGTAAACAAATCTCCTTCTTGACCTTCCAGCCCTTGGGGCTCAGTACCTAGCTCATAAAACTCAAGACTGGGGTGGTCTTGCACCACACTGAGGTAACAACCAGGGCCAGCCCTGGTGCCTGATATCTGTGGGTAGCCAAGTGTTTCATTAATAATCCTCAATGGGCCTGCAAATGGTGTTCTTGAACACAATATCTGGGAAGAGTATCCCAAACTTCCATGGAGATCTGAAAGAGAACTATAACTATAACTCCATAGAAAGTTCCAGAAGCACTGGATTCATGCATTACTTCCCCCAAGAGTTTCTAGCTTGCTTTTGCTGCCTCAGAGCTCTACTGGTGGGTCTGTCCTCACAGTCAACTCACTCTAAAGAATTCAGCGTTACAGTTGGAAAGCCTGACCCATAAGCCCATGAGCCCAGGGAGGAAGTGTCCCTGTTATCACTAACCTCCTGTTTCTACAAAATGATTAGATATAATAAGTGTGCAACAGGTCCTGTCAAATTAAATTAACTCATTTACTTTTAGTCATATGCACATTCAAACCATATCCTCGGATGATACCTACACAGATGACATCCACCCACACACCTATGTATAAACACATCACATTTATATACGTAAAGCAACTGGCCTACTTGTATTCACTATCTGTTCACTGATAGTGTCAAGTCCTGGAGAAAGGTAGCTAAAAGGGGCATTCTCTCCGCCCTGGATAAACTCACACTATAGTGGAAGACACAGATGTGAGACTCCATGAGCACAACGGGGTGCAACCACACACTTTGGGTAACCCAGATGACCGTGGGAGCTCACAGTAGAGAGATGTTCCTCAGCCTGTGGATGCAAGAGGCCACTGGGGGCTTCTAAAAACCCTGTAAGAGAAGTTGATAGGAGAAGAAGAGGAATAGAGGAAGAAGAAGAATAGAATAAAGGCTCCTGGGAACAGAAGATTCGTGTGCATGTGTAAACACACAATAGCACAAGAAATCATGGTACACATTTCTCTCTCTCTCTCTCTCTCTCTCTGTCTCTCATACACACACACACACACACACACACACACACACACACAGAGGCTCAAACCAAAAGCCCTTCTTCAGAAGCACCAGCAATTTGCTCAGGATCCCTATGCAAGTTCTTTTCTGCTCTTGGGGCAGCAGATTTTCCAAATGCTATATTTGGGGCGGAGGGTATAGTTCATTTGCCTGCCTCCCAAATGCTATATTTAAGGGTGATACCAGCCCCGTGGTCCTCAGTCCAGGCTAAATGTTAGACTCACAAGGCAACTCTCACAGAGGGTCCTGCTGCAGCCCCACCCTAGAGACTCTGATTCTACTGGCCTGTGATGGGCTCAGGCACAGCAGCTGGTCGGGATCCCCCTGAGAGGTTCTATCACAGTTCTGTTGAGAACCGCTGGACCGGCTGAGGTGGTTTCCTGGTTCTGTGCATTTCTTCATCTGTCTTTCTTTTATTCTTCTATTCATTAGTCATAAAAGCTTAGATGGCATCAGGAGTTTTGTTTGTTTGTTTGTTTTGTTATTGTTTGTTTTGAGGTAGCCAATGCAGCAGTTGGGTCCCTGTTCTCCTGACAATTGGGATTTAGTGAACACCCAGTTGGATGGCTCTTGCTTGCCTTCATCCCATTACCTGGTCTTTCCCAAACCTTCATACCTTCCCATCACCACCACAGGGGGGTCAACTTATTCTAAACCACAGTCATTCAACTGCATCTCTCTGTATGTGTGTGGGGGGGGGGTGAAAGAGAGAGAATACATGTAATGTAAAAGTGCAGATTTGAACAGACAATTTTGTTGTTGTTGTTAACTTGGTTCAACACAGTGCTTCTGGGGTCTCAGTCAAGGCCACCTATTAACTTTTTCATAATGACTGGTATTGGCCTGGTCCTGGCCCATTTGGATCGGATGTGGCATTGAGGTTAAAATACCCATTTTTCTTTAAGAAAATTGCATCTTGCAGAGATGCTGTGACCTACCAGGTGACTACACAAAGCCCTGTGCACGGAGACACACACCACCTGACCAGACTGTCCAGAGGGTCACATGTTCTGCTGGTGTGAAGCATTGCCCATGGCTGGGCTTCACGGCTCACTTCAGCCATAGCTTAGGGAGCAGGGAAATACCTGATTCTTTGGGGTGGGGAGTGAGGAGTGACCACAGAGCTGCTTCAGGGGCTCGGAGTCCAGAGATGGGAGAGTAGAATCAAGATCCTCATAAAGGAGGAGGTGCTGCTTGAAATCACGCCCTTTGCGTTCAGAATCCCAGTTCTAATTGGCAGCAAACCCCCCAGGGGCGGGAGCTATTGACACCCAGTCAGTGTGCCTGTAGGGGATTCCAGGCTGGGAGAAGGACCCTCTGAGGGTGTCCTTCCTGAGGGTCCTGTTACGTCTGTGGAACTTCCTTGAGGTCCTGTGAACAAATGCGTTTTAGGATCCTGTTCTGCTCAGTGCACCATCTAGACTTCTCTACAACGTCATCTCATTTAAACCTCAGGAAAAAAAAATATGTTATGATTTCTCATGTTGTGCCTGAGAAAACTGAGGCTCAGGGTCTTTAAAGGAAGTTTCCAAGGTCTTGGTGCAAGGAAGTATCAGATTTGTTATCTGGAATCTAGGTCAGTCGGAAGCAAATGCCCACAGGCTCTTTCTACCAAACTTATTTCAATAACTTTGCCATCCCTCAAAACAAGTTGGAAACTTCTCGAAATTCCTTTAGAGTCAATCTCCAAGCCAACCTTCACCTTATGAGCATGCCCCATCTCTGGTTAACAGCTATGTAGCTGTCTCCATGTTTCAACAATGGCAACCTTGTTGGCCTAGGTCCATGGCTTCCCTTGGTAACTACGTTGAAACACTTTGGATAAATGCAACCTGAACTAGCTCCATCCATGCAGTGTTTGACAATGATGGAAATGTTCTGTGTCTGTCCTGTCCAATGTAATAGCCTTGAGCCAAGGCTACTGACACTGAAGAGCCAAATTTTAAATTTTTATTTAATTATTTGTATTCATGTTGGCTAGTTGCTACTTTGCTAAATAATATGTCACCAATAGCAGCAACCACGAAAATAACTGCATCTTACCATCTGTTTTGTTTTTGTTTCATTTTGATTTTACTAATTTTTTTATTTTAAAAATTTTATTTCTTAGTGGTAAGAACCCTTAACCTGAGATCTACCCTCTTGCAAAGATTTGAGGGTGAGATAGAGTATTAGTAACTCTGAGCACAATGCTATACCACAGGGCTGTAGAATTTCTTCAACTTGCTTAACTGAAACTTTCGCCTGTTGATTAGCCACGCCCCATCTCCCTTCTCTAGCCCATGGCACCCCGCCATGTACCTTCTGGCCGCTAACATGGCTGTTTCCAGATGCTTCATTTAAATGGAAACAGGTGATTTTTTTTTTTTCTGAGACCATTTCTTTTGCGTAGCATAATATCCTTCAGTCGCATTCATTTTATCTCGTATGGCAGAGTTTCCTTCTTCTTTTGAGGTTGAATGACATTCCACTGTGCGTATGTGCCCCATGCTTATTACCATGCATCCGACGATGGACGTTTGGGTTGTTTCTATGCCTTGATCCTTGCAAACAGTGCTGCATTAAACATGGGCGTGCTGAGATTGCTCCAGGGTCCTGATCTAATTTTTTAGGATAGATATCCAGAAGTACCTGTATGTCCCAGGAGAATATAGAGTTTGCTGCTGGGCTCATTGTCCCTATTATTTTTTTTTATTTGCTCTTTTTAGATACACACGCCAGTGGAGTGTATTTTGACATGTTATACGTACATGGAGGATAACTTATTCTGCTTACCATCTAATTCTCATTGCCCAGATTCATTCATGTTGTGCAGGTAAGTCTTGTAGGGTGCAGTTATGGGGAAGTGGGGATGTCCAATACTCCGTTAGAATTGTTGGAGAGAATTCTAGCATTGCAGCTGGAAAGGCCAGTCACGGTTTGGAAAGTGAAGCACAAAGTAACCTAACTGTGTGCTGGGCCAGTCGGTGACTGAGATTTTGAGCCTTTTAGACACCAGGTTGCTAAGTATTTTCTTCTGGTTTCTTGATCCATGGTCAGCTGTTCCCCAGCAAGCTGAGCCACAGACCCATTTTTATTTCAAAAGAGTGAACTGTGACTTAACACTGGACCGGCCAACCTGTGGTCCCAGAGCCGAGCATCCTGGAACCAGAAGGAGACCCCATGCTCCCTGGACAGAAAGGTACCCGTGACCCACAGAGGAGCGCGAGAGAGGGTCAAGGCTAGGACAGCAGTCACCTTTCCTCGTAACCTGCCTGCACCCTCCCATGTTAACACACTGTGAACGGAGCCGGAGTGACAAAACCAATCCATCACCCCAGAGGCAACACAGGGAGGAATAGAGAGGTTAACAGAAATTGATGACATCCCCGCTGGAATTTTACACTGATTCGGCCAGCCCCACGATTGAAATAGACAAAGATTTATAGTCCGAGCGAGGACGCTGGCTCCTCTTGATTGCCTTGATTTTTTTTATGCGCTCCTGCATATTTATTCCCAAGCTCATCACCGGCTTGTAGCATTAGAATGCTGATTTGATTGTACATTCCAAGAAGAGCAGGCATTATGCACTCATTTGCATGATGGGAGAGAAATCACCAGAACGGCTTCTGATATCAGCGGCCAAAACGATCGCTAATGTTCACCTGCCAAAGTGGGATTGTGTAATATTTTTTTTTTTGAAATTCAGATTTCCTTTTGGTTTTCTCAGTGTAAAAATAAAAAAGGGGAATTATTCCATATCCTGTGGATGAGAAATTGTATTTTGTCATGCCTCCAAGGGCTACAGAGGCATAGAGCTTTTATGAATTCGTTTGATATCAGGGCTCCGCGTTTCGAGTTCCAACACAAATTTTTCCCCCCGTGACATTATTACTGAAAGCTTTTATCAGTTCATTGTGACAGAAAATTGATTATTATCCCTGACATTTGATGGATAGCTTTCATAAAAGTTTCTTTTCTTTTTTTTTTTTTGGATTTCATGTTGGCCTATAAAGATCCCCCCCCCCCAAAAAAAAATAACTTTCCCAAGATACGAAAAGAATTTCTCAGTTCTTTTGTAAATCTTCCTCTAGGCGTCTGTGAGAGAGGACCCAATGCCTCAGAAAAAAAAGTTGAAGGGAATGTGCAGGTCTGAACTGGCTGTTTCTTTTCCCCCCCCCGCACCTGCCAAGGGAGGAGAGGTGCAGTGTCGTGACAGGCCCCTGGGACTCTCCAGTGATTTTGAGCTTGATCTCTTCCACAATTTCATATTTTATAGTTATGACCATAAATGAGAAACCACATAAGAGCACTTTTTTTTTAACTCTGTGTTCACAGAAGGCTGGGGTAACGTGTCCTCTTCCCCGGGTCTGTCAGGGCATGTATCTCATCACCAGAGTGTGCAGTC
Source organism: Marmota flaviventris (assembly GCF_047511675.1). Lineage (NCBI taxonomy): Eukaryota > Metazoa > Chordata > Mammalia > Rodentia > Sciuridae > Marmota > Marmota flaviventris. The sequence goes on along the minus strand of NC_092499.1, from coordinate 7,889,472 downwards.
ACCACCCACAGCTCCCGTGCGGCAGGTCCACCCTCCATCTGTCATCATCACAAGGCTGTGGGACAGGTGACATTCTCCCTTCTCTCCAAAGGAGAAGAGCTGGGGGACTTGACATGTGTCCCCAGCCTGTGTGGGTGTCAGACTTTGAACCACATCACTCTACCTTGAAACGGAGCGGAGGGTGCTCAGTCCCCTCCTCAGCAGGCCGGTCCTGCAGGAACAATAAAGAACCATCTTCAGGAATATCTCTGATAACTATGTTGTTTCATCAAAAAGACACACACACACACACACACACACACGTCACACACGTCACCCACAGAAAGGGCTATGAAACCACCAAAAACCTCAGCTCCCCTGGCGATCGCCCCTTCCTGTCTTTGCTCTTGACTTGGAGGCTTCCTGGCACCCCACTCCACTCTTCTCGCAGGCAGGGGGGACCCTTTATACCTAGCTCAAACTTAAGCAAAGTCAGATTGGTGTTGATTGGAGAATTCGGGAAGAGCTCCCTAAATGTCTTGGAGAACTCGGGAGCCACGTTGACATGAGGGGCAGGTTCAGATGGACAAAGGTTCTCACTGACCCTCACGAACACAGAGTGGGCGGTTGCCCCACAGGACCCGCAGAGCTTGAGACGTGCCAGATCCCTTCTACAGACAAGGCTGCTCTGTTTCTAGGATGTTCAGCAACGAGCTCGGAATTCATCAGTGAAGGAAATCAAACCCACGTTTCAAGATTCTTGTCCCAGTTCTGAGCACCGGAGGAACACCCTTGGGGATCATTCTCTTTTGGGGAGAATTTTAGGAGACAGAATCCACTAGTACTTTTACCCAAAGCCAGAAATCATTGTGATACGCATGACCAGCTTCACGGAGGAGAGCAGGATACACCCGTGGTTCCCCAGGAGAGTTACTCTCTGGAAGACCACTCTGGTGGCAGAGGAACTGGAAAGTCACTGGTTCCCTTTACGTCCCCCATGACCTCACTTTATGCCTGTTGGAGAAGCACAGTCCCTCAGGGGTGTTCTAATGACAGCTGATAGCGTATCAGAATTAATAGGAACAGTGGGTGTCTCAGGAGAGAGGAGACTTAAAATAGTTCATTAAGTGGAGGAGGCAGAAAACTTTATTTGATGAATCAAATGGTCTTCATTAAAACTAAACTTTTCCTGGGAACCAGAGTACCACTTAAAAGTACATTTTTTTTTTCTTATTAAGGGAGCGAAACTAACATGTGATCATTATAGGATTTCTGGAACCTAAAGAAATGTATTCCATTAAAAAAAAAATCACTTGTAACTTATGGCCCTAAAATAACCACAATGGCTGCTTCCCGGCCGGACTGTTTTTCCCTGTGTGTTTATGTGTGCATCTGTGAATTACCAAATTAGGATCATTGGATATATATTGTTCTTAGACTGTGCTTTTTAAATTTACTTAACATTACTTTCAGTGTCTAGACGTTGAGAACTTGACTTTCAATGGCTAAGGAATATCTAATCATTCATGCACATATGAAAGTTACCCCACTATTAATAAGCAATTAAGTAAGGTTTACTGTTCCTGGTTTTCATCAGTGCTGGAGCATACCTGGATCCCAAGCCGCACGGGTTCCCATGTGAGGAGACTTTCTCATTCCAGGTTGTAGCAGAAGAAATACAAGTCAAATACCGGCTCTCCCAAAGCCATGCAGTATGAGGCCGTGAGAGAGTCTGGATTGAAATATGACTGCTTTCACTTCAAGCTAGTTGTTCATGACAGATGAAAAGTCAGTAATGCTATTGGAGAGAATTCTAGGAACCCTGCAAAACCATGAACTTTGGAATCAGACGTTGGAATCTGAACTAGGAGAAAAGCTTGTGCCTAAATCCTTCTCATTTACCAGTTCTGGGCTCTTGAACACAGGACTTCATTTTGGACTCTATCCACCATCAATAAAACAGGGATATTTACCCAGTTGGTGGTGTTGTGAGGATTGAATAAAGCGAGGCCAATTTTAAAGTACCTTGAAAACACCAAGTGTGGAGCAGGCGTCCAATAAAGGGCACCTTGGAACCTCATGCTTGATGGCTGTTTAAGAAAGTAATGACTAGCGCAGAGTGTCTCCTTGTGAATGTCTAAGACGTGAAAATTTAAATTCTATCATATTTTTAAACTGAAAACTTGTAGCCTTTGGGGGATGGTGGCATAATAGACTCCACCCCAACGAGCTCTCCATAACCCCTTGGACCTTGACCTCAGGGTGGCAGGAGGAAAAGAACAAACTGAATTGTGGAAACGGAGCCCTGGAGACCTGTCGCTCTAGCCACAAGATGTCAAGGGTGCAGGCTGAACCTATAGAGGTTCACTATTCAAGTCATAGCACAGCCTGTGGGACAGAACTGCCTCAAAGTAAATGTCCCCTTCCCCTGCTCGCCCCATCAAAATATCACCTCAGTCACTCTGCAAATTTAGCACCTCTGTTCCTCCCAACAGGAAAAAAAAAAATGTTCCTCTCTGGATCTTACATCCAGAGCCACACTGTCCAGCGGGTCCGCCTTCATCGCAGACACCTGCTGAGCTTTGAAAGGCAGCAGATCCAAAATGAGAAGTGTAGTCAGCGTAAAATCACACCTGATTTTTAAAGAGTTACTGGGAAAAAAAGATAACTAGGACCTGTTTCCTGCATGCTTTTCCTACTGACTGCCTCTTATAATGACGATCCATTGTGTTGAGTCAGTGCATTATTAAAATTGCGTTCAGCTATTCCCTTTTACCTTTGGAAAGTGCTCCTGGACAACTGGAAACTGCAGGAGTTGCTCATTGCATCCCTCCGGGCACTGCTGAGCGCAGGGCAAGTGTTGTCTACAGGATCCCAACCACCTTGTTCCCGCCCCATTAGGGTTAGTAGATTGGGAACTTTAGTGGGAGGAAAGACGGAAAGAAAAAATTAGTTTAAGCACATTTTTAGATATTTTGTTTGATTGTCCCAAAGGGGTTCCTTTACTTTTTTTTTTTTGCACAGGGTAGAAAACGTGGACGATGAACCCTGAAAGTAATGACGAATCTCCTAGAGCTGACGGAGCATTTTAACCACAATCGGTACATCTGGAACTTTCTTTCTGAAAATCATGTTGAGGGTGTAAGTAGAAATCAGGAATTCTCATTTTTTTAAATGATTGCTTTCATTATCCAAAAGGTTATGTCTCTCAAAATTAAGGGGAATAGAGAAGAATTCTCAAGAAACAAGATTCTGAAAACATTCACTTTCCTTAAGAATTCTCAAGGGGATAATTTCGGAGCCAAATTGCTAAAGTAAGTACTATTGATGTGATAGCTTTTAAAAATTCCTGATTTCAGAAAATTCAAAACAAATCAAAACTGCGATAAATAAATAAATAAATAAACACCATGCAAATTGATAAAGTAATTGGTAAATTTTAGGTAGTCTGTATTTATTTAAAGATTTATTTTATTCATGGTATTAAAGTAAGCACTATATTTATCAGCTATTTTAAGTACATATGTGTAAATACATTAATGAAATAGACACATTTAATTATTTCCTCTTCCTTCCTAAAGTTTATATTTTCAAGTCGACTGAAACCTTTCATCAGGACCAACTCACTTGAGACAATGGGGGTTTTGGAGTCACTGTTTTGTAAGGTGTGCATAGAAGTAGGAGGCAAACAGGGGATCAATTTTAAGGGACTGACTCCCTAACAATGAGGGGTGGCAAGTTCAAATTCTGCAGGTGGTCTTGCAGGCAGGCTGCAGAGCTAGGGAAGGGTTCCTGTCATTGATTCAAAAGCAAAGGCACTCTAGAGATACAATTCCCTCTTTTTCCAGGGAACCTGTCTGTTATTTCTGAAGTCCTTCAACTGATTGGACATAGCCCATCCACTTTCTAGAAAGTTCTCTGTTTTACTCAACGTCTACTGACTTACAGGTCAATCCCATCTTAAAATACCTTCACAGCATCATGCAAATTCATTTGAGCCTAACTGGTGTTTGAAATTAACCATCATAGGAGGCCAGTCATAGGAGGTGAACAGTTTTGAAGAATGCTCATGGAAACTGCATGTGTGTTGATAGAGTCCTACTAGGCCCTGTGACCTCAAGCCCCATGGGATAAAATCTCATGCTTGGTTGACCACAGAAAGAAGAGGAAGATGGACAATTCTAAGGGGAATTCCAGGTACATTCTCTTTCTGTCAGTGTCTCTATTAGGGTTGTCCAAAGAAAGAGAACAGATAGGAAGTGTATAGATACACAGAGAAAGGTAGAGAGAGATGTCTCTCTATTGATCTGTCAATCAATGCATCAATTGATCTATCTGTCTATGAGAAAGACAGACAGATAAGGAGATATTTATTTTAAGGAATTGGCTCATGTCATTATGGAGACATATGCAGACAAAATCTGTAGGGTGGGTTCAGGATGGTTGATGGTGTGGAAGAAGCCTGAAGGTATCTGTGGGTAGAATCTGCTCCTGCTTAGAGATGGTTCATCATGTTCCACTCAGGCCTTCAGCCCACTGGACACAGACTGACCAAAACCCTAAGGGCAATCTGCTTTCACAAAAGCTCACTTATTTCCATGTTAATCTCATCTAAAATACCCTCATGGAAACATCCAGAATAGTGTTAGACCAAACATCCGAGAACCATGATCCAACCATGTTGATATACAAAATTCAGGGTTCCTTTGGGATTCCTTTGGGCCCTGGATTGTGAAGTCTGCAGAACAGTAGGACAGAGAAATATAAAGCTACTCCTCTACACTTTGTTTTAATAAAACGATGACAACAGCAATAATATTTTGAGTTATAAAATCTATGCTTTTCATTCCTTGTAAACCCCATTGCCCTGTGGTCACCAACTGACCCTGACACATTCTCAGAGAGAGCTGAGGCCACTAGTGAGGAACTCAATCTTGAGTGTCCCACTCACACTTTTTTTTTTTCATTTAAAGAAAAACAATGGTCTTGGGAAAAAAAAATATTTTTGAGATAGAAAAGGATTTGTTAAGCTTTTAAAAGTAAAATCTGTCCTGTATCAAGAATAATATTCAGAGGCTTAAGATGAGGGATTTACTAAGTGCTGTTTGGTACAAAAGTAGAGCAGATGTGACTTTAGACCATCTTCCAAGGGACTGGGTTCTACAGTGTGAATGGTTGTGTCCCCTCTCCCCAGAATTCATATGTTAAAGCCTAATCCAAAAACAATGGTATTAAGAAGCAGAGTCTTTGAGAGGTGATTAGGTCAGGAGGATGCAGTGCTCATCAATGGGATTAGTGCCCTGGAGAAAGAGGTCGAAGGGAGCTGTTGGCCCTTCTACCATGGTTGGACACAGCTGGAAGGCGCCATACTTGGAGCAGAGAGCAGCCTTCACCAGACACCAACCCTGTAATGCCTCAACCCTGGGATTTCCCAACCTCCAGAACGGGGAGCAACGTTTCTGCTTATAAGTTGCACAAGTCCAAGGTATTCTGTTGTAACAGCAGAAATGGGCCGGGACACGGGCAAGGAAGAAAATAAAACCCTGACCCGGTGGAGGAGAGCTGGAGAGACGAGACCTGGTGAGAATGTTTCCTGAAAGAGCCAGAAGGGGGCTGTGAAATTCAGAAATCCCAGTACCAACATCAGGAAGTATAAACACACCTCGGCTGTTTTCCACTCCCCCTCCTGCCTTGTCCAACACTGCAAGGCAGAGTCAGCATGTATAGGAACCAGCTCCGGAAGAGAGGCTCCGTTGGTCCATGTTGACACTCCCAGCCTTACGTCATGGCTATGGATGGTTCACTCACTCACCAACCGTTCACCCAAACCAAACCCTGAGCAAAGTGCACCATGTGTGTGGTCAGGTAACATAGTCTCTGTCCCCAAAGACCTTACAATGTAAGAAATTAAAAAATTAAAAAAAAAAATGATTAAATAAAAAGTGGCATTCACTAATGTCCCACATACTCCTCCTGGGCACAGAGCTACACTCCATTTCCCAGCCACCCTTCCCACCCAGCCATGTGCCTGAGATGTGGAATCCACTCCTGGTCCATGAAAGCTCCCCCCAGGATTCTTGTTCACTGGGGCACTAGAGAGAACTAGCGCCACAATGTGGGGGAGGTCTTGGTCCCTGAATAACTGCACCAGAGTCCTGTTGTTGACCATTGTTGACCAACGACCACTCTTCACCTATGAAGTAAACATCAAAATCCATTGAGCTGGATCATTGACTGTGGATGTTGACTATTATGATCACTTACTCATAATACACAGGTACAGAGGACCAGTAAAACAGCCTCCAAATCCAGCCAGAACAGACCAGGGAGTCAACTCTGGGGTATTTTACTATAGTTGGCAGGGGGCCAACCAAGGTCAAAGATGTTAGGAGGCTGTCTTTGCCCTGACCTTCTAGGACAGAAATTCTTAGATTGACATGACCATTTGTGAACTTCTTGACACCTTAGGGGCCATTCACTTGTCCCAGGGCCTGGCCCTACACTTGAGTGTGCTACATCCAAGGACCACGACCCCCAGAACAGGGCTGAGCAGCACTCAATGAACAAAGGGGCACTCTGAGGTACACTGAGGACACCTGTCAGTCAGGACCATGCTGAGCAGGAAATCTGGGTTGTGGCCTCAGAAAGAAAGAAGGCAAGAGGCCAGGCTGCTCGGGCAGTGAGTCAGGGGCAAGAGGAACAGTTAGGACAGATGCAGACGTGGGGACGAGAAAGTGAGCTCCCTTGAAGCTCGGCCTCTTCAAGCGCCTCACAATCGCTCCTTCCAGAAATACTGGGGAAGCCGTCCCCTACACCCCACTCACACCTAGGAATCCAGCTGTGCCTCACATACGTAAATTGCTGGATCCTGTGGCCACCAGACCTTGAAATCGGTTACACAACGTATTATCAAATGCTTGTTCAAATTCATGGGGAGACCCAGCTATCTATCCCTTCTTATCCACAGTCCTTTGGGAATGAAAGGGAAACAATAGATTCATTTCACAAAAATCATCACATTTACATATTTTTATCATGAGCTCAACGAACGATTTTAATTAAACCGTTTTTAAAGAGGGTAGAGAGGAAGAAAGGCAAGATGGTAAATATTTAACACCTAATCAAGGGGAGAGAAGCGTGAAGCTGAATCCCTCATTAAACTGCATGGATGGAGGGTGGGCTTGGAAGCAGCCTGGCGTGAGCCCCCACCGTCCCTTATCAGAGGAGTGACACCAGGCCAGCCATTTCAACTCTTTGAGCCTCATTTTCCTCATCTGGGAAAATGGGGAGGATGCCAACCTCGTGGGATTACTGCCAGAAGAGCCTAATGATGTTAGCAATAACAATGGCCAACACTTCCCAAAAGGAGACCATGGCTGGGCCCTTTACCCAGACTGCGGTCTAGAATATCCTTGACTTGACCCTTGAAGGAAAGCACTGCTTATTCCTCAGTATATGTAATAACAAGCTGAAATTTAGGGAAATTAAGTACTTGCCCAAGGCCTTGAAGCTAGTAACTGGCCAGGCTGGCCTTCAAACCCTGGCATTTGCAGGCCAGCACACACATGATTAGCTATTATTTGATCTCGCTAAACTCTAGTGCCTAGAACATGAATGTGCAAGCTCTCCTTATTTGTAAAGTTCAAGCCAAGGAAGAGCATGTCCAAATATCATCCTGGCGGTGTCTACTATGACTTCCACCACCCTCTCATATTTGTATAGCATTTTGCAAGACATGCTGGCAAATATTTTCCATCAGAATCCCTGAATAACTGGAGCTCAGGAAAGTTCTACAGTGTGGCCAAGGCTGTGAGATGTCAGGTTTCCACAGTCCAGGAGCCTGCTTCAGAGAGTAGTGTGCAATAGAGGAGAGGGTAAGAGGGACATGGAGAGGGTGTTACAGCCCCCCTGGGGCATCCTGGGTCCATGGTCACATTCAGGAGGTGATCTTCCGGTCCACCTCATTCATGGTGGTGGGACATGGGAGATGAAGCCATGAGGCAGGATGTGGGCTAAGTCTCCAAGCACAGCCCTTCCAGCTCCGTGCATCCTGCTCCGTTGAGATAATTGTATGGCTGTTCCTGCAATCAGTTCTGAGAAAATTGCTCCTCCCAAATTAGCTTTCCCTTAAGCAATAATTCTTAGTTGATGGCATTGAATTGCTACAAAAAAGTGTGTGTGTATGATCATATGTATACATATACATTCATGCATATATGATTACATACACATATACATGCATGCACATATGATCATATATACGTATGTATGCATGCATATATGATTACATATATATGCATATAATCATACACACACACACGACCAAATAGTGGGCAAACAGCCTGAGGCTATATTAACAGGAAAGGACACTTTGATGTACACTTCAAATGTGTCTGGATTATTCTCAACCAACAACTGTTCCTGTTCTTCTCTCTCCCCACTTTTCTCCCTCCCTTTCTCTACCCCTCCCTCTTTCCCTCCTTCTCTTCCTTCCTTTCTTCTCTTCTCCCTCACTTCCTTTCTTTTTTCCCTTCTTCTTCTCCACTTTCTCCTCCTCCTTTTGCTTTTACTTAATTACAATGGTTGCCTGGTCTTCTCGTTTTCTGAATCAGGTCGGCAGATTTCCTCCGGGAAGAGCTCTGCGGAGGATGGCCCTCCTGAAGCCTCTGCATGTGACTAAGCCTCGAGCACCACTGGTGCCATGATGATGGCTTTGCCCTGTCGCGGACAGCGCACACAGCCAGTGCTCAGTGCTAACAAAGCCACCTCCCTGGTCCTCTCCCGTGCCAGAGCTGGGAACGGGAAGGAGCTGGCTGGGTGCAACGCTTTGTACCATTTCACAAAAGCCCTGTGCCCAGCTCCCAAGGTGTTTGGTTGGGACCACACAGTTAATCCCATGGATTGGGAAGACCTTCCTGGATCCACCTTCTGTAGCAGATGCAGAACAAACCCAGGGAGAGCAGTGACTTGGCTGTGGTGGTGCATCTGAGAGCACTGGAAGCGAGCTCAAAGCCCTGTATATCCATCATGCCCGGTGACTTCCTGCTACCCATGACAACTTTCACCTTATAGTCACATTCTCAGTGTCTCCAGATGCAGTCAACCAGGCAGGGAATGGGCACAGCTCAGCCGTTTTGTGACATGTGAATGAGTAAAGGAACACAACATTGTCAAAACTAACATTTTTCAGGAAGGTGTACTGGGGATTGAACCCAGGGGTACTTTACCACTGAGCTACATACCTAGTCCTTTTTATTTTTTTATATATATTTTTTTTAATTTTGATAAGTTGCTGAGGCTGTCCTTGAACTTGTGATCCTCCTGCCTTTGCCTCCTGAGTCACTGAGATTACAGTCATGATTCATGGTACCCTTCAAAAACCAATCCTTCTTCAATGTCTTTTGGGAAAATGCTCTCTGGTCCCATAAGCACGCCTGATTCCCACGGCCCTGCCTAAGGCTATGTCACTCCAGTACTTTATTTGCCTGGGCCCTGAACACTTTTGAGTTTGCAAACACGGTCTAGAGTGAGACCACTAGAGCCACCAGAGTTATTAAAAACTCCCAGGGAGATCCAGGCCCCTCCTCTGAGGAGCCTGACAGTGTTGTTCACACTGAGCCCACCCGGGGCACAGCAACCTGTATTTCCTTCCAAGCTCCCTTGAATACAACAGTTCAGATGCATGCTTAAAGGAAAGACCTGGGAAATGATTCCCTGGTTACCCCAAGTCAAAGGAAGGTTTCAGTTGTGAAGCCTGGGCCATCTTGAATGAGAGACTCCCAAAGGGCCTGGGGTTGGAGGAGCTCTCCCAGAGGCTGAGTTTTCCAGTGAAGTAGGTCTATCTGCTCAATCTCAACAATTCTGCCTAAATTTATTTACTTTCCACGCAAGAGGTGTACATTTATAAATATGTTTTATTTTTATAAAGTAAGATAAAGGGTTTTTTCACAGTTATAGAAAAGACCTATAAAATGATATAAATCATTTTAAGTAGGACATATTAGATATGCACGTTTTTCCTAATCTTTCTCATACCTTTTCTTCCTAGACTTTCAGCCTATAAAGCAACATGGGCTTAGACTTTGCTTGTTTCTAGATAGCAATGCAGCACAGGGCTGAGGAGCATCATTTCGATACCTCCCTGATAATGTTCTTAATGAAGCTTCTCCTTGGCCATAGATGGAATTTATGACCGGATCACAACTTCTGCATCAGATGAAATTTGTTTTTCTCTTCTGTCCAATCTATTGGCTGTTGCTTAGCAACAGGTCAATCATACTGAGTGTTTGCTGAAATAGTTTAGTAGAATTGTTGCCATAACAACTACCATTGTTAGTTAATTAAATTGATTTGGCCCCAACTTATCATCTGGAACAATATATGTTGTATGAAGGAGAATTTGTCCCGACTCAGCTGCCGACTTTCACATCAGGGTTAAGCTCATCCTCAGAGTTGTGTGCCATCCACAGGCACCAGGGCTTGAGCAGCCGCATCCCTGAGCCATCTCTTTCAACAGTACAAGAAATGAGCACTCGTCTACATACCGATCCGTCATTATTCATTCAACAAATGTTAATTGAGCTAAAAGAATGTGTTAAAAAAATATATATGAATAACAGGAGAGTCCCCTTTTCAGTCCTCAGGCTGATTGTGATGGGAGATACACAATCTATAGATGGAATTGAATCTCATGGAACTAAAATCAAAAGAAATAATCAATAAATAAGGGCATGTGAAGACTCGCACAATGTGAAAGAGCTCTGTTGTTTAGTTACTTGTGTCAATGTCCTAGCTCAGGTCACGGGACATTGGTCCTTTACAATATCGTCACTAAGGGCAGCCAGAGAAAAGGTTTCCACAAACTCTACCATGTTTTGCAACTTCTATGTGAGTCTAAAATTACTTAAAATAAAACATTAGTGAAATATGGAGAGAAGAGACAGGGAGGGAGGAAGGGAGGGGGAGAGAGAGTGAATGGAGGAAGGGGGACTTTGATACTTAAAATGGAGCTCAGTTCTGGGTACTGACCTGGACACAGCTCTGGGGACACTAGAGTCCTGATGGCAGGAGGATGTGTGTTTGCTGGTCAGTACCATAACTCACTGGCAGGTAGCCTGACCTCTCCATCACCCATGTGCTCACTGCCAGAAGCATGTGTCCCTTGCCTTCAAACATTATGACTGTCGACCCAGGACTCTTCTTTCCAAAATGACCAGTTTAGCCCCTGAGAGTTCTGTAGAACAAACATTTAAAACGCCCGTATCACATGTCTCTTAGGAAACCCAGGGAGATGGGCAAAGCCGGTACCCTGATTTCCATTTGTCAATAAACTAAAGTCAACAGGGCTGCAAAAGCCAGGGACTGTCCTAACTGAAGGCTGAGGTTGGGTCCCACCTCTTTACCCACCTGAGAGTTCTCACAGGTGACCTCTGGATGCACCGACTAGCCCAGAGACAATGGCACTCCTGGTGCCTTCCTGCTGTCAACACTGAGCCAAAGCCAGGGCTGCCTGGCCTCCCACCGCCTCCGCAGGTCCAGCTTCCTGCTCACTCAGAGCCGCCCTGCACTTCCTGTGCATGGCATTTATTCCTGCACTGTCTTTGCACCCAGTGTTTCCTTTTGAAATGAATATACCCAAGTGAAAAGAATCAGAATAAGAAGGAAATTATTGCCATCATGATGTGGCTAAAGTCTGCATGAGTGTGGCCCAAGATCAGCATATACTAGTCTGGAAAGCTAGAGGAGCAGCATTCCAGGTAGAATGTTGAAAGCAAGGAAGGGTATCTAGGCTGGGGGAGGGGCGTGGCAAGGCTGGGGGAGGGTTGGGGCCGGTGGGGGGGGGGGCAGGGGGGGATAAGGCTCAAGGAGGAGGTTTTGGGTAGGACTCAAGGCTTTTTATTCTTTAAACCAATGTTTTAAAAATTGACACTCCCTTTTAATAATGCATTGTCTTTGGGCAAAATCTTGATTATTTCCACTTTTGTTGCTTACGGAGACAAAGAGGAGACCGGTGCAAAAGAGGAGGAAGGAAACAAGGACCAGGAGAAGGCACCATATAAGGTTAAGAAAGGGGATGGGGTTTTTCAGAGTAAATCACTTTAAATAAAATGGATTTGGGGCTCTATCCCAGAGGCTAGCGGTTCTCCCATTTTCTGGCTGTGTGAAAGAACCAGCAAGAGGTGTTCCAGGCGGAGTCCTGGCTCCCCGTTCCAAAGACCTTGATGGTGTCAGACTTAGCAATCATTCTGAGGCCTACAAGTTTAGCTGCTGCACTGAGCATTTTGTTATTTAAAAACCTTCCTCAACATGTGAGAAACATAGTTATAGCAGAGATCTAGGGAAGAGAAAAGGGAGACCCTCCAATACTCAACCTGGCATCTTGGAAAACTCATGCTATTGTTTGTTTTATTTTTGTTCCTACATCATTAGCAGATGATTTTTGAAAGTAAAGAAAAAAGAAACATAAGAGCATATTTACCCAGAGTCCCATCGTTGAAAGTCCAACATACAACATTTGACATATTTACTTGTCATGGGTATTTTTTTTTTTTAATAGTAAACAATTCTTTTACACCAGGGCCACTTTCTTCATGAGACGCAGCAGGCAAGGTGCCTAGGGTCTTCATACATTTAAGATCTCATTAGAATGGCTCAGTTTGTTTTATAACATCAGAAGGAAAAGGAGCTTTTCTTTGTAGAAGATCTGTTTTAATACATGATAATATTGGAATGTCTGTCCAGTGCCATCATTGCAGATAAGATTTATTTTAGGAGGAAGGAGCTCATGGAGGGAAAGGGCCCCTAGATAGAACATGCTTTATTTAACCATTTCCCTATTATCGCACTTTTGGATCATTTTAGAGGTGTGGCTAAAACAAAAATAATTAGTTCCATATTTTTTCCTCCTAGAAACAGGGATTTCATGGACCTAGAAGTGACAGCTGCCATTGTTGTTCCCATTCTACTGGCTGGAACCTGTCATGGGGTTGCCAACTGCAGGGAAGAGGACTCTGAGCTGAGAATGGGTTGTGCGCTGAGAAAAGGGTGGTGGTGAGTGCAGATGGGAATAGAAGGGGCTCCGCACCACACCCAGGCACACACAGGCCTGCAGGGCTGATCCAGGTGAGGATTTGTAATTTACAACCTGAAGATGAAGGCTGAGGGCAGGTCCCTCACCTGACAATGCAGCTATACTGGTTAGAATAACCCCCTCATCCATTCTCTCACTGTCCCTTCTATTTTGTGTTACCCCTGCCTCTCCCCTGAGAATGTGCACTCTAAGGGGACAGCTGCATGCCATTATCACCTCAGTACCTTCAGCCAGGCCTCTGCACAGCCACGTACAAATACCAAATCTCAGAATAAGATCACATTATAAGCTGAATTAATTAGAGGTGGCCTACTAGGGCATGCACTTTTGTTCAGTGGTTATCTGTGGTTCCTCCTTTGATCATGTCAAGGGACCATGTCCACCCATGTGCTGCCCACTATAAGAGATTCATAGAACTGCACAGAAATTTAGAATCATGGCCCATTTACACAAGAAGTTTTTGCTACAACCAATCTTATAAATTGATTGTGGCTGTTTCCCCTGATTGTCTAGAAAGTTGTTTTGAGAAAATCCTAATTACATTTTCTTGATAAAATATTAAATGAATTGCTTAGAATAATATGCAGCTTCTACGTCTGTGATTGATTTAATACCCAAATATAGTGCACGGCAGGCATCTGAGCCTTGCTAGGATCTGGGAATCTCACAAACAATGCCAGTAAAGACACTAAACGTGATGACTTCCTCTGAATAAAAGAAAACTAGAGACCAGGACCAAACACAATGCAGGAAAACACAGAACTCTAAATTACAAGGTCTTGTGGGAGTCCTCTGCTCAGTGCTCTGTCACTCAAGCGACTGTCGCTAGAATGCCGATTCTGCCCACCTTAAGCCATTGAAGCTCCTGTTGAGGACAAAGGCAGTTGGGCTTTTATTGATTTAATATTGATTTTCCTAGTTCAAAAAATTTTATTTAGCAGATGTACCATTTATTGAATTCCTCAAGGATGTCTTATATTTTTAAATATCTTGCAAATCTTAACTATGCACAAAGAAGGCAGTTGGAGCTGTGGCATCTATGAGAGATAGATCTGGTGTTGGAGACACAAGGTGGGGCTCACCTGAAAATGGGAAGTTCCGGAAGCTCTGGGTGCTTAGGTCAAGGACCCAGCATCCCAGACGTCTCAAACAGGCACCCTGTCTCAACCTGTTGGCCAGCCCCCAGCAAGACCATCTGCTTCCAATAGCTCCTGAAGAGGCCTCCAGGTGGCCTGCTTCCCTCGGCCCCTTCCCATGAGACTCAAAAGGTGTGCATTTCCTCTCTACCTCTGTACCGTCTCCTGAACTAGGCTACTTCTCTCTATCTCCTCAGTTACACACCTCTCGGAGTGACAGTCTTCTTGCTACCTTCCCATCTGGTGACACATTGGAACCAGAGTCGACATTTCTAGTGTAAAGATCAGGCATTGCAGGACTTGGAATGACTCCGTGGCCTGCTGTTTCTCTTAGCCTTAAGTGGCGTGACCATGCACCCCGGGTTTTCTAGTGCGGTTTGAGCTTGTGGTTCCAGCATAAGCATTAACACACCTGTTCTCACTCCCTCCCGTGTCCCTGTTGGCAGGCGGATGTGCTCATCCTCCTGGTTATCAGACTGTGCTGCTGCTGCAGCTTGGCCCTCCAGCACCCCCTGCTCTGCACCCTAGAGCTACTCTGGTCTCCTGCCAGAGATTTGAAAGTGGTAGGTCCCCTCCTGACACAGGTGATGCTCCCCGTCTGCAGTGCTCTGCCCTTTCCCTCCCGTCCGCACCACATGCTCGCCTGACTCTCAAGCAGCCTCCAGGGTGACACTTCCTTAACACCCTGATTCTCCTATGACATCGGTAACTCATGGCACGGATTCTTAGCACTTGCCACAGTTGAATAGCTGTTCTAGCTTCTGGAAGTATTCAGTGTCTGTCATTGCTTTCACTGGGGTACAGGGACATTGACTGCATCAATGCAGAAAACCCCATGGCTGCTGCTTGCTCATGTCCCTGGACCAGGCACACATCAAGTGCTCAATAAATACATGTCAAATGAATGAATGCACGAAGAGGTTATTTTAGTAAGAGCTAGAAAAGGTGCATCTATACAGTAGATGTAAGTGCGTCTAATTCCATGAAGGTACTACTCACCACTTTGCAGAACAATATAAACAAATAGATGTGTAGAGGTGGGCCATTTGAGAAACAGAAACAAAATATACAGGGAAACCAGAAAGTCTTGATTCCCTAGACCTTTTGCGGAATTAGATTCTTCAACTTTCACTGGAAATATGGAGGAAAATGTGAATCCCTGGGAGCTGCTGCCAGCCCTGTTGGCACCATGAGGAAAGAACCTAGAGAAGAGGCCCCAGTTGGCAGAGGCTGTAGATGGAGAGGGCAGGCGGAGACAGAGGGAAAGTGAAGAATCTGAGTACTGGTCACACTGTTCCCTGTGACCGGGGGTAAAGCCCCATCCAAGGTGTAACTAACCATTTTACCAGGTTTGATCAGCCAATGACTCTTTCTCCTTTCAACTCATCCAGGTGAGTATTCTGTTATTTGCAACCGAAGATTCCTAATGTATGCAACTTTTGGGGAATAGTCAGCCTAAGGTGAGGACTATCGCAGAAGGTTACCTACAGTGGGATATAGCTACATGTTTACTTTGTCTTTTTTCAGAACATGGGCCACAGAGATTATTTTTTAAATTAATGCTAACAGTTTTGAGTGAGCTGCAAACCCCAGGGGGGATGCTATTAATAATCTGCACTCATATCTCTTCCACCTGTTTCAGAGTTGGTTCCCGGATCAGTTCCACAGACATCGACAGCATTTTCGGGTCTTAAGTCATTGAAAAAGCCTTCCCTGCGTTACTTGAAGCTAACACTTAAACAGAGTTTCTACCTGTGCAACGTGCATGGCTGGGTGTCTTTAATGAACCATCCCAGGTGCTCCCTGAGCCATGGTAAGAGTTCACTGAAATCCTTATCCTGGGAGTCTGAAGGCCTGGTGTCTGGGCCTGGTGATGGATCCGCAGTTGTGTTTCAGGAGTCTTGAAATCCCCTAATGGTTCACACACATTGGTGGAGAGGGCATCTGTACATTCTTTAGGAGGACAGTTGATAGTTTACTTCACACTATCTTTTTTTTTTTTTTTTTTTTTAAGTAAACCTGGAATATTGCAGAGCAAAACATGAGAGATGTCTCTATTTGGTTGAGTTCTAGAAGGAGTCTGATGCAGAGATGGATTGTGGGAAGCCTTCTTATGAGCGCTACTATCTCACAGAAGGGAGATTCAAGTGAGCTGGAAGAGGTGTTAGGGATGTTCTGTGGAAGGTGGGTGGGGGGTGGGAGGCCTTCAGGGCAGCCTTGAGCAGCACGAGATTCACATGAAATGGATATTTCTGGAACTCACAATTACATTTCCTAGTTCAAACCAAAGAGAAGGAGGTTCTGAGTCAGTGTAAGAAGATTCAGAAGGGGAGAGTGGCCTCTCTAGTGTCCGTAACTCCAAGAGCCTTAAGGTGCTTTTCCTCGGTGCTGTCAGCCCAAAAGGAGTCAGAGAGGAATTAGAACTAGACGGTTGTTTGGGGTGGAAGTGTCTATTTCCAGGAAGTTGTTCTGAGTTACTGAATTTAATGTATAATTTACAAGCATAGGATCATGAGAGTGCCTTGCCACGTCTTCTCCCAGGTGTGTTCCTGTGTCCCAGGTGTGTTTCTTCGTCCTCCGTGCCCAGTCCTCAGGCCCTGGGGGGCTCCCACATAGGCCACTCATCAGCAGAGCAGCCGGATCCCCCTGTCATTCTCCCCACAACTAAAAGGGTGGAATGAGGCCACAGGGGGTGTCTAAGAAAGGGCTTCTTTCAGAAAGATGAGAGACACAGACTTCCTCGATGCTCAAGTTCCAGAACCTTCCCTCGCTGTCCTTCCTAACATAAGCAAACTGTTCCCTCAGGCTGCTTCTGTGCTTACCCTTGGAATTGCATGGCCTGCAATTATCTGTACTGCTCACTAGGGGACCCTCTCTCCTGTCACTAGTCCCCAGAAGGTTGGGGCAGGGTAGAGTGGAACACCACATGTGAAGGACAGTGCCCGTTTCCAGTAGGCCCTGGACCTATAGAAGTCCCTTCCCTTCTTTCATCACAGCTCAGAGGACATGAGGACAGCCTTCTCTTCTCCTGGCATTTATTATTATTTTTATTTTACTACCATGATAGTTATTAATAACAATGATGATTTGTTTTAGGTAATGATTTCTTTCATGTCCTTTCTGTTACTTTTAATAATCTCCACATGTAAAATAAATAACTACCTGCCCTCTGACTAAGACACTATGGCTAAGTTTAAGAGGACCCCCTTTGCTGACAGTCTGTATACACTTTGTCTTGACATCTGTGCTGTGGGAAGGCCGGCGACGACTTTGAAGATTACGGTCAACGTAATGAAAAGAGATAAAGCTGGCGAGAGGACATGATAGGGAGACTATAAAACACACACCTGTGTGAGCAGCTCCTCTGTGTTAGGCATGAAATCAACATTATATTTAATTGCCATAACAATGTCCCAAGGTCGGCACCGCTATTACACTTATTTTACTGGTATACAGAGGTTTAGTGACAGGTAACTTGGAAGGTCAAAGAGAAAGACACCAACAGAAGCTCGCTGAATCTGTCAGCTTGCGAAGGGCCAGCTTTCACTGAGTGCTACAAGCTTGGAAAGCATCCCCATGGTGACACAGAGGGGCATGTTCTGGGACTAAAGCCATCAGTAACTGGCTTAGCACATTCACTAGCAAACCAACGGAGCGCCACTGGGCCTCTCTCCCTCTCGGTTGCAACTTAGGGTCCTGGAGTCAACCCCCTGACTTACACTGGTGCCAGGGCAGGTGGGCATCTCAACATCTCTCTGACCCACTGGCCTGCCTAAGGCCACCCACTGGCAGAAGGGCTTTCCAGGGCCCAAGTTGACTACTACACTGATTTCAGGTGGCAGAGCTGATTTATCAAGTGCAAGGACCTAGGTTAAAGCCTCTTCCTTTATCTTTCAACCTCTCTCTCTCCCACTTCCTCCAGCACTACTGAGTCAATCTTCTCCAAGTGTGGCTGTGAGTACGTGGGTGTGGGTGTGTGCGGGTGTGCACACAGCTTCCCTTTCTCTTCTCTGTGTGGATCATTCATTTGTCTTCTGACAGAAGGGTTCTCAGGACCCAAAGTTACTTTTGTTCCAGTCCTTTCCAAACCTTGGCCTGAGCAGTTTAGTGTCCCCGCTCTGGTCTGGACTGATCACTGTGGCCACGGGATGGGGAACGCTGGTTGTCTGAAGCTCCTACAAGCCACCACAAGAACTGAAAGTGAGACCTAAGCTCGCATGGCTCAGAAAGATGTGGCAACCTTAGGCAGGGGAGAGGGGTGTCTTATGGCTGAACAGTGGTGTCCCCCAAAGTAAGTCTGCCCAGAACCTCAGAATGAGATCCTGGGTGGAACAAGGGCCATTGCAAATGTGATTGAGGGAAGCATCAAGAGATGACGTCATGTCAGCTTAAGGTAGCCCCAGGTCCAGTGGCAAACTGTGAATTATAAGAGAATTCCAAGAGAATCCAGGAATGCAGAGGAGGGAGGTCAGCTGAAGACTGGGACAGAAACCAGAGCCACCAGCCAAGGAAAACCTCGAGCCACCAATAAATGGAAGGAAAAGGGAGGAGTCTCCGCAGCACTGGTGGCACTCTGGTTTGGGACACCCAGTCTCCAGAGCTGTGAAACAACAGATATTTATTGATTTAAGCCTCTCGGGTTGTGTTCAAATGTTAGGGCAAACTTAGCAATCTGACATGGGGGAGGGGCGGCGCAGGATGGAGAAATGTTCAGGAACAATCCCTCGCTAGGGCCGCTGACAGACAGAGTACTGAGAGCCAGCCAAAGATCAGCTCCCTCACCAGCAGGCAGCAGCACCCACGCCATGCCTGGTCATGTACCAGCCACTTCCTATTGAGGGGTCTGCCACACCAAGTCCTGCTCCTCAAAGAGGCCCGCCTCTAATGGTTACCAAACAGAAGAACACAGAACCCCAACACAAGGAGGACAGGGCTGTGGGCAGCGCATGTCCAGAGCCCAGTGCCAGCGTAGACAGGGCTCTGCTCACCCAGCTTCTCGGGATGGGGGAGGGGGGGAGTGTCAGGACCCAGGGAAAGGACAGCAGCCAAGCCACGTGAAGACAGGTCCCGGTCTGCATCTAACAGGCTGAGCAAGAGTTAATCAGCAGGCAAGGAAGCAAGGGTCTCTCCCTGGCCCTAAATCCCCTAGAGAGCTGCCAGTCTCCGGAGGAGAAATGTGCCAGTCTTTTGGACCCTGGGGAGCAGTCGTTCCTCACTCCCACCCCTTCAAGGAGAGCGTTCACAGGCCTCTCCGGGGACGCCCTCCTCCCTAGGGCTTCCCACACTTCGGAGGTAAACATTCTCCTAGCACACCTTTCCCTTCCCCCCTATTCTGTGCACCAAGCCGGGAGCTCCTCTCCACCTTGGTCCTGACAACCAGATCCGTTAAGCCTGGGTGCCTCCATTTGCCTCGGACGCATCTGCATATAGATTGATGAGTTTAATCAGCGAATCAGGAGAAAGCCTTGGGTATCAATCACTGTCAGTGTGCCTTCCTTCTAATTCCTGATTTGCTGCTCCCGTTATGAAGGCAATAACGCGGCTTCTCTTAAAGGTGAAGCTGAGATGCGCAAAGTTTTGAATTTGCATCAGCAGGAAAGTTGTAATGACATTGTTCGGTCTCATCAGTCCAAGACAGAGACAGGGACAGAGACAGAGAGACAAAGAGAGAAAGGCTTCCTCCTCTCGGGTCATATTTCCCCGGAGTCATCACGCTCCTGACCACATTACTCAAGACCCATGCTGCAGGAGAAGATGGTGTTAACAGTTCATTTAAAATGTGAAGGCGCACGTTTCCATTCCCCTGCTTCCCATGCTGACATCCTCTCATCTCTCATTTAAGTTTAGGAAGCATCCTGGCAGGACACCTGGCAACACCCTCCTCTTTCCCTCCATTGGGTTAAACACCCATATTTCCAGGAGACTCGTGCAACAAGAAAACAACATGGTGCCACAGGAGTGCGACCGCCCTGTGTTTGCTCATCGATTCCACTGACAGGCCTTCACTATGCCCAGTGTGTGACACCCACCTGCCACACAGCCACCTCAGCCCCACTTTGCAAACACAATCCGATGATACCACTCTGCAAAACCAGAAAGAAAAAAAAAAGGAGTTTTTCTGCAAAGATCAAAGTCCCTGCGTGGACATTCTTTCAGCAATGCCAGCTAATCTACGCACAGAACAGAACGGAGGCCAGGCCTCCTGTGCAGCTGCGGCAGCAGACGCTGCTCTGGGCTAAGAGCAAGTGGCAGTAAGCCCAACTGCCCCGCGACCAGGGAGGGTCTGTCCTGGTGTGGAAGGCTACTCACAATCGGGGTCCAATATAATTTTGCATTCCTTTCTTGGGGAAAATTTTATATTAAAAAACATGTCCACCTCAAGCACACTTTGAGTGAGGTTTGAGTAAAGGATAGACCCTTGTCACTCCCAGCACAACACTAAGAACATTTTCATCCCCCACAATCCTCTCATGCATCTTTTTGATAGCTTCACCCTGCCCTGGGCAACCACTGCCCCAGTTTCTACCATCCAGAAGCAGCTTAGCCTCTCACAGAATTTCCGATAACAGAGACCACAGCATGTACCCTACGTCTTGCCCCTTTTACTTACATAATGTTCCCCAGGTTCCCTTCTGGATTCATGTACTCGGAAGTAAGGTAGTACTTTGCTACTTTTTATTACTGAGTAATTTTCTACTGTGTGGTTTACTGCAATTCATCTACACATTCATGAATTAATGGACACATGGATTATTGCTGGGTTTTGATCATTTAAGAACTGAAATTGCTTTAAATGTAGTGAACATTTATTTTTTTACTGGAGTGAATATCTTTATTCAAAAAATTTAAATACAAAACTTAAAGCTGTTTAGTTAACCAGACTCCTTTGTGGACATTATGATTATTTGCAATAGTTTGCTTCTATAAACAATGAAACAAGGATTACCCACATACTATATAGTTTTAATCACTTGGCACTTATCTTTGTGGAATTATTTCCTGAATCATGGTGAATATATATTTAAATTTTGCTGCATATTTTCAAATCACTTTTCTAGAGTTTGTATTATTTTCCACTCTTAACAGCAAGCAGTTTTGTAGACTATTAATCTGATAAAAAAGTGAGTAATTAATTTAGTAGATGTTTTCTTCCTTTACCTGGACAAATGTTTTCATTTATCTCTGATAATAGTCAAGCAGGATTTGCCATTAAGTGGAGGTTTCACTGTAAGAAGGTTTTCAGATGCTTCCCATACCTCAGCCTCTTCCATATCCTCACCAGCACTTGACACACGTCCACCTTTACGTCTTAGCCATCCTAGTGCCTAAAGCCATGCCAGGCCAGTCCAAGTGGCATATCAGATGGTGGTTTTAATTTGTATTTTTTGGTACTTAAGTAAAATTCAGCTCCTTTTCGTGAGTATGCTAGATCTCTATATTTTCTTTTTGTGACATATCTGTTCATATTTTGTAGTCGTTTTTTAAGCAAGTTTTGCTTGTTTTATCATAATTTACTGCTAGGAGTTCTTTACGCCATGTGGAAGGTAGTCCCTATGTCAGATTCATGTACATAGGGACAGAGATAGAGGTAGAGAGAGAGGAGATGGGTGATGATAGATAGATGACATAGAGAGATAGATAATACATAGATAGATATAGATAGATGATGGAGATAGACGGATAGGTAGGTAAGTGGTAGGTAGATAGAAAGAAAGATGATTTTTCCTAGATTATGTTTCCTTTTCATTTTCTTAAAGATTTCTCTCAAAGCAACAGATGTTTTCCAGTTACCACTCTTTAAAATGTATGGTGTGTACCTTTTGGATTTGACCAGTGACTACTTCGCCTTGTCTGCACATCCTTTTTCCGTGCTTCTCCAGAAGTGTATGGTTTTGCCGTTCACGCTGACTCCTGCCGTCTACTGCAATTTCCTTTCCGTTTGCAGAGTGAAATAAGCACCCAGTTCTCGGCACCCTCTCCAACTTCCTAGGCAATTTCAGCACCATTTGTTTAAAAGACCATCCTTTCCCTGTTGGAGTTTTTGTTGAAAATCAATTGACGATATTCACATGGGTTCATTTCCATTGATCTGAATGTCTGTCCTCATGTCTTTATTTCACCTTCAGTTTTGAAAATCATTTTCTATGGCTTGAGGATTTGGGGTTGATTTATTTTTCTTAGCATTTAAGTGTGTCTTCCAATGTCTTCTGCTTGCATAATTTTAGCAAGAACTTCATGATTATTTTTAAATGTATTATTTTATGTGTAATGTGTCTTTCATTTACAATGTTTTTAGAATATACTCATTATTTTTAAAAGATTTGAATTTACACAGTTCCCGCAGGACAGAGGGTTTCAATACACCCCATACCTAGTTGTCCTTATATCTCACATTAGCAAAGTGAATTTGTCCTAAACAACAATCCAGTATCGATACATTATTGTGAGATCAAGTTCACACTTGGTTCTATGTCCTCATTTTTTACCGCCCTCTTTATGATCCAGGACCTCATCAAGGATGCCACATCATACTTAGCCATCAGGTATCCTTAAGCAGCGCTTGCCATGACAGTTTTTGGCCTATCTTTGGTTCTGATGACTTTGGCAGCTAAGAAGAGGACTGGTCAAAGATTTTGGACAGTGCCATCTGAGTGGGTGCTACCTGATTGCTTGTCACGATGAGATGGGGGTGTGGTCTTGTTGGACCAATCACAGAGACAGTGTGCCCTTCTCATTGCCGCCCTTCGAGGGCATGAGCATGCTGGATCTGTATATCCCCAAGTCACTTGGCCCTGTTGATGTGACGGCGCGCCCCAGCTGAGACAGTGCTGGTCAGCGACGGTGCTGGCTCCCTAGCTTCTGTCCATGTGCAGTTGTGGACTCGCACCCCCTGCAGTGTCGCCGGCCATGAGGTCCTGCTGCTAAGGCTCTGTCTCTGGTGCCCCACAGACCTGGTCCTCCAAGACCACCTTGTCTTTTCAGGCACTGTGGTCACAGGGAGGCTGTCCTCTCATTTTCTGCCTGGAGTCCCAATGCCATAATGTGTTCTGTGAAAAGCCATCTGACTTTCTGTAGAAAATTAACTCAGGCTACTGGTCTGCTTAAAACATATCTAACCCAGTGTGTTTCTGTGTCATTAGAGGAAAAAGGGAAAAATAATTGTCAGAGACCACCAGACCCTGCCTATCACTCAAGTTGTCCCCATTGTCCTTAGCATGACCATCCCTGGCAGGCCTGGAGCTGCTACCAGGGCAGAATTTGTGAATCATTGCTTCTGCCATACGCCTAGCAAATAGGTTAGGTTGGGCAGCAATGTCCTGGGCATTAGATTTCAATAGTAATCTAGTTCCCTAGCATGACATCATGTGGGTTAATAATGCCCTTGTCTTCAAGCAACAAGCAGTAGTTTAAGCCAAACGAAATATACTCTTTTATCAGAAAACTTGAAGGTGGGCTGCCCTAATATTGGTCCATCAGCTCAGGGGTATCACCAGGAACCTGCCACGTTCTATCCCTCATCTCCACTACGTCTACTATGTTCAGAGGTGGCTTTCCTTGACTAGGCTTGTTGCTTCATGGTTTCAAGAAGAAATGACATTCATGTTCTGAGCCTCTAGAGTTGGGGGCAGATGACAAAAGGTCTTGGGAAGAAATGTGAAGTAGACATGGTCCCCGGCAAATGTGTTGAGTCTGTAAGTGAAGATCTGACTGCACACTGGTGCACAGGACAGTGACTCTCTTCATGTCAGATATTGGGTATGATTCCCTGCCCTCCTTTGACACCTGCTATGGTGTGGAGGAGGGGGGAGCAGGGGGAGGAGGGAGAGCAGAGGAGCAGGGGAGGAGGGGGAGCAGGGAGGAGCAGGAGGAGCATGGGGAGGAGGGAGAGCAGGAGGAGCATGGGGAGGAGGGGGAGCAGGGAGGAGCATGGGGAGGAGGGGGAGCAGGGAGGAGCAGGAGGAGCATGGGGAGGAGGGAGAGCAGAGGAGCAGGAGGAGCAGGGGAGGAGGGGGAGCAGGAGGAGCAGGGGAGAAGGGGGAGCAGGAGGAGCAGGAGGAGCATGGGGAGGAGGGGGAGCAGGAGGAGCATGGGGAGGAGGGGGAGTAGGGAGGAGCAGGAGGAGCATGGGAGGAGGGAGAGCAGAGGAGCAGGAGGAGCAGGGGAGGAGGGGGAGCAGGAGGAGCAGGGTAGGAGGGGGAGCAGGAGGAGCATGGGGAGGAGGGGGAGCAGGGGAGCAGGAGGAGCATGGGGAGGAGGGGGAGCAGAGGAGCAGGAGGAGCATGGGGAGGAGGGAGAGCAGGGAGGAGCATGGGGAGGAGGGGGAGCAGGGAGGAGCATGGGGAGGAGGGGGAGCAGAGGAGCAGGAGGAGCATGGGGAGGAGGGAGAGCAGAGGAGCAGGAGGAGCAGGGGAGGAGGGGGAGCAGGAGGAGCAGGGGAGGAGGGGGAGCAGGAGGAACAGAGGATCAAGGGGAGCAGGGGGAGCAGAGGAACAGGAAGAAATGTGGGTAAGGAGGAGGGGAGCAGAGGAGAAGGGGGAGCAGCCCCAGGATGACGGAGCTGGGGGAGTGCTGAGACCTGACCCTGCTGTCAAGGTCCAAGTCCTTTCATATTCCATGAGCACACCATTCCTGCAGGAGGTTCTGATGATCCAGGCTGAGCCCCATCCCTGGGTTGACCCTCAGGACCCCCAACCCTGTTGAGGCAAGTGGATGTTTGTGAGACAGAAATTGCAGAATCTGCAGCTGCTCAGAGTGGTAGTTGGGAGCTGCTCTACTCATTATTATTAGTCAGTTACGACATTTCTGGCACGAGCTGGGGACTTATTAAATGCAACTCACTATAGATGCTCATGCAATTCATGCTTTTAATTTTGTAAATAGTGCCTAGCTGTTATGGTCAAAAGAAGGGTGGGGGTGTGTACGTAAACAAATATAGCATCCTGGTTACATCATGCCGTAGCCGCAAACTACGGCTTTGTTCATCCAACGTGGTGCTGACAGCTGCGCTGCAACGACCATTGAATTATATCCACTCACATAAAGGGAGAGATAAAAGACGTCAGTGACGTGTGGCATACGACAATCACACATGCACACGCACGGGGGCAGGGACGCGAGCCCGGACAAGCTCAGAGCCACACCTGCTGCTGCCCAGAGCCTTGGCCCTGCCATGCCAGCCCATGGGAACTTCCACATTTCTCTCTGAGCTGCTTTTGAGGAGATTTTAGCAAATATGACTCCAATTTGAACGCTGCCTCCCAAGCCAGATGATAAGGAGTAAGAGAAGGAAGAGGGAAACAACTGTGTTTTATAGCAAGAATATCCAGTAAAAGGGCCATGCTTTAAAAGTCTCCGAGGCTTCTCCCAGGTGTGCATTTCTGTGGTAGGCAGTGAGGGCTTGGCACCCTCCACGTGACTGTGATGGCTTAGTTGCTGCAGCCCTTCTTTGCCTCGAGAATCCAGGAGGACTGCCGTACAGGATCTGGCTGAGACCCTCTGCCCCCGTCCTCGGTCACAGGCTTTAGGAATCACTGGGGCCTTGTTTTGAAAAATGTGACGTGAGCAAATTTGAAGCAAGCCAGGTTTTCAAATGCCCTTGCCTGCTTTTGCTTGCACCCTGATCCTCTGCAGTTGCCGGAGATCACGGCCACCCAGCTGCCCAGGGGGCATGGGCAAGCCAAGGAGACCCAGTGGTCCTGGCTGAGGCCATTGTAAACCACTGACAGCTAGCTGACCCCAACCCACAGCCCAGGCCATGCTCAGGTGAGCCGGGGTGAGACCAGAAGAGCTACCCAGGTGCCCCATTCAGCTGGGAACAAGAATGAGTCTCACTTCATGCCACTGAGTTTTCCGAGTGGCAAACAAGACTGAAGGAGAGAGGTGGCTGGCCGCAGATCTTGACCTCATTCCTTCAACTCCTCATTCCTTCACTCAAAGAAGTGACCTTTTCCCCAACACTCTAATTTTACAGAAGGAGAATCTGAGGTGCAGCTTGATCGAGTCATTTAAAGCTGCCCAAGAGCGGACACGGTGGCACTCACCTGTAATCCCAGAGGCTCAGGAGGTTGAGGCAAGAGGATCGCAGATTCAAGGCCAGCCTCAGCAATGTAGCAATGCCCTGAGGCACTTAGCAAGACCTTCCTTCAAAATAATAAACAAACAAACACACAAACAAATAAAAGAGCTGGGGATGTGGCTCAGTGGCTAAGAACCCAGGTTCAAACTCAGGTGCAAAAAAAAGAAAGAAAAGCTGCCCAGGGAGGAATAAAGTACTGTTAATTTTTAAAGCGGGGCTAATAATTAATTTTCTGGTGGATGTTCTAAAAATGGCACCTGTTTTCAGCATGAGATGAGATGTGCAAGGTGTCTGGGTCTTGAGAGACTCTATCTACGCTGAGTGAGGGGCAGTGTGATGTGGGGTCAGGGTGCCCCTTCCTCCAGGACAGAGAGGGACCCTTGCCCTTCCACCCACTGGGCCTGCTCCCAGAGCCACCAGCAAGGGGTCTTTGACACCTCCTCATTCACCCCACATGAAAAACAAGCTGGTTTTGCTGCCTGTCGCCACCAGTGCCACCCTGTCCTGTGGCATCTGAGTGTGGTTCCCATGGCTCCTTCCCGGCCCCATGCTCACAAGGATGGCAAAGGTCCCCCATGTCTGCAGCCTCCGCCCGCCCTCCCACCTCAGCCTCACCAGCTCTGCCAGCTGTCTTCTCCCCTCAAGCACAAGATGAGTCCACTCCTGGGCT
This sequence comes from Marmota flaviventris, assembly GCF_047511675.1. Taxonomy (NCBI): domain Eukaryota; kingdom Metazoa; phylum Chordata; class Mammalia; order Rodentia; family Sciuridae; genus Marmota; species Marmota flaviventris. Next base: position 7,862,521 of record NC_092499.1, on the reverse strand, counting down.
CTAGACACTGTCCACCTGCCAGGCCTCGGGGCAGGCGGCCCACCTCACCTCCTGCTCAGGTCTGTCCACACCCAGCCACAGTTTTGTGTCTACCTTCCAACCAGTAATACCTCCAGGATGGGTATATTTGCCCAGAAAGTGTCACCCTTGTGCTCTCCAATAGCCCCCAAGGGCCACTGGGACCCATGGATGCAGATGCTTGTTGTGGCCTGACTCTGGGCAGGGCTCAGAGCAGGACCCGAATGCAGGTCCATGTCTACACTCCAGAAAACATCACCCAACTCACACCATTTTCAAGTGACTTGACACAGGCCACCTCTATGGGTTTGATGACGATGGCCTTTCCTGGGACTCAGGGATGCTTTTGTGAGGGACTTTGAGCTGGGGCCTCTGCAGCGGCCTTGGCTGGCCGGGTCCCCCATTTTGCTGCTCCTTGGCTATTCCCTGCTTCTTCTCCCCTCAGAGACATCTCTACTCTCAGAAACGAGGTAAACCCAGGAAAACTATGGACTTCCATCTGCCTCTCTGCTCTCTTCTCCCCGTGCTTTATATAGATCAAGCCGCCCCAGCCCCAGGAACCCAGAAGAGACGGTTTTAGTTGGCTCACCTGCGTTGCGCAGGCTCAGCTGCCTTTTCCACACATTTCTGAGCAGATTCCGGCCTGTGCGGTGTCTGCAGCCATCTCCGCCTGGCGAGCGCACAGGCACACACTGCTCCAGGCAATTTATGTTGCCATTTGATGAAATATATATTTAGAATGCTTAATATGCATATTAATTACTCCATAAGTGGCAGCGGCTTCTTAAGAACAAATTCACTCCATCGTATGAGGAACGTTTTTGAGAATTCTGAAGGAAAGTCGCTGTGACACATGCTTTCTTTTAATTCCATATGTCGGAAACAAATCCTACCATATCATGGGGTGGTGACCATCCAGATTCAGGGTTTGCATGACTTGAGTATAAAGCACTGGGCCTCCCTCGTGGTGGCCTTTTTATCTTGTGCCCTAACTTTCCAACCACCCAAATACAGAGATTTTTACATATTGAATTCAACTTCAGAGCAGATTCGAAGGCTAGATTAGAAAATAAAGAGTTCTAGGACCCCAAATGCAGTACCAACTATTCTTGTACACATTATGGTAATTGCTTATATTTATCTTAAAACATTATGGAAAAGATATTCTGATTTCCATTTTACTCATGTAAAAACTGAATCTCAGGAAGTGTAAATGCATTGCCTTGTGGTTTGTTGATAATGTGGTCAGAATTTAAGCCCAGGACAAGAGGACTCCAAAGACCAGGCTGTTTTTCCACCAGTGAGTTGGGCCCAGCCGATGCTTGGGAAGGAGACATAGTCTAGAGGGCTGGATTCAGAGTTTCAGTCAAATGTCCTCAGTGAAGCAAAACCAGTCTCTCTCTCTCTTTCTCTCTCTCTCTCTCTCTCTCTCTCTCTCTCTCTCTCTCTCTCACACACACACACACACACACACACACACACATATGCACACTTTTTGTTTATGTGAGGAAATTGGCTTATGCAATGGTAGGGATTTCAGGGCAGACTGGAAGTCTAGAAACTTAGACACTACTTGAACATCTCAGTTTTTGTTCTCCAGGCTGTCAACTGATTGGCTGAGGCCCACCTACAGCATCAAAGGTAATCATCTTTATTTAAGTGAACTGATTCTACATGTTAACCACATCTTCATAGTGCTCCTGTGGCAGTATCTCCACAGCAACACCTAGGTTCATGTTTGATTACATAACAGAATATTATAATCTAGGCAAGTTACAACTAACTGTCATAGGACCCAAACACCAGAGCTTAAACATTTGAACTTCATAAAAAATCCTTTAGGACGGGACCTGAAACATCTTAACTCTATATGGCCATGCTGTATGAAAACACAAACAAATCCCAACAGCATGAATTCATACACTCAAACATTTTAATGAGGAATTTCTTGAACATCTACTCAGAATCACATCACTGTTTTGATAAAAAAAAAAAAAGAGAAGTCAAGGAATACAGAGTAATAAAATGTTCTTCAGCAAGATAAATCTAAAATTTGTTGGGAAGGCAAGGAAATTGAATTGGAAAGAAAATGGCTATGCATTATTGCATTGAACATTATGGACAATGAATAAAATCTGCAATTTATCTTTTATAAAAAATTTAGCCCTTATTGCATATTGAAATATTGAGATTTAATGACTATGAAAGAATTTATTTTGATGTGTTGAATATACATATATAGACACATATCTGTGCATGTGTATGAGAGATACATATGTGTGTTTGATGCAGTGTCTCAATTATCTTAATCAAGTTTTCTGTTTCCATATTTCTATTTCTATCTCTTTTGTGGGGGGCGGGGGGCGGGGGAATACCGGGAATTGAACTCAGGGGCACTCAACCACTGAGCCCCATCCCCAGCCCTATTTTGAATTTTATTTAGAGACAGGGTCTCACTGAGTTGCTTAGCACCTCGGTTTTTCTGAGGTTGGCTTTGAACTCACGATCCTCCTGCCTTGGCCTCCCAAGCCACTAGGATTACAGGTTTGTGCCACTGCAGACAGCTTCTATTTATGTTTCTGCAAAGCATTACCCTTGTCTACCATGATTATATATCCGTCAATCTTCCTCATGCCGTCCTACTAGTTTTATTTGGTATTTCTTAAGCCTCTGTTGTTAGCTGCATGAAGGTTTAGGCATATTATACCTACTTGACATATTATGTCTTATCAGTATGAAGCATCACACTTGGTCCTTCCAACTTCCTTCTTGAATTCTGGCCTCTATTAATATTTTTATATAAATACCCTTTATCTAGGATATTTTTCCATGCTTTTTTTTTCTGAAATGCTTACGTTCTTTTTTTTTAGCTCTCTTAAGTAAAACTCTGCTTTTGTATCTCCTTGCTAATTTTATTTCAGCCCTTATCCTTCTCTGTCTGAAGACAAATTTAACCCATTCATATTTATTATGATTATAGACATATGTGGACTTACTACTCTGATTTTGTTCTTTCACCTGAATTATACTTTGTTGTTTCTTTTTGGTCACTATTTCTTGTCTTTTGTGATTTTTTTTTCTATATATGAATTTTTACATCCATCTTCAAGTAATTATTTGTTGCTATACTATTTTGCGCACATATTTGATGCCCTCTTTTAACAATTTTTTCACAGGAGATCAGGGCAGAACCCTGGCCTCTGCTGGTACTGTTAGAACCCAGTTCCATGAATGGACTGGAGAGAGCATTTGCATATAATGGCCCCAGTTCCAACCGCCCCCTGTATCCACGCCCTCCACCATGTGATTCCTGAGCTGCTGCTGAGAACAACCAGGATTTTTCAGCCATGTGAAAAGATGTCAGCATTCGTGACACAAGCACAGATCTAAAAGTGTCCTGCTTTCCTGCGCCTCTCTGCACCCCTGCCTCTGTGGTGCGAACAGCCCAACCAGACTGAGAGGACATGGGAACCTGGAGCAGAGGTGTGCCAGCTGACGTAGGCGAGGACTCATGATCAGTCCAGGGCCATAACCCCGAGACACACCAGAATTGCCCCCAACCACAACTGGAAGTGGAATTACTGTCTCCAGAATGAGTTGAAAAACCGCAGACCAAGAGCTCAGCCAATGCCTATCCTATCAAGCTACTAGGTCTTGGGCTGGTGAGTTACAGAGTGTTCCCGTGACCCTTGAAAACTGACAGTGTATACGTGAGAATACGGATCTGTCCTGAGCTTGTGAAAGGCTCAGTGCCTCTAAAGACATTAAAGAGTCATCCCAAGACTAAAAATAAACTTAGATGATAATATTATGAGGCCATGAAATCAATTCTAAAGGAAAAGTGATGCTTCTTTAAATAAGATGGATGGAAATATTCCATAATGTCCTTTCTGGTTAAATTCTATAACAATATTTTCAGTATGGGCTATATAAGACAGATATTATATTTTACCCCCAAATAGCCTATATCCTTGAAATTTCAATTCATGAGATACTGTGATTTTGGAAATCAAACTTCTGAGTTTGACTACAGAAGTCATTTTTAAAATGTTACAAATATTGGGTGAATTCAAGATTCCTGCACCTCACCAATGCCCTAGTTGATTCATTAAGTCTGAAGAAATTTCTGATCATAAATCATGTCTCTATGTACTCAGTGGGCACTTGTCAAACACCTATGCTAAGCTGACTCCACTAAGGTTTCACCTGAATGTCACCTGTCCCCTCCTCGAGCATCTGCTGTACCATTTGGGCCCAGTGTGATTCAGGGACCACTGCATCTGGTTCTTCCTGCCTTTACTTCCGAGAGCTGTTTGGAGTCATTATCTGCCTCCTCGCATGGATGAGTGCTGCTATTTCGCCTGTAAAGACCTTACCCACAGCCTCTCACCTGGCCAGAGCCTCCTCTGAAATATCTTCTCTGAAACCTTTTATCTTCCTGAAGATAGCCAATCACTTCTCTGGATTTCATCTATGCCACAGGTATATTTCTATTACTCAGACATCATACCAACTCATCTTAGTGGTTTGCATGTATGTATTCTCACTGGTACATTAGCTTCTGAGAAGAGACTATAAATTTGCCTTAAAATACACACTACAAAGCATATTCTCAATAAATCTTTGTTAAGCTGAACTCCAGTATTGGCACACTGGCTATAAAACATGGAAAGGACTTTCCTTTCCTGTAAGCCTCCAAATTTGTTTTCTATTCCCTTAAAAATATCACAAAAGAGCCCAAATTTGAAAAGCTAACATAAACTCACTTTTTCTGATGCTAGCTATACCCCTCTCACCCACAGCATTATATAGGAAGCATTGGAGAGGAGGGTATGAGTGCCCATATGCTCACTAAACTCCAAGAGCAAAAAAATGATTGTTGGAATTATGAAAAAAGTTGTTACCATACACATAAACATTGTATAGTGTAAGCTACTATTCCAGGAGAATAAATAATTTCAACATGTTTCAAAGTATTAAAAAGAGGAAAAAAATCATAACAGAATAGAACAACGGGATGCTTTCCTGCAAGCAATTCAACTGGAGTCCCCCAGGGTCCCACGGTTAGGAGAAGCAACCCCAGAGTTTCAGCACCATGGACAGTAGCATCTCATCCCCAGCCTCTGAACATTCCAGTCCCGTGACTACAGCTTCTACAGCTCCAGGTTCAAAGGGCTCCTCTAGAAAAGAGTAGACAACAGTTCAGTAGTGACAGAAGACCGGCAGCCTTCACTCCAGGGCCAGGGACTCCTCTTATCAAAGGCAGGATGCCCCTGGGGCAGGAACCTGCTTGTATGGCGGACACCAAGGAATGTGTGCAGTTGTATTCAAACAGCCAGGTCAGACCCACTGACCATTTGAGGAACAGTGCTTAGTCACGGGGTGGGTTAGCTGTGTGCCTACACTCAGACTTTGAAATAAGCAATTAAGTACAGATATGTCGACACAACCAAGAGCATTGCATGGCCTCTCTGTGGGCAAGGCTGACTCGGTGACACCAGAAGTCACAAGTGACTCAAGGCAAGTTAGAGGAGGAAGAGAGCAGCTGGACCGAGGTGCAGTGAAGGCTAGGGAAGGGGGGATGTGCCCTGGGCTGCCAGCACCCTGAAGGACCTTGGGCTCAGCACCAGGGGCCCCATGAGGCACACCAGGAGGGCTTGCCACAGAGGCGGGTGCTGCCCTCTGTGCCCTCTTTTCCTTCATCCTCATTAGCCATGAGTTCTAGGATTCTTCTCGCTGCTTGTCCTACTGAAGAATGTGGACTTGATTTCTCCCCTATCTATTAACTCAATATTGTTAATTTGTGCAGCCAATGTTTAAAGGATAGAAACCTTTTTCATTCCTTAAAAACTCTCAAGCCCCCAGAGCGCCTTGCTCCCTACTTATTTATTCATCTATTGATTCAATGATTATGTAGTGAGGTGTGTTGTGGGGACTCTCCTAGGTCTGCAGGCGATGGAACCTCTGCCATCCAGGAACTGATAGTCAGACGGGTGGTGAGACGGCAATGGTAACCCCATCAGAGTCAGTGAGCTGCGTCACCTGAAGGAAAGGTCGCTAAGAGGACTCGGAGGGAACAGCACTTGCCACGGTTGGGGACTTGGGGAAACAGTTCAACCACAAACACACTCAACACTTCACCTCGGCACTACCAAGAGGCTTCTCTTCTCCATCCTTATAAAGCTCTGGGCGTCAAGGAAAGAAGAGGAAACCCAGCCTCACTCCAGGTCCTGGAGGCTGCGTGTGGCCAAGCTGGAACTCAACCTCCCACCCCAAGTGTCAGTCTTTTCAACTCAGCCTGGTGCTCTTCCAACAGGCCAAGAGGAGGTGGCTTTGCATTGAGACTTGAGGAACAAATGGGACTTTGTCATGCTGCCACCTGTGAAGTGGCAGAGATTGCAAGGAAACTGAGCCAGGTGAGGAGGCAGGGGGACTCTCCCCAGGTGAACAGCAGTCCCCAGCTGCCACCCCAGGGGGGTTTCCATGTTTCTGTGATGGGGACCCACGTGACCTGGAGCGGTTTCCGTGGCAGCACGAAACCCCCGGATACCCTGACCCATCTCTGCCGTCTCATTCTTCTCCCTAATTGGCTGCTGCTCGCTGCTTACCTGATTAGTGGGTTCACTAACCCAGCAGAAATGGGATCTAAGAGGATTAAAACGTGAAAAAAAGATAATACAAATTGAAAACAGCAGCTTCTCCAGCCGAGATTTGGATTAAAAGTTGAGAAAGTGAATCAGAAAATTAAAAAACATGAAAGGCAAGGTTGAAATGGCGACCGGGCGCGTCCTTCCGTGGCCGCGCGTCCTCGAGTCCTATTGTCCCCCAGTCTTGCACCAGTTCCCCTGGGAAGGGCACATGCCTCCGCCTGGCTCTTGGGGGCTCCTCGCTCTCTCCGTGTGGCCTCACTTCCTGATCCTCTGCTGACTGAGGATCTCCTGCATCCCCCTGGGACTCAGGCCTCCTGCCTCCTCCCCACAGAGGCTGCACCTCTGCCACTATTGCTTCCCATGTCTTGCCCTTCCTCTGGCTGAAGTGCAACCTTCCCCTTGAATTTGGTCCCTCTTGTCAATTACTTGGCACTTTTCTGCCTCCAAATACTGTGATTTCAGCCTTTCTTCTCCTGGTGGACTTTTGTGAACGCGGAGGGATGGAACAACACCCCCTTCCAAGAACGTGGTCCTCTACTCTTTTCTAGGCATGTCTTTCTACTCTTCTCGGTCTCTTCTCTGGGAAAGTCCTGCTCTTTATTCAAGGCCCGACTTTTCTCTCGTGCTCCCCTGGAAGCCTTCTCTGAGTCCTCCATGGCAAACAAACCCTTCCTCTTCTGTCTCTGCCTAAATCCGTTCAGTGGCCTTCATACCACACCTCAGCTTCTTCTGCCCTGCCACGGGTGTATTTGTGGTTTTGCCTTCCACGTGTCTGTTGCCCACACTGACAGTGGACTCTCGCAGGGCAAGGCTCCATCATGTTCTGTCATTTGTTAATGTTGGTGACGTCCTCACTGTATGTGAGGCCCAGCGTGAGCTCACAGAGGCTTCGCAGCCAGGACATGAGGCTGGAGACCTGCACGCATTCCCTCTTGCAGAGCAGGCAATGGGTGAGTGGAGCATCAGGCAACAAGGACACAGCGGCTCTCCCTGCACGCGGCCTGCACAAGAGCTTGCTGGTCAGTGCTGTGTCCAGCTGCCAACTGTGCAGGTGGAGATGGAGAACCAGGGATAGGACTCACCGAGCTCCCTCTAGCACTGGCCGGGCGCCATGCTCTGCACCAGGCCATGCAACGCCCCAGCCTCCCCACAGGAGAGCACCCACATTTCTCTCGCTTTAGAGATGGGCAAACCAGAGCCCAGAGGAGGCGGATTAATTTGATGACAGCCGAGGCTGTTTGGACCAGTCAAGGCCAGATCCAGACCTTGGTCTTCCAAGCTTCAGAAGCTTTCCATCATTCATCAGGTGGCTTGTAGCTTGTTTTTTGCTGAATTCATAGAAAATTCTAATTAGACATTCTTTTTATTTTTAATTTTTTTTTAAACTAGACATTCTTAAGATTTCACAGGGAAATAGCAGCTTGACCTCAAAGGAGGCCTCCAGAGGTGGAGCCCACCCGTGTCAACCTGAACTCCCATCTCCACACTAAGAGAACGTCCCCCCATGGGAGAGAGTTTGATCGGAGGCACCCACCGAGCAGGCCCAGGACAGCCTCTGTGCTGCTGTTATCGAGAAATTCAAAGCAAAGACAGAAGTCAGGGCCACAGTGCAGGCTGCTCATCTTCCAGCAGGACTGTGCCGACTGCGTCGGGCTCACCTGCTCGGCTACACCAGGGGAAGACCCAGCACCCCCTGCCTCACCTTGCTTGAGTCCCTCAGCCTCAACTCTTTATCTGTGTCACAGGGCTGACAATGACACAGTTGTGAGAAATTTGCTGATGATCAGACAATGCATACGGAAACATTCTCTGAATTTCAAATGCTCCCCAAACATTGCTCCATTTTGTTCTAGTCAAAGTTTTTTGTTCTTGTTGTTTAGTTTTTTTCTCAATTGCAAAAGGAATATGGTCTCCCAAATTGGTCCTTCTGAAGCCACTGTCTTTCCATACATAGTCTTTATGTAAGATCTCTCTCTCTCTTTTTTTTTTTTTCAGCCAGAAAGGCCAAAGAGCCCCCAAAAGCCTCATGTACAACAGACAGAACAATGTGGCTGGATGGTGAGAGATGAGGTGAGATCAGTGAAGGAGTCGAGGAAGAAACTGGGACCTGACAGGTTCAGCTTCATAAGCCAAGGAGAGAGTTGGGGTGCAGTTGGCCGGCCCTGGGAAGGCCTAGGAGGATGGAAGCCTCAGGGGGTATGGCACAGTTGGACATCAGAGGATAGCTTTAGGGGCTATGAGGAGAAGGTCCTGGCAAGAGTGAGAGCAGATGGCTGGTTGAGAGGCCAAAGCAACGTCCAAGTGAGACAAGATGGTAGCCAGGAAAAGGGATTTCACGGGGCCATGATGGAGGAGCGGTGAGGGTCTGGAGGTGTGTTGGAAGCAGGGCCAATCATACTTCCTTTCAGCATACCCAGATGAAAACCTAATTAATCTCTCTGGAAAACCAGAGATTAAAGGATTACTGCCTTCTGTGGTGGTGAAAAGTGAGGCGGAGGCCCCCTTGTCCCCAATGAACTCATTTGAGGGCACAAATAACTTGATTATATGTCGTTAGATCTCAGAGTCATGCTGTGGAGGGGGCTTTGGAGTTCACAAATCTAATGACCTCATTTACTCCTTAGACACGTAAGGCCAAGCCCTAGGGGTAAGGCTGCCCCTGGGGAGGAGCAGAGACCAACCTGAGTCAGGTATTCTTAGTGCTGGTCAGAAACTCAAGTCTTCCTGCCATCCAAGGGGATGGAGGCCTAGGTCTATGAGCGTCCCTGGACTCTGACTGTCAAGAACTATCCAGTCATCCACTGCACACCTACTAAGCGTCTTACAATGTACACAACAGACTATGTCCTGGGCTGGGACACCCAGTGGGCAGGGCTTTCAGAAGGGTGTCTGCCACTCCACTGGCAGAGTCCTATGAGGGGCTATCAGGACCTCCAACAGAACCGATAAGGAAGGACAGCACACACAGAGATTCAAAGCCTGCCCATTCTCTGCAGGGCACAGCACCTACCTCTCCACCTGGAGCCAGGTATTGCACTTATGATCAGAGGGAAGACTGTGAAAAGTACCCCGTCAGTGTCCCAGGGCCCTGTTGGTGTGAGGGGTATAACAGGATTTGGAAAAGTCTATCCCACCCCTAGTGTTACAGGCTGGGGGATTTGGTGAAGCAGAATTCGAGTTTCGAAAGGGAGAAATCAGGAGGACCTCAGATTTGCACTTGAAACCATTAGGATGTGCAAATACAGACAGGCCAAGACTGGGGTGGGAAGTAAAGGGGCCAGGACAGAGTGAGGATGGCAGGACATGGGAACACAAGAGAAAGAGCCACATCCATCAGAGAAAGTGCTCGAGTGAAAGGGAAAGGAAGGTAATTTGAGATCCCTGGACTCCATCTGCTCAGACGCACTCAGAGGATAAAAGCAAAGGGGGATTAGGTGACCTGAGGGGCCGTAGCAGGGCCTCCCCAGCCCCACAAGATAAAAATGCCATTGATTGGCCCCATGCACGGTAATTATATTTAATACTGACCCTGACTCCTTTTGTCCAAGGGAAATCATGAAAGCTGCTCTGTTTGAGTCTGAGGGCTTCTGAGGGACCCATTAGCCACTCCCACTTCTATCCCAAGCTTGCAATCCCAAGGGGGCAAAGGGGAGCCGTGGGCTTGAGTGTTCGTGTGGGTCCCCTCTGAGAGAAGATTCTGGAATCACATCACCTAGTGGAAAGAAGATATGGGTGAACAAGAGACCCGGACTGGCATCAGGACTCGACTCAGTCCTTCCGTATTTAAGCAATCTCGGGAAAAATACTTATGGTTCCTGAGTCTCCACTTTCTCTCCAACGTCTTCTACCATAATTCCCAGGTCACAGTTGCCCAAGGTCTTAAATGAGATGTCACACGTGGGATCAGCTGAAAGAACTTTCCTGATTCTGGAAGGTTCTCCCCAGCCCCCAGATCCTTACTTAAACCCCTGGGTGTTAGACTTGGGGATTCCTTGGATTTAGAAAGGTGATGTGGGTGGCTCTCATGTTATGATGGCCCCCCTCAGAGCTCTAGAGAAGTCTTCTTTCCAAAACTCTCCCCCAGCTGCACCCGTCATACCAGCTCTTTCTCCCCAGTGGCCTGGTGTGCGTGTCTGTTTATGCGTCCACTGGGCATGAGAGGCCTTGGAGCAGAGGTTTGTCTTCTTGGTTCCTCACCCTGTTCCCTGCACATGGTGAACATCCATACAGATGTTGGGGAGGAATCATCTACCACCGCGTCCTAGGAATCCACGGAATGCAGACATCAGTAGACGTAGCTGATCTGTGCAGTTGATTGGTAACAGAAATGGATCATGGTTTTTTTGCAAACTTTCCCTGTGCCTGGTGCTAAGTACTTTCTGTGGATTCAATGTATTTCATTCCTCATGAAAAATAAATATTCATTGGCTGCTGATGTTGATCCTCATTTTGCAAATGAAGAAACCAAGGAAAGAGATGTGGCTGGCTCAAGGCCACGGGGCTTTTGAGCAGTGGGGTGGACACTCCCTGACCCCAGAGATCCCAGGTCAGAACATGAAGAGGAGTTGCCCCACCACAAACCGAGGGACCAGACCTCAAAGGAGGAAGCAAGGCCAGAGGCAGGGCAGGATGGAGAGTAGGAAACAGGAGCATGTGGCTGTGCATCCTCTTTCCTTTAGAGTTGTTCCTCCGTGTCCTCAGGACACAAGGACAGCAGCGATCCTGCGCTTTTCCTCCCTTTCTCAGAGGCTGATTCTGCATGTGTGGGTCCTACCAGACCATTCCTTCTCAATTTCCTGCTGGTCTACCTACAGCACATGCTTCTGTTCTGGGCTCTGCTCTTGTCTCTCCATGTTTATTCTTCAGTGCAAACTTCATCGCAGCAAATGTCGTCACCACCATTCAGGGAGGAGACGGCCACCTCCTGAGTTACCCTACCTGCCCCTGAGTCTAAAGAGGGCATCAGGATGTGTCCTTGTACCTGGCCCCTTGCTCCTGCTGCAGAGAGCCCTTCACACACCCAGAACTGGAGAACTGGGTGCCTTGTCTCGGGCTGGGGCTGGGTGTCCTAAGGCTGCCTGCTGGTTCCTCAGAAGTGACCATCGCCCTCACCATCTCCAGGGCTATGATTCCATGTATCTGAAATCAGATTTTGCTGCAGGGTGTTTTGTGCCAAATTGTTCTTTTGAGTGTGAAAGTCACACTCACTATGGTGGAGAGTACGTAAAATCAGGGGGCTGTTGAGGTAATAATGAAAATTCTGACTTCCTGTTATTTCCATACCTAGTCTATTGAGTTTTTTAATTTTTAATTTTTGTATTGCAATTTTCTTTCCTTCTCTGAAGGCTGTTATTGAACTCAGTTAATATCATGCTATATATAGATAAACTGTGAATCCAAAATTTTTTTTTTTGCCCAAACAGTGTGCTGAGAAATGTCCAGTATTTCAAGAAGTTTTGTTTCATTTTTTAATCATCAATATTAATTACTTAATCCAACATATGCATGAGTATTTCAATTGTTTAAAAAAAATGAAACATTCTCTTAGTTTTGGATAATTTGGCTGAAAGCAGATTTTCAGTCTTACAGTTTTCAGAAGCAAAAAAATAACAATTATTTTAAGGCTCTTAAATCATACTTTAAACTATGTGCTAAAAATTCACCCTGTGCTGCCTCAACCAGGCTAAGGATTTATCTATATTATCTCATTTAATCAGTGCATCAGCCCCCTGGGGGGACAATATCATCATGCTTATGTTACAGGTAAAGATACTAAGGCTCAGAGAGGTTGGCCATGTACCAACATCACCCAGCTCTTAATTGGTCAGGCTTTCTGGAGCCTGCTTGTTCTGAAACCAACTGCTTTCCAACAACAGTTCTATCCATCTGCAGTCATCTGTTGTAGATGAAAATACCTGAGCTTATTTAGACACTTTCCTGCTTGCTCACTTAGATAGGACCTTATGTGAGGATATATTTCATTGGCACTGCTTTCTCTATGGTCAAAAGAAAACGACACTGGAAATTAAGAAATGCACTAGTGCTACAAGTGTACATTCTTTCAGGATTCTAAATGAGAACATTTTAAAATACAATCTCCGATCCCATCCACCCAAGAATTTAGATGGGAGATTGCTTGGCTTCCTTCAAGCTTTGCAAACTTGCCTTTGACCGCTACGCTGGTCAACAGCAGAGCTTGACCCACATTCCTGACTTAATTCCTCTCCACCAAACACAACCCCAAACCTTGTGGTAAAAATAATTAGGAGTGAAACGTATGTTCAGACAAAAGCCTCATCATGAATATTCATTGCAACTTCATTCATAATTGCCAAAAACTTGAAGCAATCCAGCTGTCCTTCAACAGGTGAATGGTTAAACAAACTCTGACACATTCCTACCACGAACGGCTCCTGAAGGTGGAGGGCTGTATGAGGTTATTTATAGAATATTCTGCAAGTAGCAAAATTATAGAGATGGAAATCGGATTGGTGATTTCCTGGGATGAGTGCCCTGGGAGATGGGGCAGAGGAAGGAGGGCATCAGGGAGAAGGTGCACGTGAGGGCGCCTGCGAGAAAGGCTTCTTCTGCAGGCTGACTGTGGGGGTGGATGAGAGTGTACACACATGCTGGAACTATACAACTAAACACATATAAGAATGTGTGCAAGTCCAACGGGGAACTTTGACCCAATTGATTGTATGAGTGCCGGCGTGCTGCTGCTTTGAGATGACAGGGTTTCTTGAAAGGTTGCTTCAGAGAAAAAGTAGATCAAGTCCTTACCTGCTTCCTGGGCCTTGCTTCTCAAGACCCTTTATACCTCGAATTATCTCAATGAAAATTTTAATTAAATATAAGTAACTTAGAAGAATGAAGTTCTGGTAAACAGTTTCACCCTCAGTGAAGTTGATTTAGGTCATTTATTACAACTTTGTGAACTGGAATGTCCCCAGGCATCATCTCCACTGTACCCTCTGGGGGACAAGACTGGGGCAGGGGTGCTTGGAGGTACCTAGGTGCAGGGGGAGTTGGCCCCCACATGCACAGCCTGCCTGGAAGGTCAAGGTCACGGTTTCCTCCTTTCTTTCCACTCCACCCTTCCCAACTGCTTACAACCTTGAATTTGAAGAGGTTCACTCTTTAAAAATGACAATTTTGCTTCAGTGTTTTCTTATTTTGCTGTAACTGCTACCAGCTGCGGGTTGATGACGAGCACACTCCAGCACATCCCTAGGCCTCTCCTCTTTCCAGGTGCCTGTGAGCTGACCTGGCAGACCCGAGCAGAGGAGTGCTAACCTCAGCTCATGACTGGTCTCCAAGCTGGGCTGGGCTCTCTCCAGCACCTTTGGGCCCGGGAGGGTAGCAGGGTTCTGGCTCTGTGTCCTGAGAATCACCAGGACTTGGCTGGACCCTGGTTTCTACTGCCTCCACAGACAGCCATAAGCCATATCCAGGTACAAGTTGTGGGGTCCCTTCGTCAGCTGCTCCCTTTAAACCTGGCCAGTCTTCCTGGGTTATGTGGCAGATGCCATAGACCTACCAGGCCCTCCTGGGAGAGCAAAGTGGCCAGAGACTGCCCCACCGCCCAGGGGACTTGGAGGGGAGGGCTCCTGGGCCTTGGAGGTATATCCTCATTCCTCCAGCAGGCACTAGGAAGCCTCTCCGGGAAGCTCTCCAGAGAACGGGGTCTACCTCCCCTCTGCCCCTCCATTTCCAGAGTCAAAGAACATTCACATTCACCTCCAGAAATTAGTCTCAAAATTGCACACTGCCCCATTTTAACAGAAAAGAAAAGAGATCCAAGAGTTGCTATGTATTACCCAGGGCCACCCAGTACCAAGTAGCAGATGCGTCACTGAGTCTAGGGTGTCTCCGACACAAGATGCCCTCAAATACACCATTCAAAGTTTTATTGGTAATTAAAACTTAGGTCCTACGTGGGACACTCCTGGAGCCCAGGAAGGTCTGTAGCAGCAAATAGGAGAGCCCTGGCAAACATGGAAGCCTCCCTGAGGGACAGAGTGCTCCTGGCTGTGCCGTGTCACCCCCGCCGTCCCCGACTGAGCTCTGGGGTACCCAGAGCAGCACCCTCAGGGTAAGCTGATAAAGCTGGGCTGAGTGCACACTAAACATCTCAGCAAGGTCACGAGGAAAATTAAATACAGGCCTGCTGCCCGGATCATAGCATCTTACCCACGCCCACCAGGTCATCAGTGGGCGCTCTGGACATGCACCTAATTCCTTACTGTCTGGATCAAGCAAATACACCTGTTTCCTTCCCTCCCTCCCTCCCTCCCTCCCTCTTTCTTTCTTTCTTTCTTTCTTTCTTTCTTTCTTTCTTTCTTTCTTTCTTTCTTTCTTTCTTTCTTCTTTTTAATGGAGAGGCTAATACCTGCCACAGAGCATTGAAGAGGTCCAATGGAAAACGCTAAATAAGCAGGGTGCCTCCCTGGTCTGAAGACAGGGCTGTCCACTCCATGTTTCCCCTCCCAAATGCCCTGGCCCCAATATCAGGGCCCAGTGTACAAGTCCAGGGCTGGAAACTTAGTGCAGGTCTAGGGTGCTCCCAGGGCCATGAGGTGCCATCAGTGTCACCCTGCTCTCCTGCAATGCCACCCTCCCTTCTCCTCTCTGTCAGAGCTGCTCACTCCCTCCCTTCCTGCAATCCCAGGGCTCTGCAGTCTGCGCTCCCTGCCTGCTACCCACCCTCGCCCTGGCCCACTCGCCCTCCTCCCTGGCCCTGCCCTGGGCCTCTCTGCCTGGCCTGTTTTCTCAGGGCCTGTCTGTGCATCCCACCTCCCTTCAGGCTGTCAGTCCCGCCTCTCAGTCACTCTGGCTTGCCCCCCACATGCGTTCCCTCCCCGGGGCTCTTTCCCACTGCACCAGGCCGGCCCTTTCATGGCAGCCGCCTGCCCTCTGCACAATGTTTGCTTTGTCCTGGGGGTTCAGAGCCAAACACAGACAGGGGCACAAGTGTTCCCCGGGGCCTTGGCTCGCCCTCCCCAAGCCCACATTGTTCTGTTGTGTCTGCGAGGCTGGCCCCTCCAGGAGGCTAGGCCCAGCGGATCCAGGCAGCCGTCACTTCCCAGGGAGGACAGGGCCCCCAATCAGGAGGTGTCAAACCCCCGTTCTCATTATTATTCTTTTAAGAAATACCATGGTCCTGGAGAAATGGCCGGAGAATCTCACAAAGAACACATGTGTTTGGAACATTTCTGGGCATTAGGTATTGTACTGTCCAGTCTAGAACTTCTGCACTGGAGAAGGAGACCCACTCGCCCTGGCTCCCGGGATACAGGGTTTGGTGCTGTTTATGTTAAGGGCGGGGGGCTGTGGATGCAAAGCTGGGAAGCTCTGAGGTGCTCGGGTGAGGCTGTGCTGGAGGGACGGGGCCCTGCTCTCCCAGGTCCACCCAGTTGACAGCCAGAGAAACAGCTGATCCAGGACACCACCCTCAGAGAGGGACATTGGTGAACTGAACCACACCCAGAGGAACTTCACAAGGGAAGGGTCTTCTCCAGGACCCACCTGAAGAGTTCACTGACAGATGGGGCTGGTCCACCAGCTCAAAAGAGGCTAATAACAAATTATCTCAAGACTCAGAGAAAGCACCATGAGGAGGCAGGATAGATTGGCTCTGGGGAAGTTCATCCACTTATCCAGCTGAGAATTTGCTAGGCTGGAACACAGTTTTTGTCCTCATTTAGCTGAACACCAACAGAGAAAGATTCCACAGAACAAAAGCCAGCTCTGCAGAGAAGGTCCAGGGAGTGGGAATTGGAGGGAGCCAGGTTCTCTCAACCCAAGGAGGGGTGTTCTGACAGTCAGGGATCGCTGAAGATTCGGTGGGTGGAGAGCTCACTGTGACTGCAGGTACATTTGCAGCCGCTGCATGAGCCCACAGGAGACCCTGCAAGGAGCCTCAAGTCCCAGGCAACAAGGTTGGACTCCATGAGCATCACCACCCTAGTATGTGTGACATCTCTCTACCACCGCACACGAGGAACAGTCTGCATTTGATCAAGGATTGTTATTGTGATTTATCATTAGTATTTCTATTATCCCAGTCACGGAGTCACAGCCTCACAAAAAGTTGAGGGTGAAAAATTAAAATGGCTGTGAGTTACCATAGACTAGAAAATAATGTCATGGGGAAAAATTCTTCTTCACACTATCAAAAAGTGCATTTAAAAATTTAGAGATAAAAATCAACATGAAATGCCCAAGACTTAAATGTAAAATACTAGAGATTTTAGATAGTCTAAAAAGAGACATGAATTAAATAGAGATGCACATGAGAAGAATGAATAGTGTCAAGTCGTGGGTCTCCTGCAATTTAATCTACAAAAGTAACACAACCTCAATCCAAAGCCCTAATTTAATGTTAGGTGGAAAGCAACAAGATTTTCACTAATATCCATCACAGAAGAAAATGTACATAAACAGACAAAGAATAAAATATAAGTGAATAGTAATAGGAGGGGTAGCTTGTCCTGCAAATGCCGTAAACTTGGCTATTAAGAGCCTATATTTCTAGCAGTGCTGCATTAACCCAGGAACCGAGGAGCACAGAAACTGAAGAGAGTTCCCAATTGGTCCCAAGAGTGATTTCACATCAATGGAGGAAAGAATGACACTCTTATCAAAGAATGACACTGTGTTTGGTCATTTGTTTGGGGAAAATAATCAAATGCTTTCTGCGAAACATGTCTCCAAATATATTCCAGATGGGATGGTTCACTCGTTTAGAAATATTCCCTGGACATGGTTTTGCCAAGGCCCTGCTGGCTTTTCTTGGCCACAGAGTGGACAATGAAGCAGACACAGCCTGGATTCCTGGTCCTTACCTGGGGAGGTGGACAAGAGGGAAAGTAAAGATGTTGTTGTGATCACAGCGGCTGGGACTGGGAAGGAATCCAACCTGGTGTGTGACAGAGAAGATGTGAACTTCACTAATGCGGGGCTCAGGGGACCGTGATGCTGAAGTGCAGGGTGGAATCTCAGGCAGAAGGCAGGTGGAGTGCCAAAGACAGGAGAAAGCACGGTGTGTCCTGGCACAGGGTCCCCGGGCCTGGACATGGTGCCCGAAGTCTAGAATGTCATCATAGGAGGTCAAGGAGCCAGGCTGAAGTCTAAATGCCAAAGGACGAGGTGGAAAGAGAAGGGCAACCCTGGCTGTCCAGGGGTGGAGAGGAAGAGGAGTCTTCCCTGAAGGATGCAAACCCCAAACCACAGTGCAGACACCGCTCTGGCTTGAAGGAGTCCCCTCCCAAACTCAGGGGCTGAAATATAACGGCCAGTGTGACGGTGTCAAAGGTGAGGTCCTGAAGGAATGGTTGGGCCACAGGGGCTGCTCCTTCCTGATGGGGCTGAGACCCTTACAAAAGAGGCTCCATGCAGAGTTGGGCCCTTCTGCCCTCCCACCTTCCACCCTGTCAGGACATGACTGGCCCCCTCAGGAGGACCCAGCATTCAAAGAGCCATCTTGGAAGATGAGAGAGAGCCCCCATCGGAGGAGAAGCTACTGGCACTTGAAGCTGGCTTTCCCAGGCACTAGAAGGGTGAGAAGTCAATTCCTGCTCTTTGTAAATTGCCTAGTCTCTGCTACTTTGCTATAGCAGCACAAAATGGCTAAGCGAGGACATCCCCAGTGACACCACAACTGCTACTCCTGGTACACTGTTAAATGGCGGCAGTCACCATAAGTGAAATTGCAAAATGGGGAACACATTTGCACACATCTTAATGAAAAATCACAGTGTTATGGGCAAACACAGAGCTCTCGATAGGTGCTTTACAAAAGCTAACCGCGCACAGTGCCGTGAGACCAGCGTATCACTGACCCCACGTGCACAGATGGAAAACCAGAGGCAGGAAGGGGAATGGCCCAAGATCCCGTGGACAGCAGAGGAACCAGGAGCCACCAGCCCCAGGATGCATCCTCGTCCCCACTGAGTTCTCTGTTCGGCGCAGCCTCTCTCCATGTTTGATTCAAAACAGGTAGAGGGCTCCCCCGCCAAGGGTCCACCAGCACCTGTCTTCTCCATGCTGTTGGCCATTCATGAACTGTCCTGGGAAAGGGGCCCCACTGTCTCCAAGCGGGGCAGAAGCTGCAGCCCATCCCTGGCTCCGGCCCGTGTGGCCCGGTGTGAGGATAGGTGATTGCGACTCACTCCTGTTGAGCCAAGCATGGCACAGGCTCACCACTGGCCGCATGGAAGGCTCTGTCCTCCCAGGCCCCAACGTCCGCCCAAGGTCTGCCCGCATCAGGGAGGCTGTTTTCTCTCCGGCTCAGGTTCCCACCACGGAGGGGCCTGGGACTTCTGTCCTGGGGGATTTTTCCTTGGCCTTCTCAAGTTGAGCTTTTCTCCTCTTCAGTTATCAAAACATCAAACCTTTGATCCCCTGCCCCATCAGACAAATCCAGCTTAATTGCCTCAGTGGGCCCAGGCGTGGAAATCAAAGACCTGTTTAGGGAGGGCGCCCGCCACCTGGCATGTTCCCCTCCCCAGGCCTGGAACACACAAAATACTCCCAGCCATAGGATTAAGGAGAGCCTTGGTGCTGAGAGCAAAACTGGCACCCTGCCGGGTGGGTGCAGGGAGGGGTGGGAAGGGGCGCATCTGGGGGAAATACCTGTCATTTCTTAAAGGTGCAACTATATATGGATTAGAGAAATAAAAGTGTTATGTACTAAATAGATTATTTTGCTACATTAGCATCTCAGTATCTTATAAAACTCTTTATATACATATGGAATTTAAAAGACAAAGAAAAGAAAGAGTGTTCAATAATTATACCCAGTCAATCCAAGAAAAGTACACAGATAACCAATAGATTGATAAAATGATACACAGGCTTGCTAGTAACCAGGGAAATGAAAATTTAAAAGTTGTGATACAATTTTCATCCCTGATTGGCAAACCATGTTTTAAAAAATATATAATTGGCAAAATTGTTGGGAAACAGGCATCTTCAAACAAAGTTTATCAGAATGAAAACTGATATTGTTTTAGAAGGGCCCTTTGGCTTTGGCTCTTCTATGACAACTTAGAAATGTGCATATGCCTTTCACCAGGACACTGAATTTTCACATTTGAAAAGCACATGTAACATTGTATGCCATTTGTCATACAATGGTACAAACTAGCATATCGATGATCGTTTTTGCAATGTTTGTAAAATAACAAAAACAAGAAAGTGGAGAATGATTATCTGAATCTAAACCATAGTATCATCTGCTGCCATTAAAAAGTATGTGTCATGGTCACTGGCACAGAAAGATGTCCATGTTACATTATTAAGTGAAGAAATTAACACAGAGGAAAACATGTACACCTGAGAAATGCAACTGAAAGGAAAATTGAGTATTAAGTACATATAATACTGTGCAATGCATTCATATCCATTGGCATGTATACAGATAGATACACACACAGATACACACACCAGCTATATGGCAGCTATATTTTACATATGTATACAATCACAAATTTATATATATATACATATTTTATTAAAATACATATATACAACCATGCAACTAAAGCATGTATAAGTATGTGCTTATTTGTTCATACTAAATATATGCTAATTTATATATCAGATTGTTTTCCAGGCTGGTCTCCATGGAAAAGCTTAGAATTGTGGAGTGGGTGAGAGGACACAGTGGGATAGGATAGAAAAATTCAATAATGTAGGGCTTTTTATTCTGTACGTTTCTTTATTTTTTTTCACTTTTGTAATAATGCATAAGTTTTTAACTTTAAGACAGTTTTTAAAAATCTCCATTCATCCCGGAGATGGTCTCTGTGCTTCTCACACCTGCAAATACGGTGGCACTATTCATCTCGCAGAGTCCCCTGCAAGACTTCCAAGGGTAGAAGTCACCCTTTCCACCCAGCTCCATCTACAGGAAAGCTCCCCGTTCTGCAGAGGTAACAGGTCCCCTGACCCTGGGTGTTGCATGCCCACAGCCCCCTCCAGTCATGAGTCAGTGGTACCAGGAGTCAGGAGCTCTTGGGAGGTAGAGAGGAACTGAAGAAGAGGCCTTGGTTCGGGATGACTTCCCCACACTGACAGCAGCACAAAGACACAGTGTCTCAGATAAGCCCCAAAGCCACGCTCCCCTTGGGAAATACCCACCAGGAGCTGGTAGTGTCTGCTTCAGGAACTCCTTGGAAATTCCTAACCCAGCCCTGTCTTGCCCTGGGGCAGGTGTGTGCCACCCAGGTGCAGATCGTCCTGTCTGTGAGTCCTCTGTGAGCCCATGGGTCCTTTCTCACCAGGCCGTCCACTTCAGGAGCTGCCTTGTGAAGCCCCTGGCATGAGCAGAGCTGCTGATCCATCTGCAGACAGCCCCAATTCCTGCCCAGAGAGCCTTCCTCACACCCTCCCCTCGCCCCACGCCCTGCTCAGGTACTTTCCTTGGTCTTCCAGACATGCCGGACAAAACCAAGTCCCTCCCTCCACCTGGCCTCAAAGTCTCCATCCTGCCTCCCCTGGCTGGGCCTCCATCCTGCCTCCCGCTGTTGCTGTCCCTACGGAGGCAGCTCCAAGCCCAGCAGACAGAGCCACAGCACCTCCCTGGCCGGCTGTGACCTCCTCCCATGACTCCTCCACGTGGCCCCCTCCCTGCCCAAGCTTGAAGATTCAGCTTAAATGTCATCTCTTCTGGAAGCCGTCCCCAGGCCCAGCCTCCCCAGGGTGGATTAGAGGTCCTCATCTGTCTCCCAGGAGCCGTCTGTCACCATGTCAGTATCAACCACAGGTCAGTGATCTCCAGGAGGAGGAAGCTCCATCTGCCTCTTCCCCACCGCCTGGCGACCACTCCGGCACAGCTTTGTTGAACCTGGAGTGAATGAACAGTTGGAAAGGTGAGAGGCAAACTCTGCCTTAAAAACACCCAGGGAAGTCAGACACCACTCACTGAAGACACAGTTACCCAGAGACACGTTTCCAACGCCAGGGCCCCAAACCTGTGCCCCACGGAGCAGAGGAAGTCACCAATGAAAAGCTCTTACTGGGCAAAATTGACCAAATTACCCCTCCTCTTGCACCCTGCTGCGCACCTGCCACCGTTACCTTTTCCCCGGTGTAACCCTCGGGTGCCACTCCAGCCAAGTGCAGGCCCAACCTGTCTTGCCCTGCGTGGGATCTTCCAAGACCTGCAAGGTCACCGTCCTCATGGCTTACCCTCCTTCTGCCCCATCGGACTTGGACTAAGCTGGATGCTCTGAAATACAGTGGTGGCCCTGAAATGAGCCCCCTCTCCGTGGCCTGTGGCCCTGGGCCATCTCAATCCGCACCCCTGGACTTACTCCGCGTATCTGCAGGGGCTGCTCCTGACAAAGCCAAGCAAGACAAGAAGTCAGAAAACAAAAACAAACAAATGCCTTCCTCAGGCACCATCTTCCTGAAACTCATAGTCCAGGGCGTCCCAGTAAGTGACAAAACAAGTGAGAACAAACTAGAGTAAGGCCAGAAGGCCAAGAGAACGGGACTCAACGCAGGCCTTAGGAAGGAGTGGAACCAACTAGATCTTCAGCTGCAAAGGAAGGAAACGGAGGAGCACAGGCAGAAGGGAGGGCCTGAGCAGTTAGAGCAAAGACAGCCACCTCAGAGGGCAGAGAGGTCCCAGGCCACCAAGGGGCTCTGCGTGGATGCAGGTGGGGAGCAAAAGGCCAAGGTCAAAGACAGGTCCAAAAACAGAGCACATGCAGGCAGCTTTGGATGAAAGGATTTGGACCTCTTTTTAGGGCAGTCCAGAGGGATTTAATGGGTAGACCACCTGGTTGTCATCCCACGCCAGCAATGCGCTGTCACCAAGTGATCACCACCAGTACCTGAAGAGCTTGCAGAAGGATGGCAACGATAACAGGAGGCCAAAGGCCAGAGCTGTGGATGGGAGCCTCTCCCTGAGCCTCGGCACCCTCCACAGCCTGAAGGCACAGACACTCTCCACGCACCTCAAGACAGAGAGCTGACCTTGGAGATTCCACATCTCTGCAGTGCTGTGGACTGTGACTCGGGTTACTGACATTACTAAATTCCCCGTGAACGTCATCGTCCTGTACATAAACACACACAGGCCACAAAATAATTCTCACGTTGAGATGAATTTTTAAAGGATGATTTCAGATAAAATTACACCATCTTCGTATCCCCAAGCCGCTGACCTTTTTTTGTGTGTGATTTTCCAGCTCCAGACCTTTTGTGAGTGAATTCCTAAATTGCCTCTGTAGAGGGATTCTAGAACCTAATTGGGAGAAACAAGAGATAAATCATCTCTAATATTCTTTTATATTCACAAATACATTTGCTATTCTTTCTCCTCAATGCTACCTGCTCCACGGAGATCACATGCGGTGGCGGCATGACATGGTGGCCACACATGCTGGAACACTCCGCCAGCTCCTTTCTTCACCAGAGAGAGAAGTAGGGGCATTAGATGTGCCTGAAGAAGAAGACCCACATACATGATTCTGACGCCCAAGATTCAAAAGGAACAAAAATGCTTCAAGTACTGTAACCTTCAATAAAGTCAGCACATATTCTAGAACATTCCATCCAACGAGGCATTTAATTGTAAGTATCAACACGATTCTGAAGAACTATGTAATGTCTATAAGACTCACAAGATAACTTTCCCAAAGAACTATTTGGCCAAATAGAATATACCAGAAAGAAAGCTTTGCCTCTCAAGTGTAAGCCATGGGAGTGTAGGTGAGGCTTATAGCTATATGCCTCTCCACCAGGCTTCTCCGAGGGGAAGGTCATGGGCTGTCCCTGGGGTCCTTAAAGTACTTCTGAGATGGTTTCAGAGGATGCAAATATGGATTGAGTGTCCCTTATCCAAAATGTCTGGGACCAGAAGTGTTTCAGATTTGGGGATTCTTTCATATTTTGGAATATTTGAAAATGCATAATGAGATCTCTTGGGGATGGGACCCAAATCTAAACATGAGATGCATCTATGCTTCATATTTACCTTATGCACATAGCCTGCAGGTAATTTTATACAATATTTTTAATAATCATGTGCATGGAACAAAGTTTCAGGGTGTAGAATTTTCCACTTGTGGCATCTTGTTGGTGCTCAGAAATTTTTTAATTTTGGAGGCTACTAGATTTCAGACTTTCAGATTAGGGATGTTCAACCTGTACTTGGTCACCTGGGAGGGGCCCCTGAATTAGGGATCTGGGCATCAAATGTGTAGGTAAGAACTTGACCAAGGTCAGGCCCTGGAACAGCCCAAGTCCTGGTGGGATGAGGATGCCTGTTAGAGGGGATCATGGTGGTACTGAGGTACCCAGAAATTGAGAGGTCTCATGTGCCCTGTTAGCACTTTCTCCTGTGCACTGAGTGATTCCTGCTCCTGGATGTAGACCAAGGTTCTGGTCAGCTTAGGGGGAATGTCCATCCTCAGCATTCATGAGCCGACTTCTGGAACAATCTAGAGAAATATCACAATGCTAAGATCCAAAACACAAGCCCTAAGACCAGGAGCTTCCTGGAGACTACCTTCCCTCCCACACCCACCCTGTTTCCTGGATGCCCTTCTGGAACAAATGGCACCCACGGCTAGAACTCTCGTGACACAGGAACCCGCAACACCCCAGAGTAGAGTGGAATAGAGCACATGGCTGACCACGTGGGCAGCCTATCATTTTTCTGAGCCTCGGTTTCCTTGTCTGTGAAACAAGAACAAAAACTTCTGGGAAGAGTTTTAATGAGAAACAGATGAGAAGGAATGTAGGAAAGTGCCCCATAAATTATAGAACGCTACCAAGAGGCTGAGCATCATGATTATTTATAAGGACCCAAGGGTTGTCCCAAGATGTGTTTTTCCTCATCTCAATTCTTCCATCTCTTCTTCGGGACACCTCATCTCCCCCTAAATGTCTCTCTTTGCTGGGACACAGCCTCCCCTGCTGGTCTCTAAATGAGCACTTTCTCCTAGCACCTCCCCCTGAGAATTTCAACTCCTTTAATCCAATGAAATCAGAAGTTCAGGCCATCATCTTCAAAGAATAAGGATAAAATTTGGGGACCAAAATTATACCCACTGGGATTGCTTCTGTAGAAATACTTTGGAATTCCTTTTCATGCCCTATTAAATAATTAAAATGTTTCTTTTCTGCATTCAATGTTAGTTATTTAAACCCTAGTCCTTAGCTCCATTAGCAACCTTATTAGCACAAAACTTTCTATGCCAGTTGGATTAGTTTTATAGATTTTTTGCATGGACAGAATGCACGCAGACAAATGCAAGTGTGGGGCTGTGGTTAATGTGCTACAATCCTAGAAAATAGGCTAAATTTAAGCTGACATGATTAATCTTACTCCATTTAATAGCTTATTAGTGTAATCAATGTCCTCCATTTGGGTTAGGAGCTGTTAGCACATCAAACTCATTTTCGTAGACTGTGGCAGATTTAAATGGTACCCTACCTTCCAATCCCATCCCAGCCTGAATGCTCAATGTCAATGGCATGGTACTTCTTAATCAGTCATAAGAACAGAGTCACAGAATGTGATGGCTGGAAGAAAGTTGGGAACATCATACAGATAAAGCCTCAAGGTCCCAACAATACACTTGACGATTTTGATCATTTCCTTCTTTCTCTATCCCATGTTCTATTCACTGGGACTTTAGAGTCAAACTCTCCATTTTAGATAAAGATGAGAAGAGGGAAAGCCCTAAAGCCAGGGAAATCATCAGGAAGGGAGGGAAGGCAGTGGAGAGCTCTTGGGGAGTCTCCTGAGTCATTTAGAATAGGGGACACCTGGCTCAGTCCATCTGATACCCGGACATGGGGCCAGAAAATCTACCACCCAGAGGCAGGGTCTTGGAGGCTGGGCTGGTGAGGCCCCAGGCAGGTAGCAGGCAGATTTGGCCTGAGGGACCCAACACAATAGCCCACAGTCTGAGTCCACATAGAGCTGAGCCTGCTTGGAAATGACCAGGTCAATGAGTGGACAAGACAGAGCCCTTCAGCCCAGGTGCTCTGACAATTTGTGCAGAGGTCCTCTAGGACTGCTCAGAGTTCCAGCAGCCGTGGCCCACTGTTCACAAAGGAAGTTTTGTTTCCTACCTGTGGGAGTCTTGCCAAGGAGGCCCGCCCCGCCCCCTGCTGGGTCTCATTTGCCCCATCAGTGGCGTCTTGCTCTGGGGCATAGTTGAGGAAGTCGTACCTAAATGCTCTTCATTTCAGGTAACATTAGCGTCTGTGTCTCTGCTTAGCAGAGGTTCTTTCCAATTACACACATTTTCAAAGGCAGTATGGATGGGAGGAGGTGGCTTAGCTGAAGCACACGGCACTGGGAAGAGCAGGACAAGAGGTCACTGTCGGTGAGTGAGCCACCGCTAGAGCTAAAGCATCACCTTCCAATGTGACCCCTCAGCCAAACGGGGACAGCACCCTTCAGCAAGCAGGGAACACGGGGGCTCTGGGGGCACAGGGGGAGGGTGGAGAGGCCTGAGCCCAGCATGCTGGCCAGGCTGCGGGCTGCATGGGAAGGCTCAGGGACATTGCAATATATTGGAAGACACCGAGAGGCTCAGGGACTCCGGGCCAGATCCCACTGGGTAGAGGGAAGGAGGAACAGGACCTGTCTTGGATTCCTGGGATCTGCCCACTTCCACTTGGAACGTAACAAACAGAGTGTCCAGGGAGGCTGGAGGAGGGGAAAGGACTAGGCAGCATTCTGAGGCCAACCAAGGGTGGGGACAAACCCAGGCCAGAGGAGGAAACCAGAGGCCCACAGGAGAGCTCTGGGGAGGGGCCCAGCGAGGGGTGTAGCGGTCCAGGGGCACTCTGTCCGGATGCTTTTTCCATGAACCTCTCCTGGAGCCAACTCCTGGGAGTGCTGTGGTCCTTCTGGAATCGCCCGAGGGCACAGAATTATGGGGCTGAATCACCCAAAGCCCAGTGGCTGGTCACTAGGAGAGCCAGGGCAGGACAACCTCAAGGGCCATCCTGGCTCCAGAGTGAGGCTGTGCCGGGCACCACCTCCACTGGACACCTCCCTCTGTCCGGTATCATTTCCACAGGCATCCTGGTGTTCCCACTGAACCTCTGCACACTGACCACCGTCTTCCTGATCCCTGGAGAGCTACCTTGGCAGCTGGATCTCAGGTTCCCTGCCTGGCTGAGCTCTCGCTGTGCCCTGCCTCAGGGACTTCACCCCAACAGCCTCAGAACCAGGCAGCAACTTTGGATCCTGTGACTAAGGAGGGAGCCCCACCGGACCCCAACAGTCAGGCACCCAGCAAGGGGCAGAGCTGGGACAGGAAGCTCCCTGGGTACTTGCAGAAGCCAGTGTATGCCTCTCAGACAGGTGGCCCTAATGGGCAGGTGGCTCTGTAGGACACAGAAAGGTCTTCTCACTGACCTTTCAGGGAAATCCAACATCTGTCTGTGGGCCCTGGGCCTGGAGCCCTGGATCTGAATCCTGACTCCACCCCTGACTTGCTGGTCAGCCCCAAGGGAGTTACTAACCCCTTCTGAGGAAAGGCTTCCCCACTGGTAAAGTGGGGTCTGGATGTACTTCACAATATTTTTGGAGGACTAGGTTGTTTAAAAATATTCTGAAGTATGCAGCACTCTGAACCCTCCTAATGAACAATGGCCGTCCCCCAACCCCAGCCACCACCAACCCCAGGGTTTACCACTTGACCTGGATAAGCCTACAGGAATCTGCCTCTGCAGCAGGACAAGGCCAAGCTGTCCCTGGAAGCCGAGCACCTGCCATGAGAGTCCTCTTTTCCTCTGTAAGGAGCATCACCTGGCCCCAGGCCCACTCACCTCCAGGAGAGGAGGAAAGACACCAGTGTGCCACCTGGGCCCTGCAGCCCACTGCATAATGGGCAATTCCCACCCAGAGACCAAAGTTCTATCTCTGCACCTGCTGGGATTTCACTCCTATGGCCCTCTTGCCTGGGACCTGGCCTTGGAAGCCCTGTGACTCTGATCACTCTCCCCTGCTGGGAACTAATGCACCCTGAAAGAAAGGAGATGTCCTGTCCAGAGTCCAGCAGGCAGGGGACCAGATGTCCATCCTGTCCACTGTAGCTGACTTCTGTTTGCACCAAGTTCACAACTGCCATGAAAGCTTTGTGAGTCTGCAGCCCCCAAAGTGGTTTGTGGATCCAGTGCCCAAATTACCTCATGTCCATTCTAGACAGCAGGGAAGCGAGGCTCAGTCATCTCGGGAGACCTCCCACCCTCCCACAGGGCTGCCTGGCTCAGACACAGAGTGGAGTCAGGGGCCCTGGATGTCCCCTTGCCCATGCAGGCCTCTGGCACCTGGCCCTGAGAGCAGGAAGGGGGTCAGGTGGAAGCAGAGGGCAGAGAGGCCAGTCCTCCCTGACTTCCACACTGCCACAGTCCCCGTAGGGACAGCTGCGTTCTTGGAGAACTGGCCGATGCCCCGGGCTCTTTGCTGAGCTCTGAATCTGTGCTCTCCCATCTCATTCCCTCAGCAGCTCTGAAACGTAAGTGTCCCTTTTCCACTTTACAGAGAGGGCTCCGGAACTCAGAGGGATTAGGTCACAGGTCAGGTTCCCTTGGCCACTTCAGAGTCGCCTGGGATTCCCAGGCCACTTGGTCCAGCCCAGAGCTGGGCGTCTTCAGCACCCACGTGAGCTCAGCCTGCGCCCGCCTGCCTCCCTCTTTCCTCTCCCCCACTCATACCTTCCTTCCTTTCTTCTTCCTCTTTCTCCCTTTCATTAGAACCAGCAGGTACCGGGTGCTCGGAGACACAGGCCCACTGACAGCTGGTGGGCCATCTTTGACTCTGCTGTGGGCCTGAACGAATGGAGCTTTCTTTAACCCTAAAAAGAATTTTAAAAAGTTGCAGCATGAGGCACTTGCTGAGGGCTCATTATTGGACAAGGTCGGGAAGCACCTCTGCGTCCTCAGGGGTGCCAAGTGCATGATGGCTTTGAGGGCATGAGGTGCTCCTCAGAGGTCAGATCAAGGGCCACAGCCGACCAGTGGTGGTTTCCTCAGGGTTGTGAGTGTCCAAGAGATTTTCATTCTTGAAATGTTGTGTTTTTCAATTTGTCTTCAACACCCAAGGGTTAATTTTAGAATCAGAAATCAAAACAAAACTAGCAATGTAACCGTCATGAAGCTTATGCAGAAACTCGGGGAAGGTCCACATCTCAGGATGCACGAGAGACTGTTCCCGGGAGATGGAGCAGAACGTTGTCAGGCAAAGTGAACTTCTGGCCACCCCACAGGCCAGGCTCCTGGGAGGACAGAGTGGCCAGAGGGTGGAAACTAAGACTACCCTGAGTCAGCTGGAGCAAGACCAAAGGTGGTGGAGAAAACCCCAGTGGAAGAAGAGGTCAGCACAGGACCAGCATCTCGAGTCCCATCTTGCAGCTCAAAATGCCACCAGAAAACCTTGTCCAATGATGAAGCCGCTGCTTCCAGAGCATTCCATTGAAGGCCCCTACACTCATGGTGGCAGGTCTTCCACACCACCAGCCACACACCGGCGTCAGGACAAGAGGTCATTGCACACGTTCAGAAAGTGCTAGTTGAGAACATCCTGGTTATTAGAGTGCATTGGTTAAAATTATGATTTGTATAACACGAATGTTCTCATGCCGGCTTTCAAAAGGGGCTGGGTCTGCAGAGAGCAGGACCCTCTGGGACCTACAGGGAGAGGAGAGATGGGCCGGATGGCAGCTCTCCTTCTGTCTCCCCGGCAACTGGGCTCAGGACGCCTGTGTGCCCTGGACCCTCTCCATCCCTGTGCTCAATTTATCTGGCCTCAGTCCTTGCACCCTGAGGCCCTCCTGTGGGGAGCCTCTTGGATATCCTAGTGTGAAGCCAAAAGTGGACGAGGCAATCCGTCTAGAAAGGTAAATCAGGTCAGGTCAGATCAAGGAGGCCAATCTGGGTCTGGGAAGTTGGGGAGAGACTGAAATGCTAGACCCTTCCTCCACTTATCAAGATAACTTGCCCCTGTTGCTAAGGTAACTGTCTCAGGGATTGTCCCTCCCTATAGGGAGCTGTTAATTACGCCCCCTTCCTGCCCAGATCACTCCATCTGGGTCCCTGCAGCCCATCTTCGTCTCACCTTTTGGCCATCCCACCTGCGCATCTCCCGGGCCTAGTTGCTCAGGAAAGAGAGAGAGAGAAGGAGAAGAGAGCAGGAGAAGGAAAGAAGGCTAGGACATATAAAAAGAACACGCTCACTTCTTGGGATACCAGGACACCAGCTATGGCCCCCCTCCCTCCCAGGAGAAGTCTATGTTACCCCTCTTTAAATAAACCCTGCTTTATATGCTTGCCTCTGTGCGCTTCTCTAATGTCACACTTCACCGTGGGAGGGAGCAGGACTGGTCACCGGTAACCTGCAGTACCACGTGCACCCCACCTCCTGTCCTTTCCCCTGGCAGAGCCCATGTCACCCCGCCCTGCTGACCAACTCATTGGTCATCCATGCCCTGCAGGACACAGCACCTTGCAGATGGCTTCATGGGGTCTTCCCCATAAGCACCCAGCAAAAGACCTGGCCCGTAGAAGGCACCAAGTAAGTACCTGGGCAAGCAAACTCACTTTCTCTGCATGGCAGTCAGGGCTGAGAGCCTGTGGCTAACCCAGGACCAGGGCTTGCCTGGAGGGTTGGAGGAAGTACGTGGGAGGGCCTTTAGGGGAGCCTTTTCCCTCTGTTTTGTCCCCTCTTCAGGCCTTGATGCTCCCTGACAGGCGTCCTTCTCCCACTTGCAGATCCTCCCAGTGTCTAAGGTCTCAGTGCGTTTCTGTGGCTTGAATAAACGAACCTACAACCTACCTGCGGGTGTGTGAATGTCACCTCTCTGGCTCCTTCCTGTGAAAAGCCTGAGGTTCTAAAGACCTTCAAAGTCAATTATCACAAAAGAACGTCACCTTTCAACAAACTGTGAACAACTTTGGAAAAAAAAAATTGCTACACAGGGACATCTAAGCACCTCTCAGCACAAGGAGGGTTACCGATATGAGAGCGTGGCCAAGATGGACGCTTTTACAACCCCCGGAAGCATGTAAGGGAGGCATCCCAGGTTCTGGGAATGAGATTGCGCTCATGCAAGGCACAAGCGTCTGGAGACCCCACAGACATCCCCGCACCTGCAGGGAGCTCAGCTCTGATGTGGGATTGGCATGGCCAAAACCTCCCTAACGGCAGCCTCTTCTGTGAGGGATGGTCTAATGCCCCCAGGTGCTGGGTGACCTTGGCTTGCAGCTCTGAGGCTTGGTTTCCACATGCACCACTTAGGGTTCTGGGAATAGCCGTGGCCTTCCTGTAGACCTGGGTGTTAAGTATGATAACACCAGAGCCAGCCCAGGGCTCTCACTTAATAAGAAGCCAACATAGCCACACACTTAAGCCGGGGTGTCATTTTCAAGATAATAACCATTCTAGGGGAATGGGATGTGGCCCGGTGGTAGAGGGTGTGACTGGCATGTCCAAGGCCTGGGCCTGATGCCCAGGACTAAAACACAAACACAAACAAACCAATCCCAACATCAGTACAAGTCAAACAGTTTGTCAAGTACTTTACTTACTTTATTGTAAATTTTCAGTACAACATGATAAACAGCATAGTCCCCACTTCCCAAGGGAGAAAACCCAGGTGCAGATGGTTCGGCCATTCGCCTGTGCTATGGCTTAACTGTGATACAACGTGGGCTGAGCCGCGAGGTTATGCTCACAGGGGTGGTGGCAGAAGCGAGATGTGAAACAGGGTTTAGCCGTGCGAAAGCTCAGAGGCCATGCCCGTCAGTTCAGGACTAGTTGTTCCATGGGGGAAAAAAAAACCCAGACAATAATTGTCATAAAATGATCAGTAATTGTAGCTTGTAATGTACATATTCAACAGCAATCAATGAACTAGAATACAAATATAAATAAGCCTTTAAGGAGCTCCCAGCTCCGTGTGCAAGGCAGGGCATGGTAATAAATAGCTGCAAGGCACACAGCACAGAGCCTGTTCCCATCACCCCAGGGCTGGCAGGGGGATGAGCGTCCCTTGGGATGACCTGTGCAGGTGAGGGAGGAGTGGCAGATTCCAGGAGATTCCAGGAGATGCACTGTGGGACCCGAGGAAGGTCCAGTGTGGCAGCAGGGAGAGGGGTGAACTGATCCTGGAGCAGTAGGGACTGTCGGAGGCGAAGGACTCGGAGCCCAGCTAAGGGCTCAGAGCTCATGTTCTAGGTGCAGGATCCCCTGAAGAGCTGGGAAGTCACCTGGGTGCAGCAGGGGCTATGGCAGCCGATCTCAGCAGGCGTCTGAGCGCATGCTGTCTCCTCAAGCTAAGCCTCCTGCAGAGGTGGAGACCCAGGGAAGGGGAAGCCAAGGGCCTGTTGAGAGTCAGAAGCTGGAAGAGGAGACAACAGCCTGAGCCAAGATCCGTCTGCTGATTACAATGAGCCTCTGAAGTGCTCCTCGCTGCATCTGGAGTGGGCTGCCCCGCCTGCCATCGCTGTGCCGTGCATTATCGGAAGCTATTTTGAGAAATTGAATTTGCAGCTTGGTAAGGAACCTGCATCATGTGCAGTGGCAACAGCGAAGCATGGCTGGACCTGATGGCCAGAGGCCCCACCGGCTGCCCTTGTACCCAGCCCAGCAGCACAATCTCCCTGCAGGGGCTCAGGACTCATCCGGCCATCTGTGTGTGGACCCAGGTATGTACACTCTCGTCCGTTAGTGCATCCACACACCAGTGCCCCTTCCCTCAGAGAGTGGCCGTCAACTTCACTCATTCATTCACTCCTGCACACACACCCACTCCCACCTCAAGCTGCGTGGCTTCCCCAGCACCCCGTTGGTTCTACCCTGAACTCCTTCCTGATCCTCTCCTGTCCTGTGAGACAGTGTGGCTGGCTCTGGAGCCCAGCTGGCTGGCTTCAAATACCAGCTCCATCACCTTGTGCAGGCAACTTGGTGGCCACTGTGCTCCTCTGTCACTCATCTGTAAAGTGGGAATGGTTCCTGCCCGCGAGGCCCCTGGCTGAGCATCCAACAGGATGAAGGATGTGCAGTCCATGGTGGGCCTCAGCCAAGGCCAGCCCCACTAGCCACAGGTCCATCTGCACATCCCGCAATGTGCTCCAGTGCTGTGGGGTTGAGACGCCTGAAGCTCAGCCCTTATCCTAAAATGGGCCCAATCTGACCAAGAAGGTAAGCGTGGAGCAAAACCATTGCAGAGAGAGCTGAGAGTAAGGGTTCATCCTACGGGAAGGGACAGAGGAAGGATGGGGAGGCACAAGGCAGGGACAGAGAGGCCTGCTTGAACATCCAGGAAGCAGTGTGGGCTGAGGCCAGGGGACATACCTGGGGACAGGGCTGGGCTTGCTACCCCTGGCATTGGAGGAGGGCCCCTGAGGTCAGCTTGCAGGAAAGGACATGGAGGCCCAAGGAAGGTAGCTGGAAAAGATGCAGAATCAGTTGACTCTGGCTGTGTCACAGACACCCTGAAACATAACCACTTCCTTCTCCAATGCTACAGGTAGTTTGTCTGAGCTGGGCCAGGCTTGGCTGATCCTTGTTGGATAATGCAAAAAATTCTCCATAAAATTCTGACAAATCACATATAAAAACATATTAAAAAGATATTGCACCACAATCAAATGGGGTTGATCCCAGGGATGCAGGATTGGCTCATTGTATGGATATCAATAAACATAATTCATCACTTCAACAGACATAGAGATAAGAATCATATGATCATTTCAACAGATGCAGAAAAAGCATTTGACAAAATACAGCACCCTTTTTTGTTCAAAACACAAGAAAAACTAGGGATGGTAGAAACATACCTCAACAGTATAAAAGTTATATATGCTAAACCCAAGGCCAACATCATTTTTTTTTAATAAATATTTTTAATTATAGTTGGACACAATACCTTTTATTTTAATTATTTCTTTTTATGTGGTGCTGAGGGCGGAACCCAGGGCCTCACACGTGCTAGGCAAGCGCTCTCCCACTGAGCCACAACCCCAGCCCCAGGGCCAACATCACTCTAAATGGAAGAAATTGGAAGCATTCTCTCTAAAAAACTGGAACAAGACAAGGATGCCGTCTCTCACCACTTCTATTCAACATAGTCCTGGAAACTCTAGCCAGAGCAACTAGACAGATAAAAGAAATTAAAGGGATACAAATAGAAAAAGAACTCAAACTATTACTATTTGCTAATGACATGTTTCTAAAAAAAAAAAAAAATCCACTAGAAAACTTCTGAATCCAAAGTAGAAAGATATAAAATTAACACCCATAAATTAAATGTGTTCCTATACATCATGATGAATCCACTGAAAGAAAAAATAGAAAAATTACCCCATTCACAATAGTCTCAAAAAATAAAATAAAATACTTGGGAATCAACCAAACAAAACAGGTGAAAGACCTCTACAATGAAACTACAGAATACTAAAAAAAGAAATCGAAGAGGACCTTAGAAGATGGAAAGATCTCCCATGCTCCTAGAAAGGCAGAATTAATATTGTCAAAATGGCCATACTACCAAAAGCATTATACAGATTTAATACAATTTCAATTAAAATCCCAATGACATTCTTCGTAGAACTAGAAAAAGCAATCATGAAATCCATCTGGAAAACTAAGAGACCCAGAATAGTTAAAGCAAGAAAGGCGAAACAGGTAGCATCACAATTCCAGACCTCAAGCTATACAACAGAACAATAGTAACAAAAACAGCATGGTATTGGCACCAAAACAGATATGCAGACCAATGGTACAGAATAGAAGACACAGAAACAAACCCACATTAATACAGTTATCTCATGCTAAACAAAAACTCCAAAAACAGTCATTGAAGAAAAAGATAGCCTCTTCCATAAATGGTGCCAAGAAAACTGGAAATCCATATGTAACAAAATGAAATTAAACCTCTATCTCTCACCCTGCACAAAACTCAACTCAAAGTGAATCAAAGACTTAAGTACTAGAACAGAGACCCTGCACCTAACAGAAGCAAAAGAAGACCCAAATCTTCACCATGTCAGCTTAAGACCTGACTTCCTTAACAAGACTCCTAAAGAACAAGAAGTAAAATCAAGAATCAACAAATGGGATGGGTTCAAACTAAAAAGCTTCTTCTTAGCAAAGGAAACAATCAATAATGTGAATAGAGAGCCTACATATTGAGGAGAAATCTTTACCACATGCACCTCAGATAGAGCACTATATCTCCAGGATATATTAAAAAAAACTCAATACCAAAAAAACAAATAACCTAATCAATAAATGGACTAAGGAACTGAACAGACACTTCACAGAAGAAAAAATATAATCGATCAACAAATATATGAAAAAAATGTTCATCTCTAGCAATTAGAGAAATGCAAGTCAAAACTACTCATCTCACTCCAGTCAGAATGGCAATCATCAAGAAGATAAGCAACAATTAATGTTAGTGAGGATGTCAGGGAAAAGGCACACTCATACATTTCTGATGGCACTGAAAATTGGTGCAACCACTCTGGAAAGCAGTATAGAGATACCTCAGAAAACTTGAAACAGATCCACTGTTGGACCCAGCTATCCCACTTCCAAAAGACTTAAAATCAGCATACTACAGTGACGCAGCCACATCAATGTTTATAGAAGCTCAATTCACAATAGCTAAACTATGGGACCAACCTAGATGCCATTCAACAGAGGGATGAATAAAGAAAATGTGGTATATATACACAATGGAATATGACTCAGCCTTAAAGAAGAATGAAATTATGACATTTCCAGGTAAATGAATGAGGCTGGAGAATATCATGCTAAGTGAAATAAGCCAATCCCCCCAAATCATAGGCCAAATGTTTTCTGTGATATGAGAATGTTAATTCACAATAATGGGGGGCTAGGAAAAAATAGAGGTACTTTGGATTAAGTAGAGGGAAAGAGGAGAGGGGAGAGGGCATGGAGACAGGATGGAGGCTGGAATGAATTGGACATTATCACCCTCTGGGCATACAGGATTACATGGCAGGTGCGATTCTACATCATGTTCACCACAAGAATGAGAAGTTGTACTCCATCTATGTATGATGTGTCAAAATGCATTCTACTGTCATGTATAACTAGTTAGAACAAATAAAAAATATTAAAAATAAAGAAAACCTTACGGATACCTGTCAGCGTTGCCAAAGAAGCTGGGATCCGTGGGAGGAGACCCCTGAGCTCCCCGCTGTCAAGAGGGGGTTATAGCATGCAGGGCTGGTGGATGAACTTGAAGATCCCTGATTGTCCCCACAAGTCCCTGGAGACCGCAGTACACTGTCATCCAGACAACCACAGCATTCAGTGGTGGGAACTTTGGGGGCAGTCAGTGTTGGCTACGGATCGCCAACATTTGGGAATATTCTTGTGGGTGACGTGGTTCTTCCCTCGGCCTATGCAGCCAGAGTCAGAGACGAGCATTTTTCCAAGACTGAGCTTTCCTTTATCTATAATTTCTCTAAGTATTTTAATTTCATTTTCAAAATGGGAACAATATTCCTTCGCTCCTGGGGTTGTCGTGTGAATCACGTAGACGGATGGAACAGAAAGAGACGACTGTTGTTTGTATGGACATATCACTAACCCTTTTTATTTATTATTGCTATTGTTAGTATTATTAGTATTATTAATTCATAATCTGTCTAGCTGCAATTTCCCTTTGAAAGATGTTTTTGATGGCTCCCATAATTGAGAACAAAATAATATTCTAGTAATTATAAGGTGCTTTGAGATCCTCTGGTAAATATATCCCTTTAGTAATTGGAACTCAAGCAGATTTACACGGCGGAGAATATGAGCGCACATTAAATTCCATAATGGTTCTGTGGGTGTTACTTAACATTCTCATGCCGAATCGTAAAGCATTAAAACTTATGGCCATTAGAAGCAGCCGATCTCTCCCAGAACATGAGTCGAAAATCTCCATCTTAATAGGCAAAGTTCCATTATAAAGAGACACATTGTCTAATTGATAGTGGTCCTGGGTGTCTCGTCTTGGGGGTGACACAGGCCAAATGGAAGCTAGTGCTTCCAGGAATTTCTGTCCCCTGGATTACATACCTCGACTCATGCTCCTTCTCCTGTACAGGCTCCAGGAGTCCTCTGCTAACACAGGAGTAGGGACGCTTTGTGGGCCCGGAGCCCCACCACTGGGACAAGGGCCTGCAGAGGGAGGGGGTGAGAGCGGTTGCTGGGGGAGGGCCACAGGGAGTCCTGGCCACAGGCAGGCACAAGCCCAGGGGCGGCGGAGATTCTCGGCTCACCTCTTAGGATCTCAGTGGCCTGGGTTCTCACGGACTCCAGATGTACATGGGGTGCCTGCTGAAGTCCAGGCTGCCGTCGAGTGGTGGATACCCACCTTTCACTCAAGGGGAGCCCAGAGTAAGGAACTGAGGCAGGGAACCCTCCTCCTGTGACAGAGCTGTCTGCATTGTGGGGACATCCGAATGAGCCGCATGGAAATGGGAAAATCAAAACTGACCTCTGCTGGTCGGGCTGTTGAGGCTACACGGTGGTGGGGCCGGGAGCTCTTGGAGTAGGGGCCTCGTGGGCAAGGCCCATTGTTCTGTGGCCGCAGGCAGCCTGTCCCTCATCTGCAGGGGCTTCTTAGTGGGCTGCACACACAGGCTGGCATGGACCTTGTCACTGTGCTTCTGTGGCCTGGTGGAGGGCTGAGGCCCTTTCCGACCTACGCTGCTCCTGACCTTCCCCCAGGGCCCTGCTCTGGAATGCCCAGCCGTCCATGGCAAGCCCTGCAGGGCGGTGGTGTCGAGGTGACTCAGCCATGGAGGGAGTATGGCACGTGTTTCTAAGGTACCCAGAGCTTCCCCCCGCCACATCGCCATTCTCCACCAGGATCTCTGAGCTGCAGGGATCATTCCCAGCCTTGGGCGGCTGAGCCGGCTGTTCCAGCTTCCTGAATCTCCGCCTCCTAATCTGTCCTGCAGTGGGAGGACCACCCAGGAGGCAGGACGGCTGTGGGAGTCCATGGCATGGACAGTGCTGGTGATATGGAAGTTTCCAAAACACCTGGGTTCCCTCTGGCTGCCTTCCCTGTTAATAACGACCAGCGCAACTACCACAAAAGCTCCACTTGCTCCCACCACAGGGCAGGCAACACGCTGAGTCGAACGCTCTCAGGCCCCCAAAGTCCCTTCTCAGTTCAGTGACATTCACTCTCTGTACATCGGACCCCTCAGGGGCTCCTCAGGGCCCGGCGATCTGCCTGCTCCTGCGCCAGCCCAAGGCCTGCAGGCTCTCCCCTCAGCACGCCCCGCCACACTGTCCCCCCCTTAGTGCTCTCTACGCAGTGCTCACAGGAGAGTCTCCAGCCCCACAACCACCCTGCATCTCTGTGATTCACCTCCTCGCTCTCCACCTCCTCCTGGGGTCCCTGCAGCCCACGCCTGACTCAGACTCACTCAGATATCAGAGCACGTTAGCACCCGCTTCTCACATGGCAGCACATACGTAGCCCTGGAGGGTTTCCAGGGCTCTCACTCCAGCCTCTCACCTCCCAGCTCCTAGAGGTGCCATGGCCCACTCTAGAGAACCAGCAAGTGCCTTCCCAGGAATCAGCCAGGGAAAAGCTGACTGTGACCCAATGACCACAAGAATTCTCTGTCCTTAAAATTCCATCCTTCGTTTATCATGATCGCGTGTGGTCCGTCAAACCGTTCTTAGTTTTTTATATTATGAATTCAAAACTGTGAATTTTATATTATGAAAACCCTTTTAATACCCTCGAGGAGATCAGAAGACTGAAGAGCACTAAGCTTACCTGACAGACACTGGAAAGGAAGAGAAAGCAAAGTAGATGGAAATTAAGAGCATTGTTAAATTGAACAATACCAACGATTACAATAAATGTGAATGGGTCAAATACCCCTATGAAAAGATAACAATTTTCTGACTGGGTATTAAAAAAAGAAAAATCCTGCTACGATATGTTTATAAGGCATGCCCCTAAAACAAAATGACAGGGGGAGCCTAAAAACAGACAGATGGAAGAAGAGAAGCCAGCAAATGCTTAAATAAAAGAGGTGAAGAAAAATATATATCAGACAACATAGACTCCAAGTCAAAAATATTAAATAGGACAAAAAGGGATCTCAATATTATTAAATATTACACTCCATCAAGAGGAACATTCACACATCCAGTAACAAAACTCCCAACTACATAAAACAAAACCTGTTGGAAATGCAAAGAAAAACCAATAAATCCACAATCATAATAGAAGATTTTAACACATTCCTCTGAGATCAAATGTCACATCAAGTAAACAAAAATAAGTAAAAATACAGAAAAAAACTGAACACACCATTAACGTGCAGTGCCAAACAGAAAATGCCAGCCTTTTCAAATTCCACTAATAAAGAAAACGAAATTCACCATAAAGGATGGGTCAAATCAAATATTAATATATTCACAAAAGCAGGAAATAGGAAGAATTAGAGTATACATTATATTTAAAGTATAAGAGAATTAGGAAAACAAAGTTTTCACTTTGAATTGAAAAGCTATCTCTTTAGTTTAAGAAGATATTAAAACAGAAAATCAAAACATTTTAGATATAAATAAAATGAAAATAATACTTAATACTTAAAATTGGACGGAGATAAATTAAGAAACAACTTCCAGCCAAAACTGTATTTATGCTAAAATAGAGACTAGAAAAGGGTAAATGGAGATTTTAACTTAAAATCCTAAAAGTATCATAAAAAATCTAAATATTAGAAGAGAGAAATTAATTAAATAAATTAGAGGAAAATAATTCATCTTGACTTGTCAAGAAATCCAAAATGAAGAAAAAAATAAAAGAAGACAAAGAAGAAAAGCTCCAATCAGGAGTAAAGAGCTTAGATAATAAGGACGGGATTAAAAGAGGTTTTTAAATGACATTATACGTTTATTGCCAATAAATTTGAAAAACTTAAAGTAATAAATGATTAACAAGATGAATATAAATTGCGAAATTAATTAGGGCAATGTAAAAGATAATCATAAGAATTTAAAAAACAGTCCAAAAGTCGTCTCTCACAAAGTTCATGTCCTTCATCAAAGTTATAATCTTTTGCTCTTTGGAAGAAGCAGTTATGGGAATGGAAAGATCCACAGCAGACTGGGAGAAAATGTCTTACCACCCATGACAAGTGACTCATGCAAAATACATGAAGAATTCTTACCACCAAATATTAGGAAGACCAACGGCACAAGAAAGGAAGAAAACAAAGGTTGAAAGAGACACTTGACAAAAGACCTTCTGATGGCCCCAAACCAGGTGAAAAGTGCTCAACACCATTAATCATCAAGGAAATGCAAATTAAGACCCAAATGTCATACTCCTACATGCCTTCGCGGGTGGCTGAGGTTAGAAAGATTGACAACATCTGCAGTCAGCAAGAACGTGGAGCCACCGAAACCCATGTGCACTCAGGTTGGAAAAGCAAAAAGTAGAAAACTCTGGAAAATAATTTTGTGATTTCCAATAAAGGTAAGCGTTCACTTACCACGTGACCTAGAAATCTGACTCTTGGGTATTTGCCCAAAAGAAATGAAAACATATGTGCACATACAACTTGAATGCAAATATTTATGGTTCCTTTATTTATAATAACCTGAACCTGGCATTGATCCAAATGCCCATCAACAGGTAAATAAGCAAATTGTGATACATCCATGCAGTGAAATAATATTCAGCAATGAAAATAAGCATACTGCTTGTATAAGCCACAGCATCAATTAATTTTTAAAAAAATGTCATACTGAGTTAAAAAGGGCAGACACAGAAGACTATGCCTATTATGATTTCATTTATGTGATGTTCTTTGAAATGCAAAATTAAGCTATAGTAAATAAAAGCAGAATGGTAAATGAATAGCCAAGCCCTGAGGAATTAACTACAAAAGGGATATGACAAAGACATTTTGGGGCAAAACGAAGTTTTCTTTTTTATTTTGGTTTACTGGTGTTCAAATGAGTGCAAGTGTATTTCCAGACTTATCAAATGAACGCGTTCAAATGGGTTCATTTTAGTGTAGTTAAATTTCACCTCCATCAAGTTGGTGAAGGGAGAATCCCTATGTTTTATCAACTGTGCCAAAACAATAAACAACATGGAAACGTCCCAACTCCCTCCAGGAGCCCAACACAGACTGCTGCCTCCAAATCCAACAGGCAGGTAGCTGCACACAGCATCACACCAAC
Source organism: Marmota flaviventris (assembly GCF_047511675.1). NCBI lineage: Eukaryota > Metazoa > Chordata > Mammalia > Rodentia > Sciuridae > Marmota > Marmota flaviventris. The sequence goes on along the minus strand of NC_092499.1, from coordinate 7,821,622 downwards.
TGCAGACCAATACCTCTGGGGAATCTGAACGTGACTCTAAGGTAACACATGCTTGCGGAAAGAGTGGCCTCTGTGAGGAAACTGGTATTTCTGGCCACTAAGGAAACGATGGAATAGTTACTAAAGGTCTTAGTGACGCTCAGCTTTGGATAAACATTATTAGATCACTACCAGTCTCACTTATACAGGAAATAATTAATGGATTACAAAGCCACTGTACACAAGTCAGTTATCAAGATGTTAGCAGGAAATAAATAATGGTTTTGCAACCTTAAGATGTAAAGAAGCTTCTTAAATAAGATCCCCAAATTGGAAGCCATAATATAAAAGTTGGCACATATAACTGCATTGAAATAAAGTTTTATTTAAAGTAAAACTCAGCATTTACAAATCTAAGATAAATAATTGCAACACAAATAGAAAATTATCCATATTCATAATAAGTAAAGGTTTCTACAAACCAATAAGAAAATATCTTTTTGCATGCAGAGAGGCTACATGTGATAATTCACATTCCTACCAATGGAGTAGAACAGAAATTACTGATCACCTCCTTTTCAACAATGAATACCATCAATATTTCTTTAACATCACTTATTGTGAGGAGAACACCACTGCTCTTTATGATTTCTATTCTTATTTTCCTTATTACTGGTAAGTTGCTTACATGTTTTCATATCTTTGTGGACACTGGTAGGTTTTCTATTGTCTTATCCTTTGTCCATTTTTCTGTTGCTATAGTTTACTGCTTTTTGTCAAATAATAGCAAGCAAAACACATTTTTAAGATGAAATGTCCACTGAGACAAGGTATAAATGGATAATGGTATGTTCACATGGAATATTGTACAGTTGGTAAAAATGATGAGATAGATATCGCTGTGGAGAGATTTGAAGATAAGTGGGGAAAAGATAAAGTAATGATGGGGCTAGGGTTGTGGCTCAGTGGTATAGTACTTACCTGGTATGTGGGGGGCACTGGGTTCAATCCTCAGCACCATGTAAAAATATAAATACAAAATATAAGGGTATTGTGTCCATCTACAACTAAAAAATATTTTTTTAAAAAGATATAATAATGGGAAGATAACCCAATTGATGTGAAAATTTGTATTTTTATTTATAAATGTTTATGCTTTATATGCACAAGATTACTCACAAAGAAATCTCATTTACTGAAGACTCATCCGGTGCCAGGAATCCTTCCAAGAGCTGTCAACTGCCTCTCCCCTCCCAGCAATCCTGTAAAGTGGACACAGGGTCCTCTCCGTTACTCACCTAAGGAAACGGGTTGAGGTTCAGCGGGATCCCACAGCAGGTCAGGGGACCAGAGCCCAGACGGGGCAGTGTGTACTCTGCCACCTTCTCTCCCTGCTCCTAGGAAGCTCATTTCTCGGACGTCGGCAGGACAGGCTCACCTGAGTCACTGGGTTTTTCCAAATGGAAGTTTATTTGTGAACAGGCCAAGGACGCTTTGAAAAGAATCCATCAAAGTGAGAAAGGGAGAGGGGGCCCTGGCGGGAGCAGAGGCCAGCACTGCAGGCTGCAGGAGGGGGCGGGAGGGACGCAGAGCGTCCTGGATTTTAGGCCAAGGGAAGGGGAGACCTCAGAGTCTGTGACAGGCAGCGGCCCCATCAGGAGGAACTGCATTTGGAAGGCCACCCTGCTGCGCTGTGCTGTTGGTGGCAATGCTAGGGACGGAACCCAGGACCCTGTGGCCTGGGCAAGAGCAGCACCCTGGCCTGGAGTGGCTCCTTGTAACCAGCTGTGGGCCAGGGCCAGGGGGTGAAAGGGCCAGGGAGCAAGTGTCCACATGGTGTGGGACTCGCTAGGCTCCCCTTGGACTTGCCAAAAGGGACAGAGTATGCGCCTGAGGGTCACGTGAGCTACTGCAGGGTCCAGACTGAGACCCAAAGAGTGAGAGCAGCCCTCAGGGTGGAGTCACCGAGGTCCTTCCGAGGTGACCTCCACGGTGCCCCCTGGCCTGGCCCCCTGCTGCGTGGAAAACTTGCTCTGCAGCAAGGTTGGAGAGCGGTGGGTTCAGGGGTGAAGTTCAGCGCGACCTTCTGAGTCAGAGGCGCAGGTTGGCAATGAAGCCTCACACCCGAGAATCCCTGGACGCGTGGCAAAGAAACCGCGGTGGTCGAGTCCGCTTGCTGGCCACAGGCTTGGCGACGGGCAGCAGAGTCTCCCCACAATTCCTCTTCAGAGCCCAGAGTTAACACCACAGTGGCCACCTCCGGAGCCCCCCAGGATGGGTCAGGTCTCGCCATGCACCTTCTCGGGGATCTGCCTCCTCATCACCCAATCCTTGTCGGTTGATGGTGGCACAGCGAGAGGTCTGCTGTGATGCCACTGGTCAGGAGACACTGCCTGGGTCTCTCTGAGGCTCACGGCACCACAAAGAGAAACGGCACCCTGGAAAGACAACACCTACTGCCCATCGGGAGTTCTCATGATGGACCAACTGGGGTCCACAGCCCTTCACGGTTAGTAAGGCCATATGCTACCATTCACTCCCGAGCTGTGCGAGGATAGAGGAGCCCGGGCCTGGACCCAGAACAGAAGATCCACAGAGCCCAGGAAGCTTCTCTTGTGGGGCCTCACCCCTTGGTGAAAATAGTTTTAGTTGAGAATTGATCAGCAAAAATGCAAAATGCCCTTGTGACCAAATCACATTCCTTCAACAAATGTTCACAGATAAATGACATGGAGTCTCCTGGTTCACTCGAGGCTTCCCTGTCCCCATCAGGTTTCCTGGGATTCCGTTAGTCACCTGCTCACTCAGGCACATATTTCACCTTCCAAACTCTTCCTTTGCCCCCTGACAGAAGACAGGTGTGCCCTGACCACGGGAGTCCCTGAGGAGGGTCTATCTTTCTCTACTTCACACTTACCCAGTTCTCTGCATACAATAGGTGCTTAATAAGTTTGCATTAGCTTATTTTTAATTTTAGTTTTAGTTTTAATTGACAAATCAGAATTGTGTATATTTATGGAGCACCAAGTGAAGTTTCAATACAGGCATACACTGTGGCAAGAGCAGATCAGGCTTCTTAGCAAGCCTATCACCCCCACACAATTATCATCCCTTTTAATACAACGAATGGGGGACAGAACAATGACAGAGGTGGGTCTGAGTGAGTCATCGTCTGTTTTTATAACAAGGCTTACTTAACAGTGAGTTCTCATGTTCCCTCAAATATATAAATTGATTCCATCAGCTCAAACCAAAAAAATCACACCAGGGCCCTCAGGCTGGGAAACCCCTGACCCTGACTGGCCATTTGACCAGTGTTCTTCATCAAAGTCTCTGAATCGTCAGATCCCTGTGAACACTGCCCCCAGTGAGGCATGCTGGCCTCTCTCCGCCAGGGTACGATGGAGGGATAAATGTGATGCGGAGCTCAATTCTCCTAATCCAGGCTCTGTCACCTGCTGCCTGCCTGATCTTAGAAAAATTGCAGCACTAGTTTGTACCTCAGCATCCTTAGCTATTTAAAAGGGTGGGAAAATGTTGACAATATATATGCCGATGCCTCCAAAGGAATTTTAATGATGGTCTCCAAGTAACTGATGCCTCTCTATCAAAAATAAGAATGAACCTCAGCCACTCTGGGACATGACCCCTCCTCTCACACATGGAAATCAGTCGAGATGATTCATAGGCAAGAACATGCATAAAAGCTAAAATTACAGAGCTTCTAGAAGAAAAACGGGAAACTAGGGCTTTGGGACAGGCAATGGTTTCTTAACTACAAAAAGTACTAACCCATGGACCAAGGTCTTCTCATTCCCCTTGCCCCCCACCCCCGCCCCCAGCCTCCAGGAAACCTATTCTGCTCTCGACTTCTATGAGAACAACCTCTTAAGAGTCCACCTTTGAGTAAGGTCCTGCATTATAACTTTGCACTGTTGTTATATGTCAGCCACAATGGAGCTTTAAAAAATTGAAAACTTGGACATCAACATATTTAAAAACTGCTCATTGAAGACACCTTTAAGGAAATGAACCACACCGTGACCTGGAGAAAGGGACCCATGGTTCATGCATCTTCCCCAACTTATCTGAGAGCTGCATTCAGACTAGACAGGTATCAAGAGATCCTCCAACTTAGGATAGAAAATGGGGGAAAGACTGGAATATACACATTTCATACGCACAAAGATACATAAATGGCTAAAAGGCCCATGGAAAAGAGTTGGTGTCACCAGTCAGCAGAGAAGTGCCACTAAAGTGCTCATGATGAGGCACCACTGCCTGGCCATTAGAATAAGGAGGTTTCAAACACAGATGCCACCACACATCGAAGGGGATGTGTGTTGCGGGTGGAAGTGTAAAATGGCACACGATTTTGAAAAGCTTAGCGGTTTCTTACAACTTCATCATGCACTACTTGTCTCAGTCAGGTCATCCAGTGTGACAAACTATCATGGCCCAGCTGGCCTAGAAACACTTATTAGCTCTCACGGTCCCAGAGGTTGGGAAGTCCCAGATCAAGGTGTCCGCAGATTCTGCTTCCTGGTTTGCAGATGGCCACCTTCTTGCTGTGTCCTCAGGTAGAGGGAGGGAAGGGACCATCTTTTCTTGGGGTCTTTTCTTCTGAAACCACTACTCCTACCACCCTCATGACCTAATTACCCCCACCTCCAAATACCGCCACCCTGGGGATTAGAGCTTCAATAGATGGATTTCCCAAGACACAGAAATTCAAGCCACAGCACCACCCAAGAGCCCACTCCTGGGTATTTGCCCAGGAGAAACTTACAAAGTGATGTGTATTCTCCTTCATCCATAATACCCCAAAACTATTCCCAAAGCAGGGGACTTGGGAAAGGTCCACCAGCAGAAGAGATGCCCAAGTCACGCCACACTCAGCTAGCTACTGCCAGGCAGAAGGGGCACCGCCCGTGACCTGAGAGAAGGGGTCCAGACAGGAGGAGCACATGCAGCCAGTCCTCTGGCTCACCGAGAGTCTCCATCAGGGAAAGATGATCAGCGGTGAGAAAAATCAGAACAGTCTGCCAGGGTGGAGGAGATTGGCGGAATTTGACTGCCAAGGTGCAGAGGCAGCTCTCTGTGATGAGAAGAATGCTCAGAATTTCAGTGGTGGTGTGTTACATGGGAGTGTCAATGTGTCAGAACTCGTGGGACTTTACACGAGAGATCTGTGCATTTCCCTGCACGTAATTACACACCAACTTTAAAACACACACACACACACACACACATAAATAAAAATCTTCTTGAATGCCCCACTTTTTTGTACTATCAAGGAATGAAAAGGAGTCCTGGAGAGGGTGCCTGGCCCGGGACACAGCACACACTTGAGAAATCAGATCTTTTCTATGCTAAGATGCTGATTAAATACATACATACAAACAAACAAAATAACCCGTAGCTCTGAATGAAACAATGATTTCCATCAAGGTTTATTCCACTTGATAGCTTGATGAAGTCACTGTGGAGCTGCTTCTGAAATCTAGAGTCTGCTATTGGCAAAAGTCTTGTGAAGTCCCTCCGCTGACCTCTGACCTCAGCGGGGACAGGAGAGCAGCCTGTGGGATTGGCCCAACTCAGTGGTTCCAATTATTCACTTTTCTTCAGGGCTGGCGTAGCTCCGTGGGTTCCTCTTTTCTGTTTGTACCTGGTTCAGTGTGTACCTGGTACTTCTCCATTTTGCACATCAGAGAACCAAGCAGATTTTAATTAGTCCTTTTCTGCCTTCATGTCTAAAAGCTAAAAGACATTTTAATGAGATGACAGTATCAGGAAAAAAAAAAAGCAGTGATAAAATAAAAATATAAAATCGGTGGGGCTGATGCAGAGCCCCACAGATGGAAGCATTCAGGTCAATGAAATCAAAGATGAATGTATTTCACCAACAAACAGGGAGAAACTGAGGCAGTTCCAGACTGATTGAATAGAGGAGGGGTGTCAGAGGCCTGTCCTATGGTGGTGATCTCCAGGGCTCCAACCCTGGTAATGCCCAGCTTAACGGAAAAACAAATGGTATTCTAAATATGACTTTAGAATATGCTGCCCCCATCAGAGGAATTGTTTGAATATTTTATTTGGTCAGGAGTGTTGCCTATGTGAAGGATAATTAGACAGTATATAAAGGAAGCAGGTTACATGACGGGGTGTGGGGTGTTGGGGGTAAGGTGCGGTTGGGAGAGGCTGACGAGCAGTGGTGCCTTCTTCAGTGAGGTTACGGTCCTGATGCATGGCCCAGAACAGGAGCTGCCCACGTGCCCAGCAAGGGGCCAGTTGAGCCATCGTGGTGAGATTCAACTGCAAATGTGTGTCCAGCACAGAGAGAGGCATAAAGATAGCCAGAGACCAGCACTTGCAGACATCTTGGTATCAATGGGAAAGTGGGATGTCCTGGGGCCTTGTGGTGCACACTGAAGGAATAAGTGACATAAGTAAGTCATAAATTAAATATGGCAAGCCCCAAACGAAGAGCATCAAACTCACATGTGACCGGGTCATTCTCTGCCCCCCAGTTGCACTCGATGAGGTCTCTCGACTTAGAGAAGGGATTTGAGTAGAAGGAAGGAGGTCACGCTTGGGACCCGTGTTTCTCCACCTGGACATTGGGAAATTCTTTGTCTTGGGAATTGTCTCTTTCCTTGTAAGAATCTAGGAGCATTCCTGACCTCAGTTACTAGGCACCTATAGCAACACTCCTCCACTCTGTCCCACCAGTCTGACACACAAAAATGGCCCCAGATATAGTCCAGTGTTACCCGGGGGGTGAAAATTTCTGAGGATCACTGAGTCAGACAAACCTAGACTTGAGCCCACTTTCCACCATTTTCTGGCCTTTTTTGTGTGGGGCAAGTCCTTTCTCTGTCTTCCAACCCAACTTCCTCAACCACCTAATAGATGCACTCTGTTTCTATGAGTGTGGTAAACTGGACAATCGGCTTCCATTGCTCATCGTTACCTGCACCCCCAACCTTTGACTTGGGGCGTGGCTATGTGACTGGCTTTGGTGGAGTCAACCAAGGATCTTATCTTGCTGTTTCCACTGAGTCTCTTGTTCCTTTGCCTTCCCCTGACCCAAACAATGTCCAACAAGGCTGTTAGTCTAGAAGGGTGAAAAACATGTGATGAAGACCCAAGTATTTGCTTGTTATGCACCATTATTGTGGAAAGGGCTAACTGATACAATGAGACTAACTCTGCATAGAACCAGCGGGTACCAGGTGGTCCACATATGTCAGATACCCTCTTCCCTCCCTCCATCCAATGCCTTCAGATGTGAATGTGCCTGTTTTTCTTTCTGACAACAAGTATGATCCAATATTATCATAAGACCATTTGCTGCAATATTTTGAGGATGATTAGAATAACAGTGAAAATAAGAACAACTGGTTCAATACAAATAAAGGCCAGAAATTTATTTTGTATCTCCTATGAGGCAACGATACCTTTACATACAATAGTCTCTGGAAGGAAGATCTGATTTACAATGTGCTCAGTCACTTAAACCAGATGCGTGTTGGAAGAGCACTTCTGCATCTCTTTTCCTTTATGGAATGTGTTCTGTCCACGTTTGGGTCCCACTTGGAAACGAAGAGCAAATAAAATGTGCAGAACCAGTCCAGTCACCACAGGGTTTTGTGAACAAGAGCATCGATGCTACCAGTGTCAGAGTGGAGATGCTCCCCTGCTGGGTTCTCGGGAGCTCTATGGTGTTGGTCCCCACCATGCACGAGGACTTCTGCCTCAGGACCCCCTGTCGAAGCTTTTTGCCCTGCCATGTCCCCCCGACTGGCAGGCCAAGGTGGTCTTCCTAAGCAGAAGCTGCAGGCTGTGATTTGATTCATTCATCAAACCTTCATGGGGACCCATGTACGATGAGAACCTTGAGGGGTGCTGGAGATACGGTGCTGAAGCATGCAGCTTCCATCTTCAGAGAGCACAGGTAGGAAGGCTGCAAAACCACCACCCAGTGTGCTAACCCATCAGAGATGTCCACATCATAACTCCTGGAACCCGTGACTCTGGGACCTCCCACGGGAAGAGACACTTTGCAGATGTGATTGGGTGAAAATCTTAAGATGCGCAGAGTCTCTTGATTATCTGGGTGGCCCAAAGTAATCTTTAAAAAAGGCTCCCAGGAAGGCCAGAGCCAAGCAGAAGCGGCAGCAGACACAGAGTGGGGTGATGGGGCTGTGAGCAGAGGCTTCAGGAAGACTCAAGAGGCTGGAAAGGGCCAGACCGGGTCCTCCCCCAGAACCTCCAGAAGAGAGGCCGACTGCAGGGCCCTGAATTTGGCTCCAGGAGTCTCATTTCAGACTTCAGACCTCTAGATCTAAGAAAAAGTTTGGGTTGATTGAAGCCATCGAGTCATTGGTAATTTCTGACAGTGTCAATAAGAAATGAAGACTGGAGAGTCCACCATGAGATCCTGTCATGTCCTGGGGTAATAAGAAGGGCTTCCTGGAGGGGGCAAGGAGAAAACTGAAGGACAGGAAAGGTGGCCAAGGAAGGCGGGTGGGGGGTAGTCATTAGGTCACTGGGAGGGACGAACGCCCAAGGAGGTGGTGCATTTTGAAAACCTGATTTGTTTAGACTGCTCAGGGTTTGGCTCATGACAGACATTCAGGGTTGGCTGAATTATTCCATTTAAGCAGGTACAGTTACGTGTGCTGATAGTTACATAAGACAGGATGTACTCAGGAGAGAGATGCTAAACCCCAGAGAAGAGCCCGGGGGCCGGGTGTTGGAATGGAACCACGGGAAAGGGGGAGGCAAAGTGGAGGTGTCAAGGGGGTTTCCCTGCTAACGGGCAGGCCACAGGCCATCACTGTGGACAGAGACCAGGGCCGGGCAGTGCCCAGGTGCCCACAGCAGAGGTGATAGTGCAATCGTGGCTGTTGTGTTGGGCTTTGTCAGAGAGGCACAGCTTCTCACTCCTTCCAAGGACAAAGCTAGCCACACCTCTGTACATTCAAAGGTCCCTGCATTCCACATGTAGGTTGGCACGGTGGCCTCTGTGGTGTGGCCTCCTTCCGCCGCCCACCCTTCCACACCCTCACACCCTACATTCCATGCCTGGGAGAGCTGAGGACTGGCTCCTCTGGGCCAAAAATAACAACCATACGCTCCGTCGGGGCACCTTTATATTATTAATCTGTTTCATTTTCTGTCTCCCCAGCCACTCCCCAGGGTTTCCAAGAGGATAATGTTTTATTCATCTTCATCACCAGAGTGGTCACACTCTGAAATGACACCTGTGATAGTCACCGTTTATTCAACACTTCCTGTTTGCCAGGGCTGAACTGGACGGTAAGCTCTGTGGGTATTCTCTGCCCCACCTAGCACGGGGCTGACATCATCAAGGACCTGCAGGTTTGCAACTTAGAGCTGATTTTGCCCCACAAGGGGACTTTGGTTACAAACACCCAAATCTCTGACTTCACGTCATAGAGACCCCTACCTCCCGCATATTATATTTCCTACACAAACCAGTAGGTGTTCCAGGTGTTGTATTTTGATCCCCAAAGATATATCAGAAATCCTACTTCCCAGTGCCTGGGAATAGGACTTTATTTGGAAGTAAAGTTTTGCCAGTGGGATGCAGTTAACAGGGGTGGGCCCTGATCCGACATGGCTGGCATTCTTCTAAGAGGAGGAGGGTACCTGTGACGACAGGTGCTCGGGGGAGTCAAACAGGTAGAAGCTTGGAATGTCAAAGGTCGACAGCCCCCCTAGACTGTGGGAAGGACTCTACAGAGGCTCAGAGAGAACATGGCCAATCTGGCTCTTTGAGCTCAGGTTTCTAGCTCTCAGAACTATGAGAGAAGAGATTTCTTGTGCTTCATTTTCAGGCAGCTAGTTTATGGCTGCTCTGGGAAACTTATTCAGTAAAAAAAAACTAATGTCAGGCTGGGGATGTGGCTCAAGAAGAAGCACGCTTGCCTGGCATGCGTGCGGCCCGGGTTCGATCCTCAGCACCACATACAAACAAAGATGTTGTGTCTGCCGAAAATTAAAAAAATATATATATATTAAAATTCTCTCTCTCGTTCTCTCTCTCTCTCTCTCTCTCTCTCTCTCTGCACCCCCTGGCCCAGCTGATGAAATTCTGCCCCACAGTAGCTTCTGGATCAGGTGACCATCCAGATTGCTGAGGTGGAGAGGCCTCACTTCCCATTTTCCTGGACTCAGATCCGTGTCCCTAACCCAACTACAAGGGAGGCTGGGAAATGGACACAGTTGAAGATCAGTGGTCTCGACCTGGGGTTAAGCCAGTGTTTACAGAATTGGTACATATACCCCCAACCCATTTAGATCCCACAAGGACCCCAATGTGATTGGGCTCTGTCATCTTCCAGGTGTCAACAAAGAGGAAACTAGGCAAACAAAGAGGAGATTCAGTGGTTCCTCCACTGTCCCACACCAACTGGGGACACGGCCAGGATTCACGGCCCGAATGGCTAACTCAGAAGTCCATGCTCTGGCCTCTCGGTAAACAAGGAATAAAAACAAAGGTCTTTAGGAAAGTCGCCATTGACCACACCACTTAAAGGCCTTCCCCAGGCAAAGAGGGTCCTGTCTCAAAGTAGAGTAGGTTTTCCTCCCAGGTTTTCTTGCAGATAAAGCTCCCTCCTGTTTGCTCAGAGACAATCTGCCCACCACCATCTGAATCAAAAGCAATCCATTTGCACACCTCCATTTAATTGCCATTAATTGAGTCATTTGGGGTGGGGGGCGGGATCCTCCAGCCTTGCCGAGGAGCCGTATTTCCAACTGGAAAAGCAATAAGGCCCACAGGTCAGAGCATGTGTTCAGCCATCCCGCGTCTCTAGAAAGTACCTGTCATGTCTGGTGTCTCTCCTCCAGAGAGATATTTTAATTCACACGGTGCCAGCAGATTTGGTTGTCTCCGGGTTGGTGACGACCTGTCGTTGGAATCTGGCAGAGCTGGTGTACTGCCCTGCTTTTTCGAACTGAACAAAAGAATGCAGGTCTGATGGAGGCTGCAGAAGGCAGGTTTGCAACTTAATGCTGATTTTGCCCAGAAGTAATTAGTTCATTAACTGTGAGCACACGAGCTCATTAGACAGGGAGGGGATGATGCAAATCAGTGGTCCCTGTGAGTCCATCAAGACTGAGAAGGAGCTGGACGTGGTCTGGCTGCACCCTCCTGCCCAACACCTTCATTATCCAAAGAGGTTCCGGAAGCTGAGGAGTCCCTGGAGGTCAGCTCCGCTAAGCTAGAAGGCAGGAAGGTGGGTGGAGAGGAGAGGAGAGGGACCTACCACATGGAGCACTCCAGGGAGCAGGTAAAGCGTAGAAGGCGTTTCTTCTTTCCAAGTCTAGCAGAATGCCCACAGTGGTGACCTCAACATATTTTTCATATGGGAATATGGGCTCAGAGACCATCTGTCAACTTGCCAAAGGTCTCAGTGATCCAATGGCAGGGCTGGAATCCATATGGGTATCTTTATGTCCCATGAAGACAATGTGTTTTTCATTATTATTTTAATGATCCAAACTTACGAGGTACAGTGTGATCATTTGATATACGGATATAGTATGTAGTGATCAAATCAGTGTAGTTAACATTTCCACCTCCTTACAATTATTAAATTAACATGTTAATTTTCAATTAACATGTAGTAATTATACACATACTTCTGGGGTACAGTGTCACATTTCTATATATATATATATATATATATATATATATATATATATATATATATATATATGATGTGTACTAATCACATCAGAGCACTGAAGGGTTCCATCTCCATATCGTTACTCCATGGGTGGAGCCTCCCAGCCCCTCTCCTCCACTTATTCATAAAATATATAATAGGTGGCTGTGATCCCATGCTGAAGAACAGCAGAGCTTATTAACGCTATCTGACTGTGTTTGGGTACCCCTTACCCAACTCCCTCCGCCCCTTCTTTCTAGCCTCTAGGAATCACTAATGGGCCCAACTTTCAGATTCACGGTCATGTGATGGGCTCTGGTCCTTTTCTCATCTAATCTCAAAACCCATTTGGAAGCCTTCCTGGATGCTGTTATATGGAGCTGCAGTTTGCAAATGTTTATTTACAGGGGATTAATTAACTTTGCTATTTGCAAGTACCAAACTAAGGGGAAATTGGCTTTCACTCAGAGTAGGTGCAGTGACATTCCAGCAGCCCTCATCCCCACACTCAAAATGTCAAAATCCTTCCAGGACTAACCCTGAAGAAAAAAACGGCACATGTGATGATGAGCTTAGAGCAGGGTCCTGGAAGCTTAGAAGACTTGGGTCGGCACCGTAGCTTCAAGCTCCTATCTGTCACCCGTGGGCCTGGGAATCTTGAGCAAAAGCCTTGATTTCCCCGAGCTCCAAGTTCAGTCAGAGAAATGAGGATAAAAACAATGGGGTCCTCGAAGGTCTGTCCGGCTCTGAGTGTCTGGAGAGGCAGGGAGTCTGACTGGACTCATCACCTGCAGCACAAGTCCAAGTGGAGCTCTCAGACGATTGAGAGGATAGCAGATGAAGACCTGGATCAGGAAGAGGACCCCGAGGGTCTGACTCTGGCCTCCACTGAGCTCATGCCAACCCTTGGATTTTTCCTTGTGGCTAGAGGTGCCCCTGGCTCCCGTGTATTGAAATGTCGATAGACTTGCACAGCTGAAGGCCTTAGCTTTGATCTCTCCTTGTTTAACCTGAACATCTTTGAAATCTCACTTAAACTTACCTCTAAAATGTGTGTGCCCTGCCTGGCCTGTCTCATGGAGATGGAGAAGTGAATGAGGAAAACTTCACATAATTCATTCAGGAACCACTATGGACCCCCAGGGTGGCCGATCTGGAAAAGTGCCCCTGGTGGAATTTCTGGAACCAGTGGGATAGAGGGTGGTTCTTGTGGCTGGACAGCATCTTGGTCTGAATTTCACCATGCCAGGTGTTGGCTACACATCTGGAGACAGGTGTTATGCAGGGAGACACACAGGCTGAGCCTGCAGAGGGAGGACTCCTCCATCCAACTTGAAAGAGCAACTGCATGCAGCAGGTTCCAATGCACATGAGCAGAGGGCCAGGAGCTGGATGTCCAGGAGTAGGTGAGAAAACCTAGTCCAGTGTGGGAGAAGGTGAGAAGGGCCCACAGATGGCTATGGACAGAAGCTTCCACAGAGGCCCTAGAGCTTACAAGATGGTGGTATGGTTTAGATTAAGCTGTGCTTCAGAGACCCAGGCCTGGGTCAGGAGCCTTGCCCACCCCCCCCTTCTCACAGACCGCCTGTCCAATATCTGATGAAGCTGCATCGCATTGGTACGGATGGCAATTAGACAGTCCCAGACGGTGGAGTCCACGTCCCCAGATTCTGTCTCTGAACAGAAGCCAGGTCCATTGTGATAGTCTCTGCTCAGTTCTTATAAAGCCCAGGCTGTTTGTAACAGGGGGATCATATGGTCATAACTGGGGCAACCTAGGAGTGTTTCCTGGGTGAACGTCAAGTTCTTAGGAAGCTCTGCAGACACAACTCAGAATGGCACTGTTGGGAAGCATGGCCGTCCAGGAGAGGCTGAGCCTTGCCGACTTCCCCCAGGTCCTGCTGCTGCTGCCTCCTCCTAGTTGGCCCATAGTCGTGACTCTGTACCCCAAGGTATGGAAACAAAGAGATGTTGGCCACCCCTCCCTCCTTCCGTCCCCCTCCAAGGATTCACAGGAGTGATGTGCGTTTTCTTTGCAGCTCTGGTCAGTGCAAAGGGAAAGAAGTAAAGAATAGATGATCCAACATTTGGGGTGGCGGGGTGAATTATTTACAAAACATGGATAGAGCCTCGGGTGGAGGGTAGGGCTGGGCAAAGTGTGAGCGCTTCTTTTGTTCTCGCAGCTGGCCTTTGGAAATGCACGGAGCCAGTGCAGTAAATAATACGGCTATTGTCTGCCGGTGTCAGAGACAGACAGAAGGTACATTTGGCCCGCATCCAAACACCGCAAGGGCCACTCATAGTCACAGTGTCCAATTACTGCTGGCTTGACTATAAAATGCACTTCTTTTTTGCTGAGCTAATTTAAGAATGGGCAGTCTTAACGGCCTCTGCACAAAGAGGGGTTTTGCTGCATCCTTCAATGGGGGAAAATAAAGTTATGTTCAGAATAGAAACCAAACTGGCGTGGAATCGAGGCTGTCCAAACAGCCGTCTATTGATAGAAGGGCAAACTGGGTTTTGGCTTCCCTTTAGGAAGAGGTAGAAAAAAATAAGACCTGCTCCATGCTGAGTTTTCTTGCAGGCGAGGTTCAGGACGACAAAGAAGTTTAATAAGGAGCAAGGGGAAATTCAAGTATTGACAGCCCTGGCCACCTTGCACAGAGAGCCACCAAATATATAGTGAAATACAATCTCCATCTCCAAATGGCTCCTAGAGACAGTGACGAGGACAGGAACATCAAAGGGGTGCTTGTTATTTTTCTGGTACTACGACAAGCACATTTTCTCCTTCAACATTCATGACCATCCCGTGAGTGCTAACAAATAATTTATAGATGAGGAGAAACTGAGGTTTATATAGTCCCAAGGACCCACCCAGCATCACACAGGGGGTAAGCAAGTTAGCAGACATGGAGAGTTGGTCTGCGTGGATTCCGGCGTGTCCAAGGACGTGTTTTGAGGTCTGCACTGGTTGAAGCCCCCTCAATGTCACCAGCAACCTGGTGACAGTCTGCAAACAGGAATGTCCCTTTGGATGAGCTGCCAACAATGTAAGTGACACTTCACAGCGGAGTAGCTCTCAAAGTCGGGAAGGTTTGCCCCAGCGCTTCTAGGCCCTGCTCATCTGCGGCCACTGTCTTGGCTTCTTTGTTCCTGGAAATCCTCAGGTTTAGTGTAATCCGTTTACGGTGCTTCCAAGGTCAGTAATTTTCAACAATCTCCCTTTGTCCCCCACTTCCCCAACAAGGAAGCATTAATTGATACTCTGGATACAGAAAGGAAGGGGGAAGGGGGCTGTTGAATTAAAAAAGAGGAGGGAAAAAAGAAGAGCTTCAAACCCTGTTTCTCTAGCACCAGGACTGCCACTTGCACACTGAAAGGTCAAAAAAATAAACCTAGATTTATGCTCAAGAATCTCGGAAAGCAGCCCCTGACCTTGGCCTTTCTTTCCCTGAAGGAGGAAAGTCAGATGCACCTTTCGCGTACCTCCGCCCTGAATTTCACAGGGTCTTACATACGCATGTCCCTGACGAAGCAGGCTTATCAATCAAAGTGTTAAGTCCTTGATGGGCTCAGAAACAGGCAGAGCGACCACTGTCCCTTTCATCATGCAATGTCTCGCTCAAGGCTTCATTGGGAGCAAGACCAAAAAGCCACTTTGGGGTAACGAGGAGGGATAAAAAGGAAAAACCTTCTGTTTCCATTTTCCGACCAGCAACCTGGAGAACACAGCACGTCGTCCGTCAAGGAAAATGAGGGCATTTTTTCAGGCCTCTTTGAATCCTAAAAGGATACACCTTCTTTGGGAAGAGAAAAGTGATGTCTCAATTCTTAGGACGAACTTTTCAAAGAGATGAAAGTTGGATGGAGCTGGCACTGATTCTTGTGAATTATAGACTTGTGGGCTGTCTGAGATCTTAGAGGCTGGGGGATGCTGAAGACCTTGATCTCCTCTGGATGGCAGCGGCCAGCGGATGTGCACAGGGCAGAGCTGTGTGGCTGGGTGCTGTGCCGAGTAGCCTGGGAGGCCGGCCAGGCATGCAGGTCCCTACCTGTTCCCATTTCCCTGAAAGCATCAAGACTACTTCCTGCCTCTCTCCCAACTCTCTGTAAGCACACAGGTTTTCCCATAGTCCTTGTAAGGTCCACTTGGACACTACTGTGTCCATTGCAGTCAATAATTTCTGCCCTCAGAGAGCCAGGCAGGTCACCTAACTCTATGCACAAGTGGGTCACCAGTGACTCTTGGTTGGCCCCCTTATTCCCCTGGGTTGATCCCTTAAATCATTTCTTCAACAAAATTCCTGGCACCCCTATGTGTATGGTCCTGTGGATGCCCAGACAGATGACCGAGGCAGATCTCCATCCTGGGCACAACAGACAAAGGAAAGGTGCCATCTTTTGAGCAAGAGGTAGTAAATGCTTGGAAAGGGCAAATATGGGGTGCCCAACCCAGAAGAGGATTTCCTGAGCATGGGTGACCTCCTCTGGGAAACTTGGTCACATGTCATCCAAGAGTGGTGCTTGCGTGGGTGAGGCGTGCATGTGTGTTGGGTCCGGAACACTAGAAATGCATCCTGTAGAAGACTTGATCTTGGCAACCCCAGCCCTGCTCAGGAGGCGGGCCTCCACGGTGGCCACTGTGCCTGCTGCATGATAATTCAGTCTTTCTTCTGTGCAACCCCCAATAGCTGCCCATGAACATGATGGCATGCTCTGGTCATTTAGGATTCCCCACCAATCACAGAGGCTTCCAGCACTCGGACGCTACCAAACATTTCACATTGTCCCTTCAGTCCCTCATGTTATCCACATCCTCCTCATGTGACTGTCACATTCTCCTGACTCATAGGAACTCTTCCATCTCTTGAAATATTCAAGCCCTGGTTGTGGAGTAAATCTCCCACTCATGCGGGATGTGGATGTGCACAGATTGACAGAAAAGTTTCAGAAACCATACACAGTACCAGTGGACCCTCGCCCGGTTTCCCCTCCCACTGACACCTTACACTGACACTGCTGGGAGCCATTAGCCAAGTAGGTATGACAATTTCCTTGCCAGCGTACCCCATGTTGCTTAGTGGAAGGACTCGTGGAAATAGGACATTTTGCAGTGACATTGCATCTAAGGTGACCTTGCTCAAGGACCAAGGCGGATCCGGGTTTAGGGCGTTCCCGGTTTAGAACTATCCGGGTTTAGGGTGGTTCCAGGTTTAAGGTTATTCCTGCTGGGAATAGGGCGTATCCTGCTGCCTGAGTTCCCCTTGAGTTCTCACGGGATTCAGACAGTATTTTTTGGAAGACAGAAGCCCAGTGGGTGTGGATTTGGGCAGAGAACGTGAATTTCCCCAGAACGTGATTGTAGAGGGCTGGTGTGAGTTCGGGAATAAAGAGTTGCTGTTTGTATCTACAAGCTGTGTGGTGGCTCGTGACTTTGTGCCCAGCCAGACTGCGGCATGACACCATGGGACATTGATCGACACTAGCCCTGGATTGGCACTTACTGCTCACTGAGCTTGTAGACCAGATGCGGATGTCATTGGTTTTCCACCAAGGCTCCCAGATAACAGGACGCGTGCTGGACCCAACAGTGCCCCTAGCTGCCCATGAGTTTTCACTGATCTTTGCTTGTGGCTCTGTTGTAGCACAGCTCACTGACCGTTGTGTCTTAGAGTTTGAGACAGAAAGTTCCAGAACTTTCCAATGAGGAATCCTGGCATTGAAGGTGCCATCTCATGGTTGTCCTGTGAAGAGGGGCATCTCTATCAATACCAGGTCCTAGTTGATCTTCTGGAAGATGGACTTTTTTTTATAACTTAATCTTTTGTATAACTTAATCTTTGGAGATTCCCATTGTTCTTGTGGCCCAGGTTGTCAGAAAAGGAGCATGACAGCCTGCCATCCACTTCGTGACCCTGTGTGGGCCTGGGGATTGCACTGAGGTTAGAAGTAGGTGCAGCTCCAATCTTTAGCTAGTAGGATAGACCTGTTGGGCTACTACCTTGAATGGCTGCATCCCAAAGGATGCTCTGTGACTGACTCTTGGATTTTAGGACGACGCAAGATGGATCCAAAAACACTGAAAGCAAGTCAATGGGAGCCTTGAAAGCCCTGTGAGCTGCGGCCCTACTTGTCCGTCTTCTAAAGTGGTTTATAAATGTAGCAAAAGGAGTCCTTTCCCTCTCGCAGGGAAGGAAGCAATGAACCACGGGAGTCTCCAAGACAGCATCATTAAGCTTGAAGCTGCAGGAGCTGAGAGTAATGTGTGCCTAAATTAGGTCTAGATTAACCCATACCACATTCAATAAGGACAACGTGGCACTGGAGAGGATACTGACACCTGGAGATATTGGAATAATACAGCGTTGGAGTCTTAGGCCCATGACCCAAGACTCAACAGACCGGCAGCAATGTTGCAAGGAATTCAGAGCAAGAGGCAGCCTTGATGGTCTCTCACAGCCTATTGGTTGATCCCCACCTGCATTCCTTATTTCCTGCTGCATAACTCATTACTCCAAGCTGAGTGACAACCATCCCTTTTCACACTCTTTCTGTGAGTCAGAAACCAGAATAGCTTGTCTTGTGAGGTGGCAGAGGAGCTCTCAGTTGGGGTCATGCTCACCTCAGTCTACCCCCTAAATGGAATAGGATACACTTCCCAGTGAGCTCACCTAGCCATCGGCATCTGCAGAAAGTGCACTTTCAAGTGGACACTCAAGTGGTTGGTGGCAGACCGCGGTTTCTCACCAGGTAGCTTTCTCCATAGGCTGCTTGGACGTCTGCACAACACAGCAGCTGGCTCCCCTTCCCGGACACCTCCTCTGTGGCATGTGGCTCCCCCAGAATGTCTAAAGGGACAACCCAAGATAGAAGCCACAGTCTTTTTTATAACTTAATCTCAGAAGTGACATCTCCTCACATCCAAGGTGAGATTTGATAGAAGTGAGTCACAACCTAGTTTACAAACGAGGGAAGGGAGATATTGATTTCATAGGGGAGGAGCGAATAATTCAAGGACACACCTTCAAACCCACCCCATTCTCCTTCATGATGTAAACTGATAGAATTCGCATCATGCAAACATTAATTAAGTATCTCTTGAACTCTAGGAATTGGACAAAGAGATTATCTCTGGACCTGACAAGAGCAGTACTGAGTAAAATTCTGTAGAATTAGCCCTAACATTTGACTTGTATTAAAATATCATAAATATAAAATCATCAGAAAGTACAACATGCTCTCTGAATGGCAAAGCCATGTGATCTCAAAATGCTAATTCATGCATATTTGGAATTTACTGAAGTAACCCCAAGGCCTGTGAAATTATAGACTGGGGATGGGCCAAGTGTGTCTTAAAGGTTCAAACAGGGGAATATTTCCAGCTATGTGGCTCCCACAATCTCCACTGCAGCTATTGTACTCTGCAGCTCTGGCACAAGAGCCGCAGCATAAGAGACAGAAATGTATGTGCGTGGCTGGGTTCCAAAATGACTTACTCCCCAACCTGGCAGTCACCCTGTGGGTCATTGTGTTAAAAACCATTGTTCCAATCTGTGAGTCCTTAAGACCTTTAGACTCTGGACTCCTTGGGCAGGGCCTCTTTTCCTTGAGTCTGTATTTCTGCACCTCGCACTGCAGATGGGGGAGAAGGCCGACGTACAAACTCATGCATGGCGAATGCATGGATTGAGGCCCAAGCTGCCATTGAAGGCAAGGCTCACTGGAGTAAAATACCTTTTTTTGCAATTTTAAGCTCCATGTTTGGTATAAAAAGTGCCTTTTGGACAAGTACAGTTTACCATCTAGCTCAGCTGTCAGTCTTACACAACCCACCGGCTCCACTGGATACCAAAGCCTGCTTCCAACAAAGACCTGTCATGTCTAAATTATTGACACAATAGACCATTGTAACTCCTTTGGACTCATTAGGCTTAATTATGTCAAGGTCTCATTGAGGACTCTTTAAATCTGAAGATTCGTGAGATAATAAAGTATAACAGCGCCTTCGGAGCCATAAAGGTCTCTTTATGTCACGGGCTATTTGGAGATTCAATATTCCCTAAGATTAATATCACAATATTATAAAAATGACAACAATTACCACACCCTCAAGGTCTACCCAGTGTAAGTTAATAATCAGGATTTAGATAGGCCCATCCCCCACTCGCTCCAGGGATCTCTACAAAGGAGAAAGGTGAAGGATGGTGTGAGTTCACCGGCAGCCACTGCTTCCAGAATCACAGCCCCACTGGTCCTCTGTTCCTACCTGAGGAAGGCTTGCCCAGGTGAGACTTCTGCCTCTGCCATCCATCCCTGGCTGGCTGTGTTTAGGTGCCAAGCATGTAGCAGGCTGCATACACCTACTTCTAAATAATCACCAGAGAGTCAATAAGCTTAGGAAATAAATTGCTAAAAGTGGTCGTGTTCCAAGGCTAGCTCGGGAAATGCCGATAATGAACTCTAGCTGAGAAAATGTACTTTTCCAGTATAAAAAGCAGAAAAGAGAACTAGTGCTATATTAGTTAAAAGACATAATGGAAAAGTAATGGAATTTAAGGATCAATGGCTGTTTGAAAAGAAATCATGGCACCTTTAAGATGATATGTGTATACAAGCAGGTAAATTGGAGAGAAGAGAGCTGACCATTGCATTTGAAATTAAAATATGTCCAATTATAAAAGGCAGAGCACCTTTACAATAAATATAAGCAAGCGGAGACTAGAACACTCCCACCCTAATAGAATCATGGTTATTTGGTGTGGTGAACAGGCTTTAAGGTGGCCCCATGACCCCTGCCCTCTGGCTAATGTCTTGTACAGTTCCTCCCACTGCTGGGTGTGGGAAGGACTTTTCACTTGCCTCTGACCACTAGACCATAGCAAGGGCAATGGAATACCATTTATGACCATGGTATATGCCTGGCCAAGGCCATGAGACTTGGTTCCCACAGCTGCCTTTCCACAGGGGACTCTGGTGCCGATGGACCAGCATCGGCTCCTGCTCTCCTTGCTGGCTTTGGCTTTGGAAGTACAAGCTCTTGTGAGTCATCCAGCAGGGAGAAAAGGAATTCTGCACCAATCCAAGTGAGCATGGAAGCCAACATGTCTCCCTGGGAGCCTCCAGAGAATGAAGACCTGGGCTCCCTGATTGCTGTCTTCCAAGGACCAAGGGAAGCCATACTTGAACTCCTGAGCCACAGACCCTGCAGGGTAAGAAATGGGACTGAAGTTCATTGCTCTAGTTTTGTTTTCAGCCATCCTGGGGACTGAAACCAGGACCTCACACATTCTGGGCAAGTGCTCTACCACTGAGCTACTTTCCCAGCCCTGTGTATGATGCTTTAAGTCACCAAGTCTATGGTGATTTTGCACCACAAGGAAAAAATTAATACATTTGAGTATTCTCGTTCCAATTATTTTTATGTGAAAATTAGAATCATAATGACAAAATCTACTTTATACACTTCTTTCTAAATAATGTTAGATCGTATAGTGTGGCATTTTTGCCTTAGAATATTAACTCCAAGACGGCAAGGACTCTGTCTTGAGTGTCATTATATTCATAATGTCTGGTGCAACAGGGGGCATGTACAGAGTTATAAACATCTGTTTAGTTGACAAATGAATAAAAATTGTTTTAGTGTATAGACAATATTTTTACAATGTTAATGTACTATAGTCCATTTAGTTAATGAATAGTTGAGAGGTTTCTAATGAATTTAGTAGTTATTGGTGATATGATAAATGTGTTAACTCATATAACATGAGCCACTTGGTATTATTTTCAAATAATATTATTTTTTCTAAACAATATCTGTTTCCACATATACCAAAAGTATGACTAAGTTTCATGAGAATAGAAATTCTTTCTCTGCTAAGAGTTTTGTCCCCAGCACCTATCACAGTGCCCAAAATGTGACAGACTAAAAATATGCTGAGTGAATGCATGAGACTTTTTCTTGTTCTTAATGAATATAGCTCAGTTATTTTCAAAATAACAAAATATTTCTAGATAAACTATGGGTCAAAAAAGCATTTATTTATACATTATTAAAATCTCTAATATCATTATTATTATTTGAGTGCATAATTACACTGTACCTTTCCCAGCATTGATTATTGCAATTTTAAAAATACATTACTCAATTAGTAGACAAAAAAGTTCATAGTTATTTTATGTTTCTTGATTAGTGGAAAGTGTTAGCATTTATCCTTATGTTTCTCTACCAATTAAATTTCCTCTTTGGTGGATAGACATTGTGTCTTTTGAATATTTATGTATTGGGATTTCAAATAACTCAGTTATCTGCTAAATTTCTTGAACATTCCATTGTGAGTTGCTTAACTATGGGAATGAGTTCTAAGAAATAAATCACTGTCAAATTTATCATCATCCCAACATAGCAGACTGTACCTACACCAACTAATACAGCAATACTATCATGGGGGTGATAGAGTCTATGGGACAACTCTTGTGACCAAAGCACCCTTACACAGATCATGAGTTTTTTCTTAGGTTTAATTCTGATTAAAATACATGATGTTTTATTTCCTCAATATTGCATGGGCACCTGGAAGCGCAACTTCAAAACACACCAATCAAAATTTCACAGAATTGAAAGCAAAAATAGATAAATCCACAATCATGGTTGGAATCCTTAACATTCGTCTCTCAGTAGTAAACAAAATAAGTAAACAAAAAAAATTGGCAAGCATATGGAAGAACCAACTTGAATATATTAACAATTATGAAACATTCTACTCAAAGCCACAGAATATTCTTTTTCTTTCCAGTGCACATGGATGACAGCTAAGATGGGCCATACCCTGAGCCATAAAACAGGTCTTCCTAGATTTAGAACATGCTTCCTAGGAAAAATGGAATTAAATTAGAAATGTCATATGTCAAAATAACTCAAATAATTTAAAATTGAACAAAATATTTCTAGATAAATTATGGGTCAAAAAAGCAAGTATAATAGTAATTAGAGTTGTTTTAATTTTAAAATAACTGAAAATGAAAATACAACATCAATACAACACAACTGAAAAAGTTCTCAGAGCAAATTATACACCATTAAATGTCTCAAATAGAAAAAGGAAAAAAGTCCAAACCAGTGTTGAAAGTTTCTGCACTGAGAAGGTAGAAAGAAGCATTGTTTTAGGAAAGAAAGAATAATAATATAGTGAAGAGATAAGTAATAAAAGAACCAAAAATCAATGAAGTGGAATGTGAACAAAGAATAAAATGTATTAGCAAAACCAAATTTTCTTTTTAAAAAAATCAATAAAAATCCATCAAACTCTACCTAGTTTGATCAGAAAGAAAGGGAAAGAAAAACTGAAAAAGGAGAGTTTTTTTTACATCCAACAGACCTTAAAATATCATTAATTAATATTATGAAAGATACTCTGTTAAAAGCTTTGACCTCTTAAATAGACAAATCTCTTGGATGCAAATGACTAAAACTGACCCAAGAAGAAACAGAAAATACAAGCAGTTCTATGTCTATTTTTAAAATATTAAATTTTTATTTAGAAGCTTTTGCACATATACAATTTTGTGGTCAGTGACCTTGGTAGTTAATTCTCAGGAAGAAAGGGTACCAATCATACTTGAATTTGTAAAAAAAAAAAAAAAAAGTTGTCAAATTAATCTAGTAAAGCCAAGTTAATTATGTTGACACAAAAACAAAGATATTACAACAAAATAAAAGTTACAGGCAAAATATCCCTCTTGATTGCAGATGAAAAAATACTCCTTAACAAAACATGAACAAGTTGGTTCACACATGTAAATATATAAACACATAGATAAATGGGTTCCTACATAGATAGATAGATATATACCTACATATAATGATGCATAACATATACACACATAGATATATAGCATATCGTAAGCATGGCGAAATTCAATAAATCAAGAAATGCAATGCTAGTTCAACATTAAAATCGAAAGTAAAATTCCCTGTATTAACTGACTAAAAAATTTTTAAACCGTGTAATTATCTTCTTAAATTCAGAAAGAATATTATTTATCAACATTCAAAACCAATTTGGGATAAAACTCAGCAAACTCAGAAGATTTTCAACTAAAGGCAAAGCTAAAGCTAAAATCATACACAATCATGAAAGACTAATGTGTGGTAGGAAACAAGACAAAAATACCTGCTCTGTGTGTGAGATGTCGTAGTGGCTAGTGCAATGAGGCACAAAAAAGAAATAAAAGGCATACAAGTGGGAAAGTATCTTTTCTGTCTTCATTGGCAGACAACATCATAGTGTTCGTGGGAAACCCTAAGGGATAATTAGACAGAGAAAATTTGACCTTTGACTTTCTGGGTCTGACTTATCTCACTGAGCATGATGTTCTCCAGTTCCATCCATTGATCAGCAAATGCAACAGTTTCATCCCTCTTTATGGCTGATGAGGAAAAAGGGCAGGGTCGGGGAATTCCCAGAAAATAGAAAGCAGATCATTGAGCAGAGGCATTGAGAAGAGGGCTGGGTCTGGGGGAGAAGGAAGAGAAATGAGAAAAGAAGGACAGTGGAAAGAAATTGACCAACGTACTCCATGGACAAATATGGACATACACAGTGACTTCCACCTTTATGTACGTCTATAAAGCACCAATTTAAAAATAAAAAGGAGAAAGACATAAAGTAGAGGAAGGGGAATAGGAAAAGAGAAAAGAAGTGGGAACAGGTGGAACTGGGGACTGAAATGGAGAAAATTAGACACCACGCTTGTGTCACTATGTCACAATGAATCCCATGATGCTCGACTGTAATCCACCAATAAAACATTTTAAACTGTTGTCAATCATATTTAACCATGGATGCTCATGGCACGTTCTTATACTTGAATTTCTGATACCTACAAAAAAATACATACATAGAATTAGTGAAGAAGTCCACTAGGGTTTATGTACAAAAAAAAAAAAACCCTTATTTTTCTATACATTAGCAATAAATAATTGAAAATTTAAATAAAATAATGTCAGCGTTACACATGAAATAACTTGAGATTAATTTAACAAGGCACATGCAAGATCTGGACACCCAAAACAATATAGTACTACTGTGAAAATAAAGCAGATGTACATAATCAGAAGCCTATAATATGTTTGTGACAATGTCAGTTCTCTCCAAATTGATTTATAGATGATTCACAATCCCTGACAAATTCTCAGAAGGCTAATTTGTAGAGATTGACAAGCTACTTCTAAAATTCACGTGGAAATGCACAGGACCCAGAATTGCCAACTTATCTCACAAAGAACACGATTAGATGACTGACTGTGCCTGATGTTAGACTTTCTACAAAGCCACAGCGATCGAGATGGCGTGTTATTGACATGAGAAGAGACACGTAGAAAAATGGAATATATTGGTGGATGTCTGAAAAAATATACCGGTTCAATGAAGGAGAATACCATGCAACAAAAGGGAAAGAAGTAGATGGAAACTCACCTGAAAACAGACACTTTGCATACTATGTTGACCTCCAGATCAATTACACCTAAATATGAGAGATGCAGTAGTAAATGATCTAGGGAAAAAAAAAAAACACTTTAGGACCTTGTAGTCATGAAAGATTTCCTAGAGCGAACACAAAACCCATGAACTGTAAATAATTATAGTTCTGTATAATTATATAATTATTAATGCACTTTCTATCCCTTCTATGACCAGTAAGTTCTATGGACAGAGGGACTGTTGGAGGGCAGGGGCATTGAATGGAAGTCCAGTGTGCTTGGAGGTTAGACAAGAAAAGAGACCTGCCCTCAAGGCCAGGAGAATGCAAAACTGGATGATAAGGAGAAGTGGGCTGCTGTGGTCACCACCGGGACAGAGGAGGAGTGCGGCTGGAGGCCATGTGGATTCTGATGGGCCTGCTGGATGATTCAGGTTCTTCCTATAACCACTGCTCGCCCTAGCTTGGAAAGTAGATGCTGGAGGACTTTTCCTCAGAATTATAGCATGCTCAGACTCTCTCTCTCAGAACCTACTTAGTACACCTATTATCAATGTTGCCTTGTCTAGAGGAAAACAGCCCTTCTCCCTCCCTCTGCTCTTCTCACACTTGAAATATTCCACAACAAAAGTCATTATCTGTATAGGCAATATTAAGTAGAGGTACATATGTGGACAGATAGATAGATGGAGAGGTAGATAGACAGAAAACTGCAAAGCTCTCTCGGGATGCTCACTCTGCCCCTGTGAGGTGATCACCCCGTATTATCATAAGCTCTCCACTGGATGCATTAGGTCCTCATTGATTTTTCATGCACACTTTTCCTGGGGCCGCTTGCAAATGTAGAAATAATACAATAGTCCTTAAAATATGTAAAATTATGTTCAGGTGCCGCGCTTCTGCTATCACGCCACACTGGTGCACTTGAACCAATTATCTGTTATTCTTTCATGTTCATCTCTCCAACTGGGAAACATCTGGATCCCAATCACTGATGGGTTGACCCATTTTCTGATCAAATTTGTCTTACTTATGGAACCATTAAGTAGAAAAAAAAATCAACATCAGGGGTTTCACCTTCCCACAACCCCACTCACATATCACAGGGTATTTATACCACACATCAGGAATGGCACACCCCAGATGTACTGGCTCCTTGATGCACACAGAAATTTCCCAAATGGCATGATTGCTGGGTTTTCGGCCTCATGATTGCTGATACTGGAAGAATTTGGAAGCCCTAGCACCAAATGTGAATGTTACAGGCCGTCCCTCATCTGTCACCTGCTGTTTACCTTCCTCTAACCAAAGGAAATTCACACATGCAGTGACTCAAACTTTGCTATGTTGTTTCCCACCCTGTGCCTTTGGAAATACTTTAAATCTCCAACTGGAAAACTGTATCTACCTATACATGTTCCTGAAATCCCTGATTCAGTGTGCACGGCTGAGCCTCAGTGTTGCAGCTATGCTGAGAATTCTCCTTTAGTGGGAGGATTTATTTATTTGACCTCAACAGCATGTTCATGAAATATTGGGTTTCCTACTCCTGTGGGATCCTTCCAGGTTTCGAGACCCTCTGGTGGTTATTGGTAGCACGGTGCAGGTAGCCTGGACCTCATCCTACTCCAGCTGATGGGCCTCTGGAAGATCCCTAACTGTTCTCTGTGTTGGAGAACTGACTCACACACAGAAATGTCCTTTTGGAAATTAAATTAGTTAATGGTTTAATGTTGAAAAATACTTACAAGAGTTTCTGGAGCATAGTGTTTGTCACACTTAAAAGAGTTTAAACATCTCTACCCACCCCACCCTAGCAGACCTCTTTGTGTAGAGACAGCACTTACACATTTCTGTGTCCTGTATGCGTAGCATTAGATTAGAAATGCAGTTAGTGCTCATTAAAAGCAAGAATAAGTTTTTAAAAGAAAAACAAAACCTTGCTTAGTTGTTTTCTATAATGACTGTTATCTGCCTCAAATCAAGGGGACAAAATTACTATTTTTAAAGACGTGCTTATGAGGGGTAGTTTATTCCACTTGAAACTCGGAGGCTACCACACGGGTGAGTCTAGCTGGTCTTCTGGAGATGTCAGGCCACACTGGGGTGGACCAAGGTGGTCCCGCTGACTCTCAGCAGACTCTCAGAGTCTGCAACCACCAGACATGTGGAGGGGACTCCCCTGGGCCATTCAGCAGGCAACTTCCAGGGTTCCAGGGATTCAAGAGAAACATTAGCAAACCATCCCAGACTGGGAACCACCCAGATGGTCCACAGAATATTGAATTACATAAAATGGATATTGTTTTAAGCTACTAAATTCTGAAAGGATTCATTACACAGGACAAGCTAACAGATGCAAGTGGGCTCCTATTCTAGTTACATAGGATTTGAAGAATCCTGGAATAGTATCTGGGACATAATCAATATTCAATAAATATTTGTATCAGACAATGTAACTTAGTAATAAGTGACTTCTTGGTTTGAAACTTTGCCTCAGCTTCCTCATCTAGAACTGAGACCATTTCATTGGATTGTTTTGAAAATTAACCAAGTTTTTTGGCAGAGTTCCCTAACACAATGTGTAGCCCAGGCTAGGAACTCAGTATATATCTACTTTGATTATAACACGATGCTTACATTTTAATTACCTGATAATTTATTTTGGCTCTCATTGCATAAATAAAGATAAATCACAATCAATATCACAAACATGATTAACTTAGCATCTATTGCATGCCAAACTCTGTCCTAAATTTTTGTCCTGGATGTGGTCATTTACTTATCATATTTATTTAAATACTCTTCTGAGATATCATTTTTCCTCTATTGCAATTCACAACTCCTGGGGAAATGAGCACACATTTTGGTTACTGTTAGGAAGGACAGGAAAGTCAATAATCTGTCTGTAGGGTACACAAAAGTGAAATTCTAGAAAACACACACAATGGGAGTGAGCTTTCCTGTCCTTCCTATTGGAATGCTGGGGTTTCCTCTATACCATGCAAAGCTGAGATCTAAGCAACTAAACCACAGTGATATGGCTGGTATTGCTCTGCTTATGCAAATTTATGTAAATGTCCAGTGGCCCCTAGTTCCAGCCTCAAAGCATCCATGCGAGGGCCAAGGGGGACATGAATGTTAATGGAAAATGGGACCATGTGCCATAGTATGACCCTAGGATTCAGGGAAAGCTACTATTTCCCAAAACTACCCCTTCCCAATGCTGAGTGCCAGCATAGTCACATGGATATCATTCAAACTTTACGGTAAATTCCCAAGGAAGTCATTATATCCTGTTTCTAAACTGTGGACAATGATGCCCAGAGAATTTGAGTGATTTGACCAAGATCACACAGCTGGAAACCAACACATTTACTCTGTTTCCCTAGAGTACAATTCCCCAGATGGACTTGGCCTTCATTTCAATCTGCATCCTCACCTCCCAGAGAAGACTTTATGACATAATTGAAATTTGTTCGTGAATTCATTCAATAAAAATATATTGATCATTTATCACAGGTCAATCACAATTTATGGGAAAAAATCTGACATGCAAACACATTTGTACCTGGGAACTCACAATGTCATCTACAATAATGAAAATGAAAAACTGTCTAAATGCTCAACGATAGAGAATCAGTTAACAGATTGTTGGATATTCACAGTATGGAATATCCTAAAGTATTTCAGGAGAAAATCTAATGATACAGAGCAGGAACTGGTGCTCTCACTCTGCCACACCTTCTATGTGATTTTTGGGGGGACGAAGTTGTGACTGTTCATTCACGGCTCCTTTCCTCTACATGCAAAGTTCACTATTTGTGATGCAAACCAAACAGCCCACAAAGCTTAAAATATTTATTATTTTGTCAACTTGTAATCTGATGTTCATAAAATGGGAGGTGCAAAGAGCACACAGGGAAAACCTGCTTTCAGGTATTTTGAGGGCAGTTTCTTTCCAGTTGGTTGAGATCAGTCGGTGCACCAGCTGTTGCCTTGGCAGACCCAGGGATGGCTCACACGGCTCTGCTGGAGAAGTCCACAGGCCAATCAGCTGGTAGAAAATGGCAGTCTAAAGGGAATGGAATCTGTTTACATCAAATTCATGAATGAGTGAGAAGACCAGAAACTAGGAAACTATGACGAACACACTTAATTGTGAAGGTCTATAAAAATGAACTACAGCAGTAGAATTATTGGAGACATTCTGCAATCCAAATTATAGCAGAACATTTTATGGGCCTCTAACACAAAATAATAATCCAATAATAATCCCAAGAGGACAAAAAGAGAAGAAGAGAAAATGATTAGAAAACTCAGCATGATAAAATGAGTGTTCACGTGTATATATGGGCCGTGTGGGCTTGCACAAAAGTAAATAGATACTCCCAGATGTATATGAGAAGTCATCCATTCCTTTCCAAGTTATACAGAACAGTAGCACCTCAGATTACAAAGTGTATTTGCAATACATTTCAAAGAAGCCATATAACATCACCTCTGTTTTCCGAGAAAGATGCAATTACATTCTGATAATTGACAAGAAAAGAATAGTCAGTGACCCTCCCTGTAATATGGATGGAAGTATAATGGACCAAAAGAGGAATCACAATTTAAAAGTTGTTAAACTTATGTAGATTTAGAATGAATTAGAAATAAACACATTGCATTTTGCAACCTTTGTGAGCAAGTTAAATTAATGGGGGCGGATGCATAGCTTGGCTTAATTTGTTTAAAGCAGTCAGAGTTTTCAATGAATTCATAGAATTAAAATCTGTGAGCAAGTTGTTCAAGAGAGTGAGAGAGAAAGCCAAGCTGTTGGATACAAGAGCAACTCCCAAGACATTTCCATCCTTATTTGAAATATAGGATGTAACATTTGGTAACATTCAGTTACCAAAGTGTCTAATGGAAAAACAGTCTACTCACAATACCAGTGAGTAGGTACAATAGTAATTTGGCAAAAGACATATCCCATAACTATGAATATAATTTCCAAAAAGCCACCGAAGTACTCAAAAGAAGACCTAAATGAAACAGTCAGTTCCTTCATATTAACCAACAGCATAAAAATGTCAATCTTCCCAAATGGCTATTTAGGTTGAATCCAGCTACAATCCAGCTGTTTGGCTTATCAGAGAATTTGCCATCTTGTCATAAAATTAGCATGAGAGAAGAAAGATCAATAAAATTAAGACAATGTTGAAGGAAATAAGATGGGTACCTGTTCTCAAGCATCATGATGCATAACGATCTCCAAGTAATTAAAACTGCAGAGATGAGACAGGGGAGAGAAAACTGAGCCAAGACACAAAATGGACCTGGCTGACATAAACCTGAAAAGGTACAGAGGAGAGGTCAAACAGTAGTAGGGGAAAAGGATCACCCCATAAAATGTAAATGAAAGCAGCTTCTCCAGGCAGTGTCCAGACATCCCCCAGGCCGGCTGCACAATACCACATGCTATCAACATTGTGTGCTGGAGGGGTCCACTTAGCAGCGTCCTCGAAGAAGAAACTCCAGATGTAACAAATTCTTAAAGACATAAAGGAAAACTTTAAACTCTTAAAGAATATACAAGAAGGTATCTTCGTCATAAAGTAGTGAAGAATTTTCTAAAAAAAAAAAAAATCTGAAACACAAACCTTACATAATAAGAGATTAAATCTAGTGGGACTGATTGGAAAACTTAATCGAATTGTAAGCAAGCATTGATTGCTGCAAACCAAAGAAATCCCAATGACGAAAAGAATTGATGAAAAATTGACAGAAGATGTTTATGAAGCGTTTTTTTGCATCTGATACAGGAAATGTATCTAGAATACACCATTTATACATTTTGGTAAAGTAAAAAACAGCATATTACAGGGACACAGCCACATCAAGGTTTATAGCAGCACAATTCACAATAGTTAAACTGGAATCAACCTAGATGCCCTTCAGTACATGAATGGATAAAAAAAAATGTGGCATATATACACAATGGAATATTGTTCAGCATTAAAAGAGAATAAAATCATGGCATTTGCAGGTAAATGGATGGAGCTGGAGAATATCATGCTAAGTGAAGTTGGCCAATCCCCAATAACCAAATGCTGAATGTTTCTCTGATATGAGGAGGCTGATTCATAGTGGGGTTGGGAGGGGGAGCATGGGAGGAATAGATGAATTCTAGATAGGGCAGAGGGGTGGGAGGGGAAGAGAGGGAGCAGGTGGGTAGAAAAGATAGTGGAATGAGATGAACATCATTACCATAAGTACATGTATGAAGACACGACTGGTGTGGATATACATGTGTACAACCAGAGATATGAAAAATTGTGCCCTATATGTGTAATATGAATTGTAATGCATTCTGCTGTCATATATAAAAAATTAGAATAAGAAAAAATAAAAATAAATAAATAAATAAAAGAGAGCAAGCTCACAGGAAATTGACTAAACATTCAAGAGGATATTCTAATGAACAATATATAGAAAAATATTTTCAGCCTTATTAGTAATCTGAAATGTACAGATAGAAACAATGAAAATATATTTTATATTTCTTATTTCTTTTTTAATTTCTTCCAATTTTTTTTTCTGAGCTGTAATTTTTTTCATTTTTCTAAAATTTTAATTTGTTATATATGACAGCAGAATGCATTACAACTCATATTACACATAGAGGGCACAATTTTTCATATCTTTAGTTGTACACAAAGTAGAGTCACCACATTCGTGTCTTCATACATGTACTTAGGGTAATGATGTTCATCTCAATTCACTATCTTTTCTACCCCCTGCCCCCTTTCTTCCCCTCCCACCCTTCTACTCTATTTGGAGTTCATCTATTCCTCCCATGCTCCCCCTCCCAACCCCACTATGAATCAGCCTCCTCATATCAGAGAAACATTCAGCATTTGGTTATTGGGGATTGGCCAACTTCACTTAGCATGATATTCTCCAACTCCATCCATTTACCTGCAAATGCCATGATTTTATTCTCTGTTATTGCTGAACAATATTCCATTGTGTGTGTGTGTGTGTGTATCACATTTTCTTTATCCATTCATGTACTGAAGGGCATCTAGGTTGGTTCCACAGTTTAGCTATTGTGAATTGTCCTGCTATAAACATTGATGTGGCTGTGTCCCTATAGTATGAGGTTTAGATATAGACCGAGGAGTGGGATAGCTGGATCAAATGGTGGTTCCATAAAACTCAACTCAAAGTGAATCAAGGACCTAGGATTTAAACCAGAGACACTGCATCTATTAGAAGAAAAAGTAGGCCCAAATCTCTATCATGTCAGATTAGGTCCCAACTTCCTTAATGAGACTCCTATAGCACAAGAATTAATATAAAGATTGAATAAACAGATGGATGCAAACTAAAAAGATTTTCTCAGCAAAAGAAAAAAAAATCAGTGAGGTAAATAGAGAGCCTACAATTTGGGAACAAATTTTTACCACATGAACATCAGATAGAGCACTAATCTCTAGGCTATATAAAGAATTCAAAAATCTTAACAGCAATAAAACAAATAACCCAATCAATAAATAGGCCAAGGAGTTGAACAGACACTTCTCAGAAGAAGATACACAATCAATCAACAAATCTATGAAAAAAATGTGCAACATCTCTAGCAATTAGAGAAATGCAAATCAAAACTACTCTAAGATTTCATCTAACTCCAGTCATTTAAGAAGACAAACAACAAGAAGTGTTGGCAAGGATGTGGGGGAAAAGGCACACTCATACTCTGCTGGTGGGACTGCAAATTGGTGCAACCAATATGGAAAGCAGCTTGGAGAATCCTTGGAGGAGATGTCTTTTTACACCTACAGGTTGTTCAATGCACAAATGTCTGAGGACACTGGTTAGTACGAAACTTTGGGAACAGAGAAACTCTGTGTGCTGTTGGTAGCATGTGAAGCTGGTGCAACAGGTCTGGAGAAGGATGGATTCTGTCTAGGAAAGCTCAACTTATCAATGTCCTCAACCCAGAAATGTCACTTCTAGGCAGACAGCAAAGAGTGACTTGCTTGTCTGCAAAAACATAAACAATGCAAAAAGTTTCTTTCAGCATTTTCTGTAAGAAATAAAACTAGCAAGTCAGGTATCCCTTCAGAGACAAATGGATTGAAAATGTGACTATTCTTTAATGAGAACACTGGGCAGAAATGAAAGGGAACTGTCACTACACAGGTTAACATGGGTGATTTTCTAAACTTTTTTTTTTTTTTTGCATTAAAACTTTGTAGCCAGCTTTGCTACTGGTTATGAAGGCATCACATTCTTTTTGACAGATGAAATCAACAGACAACCCCACAGAAAATGGCTATAGAATATGCACATGATTTAACCAGCAGCTATTAAGGCACTGATCAGTGAGCAGACGGGAATGGACTCTGGGGGTGCCCCTGCTCAGAGGAAGGGACGACACAGAGTGAGTCCCCATTGCCAAGGTTAGCCAGAGACCAGTACAAGAAGCAGGGCTTGCAGGAGATCAGGGGACCCAGGGAAACCACCATCCTTCTGACCGGAAGAATCAGAAAACTAAATGCGGAAAATTGTGGCTTCTGGAGAGAGTGGAGGGTTCTAGAAGCAAAAGAGCCAGAGGTGACTCCCCCAAATCCCGACTACCTGTGCGTCTCCTACTGACCTGTGCGTCTCCTACTGACCTGTGCCTCTCAGGTGCACAGACTGAAAGCATTCTGGCTGAAACCTAAACATCCAAGTGAGGTGAGCAGAGACCCAGGAAGTAGAACCTGCGGGTCACGTTCATGTGACATCATTGCTCTGTTCACCAGAGAGAAGTGAAAGAAGGCACCACCACTTAATGCTTTTCTGTCAGGTTCAATCCAAACACCCAACGCAGGAGAATAGGGAATAGAATGCGTTTTAAAAAGCATTCAACCAAATTCACTATTCAACAAAAATGATTTTTAAGAGTCAAAGCAAAATAAAGATGATTTCGGATCAAATCCGTAAGAGAGCCACCACCAACAGGTCCAGAGTGCAGAAAATGCTGAAGAAATTGCATTCAATGAAGGAAATAAAACAAAGTCAAAAGCAAATCTTCATCAAGAAATAAAGAGCATTATAAATGATATAGATCTGTGTAAACCCCAAAATTTATTTTTATTTATTCCTTCTAATTCTTAATAATGAATTCAAACACTTTGTTTTCATGAGCTTTTTCACTACTATGACTATGCTAATTTCCAACCAGAATGGCTTTAGAGGAGGAAAAGTTTATTTAAGGGCTCAGAGTTCTTAAGGTCTCAGTCCATACACAGCCAGCTCCATTCCCTGGGGGCTCCAGGTGAGGCAGGACATCATGGCAGAAGAGTGTGGCAGAGGGAAGCAGCTCACATGATAACCAGAAAGCAAAGAAAGAGACTCCACTCTCCAGATACCAAATATCAACCCCATAGCCACAATGACCACTTCCTCCAGACACACCCCACCTGCCTCTCAGTGGGCATAATTGTTATGTGACAAAATCAAATACATTTTTATGAAAATTGCAACTTCATAAAGGACATCCATAGAAACGTATGACTAACATCTCACTTTGTGGACAAAGACTGAACACTTCCCCTAAGATCAGGAACAAGACAGACATCAGGTCTAGCTATTTCCACATGGCACCAGAGTCGAGATTTAGCCAAGAAAACCAGGCAAGGAAAATAAAGACCACCCAGATGTAAAAGAAGTAGTAAAATAATCTCCAGTTGCCAGCGATGTGATTTATATGTCGGTGCTCCTAAGGAATTCACCAAAAATTCATTCAAAAAATAAAAGCATACATTAATATAAGGGCTTAATGCATGAATGTTCATAGCAATGTACAAGTAAGAATTTATACTGGAAATTAACACACAAATGAACAAATGAATGAGTGTTAATTTTCATCACATACACCTCCACATTATGAAATAGTGCTGAACAATAGAAAAACATGAACTTCTGATATCTTCAACACCATGAATAAATCTGAAAATAACTATGATGACTGATTAAGGATAGAGCAAAAAGATCATATAAAGTATAAGACCATTTCTAGATCACATAGAGTATAATATCATTTCTACAAAATATAGAAAATGCAAAATCATGCATAGTGACAGAAGCAGATGAGTGGTTGCTTAAGGATGCAGGAGAGAAGCAGGGAGAGGGACTTCAAAGGAGTGTGAGCATATGTTCATATATTGAATGTGGTGATAGTTTTGCTAGAGTGCATATATTTTAAAATTTATCAAATCCTACTTTTTAAACATGTACAACATATATGGTATCTTAATTATAAATATTATAAATCTATTGTGATGTAAATAACAATAAAACAACTAAGGAAACTGAAAATACTTGGAAATTACATGATACATTTCTAAAGAATCCATTATCAAAAAAGAACTTGCATACAACATTTTAAAACTAACTTTAGCTGAATGATAATTAAAGTACAATTTCTCAAATATTTGTGAGATGCATATGAAGTCATAGTTAAAGGAATTTTTATACCAATATATTTTATACTTTAAAAGGTTACAGTCAATTACCTGATTTCCCACACTGGGGGGGAAATGAAGAAGTGATGTAAAGAAGAATGGAGTAGAAGAAGGAATCAAAGTGGGGGCAGGAGGGATGGGAAAGGGCAGGAACTGTGGAATGAAATTGACCAAATTATGTTATGTGCATGGATGAACATATCCAAGTGGATTCCACTTTAATATCTAACTATAATGCACCATTTAAAAAACCATCAATAAATGGAAGAGAGACCAGTAGAGAAATGGGATCGGAGGGAGAAAGGGAAGGAGGGAAAGGGAAATTACTGAAGATTGAAAGGAGAAAATTATATTATATGCACTTACAAATCAATCAAAATGAACCCCACTATAATGTGTAGCTAAAATGCACTAATAAAAACATATAAAGAAGTAATTAAATACAAGTACAAAAGGGACATGATGATAAGAGCAAAAATTAAAATAGAAAATTTAAACTGAAATTGTTTTTTGAAAGGATCAATAACACAGATAAGACTCTATATAGACTAATGAAGAAAACAAAAAAGAGAAGATACAAATTCCTAATGTTAGGGATGAAAGGAGACATCACTATGGATCCTACAGACATTAAGAGGAAATGATGGACAGCATCATGGTAATGAAACTTAAAAGCTAGATGAAATGAGCAAAATTTCTTGATGGACAAAGGTAACCAACATTCATCCAACAGAAAGAAAACTTGTATAGCCTACATAAATGCAATTATAGTGTAAGAACTTTTGTGAAAAGAAAAACTATGTGGAGAGGTTCCTTATTGGTGAATGTAGCTAGATATACATGAGGCTGCAGGCCACTAGGAACATGTGCTTGGGGACCTTATCTTGTCTCTATCTTCTCTTTCTCAGGTCCCCAAATGTAATGAGCTCAATGGTTTCCTCCACCATGCCCTTCTGCCTTGGAACCACACAACTATGGACTGAACCTCTAAAACCATGTCGGGTATTTTGGTTACAACAGTGAAAAGCTAACTAATGCAAGGTCCCAGATAATACAGTAAAGCAAATAAAAGCTTCATTTGCAAATGATAACATCATGTACCCAGGAAATTCTAAGAAATCTACAAAACAAACAAAACGGCAGAAATAATTAATTAGTGATCTTCACAATGTGACAGAATACACAGCCATTAAAGCCAATCTAATGCATTTCATTAGTAAGGTAAAATTCATGTCGACCTAAATAAATAAATATATCCAATGTTCTTTTAATACAAGTATTTTCAGCCTAATTTATTTTAAAAAGCCAATTCTAATTTTAAAATTTATATGAAAAAATAGAGGACTGAGAAAGGCTAAAATAATTTTCAAAAGTACAGCATGGGTGAAATATTTACATTTCCTGATTGCAACATGTAATAAAAAAGTAATAAAGACGATATAGTATTGGTATGTGAATAGGGATATAAATGTAGGGATGTAAGTAAATTAAGTACACTGAAGAGTCCCAACCTATAGCCACAGTTGGGTGGTTAATTAATTGCTGTGGTGATAAAGGGCCCAGTGATGCTATTAAGACCCTTCAGTGAGGAAATTATGGTCTTTGAACAATAGGAACAATGCTTATCCACATGAAAAAACGAACACTGGACACTTATCTCACACCAGAGACAAAATAGACTCAGATATGTAAGCTGAAACTGTTCAGTGTCTGGAAGAAAATCTCTGTGACAAGGATCAAGCAATTATTTCTAAAACAGGAGTAAAAGCCCAGGCCATGAAAGAAAACAAAAATGGTAGGAAGGACTTAGTCAAAATTAAAAACCTTTGCTGTCTGAAAGATACAGTTTAGAAAATGAAAAGTCTGCATGGACTGGAAGAAACTATTTTCAAACCACGTATCTGACAAAGACCTGATGCAGAAATTACAGAAAGCATTCTTACCAACTCAGTAACAAGAAAACAAGCAAATCAGTAAAGATTGGCAAAACATTTGAACAGATACTTCACCAAGGAAGATGTATTAAGGGCCAGTGGTATGTGCAATCAGGCAGAAGGTCAATATCATCCACAAAAAGTAAAATTAATTGCAGAAATTAATTTTGAAATGGTTTTACTTATAACATTTAAAAATATATAAGAAATGCAGTATATAGTATTGTGTGTTTATAGTGTTATAGTAACATAAATGTATACAAATGCATAGATAGGCCTATATATGTCCACATTAACACATGACATATTAACAGAGTGTTTATGAGTATTAAAATGTATATAGTTAGTATAAAAATTAAATAGCAGGTAACGATTTTCAAGATGGAGATTTTAGGGGGAGGGGGGCTACTGGGACAGTGGGCTGATATGGAAGAAACTTAAACTATAATATTTCATTTCATAAAGCCTGTTAGAAGTTGATAGAGTATGGGGTATACTCACAGGATGTGTATATTAATATATAAATCCATAATCCTTTGCCTGAAACCTTTGGGGCAGATGGTTTTGTATTTCAGAAGTTTTTTTTTTTTTAGAAAAGTAATCTGATCCATGTACTGGATCTGACTTAACGGCCCCAGCAGGATCTGAAGCAGCAACCTGTAATTAAACGCAGGCACACGTCTGCTGCAGGAGATATGAATATTCACACAGAGGGCCAGGAAGATGGCTATAAATAGCCCCACTCAGTTCAGGTCAAGGTCTGCTGCCAAGTGAGTTTTCTACAAACTTTCTTTTAAAAATGTGGTTTGAGGAACTTTTTCAGATTTTACTGTTGCCGATGGGGGATTGCACATCTACCGGATTTCGGGGCAGGCTTAATATACTAAACATAATTTTAAGAATGGGTAGACCTCAAGACTGAGCGCTCTGTTGATTTCCTACACAATTGTCTTTAGCATAAACATAAACAACTGTAAAAATAGGACGCTGGGGCTGAGCCACGGAACCACCTTCCCTGTTGTCGGCCCTGAATAACTGCCCAGAACCCTCATCTGACACACCTCTCATTGTATTTTCCAGACTGGGCTCAGGTTCCGGCTCAAGTGGGCTCTGCACGCCCACCACCACCCTCACCCCAGGGTGTCATGGGCTCTGGCACTGCTGTCTCATTTTGCGACCCGCGCTTCTGGGGTTTTAGTCTTTACATCTGCAAATGTTCAAAGCTAAATTTAAATTCAACTTGTTCTACTTCCTTCCAACATGCTTGGCAAAGTACTGTCTGGCTGTTTAGCTCTTTGACTTAGAAGTGGCTTTTATCTGATGCCTGATCTGGCCAGTTCCCCTAT
Source organism: Marmota flaviventris (assembly GCF_047511675.1). Classification (NCBI taxonomy): domain Eukaryota; kingdom Metazoa; phylum Chordata; class Mammalia; order Rodentia; family Sciuridae; genus Marmota; species Marmota flaviventris. Next base: position 7,782,677 of record NC_092499.1, on the reverse strand, counting down.
AACCTGCCCCTCTGTTTCATCAACATCCTCTGGTTGCTGTGGTGATAAAGGGTCCACTGAAAACCCCTTTCAGACTACGAGCCCCTCTCTGCGTGGGGTACGGACCGTTCACCCCTGGTCCAGGGGAGGACACTCCTTTATTAGAACCTCAGTCATCTCCGGCAGGGGCAGCTGCACAGAAGCCCATTTACTTACTTTCCGCCCGTTCCTCACAAGTCAGTGGTTTCTAGATCTGGGGACTGCCTAGGTCTGTAAGATTTCACAAAAAGTTTTTTTCATTTCCCAAGGGACACACGGTTCACTCTTTGGAACATAAACTATGTTGGCCTCTTATTTCTCCTTTTATTATGGACAATGAAAACTTTTTCCATAAAGACTCCTAGTTCATGGACCGTGTTAATGAACCACAGGACACATGGTCGGTTAAGGATGAAGTTGTGCCAGTCCAAGGGCTCATGGTTTTACTCCTGATCTAGATTTTTTTATCCCTGCCAAGCAGCAATTTGTTGACAAGTTAGAAAGTATATAGCTAAAGACAAACATTTATAGAACACTCAACACCTTTTCCCTAGAGGTGAAAAGAAGACACAGCATTCACACCAATGATCCACACTTTTAAATAGCTCTGACTTCATTCCTGTAAGTCTCCCTTAAGTCACTTGGAATCACCTTTCAGCTACAGGAAATAATCAGAGATGCAAGAAAGACTTGCGTAGGCACCTACTCCTTGCACTGTTATTCACACACACACACACACACAGTCACACACACACACACTCACACACACAAAGGCAGCTTCCTAAATTGTCACATTTGCAATGGGTAAATATTTGAGACATTTTATCATAAGGAGTTATTCAGCTACCAAACACAGTACATTTGAGGGATATTAATTCGTGTAGGAAAACAAGTTATAAGTGACATAAAGTGAGAGAATCGGGACTCATACATATATACAAAACTGCTGCAGTTCGGATCTGAAATGTCCCCAAAGAACCCATGTGCTAAAGGCTTGGTCCCTCACTTGGCACAACTGGGAGGTGGTGGGTCCTTCACAGGCGGGGCCTGGTGGGAGGCCTTAGGTCATTGGGGTGCGTTCTTGAAGGGGACTTGGAAGGCCAGCCTAAGACAGTAAGACACATTAGCACTCTCAGTGTGCACATCACATTACACACAGGTGCTTCTCCCTGAGCCTCAGTGGCCACCTAGATGCTCTTGTGCGGTTTCCAAGTTTTCCACAATAACTGATATTTGTTTTACAAACAGAAGTGAAAACACTCAGCTTGATTTTCACCCCAAAGGATCACCATCAGGAGCTCCGTTACCTGCTCTGGGAACCAAGGACCACTATCCTTAAAATTGCTGGGCCACATGCACCCTGTACTCCAGTTTCAGTGTTTTATAAGTAACGTTTGCGGCAAACCTTCAGACAGTAGTGGAAGAAGACATCTGCTAAAACCTGATTGACTGAAAGCCACCTGGGCAATATGGAAAGAATCCAGGTTATCCACATGATCTTTCCTCTATATGGGCTGCTGAGGCAGATTAGTTGATTTAAGCTCTCAGAAGAAGGCACACCTAAACATTTCATTCAAGACCTGGTGGCACCAACTCATATTTAGTAGTCTATGGTTCTTCTCTACCCGCTAGCATGGGCCCCCTGTGTGGGCTCCTGGGATGAGCTTACTTATCCAGTCCAAGATGAGGAATGGCCAAGTAGCTAAGTTTATGACCTGAAGGTAACCTGCGTGGGTCTGAGTTTATGGCTATAGATCTTGCAAAATTGCCGAATCAAGCTCCTGTTTCCATTTCTCATTTGTAAAATTAATATAATCAGAAAAGCTCTCAGGTAGAGATTGTGTGAGTCCACTCTTTCACTTGTTCCTAATCAGATCAAGAGTGTCCTGGGCACCAGGTCTGTGGCTGAACCTGGAACATTGGGTGTGACTAATTGAGCCCTGCCTTCATGGGACCTGGGGCCCGTGGAGAGAGGAACAGCAGACCCATCAGTGCAGACACCGTGGTTGGAAGTGCTGTGAACAGTCATGAAGACAACAAAGCAGGGCGAGGGGCTAAGCAACAGTGGGGTTGTGTGCGTATTTTAGATAAGGCCATTACCGAAAGCCTCTCCAGACAAGACCTGAGAGGAGAAGGTTCTAGAAAACCACCTGATAACAAGGCTTTATATAAGGAGTGACTTCATATAGGTAATATAGGGAGAACTCACTGAGATGAAGAATGCAAAGCATTCTGCACACAGCCTGAGCACATTAAGCATTTTATAATTATCATGATATGGCAACATAATAACAGAAATAACACTTTTAAAAAAAAAAATGCAGGAGAAACAGAGCCTGTGCAGCCTGCCATGTGTTCATCTCTGAAGTCTCTTCTTGGGTGACTTGTCTGCCCCTCTTTCCCCATCCACCTCCAGCCTCCCTGTCTCCCCTCTTTTTATTGACCTCAGTGCACAGAACTGGAATAAATGTGGCCTTTGGTTCATGACATGCTTTCCCGCGTCTAGTTAGCTATTTAGATATTTTAAATCATATTCAACCGTAAACACTACTCTTGAAACAAAATACAGGGGCTGCATGTCTCCCCACCTAACCAGAGGTTCCCACAGACCTCCCATCCCTGCCTCCTCGAGACACAGTGGCCTCCACCCCCAGCTCACCACCGTCTTGCTTTCCTTTTCATGGAAGGGTAGCATCTGCCTGTGTTCCTAAGAAGCACTTTTTGTTTTGCTGGGTTTAGACTTCATAAAGGGAATGTCGTGCTGCCTCACGCACTTGGACATTCTCCATGTCATATTATATTGCCAAGACCTGGCCTTTAATACTGGGTTGTAACTCTTCATTGATTTTGACCAGTGTCTAATCTGACAGGGAACATTTGTGTTCCTAGATTTTTGCAGTTGTGAGCAGTGCAGCTCGGACATGCCTGTGCATCTCTACCATTATACACAAGCAACAATTTCCTTTAAGAATTTTCCTAGAAATAGAATTACCAAGGCTTTTAAAAAAAAAAAAATTACCAAAATCCAGCTTCAGGAGATAATGGCAAAATAGTTTTCAAAGTATTTGCATAAATTTTCCCTGTCACCAGTGGTACAGAAATGATCCTATAGATTCTGCTGGATTCGTTACTTACAACTTTCAGAATTTTAAATCATCGCCAATCCTAAGTACATAGAATATGACTTTGTGAATCGGGTTAAATTTCCTTATCACTAAATGATTGAACGTCTTTTGTTAGTCAGTCTTCTGTCACATGACAAAATACATGAGAAAATTAATCTATAAGGAAAACTATGTATTTTGGCTCACATCCCTGAGCTCATATCTTGAAACAGAGTTTTGGAGGCTTCTGTTTCTGACCACTGGACCCCTGCTGCTTTGGGTCTGCAGTAAAGCAGAACATCATGGTGGGGAGCACATGGCGAAGATGCTCCCCTCATGGCACCCAGGAAGCAGAGACAGGGAAGGGGCTGGGCCCAATATCCCTTCAAGGGCCACCCCCCAACCATCTAACCTCCTTCCAAAAGGCCCAACCTCCTGAATGTCCATTCACCTCGCAGCAGTACCACAGGCTGGTGACCAAGCTTTTAACACATGAGCCTTTTTAGGGACACTTCTGATCCAAAGTGTAACACTCTTCCTACGACGTCATCGACCTTACTATCCATATGCACTTCACCCTTTTTTTTTTCCAAAATGTTTGATTTTATTTTTTATTATTATTATTTTTTTTTGAGAGAGAGAGAGAGAGAGAGAGTATTTTTTAATATTTATTTTTGAGTTTTCGGCGGACACAACATCTTTGTATGTGGTGCTGAGGATTGAACCCTGGCCGCACGCATGCCAGGCGAGCGTGCTACCGCTTGAGCCACATCCCCAGCCCTCAAAATGTTTGATTTTTATGTCAATTATTTGCTAGATGTTTATTGTAAATAGCTACTCTTAGTTTATAACTTATCTTTTTATTTTCTTCAAGATGAGTTTTGATTAATTTGCATAAAATACTTTTTAACCTTCTTTTATACTTTTATATTTATGGGTCGATTACATTCTTGAGACGAAAAACATATTTCGGTCAGTTTTGTACCATGAGTTTTAATGTTTGGTCTTATACATGAGACCTTAGTACATCTAGAATTCACTTTGTATTTGGTGTGAGGTAGGGATTTCATTTTCCATTTTTAAAGATGGGTAACCATTTTCCCCATTGCTCTTTAAATCCCTTTTCTCCTCCATAATCTCACATCCTGCTCTGATGTAGATAGGTTTCTTACTTGCAGCCCATTGGTCAATGTGAAGGAGATAAGCACAAGTGTCCTTCACAAGTGTCTGGGATAAACTTTCAAGTTCAGTCTTCATTCTGTAGCAAATAATTTTAAAGATCACTTTCAAATTCCATTACCAGAACTATGTTGAATTAACAGTTCAACTTGGAATGCATTGCTGTCTTTGTAGTATCCAGGTCTTCTACTTGTAAACAGGATGAGTTTCTCTCTTTAGGTATTCCTCACATTCTTTAACTAAGATTTCTCTAGGCTGTTTCTTTTGGTTTTCTCTTCCTCTTCCTGGGAATAAGATTCAGAAGTTATGTTTTGTCAGAACTTCAGCCCCAATCCAGACCAAGTCCTCCTGCCTCCCCCTCTGATATTTGGCTCTAGCAGCGATGCTTGTCAATCTAAGCACACATCATGCCAATTCACACCTGAGTTTATGTTGTCCTCTCTGCTTTAATGTCCTCTCTTCTCTTCGCACCTGTCTGATACTCATCCATTTGCTGTCACTTAGCCCACACATCACCTTTGCCTGGACAGATTTTCTGTTCCTCCAGTCGGGGTAAGTTTCCCATAATGCCTTATGTTTGCATCTCACACAAAGTCTTTCAAAATTCAAATAAACCGACCCGACCCTACTATGTCTGTCTTGTGCCTTAGGCTATAAGCAGAGAAACAGATTTTTACCACTGGTTTTCCAGCGCTTAATAGAGTCATATAGAGGATGTTCCTTAAATGAAGTTGCAATCTTAGCAAACTAGAGGTCACAGGGAGACAGCTGGGCTAAGCATCCTTAAGTGAAGTACTATTAACAGGAAGAGCCACGGGGCTGAATTCTGGTCCTTGCTTCCCTGGGAAGTGGATGGTCACTTCTCTCAGAGCATCACTCCTTCTGTGTGGACATACTCCACCTCGAGACCTACTTGGAACACTTCTAAATTTTAAAAGAGAAAAAGTCAAAAAGGAGTATTTTGAAAAGACAAGGATGATCACCTACACAGGGCTTTGCTTTCTCTAAAACCACCGCCACCTCAGTCTTTCCAGAGAAGCCCTCAGATGCATCCCATGTCATTGAAATTCTGGCGAGGTCAGAAGTTTCTCCTATACCATAGCACAACAAAACCCCAAACAATATCGGGCGGACGGTCGGTAGACAGAACAATAGAGAACTTGATGAACAGATGTTCTCTGCTATGCAATTATTAAAAAAATAAGATGGAAAGATGGTCCTTTTTATTTCAAGTATGTAACAACTATTCAAACTAAAGATTCATTGTTGTCTATTATTTAGTAACTTTTATAAGGACCTCTTTCTGTTGATTCAGTGAAACAACTGTTAAACTCCGCATTAAAGATTGAATTGTTTTACTGTGTTCTTCATTCTATCCCTGTCTCTAAGCCCTATTTCACATTGTTAGGAAATCCTCAGTTACTGGGCAGTAAAGGCACGGGGCTCTTCACTGGGTCAGTGTATTTGAAACTCAGCTCCAGAAAATCTGCATGACCTAAGGTGTAAGCTCTGCTCAGAGTGACCTCAGGGATAAGGTAGGCCTGAGGGCAGGGAGAGGCCATTGAACACACGACTTTAGGACTCCCTGGGAACCCTCCAGAGTAAGACCAGTGCAGCAGGGGATGTGCTTCTGCTTTCTTGGACTAGCCCATCAGAGGGGAAGTTCGGTTCTCCTTCGTCTTTCTCCCACCCTCCTCTTTTTCCCCAGAAGTCATTCACATTTTGAAGTTGCTGTAGGTCCTTCTGATGCATATTTTTAACATTGACCCTGTATATTTTTATATGTAAATAACCAGAGTATCCTTGTCATAGGTTTGCTATCTTCACAAATGGTACCGGACTGCGAATATCACTCTGCAACTGGCTTAGACACACTCAAGATTGTTTTTTAAGATGTATCCATGTCAAGACGCACAGCTCCGGTTCATTCATTTTAACAGCTGTGCCTCTGTAATCGTCAGGGGTCTTGGTTGCAAACAACAGAAACTGACTCTCATTAAATTAAGCAGAAAAGGATTTAATTAGAAGGATGCTGGGGATTGACAGGAGACACAGACAGAAAGTCGGAAGAAACAAGTTCAGGAAAGGGAGGCTGGGGAAAAGCCAGGCTGCCGACATCATCAGCTCCAGAAAAAAGATGGTTGGGTTCCCGGGGGCTCACCTCTGGACTGTGCCTGCCCCCAGCAAGCCACGGGGACCTGAGCCGTGCATGTCATGCACTCGCTGAGGTTGCTACCGCCATCTTCACCCCAGTCCTCTGCGGGTGCCCTTCCTCCTGGGGCGCTGTCCTTGCCCTAAGAACAGAGCCAGAGTCAGATGAAGCATTCTCCGTTGTCGCACTCACGCTCTGAAGGGAACAGATGACAAAATAACTATATTGACATCTGCATCCATATCTCCAGGACCAAGGACACCTGCTCAGGATGCAAAGTCCCCGGTGGAGCCTTGGTGGACATGGGACTGATCAGGTGCAGATCACAGCTGTTCTGTGGTTGCAGGGAAGCCACAAGAAGGACTGTCCACCTATCAACTCCCTGACTGCAGCTGGGAGTGGCAAACTACCTGCTAGCCAGAGCGGACCCTGGGACCTCCACGTTGCCATCTCTGTAATTGTTGCTCTGATGTCAGGGCATCCGTGAGCCTGGCCTGGCATTTCCTGGACCGTGGTGACATGTGTCCACTGTCCTGAAGGATTTCCTCTTTTATGGCGGGTTGCTCGTCATGTTCGCCTCCCTTCTGTTCTGCGTGGGCCTTTCTCGTTATAGTGTGGGGAGAAGAGGACTCCAGTGTCCTAATCCTGGCTAGGTAAACACGTGGCTTTTATATTCTCTCAACTCTTGACTTGTCTTTCAGCTGTGTTTGTTTTTTAATCAGCTTTATTGAGATATCATTTACATAAAACACAACTCATCAGGTTTAAATTACAATTTGATAACTTTGACAAATTTACATAGTTACAATTATGGCAAAGTTTATTTCCATCACTCCCCAAATTTCCCTGATGCTCATTTGGAGTTAATGACCTTATCTCTCCTCTCTTCTGATTTTCCTGTCTGTATAATTTTTTTTAAAAAATCTTCATATAGTGAAACCATGCAGGATATAGTGTTTGTGTTTCTTCAAGTAGCCTCATGGCTTTGAGGTTCGTCAATGTTGGTCCTGTTTTTTTCATGGTTGGGTAGTATTCCATCTTGTAAATACACCAGCTTGTTTCGTCCATTCATCAGTTGACGGATAGTCACGTTGTATCCAGTTTTTCCCAGTTATGACTAAATCTATCAAGAATATTCAAAAACGTGTTGTGAGAGAGACAAAACCCACCTCTATCCTTTCATAGTCCCAGATGGTCTGAAAATTAAATTGATATAAGATAGATTTGGGGGAGGTACAGGGGATTGAACTCAGGGCACTCAACCACTGAGCCATATCCCCAGCCCTATTTTGTTTTGTATTTAGAGACAGGGTCTCACTGAGTTGCTTGGTGCCTCACATTTGCTGAGGCGGGCTTTGAACTCACGATCCTCCTGCCTCAGCCTCCCAAGCCACTGGGATGATTTAAAGGACAAAAGCGTGCAGATGAATTCAGCATGAGGTTTGTGCAGCATCGGATCCTTCACAAAGAAGAGAAGACTGAGGCAGAGAGGATCGCAACACACAGAACTGGACAAAGAGGTGTCGGTTGCGAGGAAGCCCCCGGAGGACGTGGGGAGCTAGGAAGACAAGCTGTTTCAGCCAAGTCTGCGCAGAATCCCTTGAGCTCAACTTCTCCTCCTCGAGGATGAGGACACGCGTCTTTCCTGTGGGAGTTTCTTCTTTGGCTTTTAGGAAACAGAAGCAGGGCAGAGTCGTCTCTGCACCTGCTGTTTCTCACGCTCGATGGGAAAGTTATCACACCTTCACTCTTACGTGGAGCCCGCCTCCCCTTCCCCTGGGTAACTACCTTTGGAAACGGAGTGGGCACATGCATCAGCTTATAAATCTGCTTCCAGGGGCCGCACCGTTCTGCATTTCTTTTTCTTTCTTTCTTTCTTTTTTTTTTTTTGTGGGAGGGGGTTACTGGGGATTGAACTCAGGGACACTCAACCACTGAGCCACATCCCCAGCCCTGTTTTGTATTTTATTTAGAGACAGGGTCTCACTGAGTTGCTTAGCACCTTTCTTTTGGCTGAGGCTGGCTTTGAACTTGCGATCCTCCTGCCTCAGCCTCCCAAGCCACTGGAATTATAGGGGTGCACCCCCCACCCGGCTTCCGTTCTGCATTTCTGACAGCCCTGGAGGAGGTTTGCAATTTCTCCATTCTCGGCGTAGCTCTTCCAGAGGGTGTGCTGGTTTTTAAATTTGTTTTTCCCTAAAACCTAGTGATTTTGAGACAAATGATCTTTCTTGTGTCTACCGTGCGCCCCCCCCCATCCCTCTGGACACAGAGTTGTGAGAGCTCTTCATCTATTCTGAATACTACCTCTTTGTGAGCTCGCTGCTTTTCAAATGGCACCCCCATTCTTTTCCTTTTCTTAACTATTGTCTCATGAACCGTGGAAGTTTTTAATTTTCATGAAGTTACATTTGTGACTTTTTTTCCTTCTGTATTTATTTTGTGTGCCCTTAGTCATTTTCTTCCTCCCTCAAGGCCAGAGCAGATTCTTCCTGAGCTCTTAGCTGGAAGTTTCTCAGTCTGAGCTGCTCTTGCTATGGGTGCTCGCCGCTATCCATCCACAGCCATTGTTGACACCCCGAGAGGTGAGGGCCGAGCCTCCTTGCTTCCGTGGGACACCCGGTGGTTCAAGGACCACTTGTTGAAAAGACTGTTCCCTTTGAATTGCTTTGGTGGCTTTGTCCAGATGCAATTGGCCGTGTGCGAAGGTCTGTTCCCACTCTCTGTTCTTCCCGTTCATCCGCGGAGTCTGTCTTTATACCAACAACACAATGGCTTCGTCACCGCGAGCTCTGACTCAGGTCCTGCAATTCTCTCAAAGTTGTTTCAAAGTGCTTCGCAGTCCATATAAAATTCAGAATCAGCTTACCAATTAAAAAAAAATTCTACTGTGACTTTGGTAAGGATTTTAGTCAATCTGTAGTTGAATTTAAGAATTTGGGGTAGAACAGTACCCTTCCAATCCATGGCTGTGCCCTATCTCCATCCACGTAGGCTGGACTTAATCCAGTAGTGTTCTACAGGTTTAGTGTCCAGGAATTACAAGGAGTCTGTTAAATTTTTACCTATGTGTCTCATGTTTTTGATATTTGGGCAAATGATATTGTTTATTTCAATTTCAAATTTTAACTGTCCGCTGCTAATCTGGGAAATACACTTGATTTTTATATAATGACTTTGTGGCCTTGGTAAAGTCACTTATTTGTTATAGAATTTAAAATACGTTTTTTATAGAATTTTCCACAGACAACGATGTTTATGCAAATAAAGACAATTTTACTTTCTTTCCGATTTAGGTGCCTTATGTCTTTATGTTCTTTTGCACTATCTCACAACCTAGGACAGCCAGTGTGAATTGAAGAAGAATGGTGAACATGAGTATTTGTGTTTTGTTTCAGGTTCTTGCTATTGAGCTTCACTCTCAGCTTTTTTGAGAGTCTTCTCAGCGGGTTGAGAAAGTTCCCTGCAGTTGAAAGTTCGCAAAGAGTTTTTGTTGTTGTTGTTATTGTTGTTTTATCATTAATAAATGTTAAATTTAGCAAATACTTTTCTGCATCTACTGAAAGTTAGTTCTGCTACTCTAATAAATTACATTGATTGAGTTTATAATGTTAAACCAAACTTGCATTTCTGGGATAAACTTCTTTGGGCTATGCTGCTTTATGACTTCTTGTGTATGTATTGATTCATTTTTTTGTTACTATAATGATGTGCCTGAGGCCAGCTACTTTATAGAAATAAAGAGGCTTCTTTTGACTCAAGGTTCTGGAGGAGAAAGGTCTAGGGACCTCATCTGGTGATGACTTTCTTGCTGATAGGGTGCCAAGGTGGTGCCGAGCATCACATGCAAGAAGAGTTGGAGAACACACATCTAGGATTTAATACTGGGCTGTAGTCTAAAGACCTAGGATCGAATCCTACCCATTCCCAAATCCCACTCTACACAGTGGAGTCAGATTAAGTTCCCACCCTTTTAATACCCCACATGGGGATTGACTTTCAACACAGGAACTCTCGGGGCTCCCTAAACTACTTCCCACCCAGAGCAGTGCGGATTTTGTTGGATTCGATTTGCAGAAACTTTCTCTTACAGATTTTTGCACCTGAGTTCTCGAGGGACATGGCTCTTTAGCGATCTGTGAGTGTAATCTAGTTGGCTTTATCAGCATAATAATGCAAGTCTCAAAAAGTAAGTTGAGAGGTGTTCCTCCTCCTTCTCCGACTCTGAAAGAATTTTACTGGAATTGGTTAAATGGCGTCTTTAAAGACCTGCTGAAATCACCAGCAAGACATTTGGGCTGAGAGCCTGGGGGGTGGCGAGGGGTTTAAGTACGAACTTGATCTATATCATAAGTACAAAGATCTTCCCTCCGTCTTCCTGGCTGGTTGAACAGTTCACCGTGACTAGGTCCATTTCCTCTAAGCTGCGGCTGTGGCCGGCGTGAGTTGGCCCTTATCTTCATCATGTCCTGACACTGGTTTCAGAGTCACCGTGCACCCCTTCTTCCTCGGGTCCCACTAGAGTGCTGGCACCCTCCCCTCCCGCTCTCCAGCTCCGTGGACTTGTCTGGACCCCCATTTGTCTTCCCAGCCTTTCAAGAACCCGACTGTGTCTTGGTGATATTTTTAGAAGCTTTGGTTTTCTCTGTCTTCACATTTCAACTTCTCTTCTTGTGGTCGGTCTGGACTTGTGCATTTTCTCCTTCAGGTTTGTTTTTGAAGATGAGTTTCTTGATCTGGTGAAGGCTCCTTTGGGTGTGGCAACCTCGTGCCCACCCTTCCCCCCTGAGAGCTGCTGCTGCTGCACCCACGCAGTCATTGTGCTGTGATTTCACCCTCCTTCGGTGGGGGAGGTTCTCGAGTCCCCACTGAGATGGCTTCTGTGACTCACAGTTGTTGACAAGTTTGTTCCATTTTCCAGGATTTGGAGATTTTCTGGATGTTTGTTGATTTTTAATCTAGTTTGGGTTTGCTGGACAACGTATCTTGTCCTCTGAAATTTATTGAGAAGTTTGGATGACTTATTTTGATGGTTGGCATCTTTTGCTGTTAGGATTTTGTTGTTATAAAGATGTGCTGAATTTTATCACCACGTTGTTTTTCTGCATCGATTGAGAATGTGTTTCTTTCTCCTCTAATTTATTGGTGCTCTGATATATTTGATAGCCTTTATGGTATTTATTCTGGGGTAAATTTAGCACAAAATGTCCTAATACACAGCTAAATTTGATTTACTGATGTTTTGTTTGTGACTTTTGCCTTTATCTCAGTGAGACAATCTACAATCTTTCCCTTCTTGCTGTGTCCTCTGGTTTTGGAATCAGGCTAACATTAACATCATAAAAAAGTTGGACAACTTTATTTTTCTCTTCTCAGAAACAAGTTGGAAAGACAGTTTATTTGTGCACTGATAGTCCAGGAAAAATATTCATAAAAGAATGGAGGCCCTGTTATTCTCTTGGAGGAGTTACTACTGATAACCTCTGAAGATATTATCTATATCTACATTGGTAAATGTACCCCTTCTTGTTGTTGTTTGCCCTGGTACCAGGAACTGAGCCCAGGGGTGCTTACCCACGGAGCCCCATCCCTAATCCTTTTTGTATTTTATTTGAGACAAGTTCTAGCTCTGTTGTTTAGGGACTCACTAAGTTGCTGAGCCTGGCCTCAAACTTTCAATCCTCCTGCCTCAGCCTCCCATGTCACTGAGATTACAGACATGAGCCACAATGCCTGGCTGGTAAATTTACTTTCTAAGGGTAAATGGTTTACTTACTTTTTTTTTTCTTATTATCTCGATTCTAGCCATTCATATTTTTCAATCATTATTTATTTCATCTAAATTATCACATTAACTGGAATAATCTCTCTAAATCTATTAAAAATCTTTTTTCTTCCTAAAAATTTTATTTTGGGTTTTACTGTTTCCTCAATTATTCTCACCAGAAATTTTTCTGTTTTGATTTCAGAGATTCTTTCTAATATTTTTGTAACATTTACTTTTTATTGTATCTTGCTTTTACTCTATTTGGTTTGACTATATTGTTCTTCTTCTAATTTATCAATTTAAGTGATTATTTTATTAATTTTAAAGCTTCATATTTCCTAACATATGCCCTCAAAGTTAAAAACTCCCATCTGAATGGCACTTTAGTTGTACCTGAAAGACTTTCATGGGTGATAATTTCATTCTTTAGTTTTAAATACTTGATTATTTGCACGATGCCTTCTTATTTATTCTAAATTACTAAAACTTGCCTTTTTCTTTTTTAATGTCTAAACATATGATAGGAGATAGTATCATTTCATTGAGCTCTGATTTTCTTTCACTGTGTTTGTTTCAAATAGATCATAATCTATTTGACATAAATTGCTTGGTATTGTTTGAAATTTTATTTAGATTTATTACTTGATCAGTGTTTCAGAGAGAACATGGATATTCTTAAGATATGAGTATTCTCTGTGGGTATTTTTTGGGGAATTTAAATAGCTTAAGGCTTTCAATATATTTACACATTTTCTACATTTTACTAAGTTTTTCTATTGCTTTTATAACAGTTTTGAAAGAGGTCCATTAAAATATATTACTCTTGTTATGGATTTGATCAGTTCTCTTTATAACTCTGCAAGTTTTTGCTTTATGTATTTTTAAATTATGTTGTTGGTTGTATTCAGGTCCATGGAGTTATGTTCTGATAAATGTTCTTTTTATTATATGCTGAGCAGCCTGCCTGAACTCTGCCCACACACCCTGCACGCACACACTGCCATTTCACCTGCAGGCCATGGAGACAGGCTGCCTTGTCTATGGTTTTCAAATAAACCCCCCCACCTCCCTGGAGGGTCTTCCCTGGTAGTGGAGCATTAAGGGAAGGGCCTCGGCTGGACAAGGAACTTAGGATTAGATATTAATCTAGACAAAAATCTTACCTGCTGGTTCTTCCCAGGACTCCTTCTGGGACCACGCTAATCAGGTCTCAGTTGCCTGGACTTGATCTTTTCAGACTATTTGGTCGAAGCATCTGTACTTACACAGACATCATCAACTTGGTTGCCCAGTGTTTAATAATCAAAGACATATATAACAGGACATGCAACCAAATCGCTTGCTTCCCCCAGATTCCTATGATGTCACCAGCAGCCAATCAAAGCTGAAAGGGACATTTTTGTGGATTAGTGCTAAAGCTCATACACAGCTGGGCCAGATGAGCTGGGGCCCAGCCGGGTGCACCCATGTGGCCGGGGGGCCAACATTGCCTGCAAACACCCCCCCGTGGCATCCTGAGCGGAGCCTGGTGGCAGGGGGACCCCATTGGCCCAAGTGTTAGCCATCCTGGGCAAGCAGGGAGCACCAGGGGCACTCCTGGCCTCTGTACCCTGCGTTGGGCCTGGTGGGGGTGGGAAGCAGCCATGGAGAGGGCAGGGCACAGAGCCCAGTGATCGCCCAACTGGGTGTCCCCATGACACCCCAGCCCCCTGTGGTTCCTGGGCAGGAGAGAGGCAGGCACCGCTGGGGCTGGGGCCGTGGCTGAGTTGCTGGTGACCTTCAGGACGGAGGCCTCTGTCTTTCCATCATCTAACACGCACAGTGGGTCTGGGGACCAAGCCACCTGGGCCAGTCACTAGCATTTTGCCATTTTGCCCTTGGGTAAGCCACACGACTTCTCTGCACCGTAGTCGTTCCCTTTGTTAAGTGGAGATGATCAGCCCCATCCTCCTGCCTCCCTGGGTGCTTACGAAAGTCCAGTTAGGACAACAGGCGTGGAAAAGTGTGCCCAGTATCCTGCACTTGGGCAAATATACCCCGGGCATTCCTGGGGTTGTTCACTTATTCAATCAGCAAAGATATACTGAGGGCTTTAGAAGGTGACCAGGTGCCAGAAACGGGAGTGAGTCCACACTGTGACAGGGGACAGACGCAAGCGGGGCCTGGTGATGCGCTTGGTGAGCTGTCATCACACAGCAGGGCAGGGAGGAATCTGGGCTCACCCCTGGCCGCGGCTCCCCTCTGAGCAGGAGGGGGTGCCCCCCCAGGGGAGGCCAGCTGCTTTCTCCAAGCCTCAGTCTCAGCCTCTGCTGAGAGCGTCCTGGCCAGGGACAGAAAGAAGGCTGTGGCTCACGATGCTTCTGGGGACCGGAGAGAAAACTTCACCCATTTATCCACCTCTGAAGGAGACGAAATAAAAGAGCCTCTGTCTCCCCTCTCCCTGGAACCCCTAAAGTGAACGTCCAAGCTCCATTTCGTTCACTTTCCTGGGAACTGTTTGGCTTTCAATGTTGGTGTCATTTCTAGAAGGAGGACAGGAGAGAAAAATGAGCCCTCTTGGCTCGGCCTGAGTTTTGTGAGCCCATTTTCCTTTTTCCCTCAATTCTGCCGTCACACGGGTGCCAGGCCTCTGTGACCTCTCTGACCCTCTGCTCGATGTCCTTGGCCCCACACCTGTGTGTGCCGGACTGGGAAGTATCCAGATTCACTCCGAGGACTCCCTGGGATTCACTTGTAGGCGGTGGGAGACTGGATATTTTTAACCCTCGGTGGATTGCATTTGGAGACTCTCAAAGCCACGTAGCTGAGCCCTGCTAGTCCAGTCCTTGCAGAAGGAACCTCCAACGAGCAGCGGTTGGCATTTTCTCTCAGAGGGTCACAGGAGCCCCCAGCAATTTAAGGGCACAATGATCCCAAGAAGAAAACCTGTTCCTGACACCTCACCATTTGGGATGGTCCTGAGGTCCGACCTCTTTCACCCTGTGATCTCTTTCACACAGCAGCCCTGCAGGTGGGGACCTGGAAGTGGCCCCGTCTCGCAGGTCAGGAGGATGAGGCCTGAGCAAGCACAGGAGACTGGAGAGATGGTCTTCAGCCCTAGCAACTGGGCTCTGTCCGTCCAGGCTGGCCAGGCTGACTGCCTGGAAAGATCAGACACTGCTACCATGCAGGGAAGCCACTCCCCTCCCAGGGGGTGGGTGGCTTGGCAGAGGGGTGACCAACTGCTCAGTTGGCTGGGGAGATAATGATGCTTAGAGCTGTTTATCAACCATCTTTGAATGGCAGGCTCCAAATTCCTAATTAACTAACATCCGTGGTCTGGTAGCTCTTCTAAGAGTCCAGTCGTATCAGATCAGGAACATTCCACAAGGGTCTATCTCTCCCCAAAACCTGTGCTTGGGGCCTGATAAATAGAAGTTCCTGACAACAGTAATTAATGAATGGGAGGAGAGGAAGGGGCAGGCTCCGTGAACTGCTCCAAATCCCCAGAGCTCCCAGGAATGAAAGCTGATTTCTCTGCCAAATGGAGGCCCCGGTGGACAATGGGCCTCTAGGAAAGGGCCAGGGATGCTCAGCTGTTCTGCATTTACCCAGGAACGCAGGGGCCCGCCATCCTGGGCCACCTGGCGCCCAGCTGTTCCTAGCATCGTGGTCCTAGAAGCCTGCCCTGGAGCGGCCCACAGACATAGCAGCCGCACCCAGGCAGACCCTGCTGGACCACGCAGCTCAGGAGTGACACATGTGGGGATGACCAGGACGCTGGAGGGGCTGGGTCGTCCTCCCTGTGCCTGTGCTCCTGCTCCAGCCACGGTGGTCCTGTTCCTTTGTCCACGTGACAAAGTCAAAGTCTTCCGAGTCCGTGCTCAGCTTCACCCAAGCTCACCTGCTCGGGGAGGCCCTGCTCCCAGCCTGGGTGGAATTAGCCCCCTCCTCCCTGCAGCCTGCCTGGCTTCGTGGGCTCCACTGGGACACATTCCACGCTGCACAAGGGTTTCCAGGTCCGTGCCTGAGCCGTCCACTGGACCACAGTCCTCTCAAAGACAGGGCGAAGTCATGCCTCCCTCTGTCACCCGCAGGCCCAGTACTAAGCCTAGCAGGAGAGAATAGGTGCCCAGATAATCCCCAGTGAATGAGAGAATGGACAAACACACAGGTCAGTAAATGGTTCTCTCTATAAATAATGCCATCTTTTAACTCTCGGAGGACAGGGATGGGGAGTGGTTGTCAGTAATCACCTAACTGACCTGGCCCTCGGGATGGGCGTGGGGGAGGGGCTGAAGCCAAAAGAGGGGCAAGGTGTGCAGGGTCCCCCTCATCCACTGCAGGGACTGCAGAAACGGAGGGTGGTCCAGGGGGCAGCCAGGTCAGGGCGGGTGGTGGTGTGGCCCTGAGGATGGACATGGATATCTGTGCACCCAGCTGTCCCCTGCGTGCCTCCAGGACCAGCACCAGAGTCTCTGGCCAGGGAACGAGCCCAGCATTTAACACTCGGATGGGAGGTGGGGTGGGGGCTCCACCCGGCTGGTCATCTGTCCTCCCCATAGATGAAGGTTCGCCGTGGGTGGGTCTGCTTCCACCTGGGCGGGCGGCCTGCTTGGGCAGGAGAGCTTCCTCCCCTTGGCTGAAATACCACATCTTGCTTGGTCCAGGGATGTGGAGTCCAGAGTCAGGCACAGGGCTGGTGTAAAGTGGTGGCATTTCACAGTCCTGCCATAGGGTAAGGGACTCAGACCACCTGAGCCTCCGTTTCCCATTGTGTGACACTCAACAACAGCACGTCCTCTGCCCGGGACGGGCTCATCATGTGTAGATGTCACCCTGTGCCTGGCATCTTCTGGGAACACAGTGACTTTCCACGCCCTCTCCAGGGCTGGGTGAGGCCGCCGAGACACAGGAAATAGCTCTCAGGTCTGTGCCCACAATGTTCCACCCTTGCCTGGACCTGCCTTGGGCCTGCGATGGCACTGCAGGTTGTTTTTCTCCCATAAAGACTCACAAGAAAGACCACAGAAAGTCTGTCTCCATCAGCCCGTAGCCTTTCTCAGCTGGGATGTGAGACAGGGAGGGGCAGTCAGCACGAAGGGGCATATCACCCACCCACAGGTTGCCTCAGGGAGCAACCTGGCCCCATCTCATTGAGAAACTCTGGAGGTGATGCGCCCTGTGCCTGGGTAGCACCCACCCAAAGCCAGGGACACAGGAGCTGGGGAACTGAATCACAGTGGGCAGCGCACTGTACTGTGGGTCGAGGGCTTCTTTCAAGAATATTGTCGACCAAGGTCCCTCATGTCACCAGCTGCACTCTTCCTGCTGGGAAAGAGTTCTCAGGCAGGGACTGCAGTGGACAGGAGCGTCTCCTACACGCCTGGCACCTGGCGGTTCTTCCCCTACCTCACCGAGACAGCAGCACCCTGGGGTCATGAGAACGAGTGCAGCTATCTGGAGTCTGCGTGTAGAATCCCTGTGATCTTGGAAGTTGACGAAATCTAATGTCACTGAAAGACGGGAGGGGACGCACTGAATAAGCATGGGTTAAAGAGAAGGTTGGACCGTTGGTCAGTGTGGACCTCCAACCTGGGAGCAAAAGACCACTTCACAGATTTGTAAGGCATCACATTCTGAGCTCATCAGATCCCCCTCGGGGCCCATGAGGAAATCATCACAGAGATTGAATGTGCCCAAAGCCCTCCAGGCATCGAAGGACAGAACGGGAACTCTGTCCAAGTTCACGCAATACCAGCTCATGGAGGGGCGTGCGGAGCTCCTAAGGATGGGGGCGTGATGAAGACTGGGCACTAGCTCCTTTCCTCTCTGTCCCTCTCTGCCACAGTCCGGCTGCAGCAAAATAGCCGGGGGGTGACGAGGAACTTGTGTAGATTAATGCAGCAGGAGTGGGAGCCGTTTATGGTAGGACAGGAGGGGTATATATACATTCCACACAGCTTATCTTAATTAACATAAACTAGATACAGCAGTCAACCAATAAGGAATCTCCACACTTAATGGCTCGCTGGCCTTACTTCACCAACCCCTCCCTCTGGCAAAATGCCAGGCGCCATCCTGACTTGTTTACAGACCCTAACATTTCCCCCTTTTGTTTAATTTAAATAAGGACCATAGTGGTTTTTACACAAACACCATAAATAATCTGCTACAAGCATAAGGGGAGGATACAAAATGCCACAATACCAAGCCAATTGATGGCTCCATGCAAGAAGCCCTTGGAAAAATTATACCAGCAATGACACTGTTAGCAAAGATACCGAGTTACAATTTGTTGTAGATTACGGTTTGTTGTCTCAGTCCAGGTAAAGCAGTGTCTCGATAGATTAACTCACAGTCCAGGTAAATCACAGTCCAGGTAAGTTCTGCAGGCAGTTAGCCTAAGCTGTAGCAGCAGAAACAGCAACAGCTCCGAAGTCGCGTCTATTTCTCAGCCGGAAGTTTTGTCCGGTTTTTAGCAACACTGGAAATTCTTCCACCCTTGTCCTCACCGGCACTGGGATGAAGGCAGGAACTCCGGCAGTGCTGGCTAAAGAAAATCCTGTAGTATTCCAGCAGGCACTAAGAAAACAACCTTCTGAACAATTTAGTACATTATGTCAAGGATTTTTACATTTGAAATAAGCCTTAATAGTGCTCATTACTCATCAGCCTCCAGGTGTGGGAGAACCACTGTAGCTTAGTTATTGGCATTGAAAATGACCAAACATCAGGGACACCAGTAGCATCTTCTGCCGGCTGTAGCTTCCCGTGCACCCCAGATGGCCCTGGGGAGAGTCCCGGACTCAAACTGCTTCCGGGCACAGGGAGCAAGAGCCTGCGAGACTGTGCCTCCAGGTCAGGTCTAGATTTGGGCTCGAGGCAGTGGCATCCGGCTCCCCAGGCGGGGGGCGGGGAAGAGCCGGCTGCCACTGCTTGGAAAGTCTTTGCTGCGCTGTGACCGGCTCGCACACGCAGCAGCCTCCGCGCGGCTTCACGCACCCTCCGGTATTCAGTAATAGCCTTTTGCTGCAACTTTTTTCCTGATAATCCTTCTTCTTCTGAACTTTCCTTTTCTTCCTGACTAGAGTTCCTGGACTCTTATCAACACATGCCCTAACTATTCTTGGTTCCACTGGAGTGCCTCCTTCCCTTAGTAATTTACTTAACACCCCTTCCATATTTTCCTCACAAAGACAATACAACATTTCAAGACAAAACAAGACACAAACATACTGTATCAATCTTCTCCATTTTCTCAAAATGGCCATTTTTCCTCTCGCCCTATCTGCCTAGGGACAAGCAGATTTCCTCCCGTCCTATCTATGGACGGGCAGCTTTTTTTCGTCACTTACCCCGGAGTGTCCCAGGGCTCGCCGTACGGGCCACTATCTGCCGCAGTCCGGCTGTAGCAAAATAACTGGGGGGGTGACGAGGAACTGTGTAGATTGATACAGCAGGAGTGGGAACCCTTTATGGTAGGACAGGAGCAGTATATATACATTCCACACAGCTTATCTAATTAACATAAACTAGATACAGCAGTGAACCAATAAGGAATCTCCACACTTAATGGCTCCCTGGCATTACTTCACAAACCACTCCCTCTGGCAAAATGCCAGGCGCCATCCTGACTTGTTTACAGACCCTAACACCTCTCCCACACCAGGAGCGCGTGGCTCCAGGTGCAAATGACCTCCTCCCCGCTGCCTGTCCTGTCCTGGGGTAGCCATCTCCCTGGCTGGGCTCCTTCCCATTCTAACCTATCAGTTTCCCCCGAGGGCTTGACCCGGGAATGGTGGCGTCTGCAGGCGCTCTCTGAAGCAGCATTTCCCTGCTTAGTGTTTTATTGGCTGGTGGGCAACAGAAACACTGCCCAGGCTCAAAAAGGAAATAATTCAAATCAGGGACATTGTTACATAGAAATTCCATTTAAAGATTTTAAAAAAAAATGTTCTAAGTGACTTTGGAAAGGAGCTCCAACCTAGGGAGAAGGATCAAAGGTAAAATGGATGGCTTCGGGGAGGAATTTTTTCCTTCGGTAACTTCGCGGTCCTGACAGAGATAATGACGTCCACCTGTCAGGGAAGGAGCGCTGTCGAGACAGAGAGCAGGGACTTCACAGCGCCTGGCCTTTCCAGAAGCTTTGTTAAAGGGGCTGGGAGGAAAAGAGCAATTGGCTTCCTCCTGTCCTCCGCTGCCCTCCTTGTCCAAGCCTGAGAAGGGACTGTGAAGGCCACGGGGCCCTGGGAGGCCCCGTGAACCTGGTGATGCGTGGCTCTGGTTCTGCGTGGCTCAGTCCCTGCCTTAGCAACTCTCTCCACTCACCTGCCTCTGTGCGCAGCACTTTCCCCCATTACATATGAAGCTCCCAGTGCCCCGGGAGGTGCCTGTCAACGTCCCTATTCTACAGATGAGGAAACTGAGGCCCGAACAGCTCAGCAATTCTTTTCTACAGTCACTTAACCACGACACGGCACAGCCTCCGAGGATCCAAGGCTCCATATCACATCACCCCACATTTCCTGTCTCCTGGGCCCCTGGGCATGTGGTGCTGGGGTTAAGTTGATGGCTATTTCAGAGGGAGGTGATCAAGGAGCAGAGAGGGGCCAAGGACTTGTCCAAGCTCTCCTAGACAGGGCCTAGCACAGCTGGACCCCGAGCCAGCCTGAGCTGACCTGGGCTACATCACAGCTGGTGGGCTCGCCGATGAGCGTTTAGCTGGCTGGTTTTCCTTAATTGTTTTTCTTAGTTACTGAATCTGGCATTTTAATAGCTCTATTATAATTAGCTACTTGTGCTTTACTGAATGAATAAAAGTAGTTAAAATATATTTGAAAGTTGGGTTGGTTTAGTCTTAAGAAAAACGGAGCTGAAAATAAAGTCACTTTGAGAGAAGCTGGTGTCATAGTTACTATCACAGAGCAGGCATGTGTGCAGCCTCACACACGGGGACTGCACAGACACACGTCACGTGTGCAGACAAGTAGACAGGTGAGCGCTGGCACCGTGGACACGGGCCTCCTGAGCTGCCTGGAGTGACTAACCATCACTGAGTCCATGGCCCAAGGCTATGCCTGAGCACAGAGCGGCCACTGCAGGAGCCTGGTGTTCAAAGCTGTGTCCCGGGACTCCCTTCCCTGTCCATAGGGTCTTTCCGTGGTGGCCTCTCTTTCCTGAGAAGCTGCCACATTACCTCTCTCATCACACCTGAGCCAGCTGGGCGCCCCCCCTTTGGAAAGGCCATCAGGGTCCCCATGGGGAATGTTTATCCATCATAGCCCCGAGGTTCCTATGGGCCGGTCCACACCAGTGTGCCAAAGTCCACCTGGCCAGTTCTATTCCACACGATGACTCAGAACATGTCCATTCAATTTATTATGTGGCTTTATTTATGCCTCCATTTATCCCTCCAGCTCTGGAAGGTGGTGTGGGGTGCAGGTCTAGGTGGTTGATCTATCATCTCTGCTGTAGAGGGCTCTGCGTCTCACTCCACTCAACCCAGCCCCATCGGGTCATTATGTAAACAAAGTGGGATGTGTAATTTCTTTGAAGAATGACTGATAAATTACCTGTGATCATTTTGGTATTGATTAAATTAATGGAATGAGCGCTTACCTTGTTAGGAACCCTGTATGTTAAAAAATTGTCTTAAAATATGAGCCAGGGTCCAGCCAAAGGCGAGATCAGAACGGGCACCACGGATTCATCAAGCTCCACCTGATGTTGGAGAGGCTGCAAGCAGGCTTCCCGCCCTGGGCCACTGTTCCTTTCCACACAGTGAACTCACCGCTATGGTTCCTGCTAGGTCAGCGTCCTTCCCTGGGAAGGCTGCTTCCATGCAGCAATGACCTTTCGCCAGCAGCCGCCCAGGTCAATGGTATCCCTCAGTTGCACTACATCTCTGCATCTAAAAGAGGCTGTGCCTCTCTCTTCTTATTAGAAATCTTATTTCTAAGCACATTTAAGACACTTGTAAGCAGAGTCATTGTTTCTTTTTTCTTATTTTCCACCAATATGGGATGAAGGGTTAATTCGAGAGGTTGGTCTCCATCTCTTTCTCCATCAATGTCTGGTTTGTCTTAGAGTCACCAGCTTCATCATTCTCTTGGAATTCATGGATCAGAGAAGTTGTGCAAAGTAAAAGCAACATGATCATGACGTCACATCCTTTGTTTCATTAGATGGTCTCTCTGAAGACCAGGGAGGGAGAGTAAGAGAGTCAAGGTCACACAGCAAGTATGCAGCAGAGCTAGCACTAGGTGATCGTCCAGTCCACACACCACTCTCCCTCCCAGGGTTTGAAGAAGCCTCTGCTCCCCACTGCACTCCTGTCCAGACCTCCTGGTACCCTCCGGTTTCCATAGCAACCCCATCTAGAAGGCCCACCCAACCCAAATCTCATCTTGGAGAGTTTCTATTTTGCCTCAGTGTATTCCACCAGGGATGAGTTAAACCTGAGAGTGGCTCAGATGAAAGGGGTTAAAATAACTGAAAAAAATGGACCCCACTGAGCATCGTCAGCAAATGTCTACACAAAGAACTTACACAATCTTCACAGAGGGAAGCTGCGACCGTTGGTCCTTGGTCCACTTATATACTAATTGAAGAAACATCTGTCGATGATACTTGGCCAAAAATGGATCTTGTGAATCAAGGAGTTGAGCAACCCGAGCGCACAGCGAGCCCACACAACTCGGCCAGTTCCCATCCGGCTCTGACTCTGGGGCTGCACCAAGCTTGAACACAGGGAAGGAGACGGGGATGGTAACCGGCTGAGAGCGAGGCTGGAGGGCAGAGCAGGGCCTGGGAGTCCGTGGAGAACCTGGAGAGAGGGCCGCACGTCGGCCTGAAGAGGGAGAGCCAGTGGCCTCCGAGAGCGTCCCCGTCCTGTGAGTTGGCGACTAGTAGGAGGTGCAACAAAAGTATCGGAGCTTCAGCGTCTGATCTACAGCAAGTCCGACTCAGCAGGCCCCAGCCATGCAATCTTGGTGGGATTATTTATGTTCTTTGTGCCTTTTTTTTTTAAACCCTAGAGTACGATGATAAAATATCTATCATGCAGAGTGGTGGACAGAATTAATATTTTTTAATTTTGTAAAGTACCTTGTCACAATTCCAGAGTCACTCAAGAAATATGAATCCATCTTTGGTGAAAGATGAAAGACATGGGGGTGTTAACCTGGAGCACTACCGGCCAAAGGGCAAAACCACTCAAAGGATGCTTTTCCAGGCCTATTTAGAATCCTGTGCCTTTACAAAACCACACAATTGGGAATGTCCTCCATTATCCTGGTGAGATGCCAGGTAGGCTGAGATCTATCAGCCTCCTAGATGTAACCCTGCTGTTAAGCCTTTTCAGATTTTGTCTAGTTTTGGCCAAAGTTGAATTCCAACCAAGTTCACTCATTCATTCATTCATTCATTCGTTCATTCATTCATTCATTCATTCAACAAACCCTTCATAATCACTGACGGAGAGTTAAGCTCTATTCAGCAGGGAGCATCCGTAAGTTGACATAACCAAGCACTGAGCAGGCTCCAGGGACAGGGTGGGGAAGACAGGCATGGGTGCAAGCTGGCGTATCAGGAGCTGACACGGAGAGGGACGCAGAATGCAATGACGTGTGACAACAGTCTCTGGGTTGTGCTGGGCAGCAGGGGCGGGCGCTACCTGGAGGAAGGGATGTGCAAAGGAGAACTGGCGGAGGGGGAAGCACCTTTAACAGTAGGTGCACGACGTGGATTCTTGTTCCTCCCACAAAATGTGAACAAAGGCCTTCTGTGGGGCAGGCCCCGGAGCAGCAAGACAGACACGTTCCAGCAGAGGGGACAGAGACACCAAATGTGGATGACGTGGGTGGATAAGCAAGGGGATGCGTGGATATGTATGAAGTTAAGAAAAGGGGCTCCCCTTGGAGCTATAGAAGACCCAAGCAGAGGAAAAAGATAAGGGAAGGGAAGGACAGAGAGAGGCAGGCCCAGAGGTGGCCTCTGAGAGGACCCCAGGGAGCCCTCTGTGCCCATGCTTGTCTTGGAGGAGCAGTGGCCATGGTCACCCAAACCCTCGCAGCTTTTCTGGGTGCTGCCCAACTTTCATCCCAGGCGGTCACTTCTGGCCATTCTGCCTGCATATGGGACACAGACATTTAAGCGTACAGAGTTGATCCCTCTCTGGTCATTGCCTCCAAGTATCTGAGAAGTGACACGTGTGACAGTGAGGAGAGGGAATGCAAATGTCTTGCAGGCATATGTGTGACAGGTGCTATGCTGGGAGCTTTGCCCATAGTCCCTGAGCCTCCTGTTCTCTCTCATGACCCTGTGGAGGGTGCCTCCCAACAGCCCTGCCATGTTTTATTTTGTTTTATCATTGAACTCCCACATGTAGCACACAGCCTGCCACAGAGAGAGATTATGATGGATGGATGGAAAGATGGATGGATGGACAGACATAATAATGACAATGGCAATGTCTATTTTTCAAATAAACAAAACCTCAGAGAACCTATGTAACTTCTATGTGGTCATAAAGCAAAACATCATCAGAGTCAGAGTTAACCAAGCCATCTGTCCATCTATCCATCCCTCTATCTACCCATCCCTCCATTCATCCATCCATCCCTCTATCCATCCATCTCTCTGTCCATCCATCCCTCTGCCCATCCACCCCTCTATCCATCTATTTTCCTTCCCTCCATCCATTTGTCCCTCCATCTATCCCTCCATTCATCCATTCCTTCATCCATCCATCCCTCCATCCACTTATCCATCCCTATATCCATCCACCTCTCCATCCATCCATCTCTCCATCCATTTCTCTGTCAATCCACCCCTCCATCCATCTATTTCTCCATCCCTCATCAATCCATTCCTCCATTCATCCATCCCTCCATCCATTCATCCCTCTATACATCCACCCCTCCATCCATCCATTTGTCCATCCATCTATTCCTCCCTCCATTCATCCATCCCTCTATCCATCCATCCCTTCATTCCTCACCCCTCCATTCATTCATTCCTCCATCCATCCATCCCTCTCTCTATCCATCTCTCTATTTACCCATCCCTCTATCCATCCACCCCTCCATCCATCCATCCATCCACCCCTCCTCTAACAGGCTTTGTTAATGGTGTTGGCCACTCTTCTGACAGCTGGTGATATAAAGAGAGATGAGGCTGATTGCTGTCCTTAAGACACTTATCATTTGGAAGAATAAATGGGCTGCCAGATTCCAGAGTCCAAATTTCACTACTTAAGATGAATTTGTGCAAGTGACAAGAACAAAAGCACTGATGTGTGTAAAGAAGCCCTTTGCAATATTTTGGTTTCAGCACGTGCTAGTTCTGGAGTTGGTGAGTCCTCTGGAGAATTCAAGGTGAAGCCAAATGGCCCCTAGACAGGCCCAGGAGAGAGCTGACTGCAGCATGTGAGGCAGCATGTAAGTTTGGGTGAGCGAGCAAGGTCACCTCCAGGACCCAAGGACCCCCAAAAGGTTCTGTCTTTTTCTCTTTCACGTGAAGACACACAAAACCTCACAGAGGCTGAGTGTGACTCTAAGCAGAGCTTCAGAGGTAAAGGACAACTCCAGCATTCTTGCTGTTAGAGGAAAGAGGGAAGTGAGAAAGCCATCCACCCATCTAACCATCCCTCTATCTACCCATCCCTCCATCCATCCATTCCTCCATCCCTCCATCCATCCATCTACCCATCCCTTCATCCATCCATCCTTCTATCTATCCATCCCTTATCCACCCACCCCTCTATCCATCCATTCCTCCATCCCTCCATCCCTCCATCCATCCATCAGGACAAAGGCTTCCCTGGTTTCTGGTCCCATGCTGTAAGGGCACACAGACTGCCGCCAATGTCCCCTGTGCAGGCAGCCTGCTTACTGCCACTCTCAAAGTTGGCTCTTTCGAGTTGCCTGAGGATAGCTGAGTCATGACGTGGCTTCCTGGTGTGACTCCCATGTGTCCACCCTCACAAGCTGTAAGGAGATGCCACAGGTTAAAGAGGTGGGGTGACATGCCCACAGTCACTCAGGTTATAAAAGCCACCGACCCATTGTCTCTTCCTGTTCTTTCTGTGTTCATGGAAGTCAAACAAAAGAGGCAGCAAATCAAATAAAAGTCAAACTCAACAGGCAGATTAGCAGATCCTGGGTCCTGTCTTCTGCAACACGAAGCAGGCCAAACCATTGGGTGAAATGCACCGTAGGTGGCAGCTCACCTGACTCCCCACAGGCCTGGCTCTTTCATGGTAAGGGAAAGAGTGAGCTATGCCATGTTCCCAGTACCTCACTGGAGCCCACACAGCTATGCACCTACTGTATGCTGCTGGGCAATGGCATAGATTAGAGAGAAGAGATTTTGTACAGTTGAGTAGGGGACCGGTGTCTTTGTGTGGAAAAGGTTGACCTTGTCATCCAGGATCCTGTATCAGGCTGAGTGGTGACTGCGGAATGGCAGAGGTATTTGAGGGACATGAACACCTTTCATGGCAAGACCCACACGAGGTGGGTGCAGAGGAAGAAGAGAAGTTGGGACCATGTGATGAGGCAGAGAAAGGGCCATGCCGTGAGGCCCTTGCCCAGGATGGTACCTCCCTGAGGAGCCATGTGGCCTTTGGAGACGTGGGGTCCCAGCAGTGCCTGGGTGCAAGGAGACACTGGATATTTGCAAGGTCAGAACATGGGAGAGAACCCAAAGTCTCCAGAGACCCTTTGAGGAGCACCCAAGAGCCATGTGAATGCTCACCTGGGTCCCAGGACAAGAGAGCATGGTTTAGACTCCAGAGGAACACACAGTGAAGCCTGCTACTCGAAACACACGGGAGGCCTGGTGCAGAGGGATATATATGTACAGCCTCCAGTGCTGGGGGAACTGGAAACAGCTCCCAGAGAAAGTGCCCAGGAGCCGGGTTTCAACAAAGGGAGAGACGTTTGAATAAAAAACTCCCATCTGGAGCTCACTGCCAGAGCCAAGAGGAGATTTGTTCTTGGAAAACACGCGTCATGTCAGCAAACCTTGCTGAGCCCCTGCGATGCGCAAGACCAACATGAGGCTTGGAAGGGACAGTAAAAGAAAAGGAGACAGCCAGTCCAGGCCTCCCTGACCTCCCAGTTCCCTGGACCAAGGTAATGGGTGCCCCTCGCATGGTAGGGCTAAGGTGTAAGCGGGGCTAGACAAACCCTGCAGAGTCAGAGGTGCAGAGACGTGGGCGCTACGAGGACTTGAAGGTCGACGGGAGACAAGGGTCTGCACCAGGGTCTCTCAGAGCCAGCATTTCTGAGTCAGAAGCTACTCAATCACTCCATCCCCTGATTAAAACAAAAGCATATGAATAACAACAATCTCTTCAAACCGCCCCCCCCCTCCAAGCAATGGTACTGGAGCAGGATGGGAGTTCCAGGGGTCCACATGTGAAATGCCATTTGTGCCTTCCTTGAATGTCCCCAGCTTTAAAATCCCTTATCTTCCCTCCAGTCGCAGAGGTCAGAAGAGTTGCGCAGAATCTCAGGGCCGTCTGCAGAATCCACCCCGAGCACTGCTCTGGTGCTCAGGAGCCCCGGCTCCTCCAGAAGGTCATGTGACAGCTTGTCATCAGCATCCCCGTGGACTGGAGGCGGACCAGGAAGCAGGACATGCTCAGGGTGTTTCGTGTGGGGCTTCTCCAGTTTCATTAGCCTGTGACTGGGTTTTCCTCTCTGAAGATGGAGATTTAAAGCAAGTGGGGCTCCCTGCTCTTTCTTGGGCCAGCTCAGTTCCCAAAAGTGCATCTGGGCCCTGAAGGCCCTCTGTGATTCTGCACCTGCTCTTGAGCCTCCTTTCTTCTCCCACAACCAGAGCTCCTCACACCCAGCAGCTCCAACCTGAGACTTTCTGCCCCCTGTGACTTAGGTCTGTAGATGGTACCCAAGCACTCGTGGCTTGCGATGGAAATTATGGACCATCCTGGGTTTTCTGCATTTTCTGAATTTCTCTTGACTCACCCCTTTTCTGCACCCCTGTAAATACTGGGTGCTCTCTTATCGACTCCCAGGTCCTCTCACCCCCTCCCTCATCGATAGGGATCCTTTCAAAGTCTCCCTCCCCATTAGATGTACTTTCAGTGCAAATCTGGTTCTGCTGCCAGCCCCCCTCTCCTTCAGGTTCAGCTAGGGTCACCCTGACCTTGGAGGAGCCAACGTTATTTCTTAGCAAATCTTAGGAAGTCCTCCCGGATCCCAGCCATGCCTTCTCTATGTCCGTTTCTCTTTTAACTCCAGCAGCACCAAGGGTTCGGGTTCCCCACTGAGAGCACCCTCCAGGTGGTTTCCTGCTTTCCACGCGTCCACTCGTTCCTGTTCTGAAGGCCCTCTGTGGAGTCTCAGCACACCCAGGACATGCCTCCAGACCCCCACCCCCAGGCAGGGCTGGCTCCCTTTCCTCCAGGACTACCGTCCCCTGGCCGTGCTTTGGCACTCGTTAACCCTGTCATAAAATATCTGCTGGAATTCCAAATGACCCTTTGGACCGCAGGGCCCTGGGCTCCGTCTCTCTGCTCTGGCACCAGATTCAGTCCATGCAGCTGTTGCTGTTGACAAAGGTCCAGCAGAGGCAGAGTTACCAAGTCCCACTCTCCACAAGAGCTGCGCAAATGTGGAACCTGAGGCCCAGAGAGGGGACCGCCTGGTGCCTACCTGGACCTGCCCAGGTCCCTGACCCTGGTCCAGGATGCGTCCCAGCAGCCCCACCACTCTCTGTCCTCCTCCCCTCTGTGATACTGCCACTGGGCCAGCCTGAGACTGTGCTCACGCAACCCTGCTGGCTCTGCGTCAGCTTCATTTGTACCAAGAACTGACCTCCGAAAAAGGCTGAAATTGCGCTTATTGGGCTCCAAACTGCAGCCAGTGGATTGATCCAGAGCTTCCTAAGACCCTTGCAGAGAGACTCCTTGAGGCCAAGACACTAAGTGGAAGTCTGGCTCAACTCTGTCCTGTCCTTCCAGGGCATTCTTACCAAATTCCAATTCTCTTTTCTTTGTGGACTTTTCCTGATTCTGCAGCCCCAGAGGGCACCCAGGGGGCTCCCTTTTATCTATCACCACCTATCTCCACCTTGAATCAAAAGCCAAGCGTGCAGTAGGTGCTCAGGAAACAGTGGATGAAAGGATTCATCCTGGCTCCTACGGTAGGGCAGTCCCATTGTCCAGGCAGATCAGAGCCCGTCCCAGGCTCTGCTGTCCAGGCTTGGCCATTGTACTCCGTGTCCTATTTGATCCTTACCCCACCCATCATGGGAAGGAGTCCTGTGACTGTCCCAATCCTAGAGTGGGAACTGAGGTCAAAGGTTGTGAAGCTCACCTACGACCCCCAGCATGAGGGCCACCAAGAACAGAGGCCTAAGCTGGTTTCATTGCAGACCCAGATCCCACCCACCCTGCGATGACACTGCCCGCCTTTCTCATTTTCTCGGGAATGTGCTGGAGGAGGGAGGAATATCCTCTCCACCCTTGAAGGCTTATTTCTCTCAGTCTGTGACTAAAACCTGGAAGGTGAGAGAGAGCCCTTCTGGGAACCCACCTGCAAGATGCCCAAGAGGCCCAGGGAGTCCGAGGCCATGGGCAGTGGCGAGACCTTGGGGGTGGCTCTTAATTAAGTCAAGTTCTTTCACTTTATCTTTTCCCTGTTTTTGTCGCGGCTCCGCTATTGGCTCATGCTGTCTAAAGAGAAAATAGCTAATTGGTTTATTTAGTCAACTATAGATGTATTCAGTATTATTCTTGGTCCTGTGAATTAAATTAAATAGTTTATTTACCCCTATGCAATTCATTCAGTTCATTTAATTTAATTTCATAGTTATAATATGGGGAACAAACTAACTAGATTTTTCCCTTTGGGATGGAAATGGGCAAATATTTTGGTTTTGAATTAACAAGCAGCAAAGCTGATATTTATAATAAATCATCCATTGTTAGCCATCCTGATAATTATTCCGTGAACGGTCTAAAACAGACATGGGCATGTAATAGATACATCGTGGGCTTTCACTGCTGTTCAGCTCTTTGTGTTAATGAACGTTCTAAACGGGGAATTCAGAGATAATTTCTGAGCAAATAGATTCGTCTCACAGACGTGAACTGAGCACCTACTATACACCTGGCACGTAAGGCTGCTTCCATGCACCCTGCTGATCCCTGCTTAGAACACATCTGTGTCCTCCAGCCCCTAAGAAAGGCTTGCAAGGGCTGACCTGGCCCCTGGGGTCCTACCCTCAGCACCTGCCCTTGTTCTGGGAACCTCACTCACCCCACATTCCTATAAACTTGAGCAATGCCAAACCTCCCAGCAGCGAACATGCCACGCTTCCCCAGGGTGGCGGGTCTGTGCTTCCTCTGTCCCCTCCCCCTCTGCCTGGTGAACTTGGTCACATCATTCTGTCTGGCTGTGCCCTGCTCTAGCAGGCCACCCTAAAACATCAGCAGCAGAGTAGATCCCTCTGACCTTCACGTAGTGATCGGATCGTGGAGGTCTGTTAAGCACTGCGAGAGGGTCACACTCCAGGGCAGGAGGCCTTATCACACCCCCGTAGGCACCTGGCTTGGGCCAAACAGGGACCATGGGACAAGCCTGCCCCTGCCTCCTACTCTCTCACCCGCACCCACCCATCCCACAGTGGGGTTGACAATGTGCGTTTAGACATCACATTTTCCACTAGGTTATGGGAACCCAGGTCTTGTCTCTTTATCTCAGGATGCCCAGTGGACAGAACACTGCTTTGAACAGAACTCGGTCTTTCTCCCATAAGTGCTCATCTCATGATTTATGAAGATCATTGGAATTTCAGATGACGGCTGAGATGCATCCAAGGCAATGGAACCCACAACTTTGTTGTTTGAGGAGCACCAGACACTGCACCCTGGGGTGGATTCTCCATGGAGGGGCT
Organism: Marmota flaviventris; assembly: GCF_047511675.1. Classification (NCBI taxonomy): domain Eukaryota; kingdom Metazoa; phylum Chordata; class Mammalia; order Rodentia; family Sciuridae; genus Marmota; species Marmota flaviventris. Next base: position 7,751,548 of record NC_092499.1, on the reverse strand, counting down.
GGCCAGATCTTTGGGAAACCATTGAGTTGGGGATGTGCAGGGGGACAGCCTGCTGCCCACAGCTACAACAGTTGGGAAGCACCTGAGCCCAGGTGAGAATTCTTGTTGGAAAAATGTTCATCACCGAGGTCACACAGTCTTTCAATCCCTTGTCACCTCAAGAGGACCAGCTTCTGAGAGGCCCCTGCAGGAGGGGGCACAGAATCCCCAGGAAGGGCATATCTGGCTGAGCAGAACAGAGCCACAAAGAAGAGACACTCAAGGCCCAAGGGCCATGCTGGGAACTCAGCTCCATTAGCCGCAGAGCCCCTCCCTGGGAAAGCAGGGCTTTGAAGGAGAGAACTAGCTCATGTCAGGGAGAGCAGGGTAGGGGGTGTGAAGGAGGCGTGGACGTGGCAGGGAGCCTGGCTTCCCACCCTGCCTGAGCCTGCAGTGCCGGAACGGAAGCCCTCCACTGCACTGAGAGCTGTCTATCAATTAGTCCCAGGCCTCGAAGCTGAATGCAATTAATTCTCTCATATGCTGGGTTCCTGCGACATTCCAGTAAAATCGCATCATGAAGTTGGGACACAAAGATGCATCTCTGACACAGGGACAGCCGATTGGAACCAACGTGCTCCATGTCCCGGTCGACCCCAGGCTCCTGAGCCCTGGCTGGACCCTGGATGTCCCGCTGCAGGCACAAGAGGAAGCACATGGGCCACCTGGACCAGGAGCCCTCCCTCCAGAATGGACCCAGGCTACAGGAAAGAAGATGGAAACCGGGAAGGACAGATGGCCTGCGGACCTGGCCCTGCCCTAAGCCCCTCCAATGAGTCCGGTCTATTCCACAAAGATATTGGTAAATATGGTTTTTACATTACTTTTTTACTGTGGTGAAATATATGTAGCACGAACTTTACCCTTTTAGTCATTTCTGAGCACACAGCTCAGCGACACTAAGCACATAGCCAGGCTGCTCTACCTTCCCACCATCTGCAGGACTGTCCACCTTCTAGAAAGAAACTCCATGCCTGATCCACACTGTCCCCATCTCCCTCCTCCCCGGCTGCTAGGAACCCCCACCCTCCCTTCTGTCTCCATGAATTTGCCTGTTCCAGGGACCCCACAGCAATGGGCACATACGGTACCTGTCCTTTGGGGCCTGGCTCGTTTCATCCAGCCTGATGTGCTCAAGGTTCCTGCTCTGATGGCCCGTGTCGCATCTGCTCCCTTTTTAAGGTTAACTAAGATCCCATCATATGCAACCAACACATTTTCATTTATCCACTCATCTCTTCATGGGCACTAGGTCTAAGATTCGGACACTTGGGCTTTAGATTAATGCTCTCATGAGCAGGTGTACAAAGACGCGTATGACCTCCTACTTCCATCCCTTAGGGTCGCACTCTGGAGTAGAGCTGCTGGCCACGTGGTGGTACCTTTTGTTTTGGGGACCACCACGCCGCTTTCCAGGGTAGCTGCGTGGCTTCACGCCCACGCCAGCAGCACACGAGGGTTCCAGTTTCTCCACCTCCTCACCAGCGCTGGCTGTGCCCTGAGTTGAAGGGAGGAGGGAGCCATCGGTTGGAAGGTTGCCCTGCAACAGGGACAGCACCACTCCATAGGTGGCTGCCTGGCATCAGAACACAGGCTCAGGGCCCACAGAGATGGCCAAGACAGAAACCGAGAGGCCACTCTCACCTGCCAGGCGCCTCCTGCTTCCCCACCACTTCCTGTGAACAGACTGCCAGGCACTGGCCTGGAAACTCTCCACCACCCCTTGGCTCCCTTACTTATACTGCTAGTTACCCCCCAGCCCCGCCACGAACTCCATATTTCTTGCTCTCGTGACCCGAGGTTGAAGGAGTCTCCTCCCAACTCCTTACACCCTTCCTGCCCAGGAAATAGAAGCAAAAAACCTTTAAACTTACTTTCTACCGTGGTCCTGGCTGAACTGGCACCTTCCACCTGACCAGCCGGAGGCCGCCCCAGGCTGGGCTGTTGGGAAGAACACGAGGTCAGGGTCCCTTGCCGAGTGGGGGTCAGGCAGGCATGAACTGGGGTAGACAGGAGTCCTGAGGGCATAAACAAGAGTCCCCTGCGAGGGTCCCCTGGCTGCAGGTCACCTGGGCATGAGGCTGTCAGCCAGATAAAAGGACCATGAAAGGCACACTGTGAACACCCGTGTCCAGCCTCCTCCGAGGGCCCCGAGGGCAGGGCCGTGGCCACTCTGTCCTGGTTAACCCACAGGCTCCCCCCACCTGGAAGGTCTGTTAATATGGGGAAGTGGAGGCCGACTTTCAGGAGGAAACAGCTGGTTTCCCCTCCAGCACCTAAAACGGAGCTCCCAAAGGTGGAAAATGATGAGCACAACAACGGAACCGTCACGCGGCTCAGGAAACGGCAGAGCCCACGCGGCTCAGGCAAAGAGGACGGCGCGGGCCTGCTGAGGGTGCCCTGTGCCACAGCGTGTGGGCCCGAGGCCGAGGGGAATGGGCCTCGGAAACCAGCGAGGACGAGGGGCCAGGAGCAGGAAGCTGCATGTCTGCAGACGGAGCAGGGCGGAGGGGCCGGACCCTGGGTCCCCACCTTCCCCCCGGGCCACCCTTCTCACTGCTCTGATTTTCATGACCAAGGACCCGCACCTGGCATTCCAGCGGGGCGAGCCTGTGTCCCGGGAGTTAGAAGGGCAGAGATCAGGGACTGCGGCTCCTCCTGGGGGCCCGGACGTGGCGTCCTGCTGCTCTGTGCCCAGCTGACCCACGTCCTCCGTGCTGCAGGGAGAGCCTTGAGCGGGAGCTTCCAGACGGGCGCTGGACTTCCCGCCATGGCCCGGGCTGACCGCTGGCACAGCCCGTAGATCAGTCCTAGTACCAACGAGTGGCGTCTGCCTTGTCAGTGCTCTTCCCTCCCGGTGCCGCTGTGGCCAGCTGGCTGCCTTTGCTTTGGCGTCACTCTCCCGGCTGTGGGTCTTGCCCCGGCCCTGTGCCTTATTTTCCAGTCTGATTTGGGGGGAGTTCGACTTGTTTCATCTTGGAATAATGAAAACCCTGCACTTATCTCTGCCTTTCCCACCTGAGGTACCTGCTCTCTGTTTTGTTGTGTTTTTCCCGCTTTCTATGTTAGATGATCGAGGTTTTATTGAAACTTCTCTTTTACTTTTACTGATTCAGGAATGACACATTCTATGTATTCTTAAATGCCTCTCAAAAAAGTTAAAATGTATTACTACATGGTTCTTTTTTCCCAAAATATAGTAATATCATGAGTACCTCCGTCACCCTAAGCTGGACAATCCACTTAGACTTTGCCTCATTCCAAATGGCCTCTGCCCCATTACACTGGGGCCTGAGATTGAGTGGTGACTTGTTTTTACATGTTTTAATTTTATTAAATAATAATTTTTTATTATTATTCAATAGTATTTATATTCCTCGAATCATTTATTGATTATATCATTCACTTATTTTTGTGTATACTTCTTTTTTTAAGGAGGTACCAGGGATTGAACTCAGGGGCACTTGACCACTGAGCCACATGCCCAGTCCTGTTTTTAGTATTTTATTTAGAGACAGGGCACAGTCCGTTGACCACCACGGCAGAGTCTTCTTGTTCCAGAGTCTGAGGTCAACCACTGGCTGGAGTGCGCCTATAAGTTTCTTCAGTCTCTTTTATGCTCACACTTTCTTAAACATTTTCATAAGTCATTATAGTTGTGCTGAATACCAGGGCTCATTTTGACATACTCATACCTGCACGGGGCGATGGTCTGCTCCATCACAACCCCAGCTTTTCCCCTCCCACCCATCTTCTCTACTCCAGGATCCCCTATATGTTCATGTCATACCCTTCTTCCTGTGCTATCTTGCCCCAGCTTCCACCTGTGAGAGACAACATTTCATCCTGACTTTCTGCCTGGCTTATTTCACTTAGCAGGATGTTTTCCAGTGCCGTCCATTTACCAGCAAATGTCATCATTCTGTTCTTCTTTATGGAGAGTAAAACTCCACCACATTTTCCTTATCCACTCCCCTATTGACAGGCGTCTGGATTGGTCCCGTAATTTGGCTATTGTGAACTGTGCTGCTGAAAACCTCAAGTGGCTCTATAGCTACAGTGTGCTGATTTTAGTTCTCTTTGGATAAATACCAAGGAGTGGGACAGCTGAGTCATATGATGGTTCCATTATGCTCCCTCTTGAACACTTTCATTTGTCTTGGTTTTGAGAATTCATGACAAGGAAGAATTCATGACACGGAAGCTATTTTCTCTCTCTGTGTTACTTAATTAACCCAGTCTTGCTGATGACAAAGCTGACATCATGTGATTTTCATTCGTTTTTAGGAAATCTGTTTTAGTGTCTGTCTGTTTGTTATATGCTCTGAGAGCTGGTGGGATTCTTCTTTTTGGTGGCTCTGGGTGGCGGTTTTTCTCGATGACATTGGCCAGTGTTCAGAATATCCGCACAGCAGTTTCAGATGGTCTCAGCATGGCCTGGGCCACAGGGAGACGGGGAGATTCACAGCAGAACTGTGAGACTCATACCCGGCCTCCCAGTTGTGGCCCCAGACTCTGCCTGAACCCCAAATCCTCAACCCCATCTTGTGCATGGCCTGGAAGCTTCAGTCCTGCCGATCTTCACATGGGCTCTCCTTTTCAGGAAATATTTCCATTTCTGATATGTGAGATCATCCTTTCTTGTTTCAGAACATGGTTCTGTGGTTAGTAGACTTTACTAATATTTTCCCCACCTTTCATACATGCACAGAGAAGTGAGGTAGGGTTGCAGCATTTATCCAGTGCCCCATATTGAACCTAGATTCTCATTGCTTTGTGAAGACATAGAGTAATCAAATCCATCTCTCTGGATCACTTTGAAAACCAAGTGAGATAAATGCTTTGGAAACCACAAAGTGTCTAAAATACAGCAAATAGTCATTATTCTTTTTTACGTGGTAGGCAAACCCCACACATTCAGCATCGATGAGGTAAATTGAGATTAATTGGGGAGAACACAGATTTCTGTGGATACCAGTGCTCTGAGATGCTTCATGACAGAAGGGGTCTGGGGTCAAATAACTTTAGGAAAAGCAGCAAATCGTAGCAGCATCTTGGAGATTCCAAATACCTACCCCGTGCATTGCAGGCTGCAGGGGCCCTGCGGTAAAAACAACGAACTACCTTCTATTCGTCTCCTATTTCCAAAACACTTATCGTGAAAGCTGCTTTCATAGGGCAAGTAATGATGAATAAGAATGACAAACTGGGGGCTCATCAAGGGATCTTGATTTTCAAAAAAGACCAAGTTACCCTAAATGGGTCTTTCCTAATCTCAGACACTGTGCCAGGAATACAGTTCAGGATAGTTCTAAAACATCTTGTGAAGCGCCTTATTGAAATAATCGCAACCAGCATAGGCTTACCTCACCCATGACATGCCATAGTGAGAACCTCTTTCACCCTGAGGACCTACCTGAAGTATTAGCTGAAGTCTCCTGGAGATGCCTCAAGGAACTGGAGAATAGGCTTATGTGACAGATGTGAGTTCAAATGTAAGCACCACTTCACTTACCCTCAGTCTTAGCTTCTGTAAAGTGGGAGTGAGTGATCCCAGGTACCATGGCAGGTTGTAAACTCCTTGCCACTAAATAAACGCACACTCCCTCTCGCTGCAGCCACAACACCATCCAGGGGTGCAGAGCCCACCCAATGAGAACCAACACGTGGCACCCGGTGAAGGAAGAACCGTGGATGGATGAGACGTTCTGCCTTCTAGGCCCCGGTCCTGTTCCAGACATTCCAAATCCAGCTACGGCTCCCAGAGATTTAAAGCGAGGAAAGGTCTTATAGATCATTTAATTAAAGCTTCTCATTTTAGGGGTGAAGAAATTGAAGTTTGAAGACAACCCACGGGGCTTGTCGGAGGTTCGAGTCCCGGCTCGTGGGGATGGTTTTGCGGGACAGGGCAGTGCCTCTCTCTGGGTGACGGAAAAGTTCACCAGACTTCAGGCAAAAGAAACCTGGGGTTTAAAAGAGGCAAAGTGTGGAAACCGCTTGTCTCCTTGTGCAGATCCTGAACCACATAGGAAAGGGATGAACTGCGCCCACCTGCACCGCCACATTGCTCCTCCCAGTGGCCTTACTGCATAGGAATTCTGCCGTATTTTAAATGACCAGCAAGAAAGGGAACATTTGCTCCATATCAGATGTCGCTGCCTCGTCCTGGTCTCTGGTCTGGAAGGCCGGTTGACAACGCCGGTCCTGGGAGGGGCACGCACTTGGGGTTTGTTTCTGTCACCTGGAAGGCAACCGTCAAGCCCACCATGTGTGCCTGGGAGATGTCTCCGTGTATTTTTAGAAAGTTGTCGAGAAGGAGACAGCCAAAATATTTTTACTGCACAGCAGGCCTTGTTTCATGTTGGAGTGTTGGAAAGAAAAAGAAAAAAAAAAAAAAAAAAGGAGAAGATTTAAGACCGGCCCCACAGATTGAAATGGTTAATGCCTTCTGGGCCTGGAGAGCAGGGCTCTGTGCTCAGAGGGTCCCCTCAACCACCAGATGACCCCACCCAGCCTGAAGGAGCTGCTCAACAGAGGGGCATGTCGCTGGGCCATGTGTGAGCCCTGGAGACCAGGTAGGGCTCAAACGCCTGGGGGCACTAGGAGAGACTGCAGCCCGAGCAGGGTGAGAGCAGCCCCCCCGGGGGGGGGGGGGGGGGGATGGGAGGTCCCGTGGAGAGTCCCAAGGAGGCTGCAAAAGGAAGTGGGCCCAGCCGGGAACAGCCTGCAAAGCAGGCTCTGGTGTGGGGACACTGCACCATGGCCAAGAGAGCTGTGCCTAGCGCCACACCTTGAGCAGCTCTTTGCAGCTCAGAATGCATCTCCATGCCACACTGGGCACCAAGTGTCGCCCTTGGGTTGTCACCAGAACTCTCTCCATTGGCAAATGAGGAAATGAGGTCAGGAGGGTCACATCGCTCACAAATAATGGAGCTGGGATTTGAATCCAGATCTTTTTAGACCACCTCCTGGCGCATTCCTTGCATGTAGGTGTTCTGAAGGTTTTTGATGGCGGGGGGGACCCTGGGGCTGGGTGGGAAGGTCAGTGTGAACACAGTCTGTAGCAAGAGCCAGCAAGGGGTGAAGGGCCAGAGAGTAAATAGTCTAGGCCGTGTGTCGGTGTGGACTTTGCTGCTTGCAGGATTGATTTTCACAGCCCTTTAGAAATAGAGACATCTTTTCAGCCTACAGGCTGTGAAAACAGACTAAGGACTGGATTCGACCAGTGGCTCTAGGTTGCTGAGCCCTGCTTAAAAGCCTGGGTGTAGGGAGCCATTCAGAAGGCTGAAAATGGTAAGGAACGGTAAGGGCCTGGGCTGGGGTGGAGAAAACAGAAAAAGAGCCAGTGCTCCGGAGAGCCCACAAGATTCAGGCCTGGACAGAGAAGTCCTGCAGGATGGGTGGCCAGAGGAGCTGGCTCCCTCCATGTGCCCGCATCAGACTGATGCCCCAGGCTGGTCCCCGCCTTTCTCATCAGGGCATGGAGGTGTGGGCTGATGGCAGTGGCCCTCAGGAGGAACTGGAACGAAAAGACTTCTAATAGGACTGTGCCTCAGAAAGAGCCTGTGGCAAGGCTGAGGGGTGCAAGAGGGTCCACCAGGCCCCACAGCGGGGCAGAGCTGATGGTCACACCCCACTGATGGGGCACTGTGGTGAGGGAAGCTCGGACACCAGCGGAACTTGGAGGTGACAGGCAGCACATTTTCCGACCCTCTGGGTCCAGGAGAGGTGCCGGGCACTTCCCACCCGCTGCCCACTTAGTTCCCCACTGGCTCCCACAGGGGACCAAGTCTCATCACCCCTGTCCCTGGCCGTGTGAGGGACTGTGGCTTAGAAAACAGAATCACCATGGTAGGGAGTGGCAGTGACAAGCCTGGTGTGTTGTCCTGCGGCTGCTTCCCGCCAAGGAGTCCTGGAGTCCAGGAGGGGACGATTCTCCATTTTTTGTGAAATAAGTTTTGCCAATGGTTGTGAGGCAGCTGGAAACGGAGCTATTTGGAAATAGCAGAAAGTCTGCTCTGGGAGAAGAACCTGTGGCATCCTGGGGGCACCAGCCTCCCCATGCGCCCTCCTGCAGACCTGAAGGCAGGTAGTGTCCCCACATGGATACACTGAGCCAAGAGTGAATTGCACCTTGGGTGGGATGTTTCAAGGGTTCATCATGCTCCTCAGAACAATATGCAATCTACAGGGCATACACTTGTTTATTTATTGGAATTTTCCACTTAATGTTTTCCAACATGGTTTACCTCAGGTAACTGAAACTGAAGACACCAATACTGCAGAAAAGGGGGACTTCGGTATACATCTTCAGACAGGAAGATGGATAACTTTGAGGACATGGGGGGGAGGTTGGAGGGGGAATTTCCGTTTTCCTAGGACTTGATACCCAGGTGGCTTGGGTCAAGGTGGAGAAACATTGCCAGGGACCCATTGCATCCTGGAATGCAAGGATGGATCACTAGTGATCAAAGAACTCGTAAGGAGGTCCCTGGGAAAGGCAGGTGCAGAACAAGGGGATGCGTGCAAAATAAGAATGCAAGGAAGTGTCCCTGAGAAGGGGGCATTCACATGAGACCTGAGCTAGGGACAAGGGGACAGTCAGGGAAGGTCTTTCCAGGCAGAGGAATGGCCAAGTAAAGGTCTGGAAGCCTGGGACATCACAGTACATTGGAGAACCCTAAAGAATTTCAACAAATCTAATATGGAAAGTGAGGGAAGGAGACGCTGGAGTTGTACTGGGGGTGGAAGCAGGAGGCTGAGCATCAAGACCTTGAAAGTCATATAAAGACGCTGGATTTTACACCAAGGTCATCGGGAGCGTGGAAGAGTCCTAAGCAGGGGGACCAGAACGTGTTTCAGACCTGAGTATTTAAGTTTTTCTCTGTGAAACACTTTGGGGGACAGACGGGACACCCGTGGAAGGCTGTCTTGTAAGTCACCCAGGGGACAGTTGAGTGTTGTACATAGGTCAGGAGCACTGGACATGAAGGAGGGGCTAAAGGTCCCTGAAATCCAGAGATGGCAGGGGCTCATATGCTGGAGAGGAAGGGGTCAAAGTTGACTCAGATATTTAACCTGCTAACTTGCGGCGTTCACCCAGGGCAAGCAAGGTGTGAGTCCCCCGAGACCACGTCAGGACCTCGTTGCTTCTGTCTCCCCGGCCTCCTGCACAGAGCCCAGCCCAGGAGAGAGCTGGACATACAGTGGAATGGTGACTGAGGGTCTAGAGCTGGGGGATGTGGAGTCTGAGGCCCCCGATGAGACAGCACAGTGGAAACGTCAGCGGGAAGAGCTTCAGGATCAGACACGGGTCCTGGAATTCGGAAGAGAGGGAGGGGAAGGGGCTGCGTGTCCTCTGGGGTGGGTCCTGAGAGTAAGTAGTGGAGACAGTAGCTAAGACCCTGAAAGCCTTTTTGACAATTAGGAAGTGTTAGCCCATAAAAGGCAAATAAAGGAGGGAGAGGAGAAGAGAGGAACAGGGTGGGGAAAGGAGCGGAAAGACACAGAAGGAGGGATCCACGGAAGGCCTAGGACCGGGCTGAGAGACTTAGAGATGGAGGATCAAGCCTGGGAGACCCTGAGGCCAAGGGCGGATGGAACCACTGTCAGCAGACTGAGGCTCACGGACAAGACGATGCCAAAGGCCAAGAGAAGCCCAGTGATCAGAACCCCCTCCAAACCAACGATACGGTCCACGGAAGATCCCGTCAGTCTTGGGGTCCGGAGCAAGCTGTTATTCCTCACGGAGCATCTTGTGCAGTCACACACTGGAAAGGCTAAGGGTGATTCGTAGAGACGAGGAGCCGGGCACCCTATAAATACCCTCCATCCAGTTTAAACTGTATCCACTGCTTTCCATTTGCAAGACAAGGTGCTCGGCATCTCATAAGACACCATTTAATCCTAACAAAACCCTGCATGGCGAGGAGTATCCAAACGTTTTGGATTAGGACACAAAATGTGCTTGGCTTTGAGGGACATGTCCAAGTTCACACACCACCTGGTCAGCCTGTGAGGCAAGCCCACTTCCCCAGTCCCTCCCCACAGGCCTTTCTTTGCCAATGTCTGGAGCAACATTGGAAACAATCAGGCAAAGGTGGAATCCTTCATTCCTTTGTGGCTGAATGAACGGCGACTTTGGAAACTCGTCCCTTCCTCCCACAGGTTGGTCCGAGCCTGGCCCTGCCAGGACCCCACCAGCTTCCCTGGCCTCTGCAGAGTTCCACTCATGCCTGGCCGGCTACCTGAGAGCTGTCTCCGCCTGATTTATGGATGATTTTATTGTGCTTAGATCGTAAATCTCCACCCCCAGGACATTTCAGTTGCAGTATTTATTGACCAAAGACAAGTTGTGTTTAAAAAAAAAATGTTTTGAGATTTTGCCAGATAATCACTGTGGAATATTTGAGAAAACCTAGTGTCCTAGGGTAAACGAAATTCTGCCAGCAGTTGATCTTGCTACTGGGGGAAATACCTCCCCTGTCTGCTATTTTATTGCCCTTTTTGTTTTGCTTTGCTTTAACAGAACAGGCAGATCCTTCATCTGTGTCTCTTGATCGCCTCACAAGTTCATCAAGGGAAAATCGAGAAGAGGGATTGTCAAAAGACGTCTCCCTTGGGGCATAGAAAAGTCTCGATTCCTTTGAACCAGAACTTTTGGCCAACTGCGTCTCAGCAGCAGTCGGGTGGCAAAACACCTGGTGAAGAGCTGTGAAATGCGGATGCCTTCGGAACAGAAAACCAAAGATAGAAAGGCAAGCTCCATCGGATCCTGACACCAGAGTCTAGTAGAGACAAGCTTAAGACTTCAAGGAACATCACTGGAGAAAAAGGGAAGAAACCCTCATCCATTAGCCCGGCTTAGTGTCAGCGTAAGTGTGCCCTTGCACAGAACTGTGTCAATTCATAAAAGGCCATCAATAGTCACTATTAATGGTGGTCCATGCCTACCTTGGAGACTAGCTCAGCTCACCAATACTTCCTATTCTCACAGTATGATCTTCCCCTCTCACAATGTATTCCCAAAGGTGGATGCCACCCACCATGAGGTCCTCACCACATCCAAGTCAAAGTTGGCACCATGCCTTTGAACCTCCAGATTGTGAGCTAAATAACCTTATTTCTTTATGAAATATCCATCCTCCAATATTTCGTTGTATTAAGGAAAACTAATACAACCAAATTATCCATTGTAAAGAAAAATAGCAGTCCTGATTGGAACATAGTCAGAAAACAATTCTTTTAAATAAAGGTTCCTCAAATTCCTAAGACTACAGGCTTCATGGAAGTCAAAAAGAAGAGGTTATTGTTAGAACATACATTAGATGTTGGTATTACAAATGGCTCGCATTAAAAAAAAGGTCGAGTCACCCTAGGACTTTGTGGACTTGGAGAGCAGGGGTATTCTTAAAGGAAATGTTCACTCCATAGGTCCAAGCTGTTGTAGCTGTGTTACACAGGGACCCAGGGTTGTCAATCACCTGTACATGCATAGAAGCTGACATAATGTGGCAAATTTAAGTCTTAAATGTCTATTTCTATTTTTTAAAAAATAAAATAGTGTAGAAGACAAACAAAAGATATCTCAAGCCAGACCTGACCATAGCTGCCAGGTTGGCCTTGGCCAAGGTTAGACCATCACTGTGGAGTCAGAAAAATGGAGTGTTTTTAACAATCACTGCTCCCTGTGGTAGACGCTGGCCTGTAACTTGGGCTTGGGCTCAGGAACGAAGGCTTAAGAAAGCAAAGCAAAGGGCAGGAACCCTGCCCCTGGGTGGAGCCTGGTCCCTCCTTTTCCTGAACCTCTGACCCTGCTGCTCAGTGGGTGCTGCCCTGACTTTGGCTCTGCCTGGGATGGGGCTGAGTTTCCTGGTGGCTGCAGCAGGGATGACAGCCGAAGCCTTACTGAACACCTGCAGATGTGCTGCTCAGCTCCGACCCTCAGCTGACCCTGCCTTCACTTGAGGTAGTTGCTGTCCTCATCTGCATCCCTCAGATCAGAAGCTCAGAAAGGCGAGACGCATGCCCAGAGCCACTCCCTGGAAGGGAATCAGAGATTTGCACCCACAGAGCCCCTGCTCACATGGCCACCGTGCTGGGCTCCGCGTGCACCTGCGCTGCTCAAGTCCAGTTGCCCACTGCACCCGCCTGGGCTCAGTGGTTTCCAGCCACCTGAAGCTTATCCTGCAGCCCACCTGGCCTCTGTGCACCCTGGTCCTCAGCCTCAAGGCCTGTCACTGTTTGCAGCTTTGGGTTTTCTGTCCCAGGCTCCACAGCTTGGACCAACTCTGCCCTCAGTGAGTGTGAGGAGTTATCAGTTCACTGCGTGACTAAAGACCTGATGAGAACAATTAAAGGAGGAAAAGTTTACTTGGGGGCTCATAATTTCAGAGGTCTCAGTCCATAGACAGCTGGCTCCATTCCTTGGGGCTGGAGATGAGGCTGAACATCATAGTAGAAAAGTACGGCAGAGGGAAGCCACTCACATGATGATCAGGCAGCAGAGAGACGGCTCAGCTCACCAAATGAAAACCCCAAAGGCCCTCCCATGCTCACCTCCTCCAGCCACAGCCCACCCACCTTCAGTCCCCACCAAGTTGATCCCATCAGGGTTAAGGCTCTCATGACCCAATCATCTCACCTCCAAACGTTCTTGTGTTGTCTCACATCCAGACTATAACTGGTGTCCCCCATATCCATGCTGTTTGTCCCCACTTAGGGGACAGAGGACACAGTCCTTGAATCATCTTCCAGAGTTCACAGAGCTAGACGTTGTACGATGTTTTCTACCAACCATGACCTGCACCACCGCTGACCCAGGGGGAAAAGCTAAACCCTAGGAGCCAGATTTAGACAGCTCTCTGTCCCTCACTCCACCCCTACCGATCACCCTCCAAACCCCATGGATTTATGGTGGACGTCTCTGATGCTTGTCTGCTTCCCCTGGCCACCATCACCCTGGCAGCCCAGCCCACCCTGTCTCTCCTATCACCTCAGAGCTTTAGATCCCATCTCTGCTCGTCCCATCTTGGCCATGCTCAATGCATTCTGCACACCGCAGCCTGAGTGACCCTGAGGTTTGACCCTGGAACTGCTCTGTTTTATATACAGTAAGGAGTGGCTTAATGACCCCTGAGGCAAGGTCATGGGGGCAATGTCATTGTCATGCAGCCCAGGACTGTTTCCAGGGCTCCCTACCCAACTTAGAACAAGGGCCTCGGCCTGCACTCCCCTACAACTGACCCTCCCTGCCCCTCTTCTCTTGCTCCTGTTTCAGTTCTAAGGTCACTGTCCCCCCACATACACTAGCTCAGGCCCTCTTGTCGTTTACTAATGTATAAAATCACTGTCTCCAAAATGCCTGACAGTAACAATTTAAAGGAGGAAAGGTTGATTTGGCTCAGGTTTCAGAGGTTTCAACCCACGGTGGGCTGGCCCCGTTGCTGTGGGCCTAGGGTGAGGCAGAACATGGTGGCAGAAGGTGTGGCAGAGGAAATCCACTCTGCTCATGGCAGGAAGGAGAAGCACGTGCTGATCCACCGCAGGCCCATACAACATGGAGAGAGAGACAGGAAGGAACCAGGGACAAGACAGGGTCCCCAGTGGCAACCCCCCCACTTCCTCCAACCATGCCCACCTGCCCGGAGTTTCCAGCTCCTCCCAGTAGTTCTTTCCAATTTTAATCCATCATCAGCGGATTAATCCACTAATGGTTAGAGCCACTGGATTAGAGCCACTGGTTTAGAGCCTTCATGTTCCAGTCACTTCCCAAAAGCCCCACCTCTGGACATTGTTGCATTGGGGACTAAGCACTCTGCCTATGGGCTTCTGGGGGACACTCCACGTGCAAACCATAACAACTAGTGAAGTTCAGGACTCGCCCTTCAAAGCCTCCACCACCCTCAGGACAGCATGGCTGGGTAAAAGTCCACTTCCCTGCAAGAAACTACCTTTCACAAGGAAAAGGTGCCATTGTCTCTTGTGATGCTTGGTGCCTGCAGGGAACCTGATGGGAGAGAAGAGGGGGAGGTGTGGAGGGAGAAAGGACTCCTGCAAGACGGTCAGGAGCAGTCCTTCTACGTCCAGATGCATTTCTCTGGCCAGCAATTCACTGCTGCACCCAAGAGACATTTAGCTGTGTTGTCTGAGATGGTGACCTCCTTCACAGCCATAAGCCCATGTCCAGGATCATCTCACCTCCCACCAAATGCCACCACCCTTTTGAGATTTTGAATCTTAATCCCCTGAAGGAGAGATCAGTTTCCTTCATTGGGGGACATTTTTAACCTGAATTTAATTTTCTAGAGCCATACAATCCATCATCCCAGAAGAGGAGGACAGTGTCCATTGGACACATGTCCTTTGGGCACATTCATGGGCTGTTAGAAAGAAGCACCAGACGGCCTGAGTGGGACCAGTCTGCTGGGGACCCCTGTGAAATGATGCCTCTCCTTGCTGGGCTCATTGCACTGTGTTTCTATAGATGCCTTGGGTGAGTCCTGTTCTTACAGAAAAATGGGACTTTTATCAACCAGATCAAATGTGCCCGGGAGCTCAGCAGCAATGACATAAAGGCCTTTGGCTTGAGGATTTCAAAGGAGGAGACCAAAACCCTTCTGAGTGCACTTGGGTGCGGCTCTGCAGCTCTGATAAATTTGGGAGGATTGGGAAATGGGCTTGCACAGCGGCAGGGGTGGAGCTCAGGGAGAGGGAGAGGGAGGGAGGGGGAGGGGAGAAAGGGGAGGGGGAGGGGGAGGGAGAGGAGGGAGGAGGAGGGAGGAGGAGGGAGAGGAGGGAGAGAGGGGGAGGGGGGAGAAAGGGGGAGAGGGAGGAAGAGAGACAGACACGTCCATCACCCAGAAAGTGAGCGTGGATTGCTCTGCCTATACAGGCGATGTGTGTAATTAGCAGGCAGCTCCGAGGGGTCTCTGACCGAAGCCCACAAATAAAATTCTCCAGCTCCTGGTGCAGCCTTCTCGATCCCTTTCCAGGGAAAACAATGCCTCTGTGTAACCTTTTAATGCATCTCTTTCTCTCGCTGATACACTGGATAATTATTTATTTTGTTGTCTAATTAGTTAATGAGGCTGGCGTTGTGTTTTAAGTCGAAAATCTTGTTGTTTAGGTACTAGAAAATGGCTTTGGGTTTGTTTTTTTTTTTTTTGCAGGGTAATGGGGACTTATTAATTGAGTGGCTGGCTCTGGGTGAAGCTGCTCAGGGGCACAGTGTGGATTTTCTGGGAGTAAATTGATGCATTAGCAGCAGAAGGTTATGTTCAAAATAAAAGCACCTGAGTGCGGGCAGCATCTGAGTTTTAGCTGTGGTTTCGTTGCCCAGCAGTTACAGGGCAGTTTGCAGTTGGCAAGGCCCATTCACTTAAATTAGCACATTGTGTCCTGAGTACAGAGCCTTGGGCGGCATCGCATTACTCCTAAGTCACAGATGGACAGCTGAGGGTCAGCACAGTCCGCGGCTGCCTCTCGTTCCTCACTGTCCTGCCGAGTAAGCCATCTGTTCTACAGGGAGGCCAGGGCGAGGCCAGGGGTGGGCTCTGCAGGAGAAGGTGCTGGGTGTGACTCCTAGCCCCTCCCCTTTTTTATTTCACCCAACCTCAATAGCATGAGTCAAGCTTCCGCCCGGTCCCGGGAACCAAGCAAGACTCTGGAGACCCAGGTACGAATCTCACGGGACTCCCTGGCACCTGGAAGGATGGGGGTAACTGATATCCCTGGGAACTTGGGGAATCTTCTGTCAGTGGCGGGGAGAGAGCCATTTACCTGGAAGGACTGTGACCAGGCTAGGCACCAACAGAGCCCGTGGGGCTGAGCAGGTGCTACAGAGGGGAGCTGCTCCTTTGTCCCAGCTCTGTCACCCGCTCACTTAGACACAGGCATGGCTCAGTGCACTGTGTGACCACCATCCCTGGGGACCCTGAGCAGCTCTTCCCTCAACCTCTTCCTCCGCCTTCCCTTGTTTCGCTCTTTGTTTCCACCCTCCCCTTCCCACTGGGCTCCAGTGACCCTAGAACCATCTTCCTTCCTTTGCTGGTAATGTGGACGCATGCAGCAAGCCCTATGTGAGGCCCTAAGTGACCTGCCTTACTTTCACACAACCCTATGAATTCAGGTTTGCTCTTTGGGGGCATGGCAGGAACAAAGCCCTGCCGGGTGCCTTAAACAACAGAAATGTGTTCTCTCCAAGTTCTGGAGGCCAGAAGTCTGAGGCCAAGTGTGGGCAGGGTTGGTCCCTCTGGGCCACAAGGGAGAACCTGCAGGAGACCCCAGCAGGACGCCCATGGAGGCCCTGTGCTGTCCCCACCCCTGCTGGCTGTCCTCCTGGGAGCCTGAGGACGTCTTGCATGTTTCCATGATGTCTGCAGATGGCAGGAGGTTGGCATCACTGCCCCTGTTCTTATAGGGACACTGAAGTTCAGGGACAAGCACCTCCCTGGGACCCAGGCCGGACACACACCCAGTGCTCACTTGGCCGTGGGCCTTCGGGGCTCCTCTCAGACCTTCCTTTGCTACTCCTTCCACATGTTCCACATCCACGTACCCTTGGCCACTGTGGAGCCTCCCAATCCCCCTCTGCCACCGCTCCTCCGGCGACTTCGGCAGGCAGAAAGAGTGCTTCCTTCAGCTCTCACTTTTGCTAAACTGCTCTGTTCTAACGCGATCTCTGGGGTCGCCTTGGTGTTATTTTGGTGACCTTTAGACAAAGACTCTGCTTGTAGGAATACGGTAAGTTTGAGTTAGAGATTTAAGCCACCCCCCCCCCCAACCCCCAGAAGGCTCATCTGTCTTTGTATCCCCATCACCATGCATCGGTAGACTTTGCGAATAATAGGTAGAATAAATGTCACTCAAGAAATATGCATGTGTCAGCGCCAGCTCTCAAAGGGAACATGGGCAGGGCAGGGGAATGGGATCTGATGCAGACAGGTGACTCGAATTCAAATTCAACTCAGAAAAGACAGTGGGCAAAGCTCAGCCTAAAGAAGAGGTAGACCAAAGGGCCTAGGATCACACGTGATGGGCCGTGCTGCGACAGAGGGAGTGGCTGCAGCCAACGGGTCCCAGGGGGCCAAGAGGACTCTGGCAGAACCTGCAGAAAACGCGGTATTCATTCAACACCTGGAGAATTTCCTCACAAACCAAATACAATAAAACAGGGTAAAAATAAGATAAACCAAAACAAGAGGGCCGTGCCCCCCCACCCCAGTCTAGAATGAGTGCCAAGCCTCCATCAGTGTGATTTCGCCCCTCAGGGGACTTTTGTCAGTGTCTGGAGGCCTCTTTGGTTGTCACAGTGGGGGAAAGGGGTGCTACAGGCAGACGCAGCAGCACACCCTGCAATGCACAAGACAACCGCCCACGACAAGAATTGTCCAGCCCCAGATGTCCAGAGCGCTGAGGCCAAGGGCCTGCTGCAGAGGCGGTGATCCTGCGGGGAGGTCAGGGCTCAGCACGGGGAGCACTGTGTCATGCGCAGACTCGGCAGGGACGCTGGCCAAAAGTGCACGCTCTCCAGGGCTCGGCTCGACCCAAGTGAACTCTGTGGCTCTGGGCGTGTGGACTGAGGACCCAGTCCATGTTAACAGTCATCCTGGTGACCCTCAGCAGGAATTTGGGGCCCACACTTTGATGAATAGCATGCCTGATGACCCCTAGGTCCCCTTGACTCTGCCATCTCCTGACTCAGAGAGAGGCAGCAGAAAGGTAAAAGGCATTTACCTCATTACCCACCTTCGGAAAATGCTCGTTGAAGGGCCCAATTAATTAGTATTTTTAAAGAACGTGGAGATCTACCTTCTTTTTTTTTTTTAATAAGAAAATGAACATAAGTGCAAAGCATCATGACGACTCATTATTTAATTTAATGATTTGTGAAGATTCGATTACCATGGCAACTGAGCACTATTTATAAAAATTAAGAACATAAATTATAAATAATAATATTATTACAAGCAGAAGGGACTCGAACCTCTCAATCAGAAAGGAATAATTTCCAGATGGGAAAAAAAAAAAACAAAAAAACATTGTTCGCATCACATATGGGGAAGGGTGCTGGGGAATTTGCATTCGCACCGTGTTCTGGAGGGAGAAATCAGGTCAAGATGACGGTTTTATGTCATTTGCATGACAGCCTGTGCCTCTGTGTTCCCCGGGGTGTATCAGATCTGCCTGTGACTCCCGAAAGCGCGGGTGGGGTTGGTAATGCGCCAGAGAAAGCACACGGGCTGGGTGAAAGGCACTCCAGAGTCAGTGGGTTGTCCCCAACCTTCCCCAGCAACACTCGACGTGGGGGTACAAGCCGGCTTCCATGGTCCCTTGACTCAAGAAGGGACAGGCCAGAAATGTTTCCTTTGCTGATAGGTGGGCAACACAGGGAATCACCTGGTGGACTCGGCTTCTTTTAATCAACATATTTCAGTATTGCCCCTACTATGGTCTGAATGGTTGCATTCCCTCCAAAATCCATGTTGAATTTGAATCCGCAATTCAATGGTGTTGGGAGGTGGGGCTTTGGGAGGTGATAGAGTCAGGAAGGCTCTGCCCTCCCTCCATGGGATTAGGAACCCTTAAAAAATGCTCCACGGATTTCTGACCTAGTTTGTCCTTCTTCGTTCTCCTGTGTGGGGACTCAGCCATCAAGCCATCATCTTGTTAGCAGAGGTCAGTCCTCATCAGCTGGTGCCTTAAACTTGGACCTCCCAGCCTCCAGAACTGTAAGAAACAACTCTGTTCTTTATAACTTACCCAGGCTTGGGTGTTTTATTATAGCAGCACTAAGAGACCAAGACAGTGCCTGAGACACACTTGAGGCTAAGGGAAGTGGAGGCAGCTGAGGAGACAGATAGGTCTGAGGGCCACCACTGCTGCCCTGGGTCTTCAGACAGACTCTATACCACACTGGCCATACCTCCAAGTGTGGGATCGCCAAGTTGGGGACAAGCAAGTCCACCAGGGAGATCCAGGGGATATGGAGGCTGTGTCATTAAGCACAGTCTCACCACAAGCTGGAGGAGCCAGAATCAGGACCAGACACCATTCTTCCCAGGCTAAGACCAGGCTCCTCTCCCGGGGTCCTGTGCAGAGTACTCCAGATGCCTTCCTGATTCTGTCTGGACAATAGCCTATGCATTTTGGCTAGAATTACCCTGGATTACCCTACAAGACTGCTCTGGAGGGGGACCATCCAACGCCAAAGCTAGTTAGACCTCTTGTTTCCTAACAGAGTTGATTGTGGATGACTAGTGGTGTTTATACTAGAGATTTTGGCTTACCTGCTGGTCTCCTTACCCATTCCCCATCCAAGCCCTGTCCATCTCATAAGGGTTAAAATAGGTTACTGCTGACTTCAGAAAGCTCCTGATGCCCCAAACCACACCTTGTATTTTGGAAAGCAGAGTACAGGAGCACGTTGCTAACACACAGCCATTGTTAGGGGAAGGCTTCCAGGCCTGGCTTTGTGCTGATGTTCAAGTTAATCCAGACCACCCTGGGCACACAGGCCTGCCTCCCGGCAGAGGTGTGGAGGGCAAGCTCCGACAGCTGTCAGCCTGAATCCTGGAAGAGGGGACCCCAGCATAATCCTCTTGCCCACTGAATTACTTCAAATTAAGGAGACTTTCAGGATGTAGGGTTAACCAAAACATACTCTAGGCACTGATAGCAAATGGAATGTTTGCAAAACATAATTGCCTTTCCTCGCCATGCAAAGGGAATTAGTCCTCTACAGAGCAAGGCTGAGATGAGGGTATGAACACAGCCAGGCCCCACAGGCGGAAGCTCACCAAGGCAAGTGTGTGTGAAGGGGAAATGCTGAAGCAATATGGAGTATGCTTAAAAAAAATTTAAGTATGCACCTTAAAAAAATTTTAAAGCTGTTTATTAAGTGGTGAAATTGTAGTTTACTTCAGTCCAATGAAAACGCTGGCAAATCATTTTTAGCATCATGGCTGGACCCAATGGAAGGAAAAGAGGACAAAGAGGCAGCCCCCAGAGTTGGAGGAGCAGGCTCTTCTCCAGGTCATCTGGTCATCAGATGTAGTGGATATGCTGACGCTGTGGGTGTGGTGCCAGAGGTCGGGGTGGCCAAGCAGAGAGTCTAGGAGCTGCCAGCTGTCTTCCTTCTCATCCCTCCAGCTGATGAGGTTATAAGGCAATGCTAGGGTCTAGAGGCTCCCCAGAGGCCCTTGGTGGATATCCTCCATCATGTCTCTTTATATGATTTTGTTGGTGGAGGAGGATGGGCGTCACCCACACCATGATATAAACGGGAAACTCGGTGCCCATTCCTGGTCAGAGTTACATAGCAAGCTAGGAGCCTTCTTGTGCTCACCATGAGTTAATACCCTGAGCTCACTACTCTTTACTTGCCATCAGACCTCCCTTTATTCCCAAAGGACGTTGCAAACCTACCACCTGCGCTGTCATCTCCCTCCCACCCCGCTGTCTTTACCTCCACTCCTCTCACCTCCTCAATTTGCCCAGTGATGTCCTTCCTCTCCTTCCTGAGGTTGATGGAAACACGGCCCTCCCTGCATGCTCAAGTCCTGGGCTCACCTGGGCTGCCATCTTCATTCACCTGTGAAAGGCATCTGTGAGCTCTCAGAGGACCCCAGGCCAAGTCCTGCCCCAGGGAGGCTCCCTGCCTCCCAACCAGGTCTGACCTTGAGACACAACCACCAGGCTGTTGGTTCTAGGCCTGCTCATACCTGCATGAGGAACAGGGATCCTAGGGGTCTCCATGCCAACGTGAGCCCTGGAGACTTGGTGTCTACCCAGGGGAATCCTTTCCTGTTATTTTCTTAATAATTAAACCTCTCCTTCCTCTGTTCTTGAAGATCAAGTTTTCCATGCTCAGTGATCATACACACTCCGTGATACTGATTAGTTTTTTCTAAATAAGAGATTGATGTTAAAAAAAAGAAAAGAAAAAAAAAATAAGGTATCTGTTATTTGGCTGGCAGTAGGTAGAATGTAAAATAGGCACTAAGGACTTGCTTCCTGGGCATCCCCAAGCACCAGTCCTGTGAGACCGCTGACCACAAGGGGAATCACATCTTCTTCCAGGTTTGGCCTGGGCCTGGCTCCTCTACAGGATTTTAGTGATGGACACTGAAGCTGCCCCAATTGGAATATTATTAGTTAATTTCTGTCTTGAGTGGACAAAGGGAAATTTGTTTTTATTTTTCCTCGAGGGAGAAGGAAGGGGAGAGGAAGGGGAGGAAATGGGTGGATCTGTTGGGTCATTTGAGTCCCATAAATAATAATTCATCAAAGGTTAAAAAAATGATTCGTTTTCCGTGGAGATACTGCAGGCTTCTTGCTCCATGTTCAGATAAACATTTATTTAGGCAGATAGTTTATGAATTATACAGCGCCTTTTAAAATAGGATAATGGGGGCAAAACAGATCACTCTGAAGCTTTCCCTGGCTCTAACAGAACCAAAGGAGGAATTTCTATCAGAGAGGCAAGAGACCCCGAGGCTGGGATGCCACCTTGCAGCCACCATGGGCACCCTCTTCATATCTGGGTACCTGCTGCTGTCCCTCTTGCAAGCTAGCAAATTAACTCCAAAAAAATCAGCTAATTTCCACTCTATGCCAAAAGTTAAGGACAGAGTGATGAAGAAGACAGTCTGCTAAAGAAGTCAGAAGAATGAAGAAGGAAGGGAGGGAGGGAGAGAGAGAAGGAGGGAGGGAGGGAGGGAGGGAGAGAGGGAGAGAAGGAGGGAGAGAGGGAGAGAGGGAGAGAGGGAGGGAGGGAGGGAGGGAGAGAGGGAGGGAGGCTTCTCCTCTAAGTGCTTCAACTGGAGGGTCCAGTCCTAGGAGTCGGTTATGCAGGTAACAGAACTGCTGAGGAGCCACGGAAGAGAACAGTGAGATGGCCAGGGCTTCACACCAGCTGAGAGGGACACCACAGAGTTCTATGGTGTTATCAGAGTCCAGGGCTGGAGGCCAGTGAGAGGAACTGGAACCACAGTGGACACTCCCCCCCCCTCCCCCCGCCGTGGGAGCTGGACTCCCAGAGGGACATAACCATTGTTGGAAATGACACTGGAGAATAAGGGAGGGGCACGTTGGTGCCCTCCTCATCTACACCAAATCCTGGCAGTGCCCCCGTGGTCAAGAGACCCAGATGTTAGAGGACAGTCCCGTGAGAGAGCGCAGAGCAGGGTGGATCCATTCCTCCCGAGGCCCAGGGAGGCAGCTCAGGTCCTCTCGGCTTTGTAGGGGAAGATTCGCTTTCAGTCACTTGCTGGAGGTAACGTAGCTGGAAAGATGTGGGAGAGTCTCCCCTCCTTGGAGACTGCTTTGGACCATTGTAAAACTGTTCCCCAATATTTAGCCTTCATTCTTTTGTTCGTTCAAAATCCAAAGTGCCTGCACACAGTTCCTACTTTTCAAATTGAATTTATTTCTAAAAAAGGAGGGGGGGGACCCTTATCTGGGTCTTTGTTCTAATCCCAGATTCTATCAACTGGCAATTACTTGCTTTCAGGAGGTATGGCAAAAATTAATCTTTTTATGAAAAATTAAAAACAACTATTATTTGTGATGCCTTTGTCAGATAATTGAGTGAGAATCGTTTTTATCTTAAACAGCAGTTTTTTTACCTTATTACAAGAACTATATTTCCGTCACTAAAAGCAGAAGTCTTATTAAACCCTAAGCTTGGTGAACTTTGGGAAGTATTTAGAGACTGGATTCCAGACTGCAAATGCAGAACCTCATGCTAATCTAGGATACTCTCCGATGACAAGAGCTTAGCCCTTGCCAGCACCCCAAATCCAGATTGTTCCAAGCCCCTTTGGCAAAATAGGTGCCTCTGTTACAGACAATTTGTGCTGGAAGGTTTTATCTTGGTCATTACTGCTGCTGCAGCTGATTTAAATATTTTAATGAATGATGTTATTGTCTCTGTGCCTGGGGGTTTTTTCAGAAGAGGATGCAATTTGAAGGAGGAGAAAAAATAGCTCTAAATAAGTCAGTGAGAATGGATGACTCACTTTGGTGGGGTAGCAAGACCCCAGTTGGGTGTCACGGGCTAATGAGGGATGCTCCCCACCCCAGTCCTGGAGAGGAAGGGACAGCAGGGGGTCACTGGAGGAACTAGGGCCATCTTCCTAGCGGGTCTTCACCAGTTGGGCCCAAACAAAGGGATGCGTGAAGGCAAACGGCTGAGACTGTGTACAGAGGAGGAGCCTCCTGGTCCATGGCCCTACAAGCCCCAGAGCGCGGACGGACCCGAGAAGATGAACCCTGTAAGTGGTGTGGGGAATTCTGTCTGTTATTCCACTCCAAGAATATGCCACTGTGACTCAGGAAGCGTGACTTTTGAGTCCTTTTACTAAATAGGCCCCAGAAAGGCAGAAGGCATATATTTAAAGACAGGCCCCTCTCAGGCCACGTGGATCTGAAGCCCAGGAGCAATTCTGCCTCTGATGTTGCACCAGAGAAATGGCAGGATTTCCAGCACTCAGGAGACGGGCCTGTTGAGAAGCACCTCAACAATCACCACGGGGCAGCCTGTGAAGGATTTCAAGAGATGGTGGCTTCATGCAATCTTCACTTACTATGGTGACTTGGACCCTGTTTCTGTAGGGTGCACACCATAGCCAGCACTTACGGTTGCTACACCCACTCATTCATTTGATCATACTCTTAACAAGTGTTTATTGGCACTGTCACCATTTCGGGCTGTGATTGGGACAACGAGGTGACTGACAGGGACTCTGCCTGTTTAGCACTGGCATTGCAGGGAGGGAGAGAGGTGATCCACCAGGACACAGAGCAGCACAGGTCTTCAGGTAGTGAGCAGAGTGGCAGAGACAAGGAAGCACATCAAGGAGCTGGGGTAGACGTTGCAGTTTTGGATATCGGGGGCAGATTCGATAAGGAGAGCAGACACCTGCAGCCTGATGCAGAGGGGGACTCGTGCACACATCTGAGGACAGAGAAGTCCAGAGAAAGAGTCTGCATTCCACATTAGAGGAATAAGTCACCATGGCTCCTGCTCAGTGTGATGCCCCCAGAAGAGCAGCAGGGGTGTAGGGGAGACCTAATTAGTCTCATTACACAGATCAAGAACTGGGACTCCTGAGACTCGTGAAGTCCCTGCTAAGGTGTGGCCAAGTCCAGCAGAAGTGGCAGCCATTGCTGTGACCAGGGAAGGCATCTCCATTCAGAGCTGAGAGAGTGCGGTGGAGCAGAGGACTGGACCCACAGTCAGCTGGGGGCCAGTGCAGGTCATAAGGCAGGACCCAGGCCAAAGGCCACTTGTCAGGAACTGGCTAGTGCCAGGGAGTCTCTGTGCACAATGCAGATTCTGTAGCCAAGAGTCGCTAAAAGTCCAGAAAAGGCTCGAAGTCTTTTCCAAGGGTCTTCAAAGAGCCCAGCTTCCTGAGGTCTCATCCTGCCTATTTCTAAACCTAGGTGCCACTGTGCATGACATTTAGATGAACATGGAATGAAATTTTAGCACAATGCTTCCAAAGGAATGATCAGAGGTGGTTTGGAAAGAGGGAAAAGTCCCTGGGGGGACTTGGGAGATAGAGAAAAGATGGTCTCTTCAGCTGGGTCTCAGGTGGGGTGTCCACCAGGGGCATCCAAAGCCAGGGTTATGTTGGGAAATCGCTGGATGAGAGAAAATAAAAACCTTCTAAGAGATAACCATCCAGCCCCGGTGCATTGTTTGGCTCCTCAGGTAAGAGATGGCTTTTCCACAGCAATTTTACAGCTAATGCGTAGGTGAGCTTCAAGTGGGAGGTATGATTCTTCTGTGTGTGTCGCTGTCAACTACCAATCTGGGTAATTTCAGGGTGTGGGAAGGGTGCAGGACAGCCTTGGAGCCCCACCTGGTCAGAATCCTACCTCCCTGTCGCCCTTCCATTCTCCCAGAGCACAGCTAGACAGGGTGGCAGCCTCCCATGGCGGTGGAGCCAAGGGCCTGCTGTGGCCAGTGCAGACTTGGAGAACCCAGGAGCTGACAAAAGAGGTATCACCTCCCACCCACACCCTCACAATTGCCACAGAGATTCCCTGCCTCGAGGATCTGGTCCTGAACAAAGCAAACAGGACAAGCCCATTATAATTAGAGTTTTCGAGGTTTCTGCTTCAGTTATTTTACTCAAAAAGCATAATCTCTAGGAGGTTGCAGTGATGAAAAGAATATTTACAAAGACCCAAGGCCCCAATCCCTGGCCCTCAGAAGGACAACCTGGGAGGGAGCAGGTGGGGAGGAAGGCCAGGGGAAGGGCAGGAAATGCTTCTACTCTGAGAAAGTTCTGGCAGGCAGCCTTCCACAGTTCACCCAACTTCGCAAGAGTGACTCCGCCACCCCCGCCCCAGCCACGGTGCCGCCATCTTCCCTTTAGGCTAATCCAGAACGTGATCTCTTGAAAGGGCTTGGAAAGCTCACCCCCATTTTCAGGCATTCCAGTTGCTCAAGGAAACTTATTCTCTCAGGCCTCTTACCAGGAAAGTGTGTTTACATTCAGTCATTTGCCTTAAGTCTAGGTACAGCCCGTATCGTCAGCCCATGGAGAGAAATGTGTTCCCACCAGAACAAACAGCCATTGTGGTCCAGAGAGTCACTTGCCTAAAAAAAACATCATGCTGGGTTGGAGGTGATACTTAGACCCATTCAGTTCAATTTTAGAAACATTGATTGGGGTTGAGTACCTTCGATGTGGTCAACCTTTTCCTGGGCAGTACTCTCAGCAACCAATAATTTCTGGTAAGTTACAATTTAATAAACCTTTTACCACCAAGAGGCTTTGGAAGATGAATACCTTCTTTAAATGGGATTGAAGTGATTTTTATTGATTCAGACCAGCCTGTATTGGCCTCACACAGGGCTTTTGCCATCAGAGACATGGCTTTCAACACTGGCCAACGGCACGTTGGGTATTTGACATAATCACAGTCACACACACACAGTGACTGACCTGGGTAAGACACTTGGCTCACATCCTTTGTTTACCCTGTGCAGTATGAAGTGAAGAGTCTCTTATCCCACCTTACACAGCTCAAAGACAGAGAAGAGCTCGTCCAGTCTCACAACCCACGAGAGCCCAAGACACTTGCCCACTGGTCACTCTGCCTCTGAGTTCTAGCTGTTGTCAGATGCTGTTGATACCTAAATGAGTCTCCTAGACAGGGTGGCTGAATGGCAGAATGTCACCCTCACAGTTCTGGAGACTGAATGTCAGAAGCTACCATGTTCACAGGACTATGCTCCCTCCAAAGCGTCTAGGGGAGGGTCCACCCTGGCTTCTTCCCAGCCCCAGCCATCCCTGGGCTCGGGCAGTGTCTCTCCAATCTCTGCCCCCATCTCCACCAGGCCACCTGCTCTCTGTGCCCGTGTGTCTCTCCTCTTTGTGTAAGGACTCCCTTCACATCGGATTGGACCCACCCAATTCAGTGTGACCTTCTCTTAACTATGTCTGCAGAGACCCTCATTGTAAACAGGGTCACGTTCACAGGTACCAGAGGTTGAGACTTGGACATATCTTTTTTGGGGTCAGGGCTCAACCCAAGACACATCCTGGTCTTCCTCCCCACTCCACCCTCATGTCAGGGTCCCTCCCCTCACTTGAAATCAAAGTCATCTTGAGGCTGAAAATTACAAAGCTTTCAATGAAGATTAAAGGGAAAACTGATCCCAGGAGAGGAAGTAACCCCAGAGTCGCAGTTCTCCAATCTGATACGGTGCCCTCTCTCCAAGCCACCAATTCTCCATTGCGTTTTTTTGTGTTTTTATTTTATTTTATTTTTTGAGAAGTCATAGAGTTTGACCTTCCAAATTAGAATGTACTGGAAGAAATGGAATCGGGAATGGCTACTTCTTTGTTAAACCTGATTCTGAAGCTTCCATCTTTGAAAAAGAGTCAAGGAAATTTTTACTTTGAGAGTTGTGGATGAAAGAAAAATACTGTGCTCCTGGTGCTTCTATGGTCCTAACAAAGTCTGTCTCACTCTGATGTCGGCCATCAACACAGTTGTCTTCCTGTCTAGGTTACACACGTCAAAGTCATGTTATAGAAGGCCAACACTCTGATATAAAGCGTTCACTTTTCCCCTTTCATGGCTGTTTAATATCTAGCAATGATAAGGCTATATGAGCTCTCAAAGTGAACCCATTAAATGCTATTAATATTCATAAGTGAGTCTGAGCCTCAAATTACTCAAAATCTACACTGTCCAGGAAGAAGCCTATATTTCCAAAATAAATTACTTGTAAAATGCAATGTCTCGATGAAATATTCAAGTTTAAACCCATTTCGTATTCCCCATTTTAAATACAGAAACAAACTTGCGCTGCAGTCCCTCCAGCCCTATCTGAAAGTGAGCAGGCACACTGAATCAATCAGCTAAAGTTGGCAGAGAAAAGTAATCCCCCCGTCAGAGTAAACTGCAGAAATCCATAAATAAAAAACAGAGCGGCAGAAAATCTCGGCCATACAGGAAAGTTTGTACATGTGCATTTAAAGATTTAACTTTTTCCCCTGCCCCAGCTTGGAGATTTAAGGGTCCTGTTTTAATAGACAAATATGTATGAACTTGACTTCCACCAAAAAACCTGCCCACGGTTGCACCCAAACGTCTGTAGTTTTTAACTAGAGTTAAACTTGGGAGCAGAAAATTGTTCGCAGGGTAATGAAAGAGGAATTAACAATTTTTGTTGAGTCAGGATTAGCTGTGTGTCTGAGCAGGAAGAGGAGGCGGAGGCCGAGAGGGCCTCTTCCATAAGCCCTTGGCCTTCTCTCCCAGGCGGCCTCCCGTCTCCTGGGCCTTGGGTCACACACACCCCTAATGAAAAGGAGGAAACCCCTATAACAAAGGCATCTTCCACTGTGGGTGTCCCCAGGATCTGAGAAGTCATCTGGTGACCGACTTGTTTCGAACTGGGAAAACGGGAGAGGACAGTCTCGCCCGTGATGTCAGGCAGACAGAACAAAACCAGGTCCTTTTCAGGTTCTCTCCTTTCTGGAAGATTCCATCCTGTCAAATCTGAACGACCCACTTCCACAGGAATCTCACTCTCTGTAGCGCCCTCTGATTGTCCGAGGCCAACCCTGTCACTCCCAGCAAAATGAGCCTGGCCTGCCGCTCAGCCTTCAAGCCTAGATTCCCTTACCTTAAAACGGGCTTTGCCAACTGTCCCCTCTGCCCCCACCCCCAAGAGAGCAAGTGTGTGCCAACAGGAACGGCAGCCTTTATCGATCGCCACAATCAGAATGACTCTCGTGCAGCCAGAACAAATCAAAAGACTGTTCCACGTTCTCAGTTCACCAAATAACATGCACAGCCACAGGCTCCCCACACGGGTGTGCCTTGCCAGTCGCACTGCACTGTGGGTGGACACTGTAGTACCCTCACGGGAGCCTGGTGGCACAGGGAAGCCTCTTGAAGTGGAAGTAAGAGGTACGGGGCTGCTGCCAGAGCAGCTCATGGTACTGTTCTAGGAACTGGTTTCCTTAGATAGGAGCACACTCTACAATAACGATGACAGGGGACACCTAGATCTCGACATCGTCATATTCACTACCAAATGTTGTGCCCTGTGCACAACTGTGTGTCCTGTTCTATATGCTGGTGGCACAGGGGAAATCACACACATCAGTGTTACTGCATCGCGCTGTGACATCAGAAGGTGACAGGGTGGTTTGGCTATTCTGACTTTCCAGCTCCCTTGTACAGACCACTGTCCCAAGTTAATCACCCTAGCTGGAAATGCCACTGTGTGGCTTGAGACTGTAGTGATCACGATTTGCCTCACCTCCACACTATAGGGGGAGATTTCCCCTTCGATTCTCTTTCCTCCTCTCTTTCCTTCTTGCCTTCTGCTCCTGTGGCTCCTGATTTCCAGCTCACCTCTAGAAGCCCGGGGTCTCCATTGCCTGAGGTGCTGAGCCACGGGGCGGTGAGGTCAGAGGCCGCAGCTTAGGCTAGGGAAGCAGGGGTGTGTGGGGGTGGGCGGGGTCATGGGGGAGGGAAGAGGAGGCTAGCTGTGTGCCTTGTCATGCCCTGTGACCCTCCCAATCACCATTCCAGGCAAGTCCCAGGCCACAGGCCATCTTTCTGGACAGCTTTGCTGGTGATGAGATCCACGTGCAGGGTATCGAACCAATCCCAGACCAATCCCCAGGGCCCCCCAATCCCTGCTTGGGAGGGTCCCTCGTTACCCCATTTGCCTTGTTTTTAACCAGGGCCAAGCAGCTGTGGCTCTGGGATGGAAAAGGAGGTGTCCCAGGGGAAGACGAGACCCCGGGAGGCAGGGCCATGAGGCTCAGCCCAGGAAGGGCAGCCTGTGCCCAGCTCACGGTGGTTCTGAGGTGGGGACCTGCTGTGCCCTGGCCCTGGCACTCAGTCCTCCCCAGCCCAGGCTGCGGAGTTCTCAGGCTACCCCACCCCAGCTCCCTGCCCGCTGCTTTTGCCCCTGAGCGTCAGACTCACCACCCGACTGGGTCCTCCAGGGCCATGACGGCAGCTGGGAAAGGAGATTTCCCGTCTCTGTCTCCTCATCACCAAGCAGCCATGGCCAGGTGTCAGCCGAGTCAGCGCTGTGCCTGAGAATGCGGATGTCTGCAGACGAACAGACACAGGCACTCCTCTGTGTTGAAACTTGTGTGTGTGTGTGTGTGTGAGCATGTGTGTGTGTGTCTATGAACGTGCCTGTGTGTGCACACTCATGCGTGCAGACGCCTATGTCTGGGTGTCTGAGAGGGCAGTGGGAAGACAGGCAGGATCTCGCAGTTGGTGCTGGACCCCAGGGAACATCCAGGTCTGTGTAGCACCCCCTGTGCCCTCGCACCCTGATAAATGCTCTGTGCCCCAAGATACTGAGAATGAGTGGTGGCCTCTCCCAGCCTGGCTAAGGTGCCACTCGTGAGCTCCCATGGCCTCCTCCTGTCCCCCTGCCCAAAGGGCTGCCATGTGTCTGCTGTCTGTCTCCATGTCTGTCTCCCCTCAACAATGTGAGCCACAGTGACAGGGCCCTGTCCTTGGCTCTGTCTCCAGCATCCCGCCCAGAGTCTGCCCACAGCAGCCTGAACACGTGGTGACTGATGAGCAGAGCACTCACAAGGCCCAGCAATGGCCTTTGGCTCTGCCAGGTCTCCTGTGCCCTCTTGCCCATCACCCACTCTGGAGCAGGGTGTCTTCCGGGACCCTCCCGGCTGCATCTTATTCTGGGATGATCCCAGTAAGCCAGGCCCAGCCATGAAGGATGGACCCCAGGGTGGGAGACTGTGGTCCTGAGGGCACCCAGGAGAAGAGGAGAGCAGGGTCCTGTGGCTGCCCATCAAGGGCGTTTTCTTATCTCCAAATCTGATGTCATGAGACGTGATCATGAACACACACCACACAGGGACACAAACCATCCTTTCTCCCAACTGCTACTTGCTCTGACTGGCTCCTAGAAAAGCATGAAACAAATGTAACCTTTTCAAACAAACCACATTTTAAAAGCTAAGTGCATACTTTAAAAAAAAAAAATTAATGATGCTTCTGGAGCACAGTAGCATTTTCTCAAAATAGCCAACCGCAACTGCTTCGTAGTCTTCAGGCACTTTTAAGGAAAAGAAAAAATTAAAAGCAGAAGGTGCAGTGAAAGTTAACTGCTTTCAGCAGAGGTCCTAAGAAAGTCCTACCTGAAGTCCCAGTTTGGAACTACAGTGTTGCTTTTAGTTTTGTGAACATTAAGGAAAAAAACAGAACAGTTCTCATGGTCTCTTTTCTCTGAAGTGCCCCCCCCCATCAGTGTCTTTTAGGTCAAATATATGGGATAACAGGTCATAATAATTTTTGCAAATATAGTACAATTAGCACCAAATGCGGGGGGGGGGGGGGCATATAAATCAAAAAGTACAGAGGACAGAAAAACAGTGCCCTCACCATACAAGCGCTGTGGTGTTTTCAACCTGGTCACTCCCCACTGAGAGCAGCTCTATTTTCCAATCCCATCTAATGAGCAGGAGGCCAATTGGTTTCTTGGCAAATTTGTTTGGTTTGTTTTTTGGTGCTGGGGATCGAACCCAGGGCCTTGTGCATGTGAGGCAAGCACTCTACCCACTGAGCTATGTCCCCAGCTGGTTTTGGCAAGTTTCACCGTCAAGGGCTCCTATCTCTCTTAGCCTTCCTCTCAAACCAGAACACAGCGAGCCCTGCCCAATCGGGTCCCAGGGGGCAAAGAGGACAAAGCGAGCACCCAGACTTCACGCTGGCGGGCAGCAGGCTCCAGGACACGTCAGATCACACAGAGTCAAGATCTTTGCCACACAGGGTACCAGCCTCTGCTCCTCCCAGAGTTCTTTTGAGAAAGGAAGTTTCTAGTTAATCTTGAGCATCACGTGGATGCCATCAAGGCCTGGGAGCTCAGGGTCCACAGAGGTATCCCCTTCCCAGGCGCAAGGTGCCAGCCAGCTTGGAACTGGAACAATACTCAAGGTCAAAGTGGCTCCTCTCCAGCCTCTGCATCCCTCCTGTGATCAAGGCCACAGGGAGTTCACCTCAGCAGATCCACTACCAGCCCCGTTTACTCTTGGCATTAAAATTCCAGTTGCCATTTTCAGGCTGGGTCTAACCCTATCAGTCAGAGCTCCCCTGGGCTCTCTGCTGGACACTGGAAACCAGCAAGAGGACTGTTTGTGGCTGCATGAGCCCATGTTCCAGGGGGCTGCTCCAAGCAGGTCACTGACATGGACCAACCATGAGTGGACGGGGCACTCCTGAGGATAGGCTCAAATGGCCAGTTCTGCCCACTGGACACGCCATTACGGGAGCATGTCCCTGTGTGGTCCAAGCCCTGCTGCCTCTGACTGGGAGCCCCCCGTGTTCTTGCCCCATGCCCTCTGCACTTTCTGCACTGATGGGCTCTTCCCTGGGTTCAGGCTCCTCAATCCGTTCTGTAGGACATCTGGAATCGTTTGTCTCCACCAATGTTGAAAGTTCCCTTTCAGCACTCGGTCCTCAGCCGGTCCTTCCTCCAGTGGCTTCTCTCTCCATCGCAGCCCACAGAAGCCTCCTGGAAGCTCGCTGCTAGCCAAGGGAGGGCCCCCGGCATCCTGCTGATGCCCTTTGCTCTGCACCTTCCTCTCAGCTGGCTGCAGAGAAGGAAGGGACACCTCAGATGTCACTGATGTAGAAAGGATCTTGGGGTTGAAGCCTGACAATAATGGGAGAGCACACAACCCTCACCCCAAAATTCTCCTCACTCTCCACCCCTCACTCCTTTCTCTCTTTTCTTCAATTATTCACTGGATAAAAATGTACTGCTTCCTTCCTGCAGGCCAGGAGTTGTGTTGGGGTGTGGAGTGGAGTGGTGAGAAGGAACGAGGGACCCTGCCCTCACGGAACTAATATTGCAGCAGAGGAGAGTAGGACACACTAAGCAGAGGCTGAGCCACGGAGTTAAAATAAATACGTAAATACAAATACATTCCTGATTCGCTACTCACTTAAAGCAACATGAGGGCAAATTAAGCAACGCCCTTCCGTCCCAGGCTCCTGATGAACTAGAAATGAGGGCACAGTTATCAAGCACTTGTCCCTGCTACAGGGCTATCATGAATTCAATGGCTTCATAGTGGTGAAGTGACTGCGTCTTGCAGGGACCAACAGATGTTGCTATTTTGATCATGAACATTGTCTCAAATAATGATATCAAAACATTGTGGGGAAATACTAAGCACACTCTCCTGATTATGTGCATGTATTAAATCTATGAATGATACTTGTAGACACCACTATGGCTATGAAGTTTTAATAAAGTTTCAGATAAAAATAAATACAACTAGAAGCTCTAGTATTTTTCCTCACCACGGTCTACCATTTGGGGTTCTCCTATGAGCAATCACCCCTCTTTGAAGATTGTGAGTATAATATGTGGGTCTCAAGATAATTTATAAATGCAATTTCATAGGGGGAAAAAATGCCTTCCAAAATTTCATGCTTTTGCAAGTCTCTTAGAAGGGTCATGTTAGTAAAGGTATTGCCCAGTGAGCCTTTGAAACAAACTTCAACCTCATTAGAATTTGGGGAAATACAAATCAAAACAAGAGAGTTTTTCTCAAGTATGGAAATGGAAAATACAAAACGTCTTCCAAAGAAATGGCAGGAGGCAGGAAGTAGGGATCCCCAGATCCTGCTGGAGGGTGTGTCGGACGAAGGATAACATCTTTTATGAGAGTCATTGCCCATTTCTAGTACAGCCGGAATTGTGACACCTCGTGCCCTGACAAGACACCTCAGAGAAGGGTTGCTCAGTTGGTTTCGTCACAGCCGTCTGCGATGCTGATAAATCTGTGTCTGGGTGAATGTACGGATGTGTATGTATGTGTGTGCATAAATATAAATAAATATAAATATACAATAAAGTACGCAGGATTGCAAAGCAAGCCAATTATATTGAAAACAGCTATAAATGTTTAAAAAACAAATCTTTCATATTGCAATATATGTGTTCTTTCCTAACCCATTAAAATAGAAATCTAGTAACGTTCTCATAATTACTGTAATTTTGAAGTGCTGATGCTCGTAAACGATATTTTGAGATACCTTCAACAACTGTAATGTGATTTGAAGCTGCGATTCCCACTGCTCTCAACGCCACAGTGCTGCGCGTGCCACGGAGCTTGCCGCCTGCTTCCCGAGCCCGAGAAAATGCCGCGTCTCAGGCAAAGATTAGTGAAAACAAAAATCGATCGGTTTCCCTTTCAGGTCCCGAGCCCCCGTGTTCTGTACCCCTGCCCTACAGAGACTCTCCCGGATGGTACCGGAAGACACGTCCGAGGATGTCCATCCCAGCTCTCCGTGACCGCTAAAAACTGAAAATCATAAATATGAAAGGGAGAGATGAGATGGAGTGCATTCATACAGTGCGTATTACAAACTGGGAAAAGATACTGAGTCGTGCAGGTGGAGCTCCCAGACAGTTCTGGTGTATAAAACCAAGTGCAAGATAAATGGAACCATGGTGTTCTTCAAAATATGGCAGACAACGGTGAGGTTAACTGTTTATATATAAAGATATGCTACCCGGGCACTGACATGCAGGGACACAGGAAAGCCTGGGCTAGAAGGAGTCCCAGAAAATGACTGATTATTAGTAACTGTGAGGAAGGAGGGAACAAAAAGCCATTCAGGAGAAAAAGGCAACTTCAACTTGTATATTTCTATGTATACCAGAGAGAAGATGATGGACAGATGAACAGACAGGAAGGCAGAATTCCAGAAGCCGGGGATAGTTCACCATTTTAAAAATTTGAGTTAGCCAGGTGCGATGGCTCACACCTGTAATCCCTGTGTCTCAGGAGGCTGAGGCAGGAGGATCCAGAGTTCAAAGCCAGCCTCAGCAACAGTGAGGCACTAAGTGACTCAGTGAGACTCTGTCTCTAAATAAAATACCAAACAGGGCTGGGGATGTGGCTCAGTGGTCGAGTGCCCCTGAGTTCAATCCCTGGTACAAAAAGCAAACAACAAAAAAATTTGAGTATCTATGTACATACTTATATTGTTGTCCAGGAAGAATTCCAAGGGGATCATCCCAATGGTAATATTTTCTCGTTTGTAGCACTATTCTTAAATAGTTATACCCAAAGCTCTTTTAAGCTCTAAACACATTGAGAAAAAAGAGAAAATGAAAACACAAACAACATTCACTCGGGTCATCTTCGTAACTCCACAACAAGTTGCCTTCGATACACAGTCACTATCTGCTAGCATGTGAAAATGCAAGTTGGGAAGAGAATGGAAGACCTCGGTGTACAGTAGTGCATCCAAAAAGGCCCAGTTCAGGTTTGTTAAGGATGTATTCATAATTTTTCAGATGGCATCAAACTGGGAAATGGCCTGGGGAGTCCCCAGGTTGACCACGGTCACAATGCAGGACAGCACCTTTCTCTGAATCTTTCTCATTACCTTGCTTCAAAGTGGAGTTTGGTCCCTGCTGCTGCTAAGGTTGATCACAAATATCTCAGAAACCAAGGTAATGCAGGTGAGGGATAAATCTTTGGAATGAAACAGTGTGGGGCGATTATGTAAAAGCTATGTCCAGTAATGAAAAAAAGCCAGTCTGAAAAGAGAGAGCAGCTCCAGGTGGCCTTGCCACTGGTTTAAAGACATTCCAGTGAGCTTTGGAATGGCCACTGTCACCAGCTGTGCCCGTCTCTTTCCATGACAAGCCCCGGTGTCAGAGGGGATCTCCAATGTCACACGATTGCATACTCCTGAGTTGGGTTGATGGAGATGCTAGCTGAACACCCCCATGTGCCAAGCCTCGTGTAAGTGCTCTCTGGGTCTTCTGTGACCTGGGCCAGGGTCCTGAATCTCAGCTTGCATATCTCCACCCTCAGGGAGCTCACCACCTCCTGGCTAAGTCCATCTCATCTCTGGAGAACCCAGCTGGACAGCTGTACCCGAAACTGAAAACATCGATTAACTCATGAGAGGAAGATTTATTTACTTACAGTTCTGGAGTTTCTAGTTCAAGGTTGAGAGGCCCTTGTGGAGGGAACTGGGTGACAAGGGCGGGAAGGTCCTGGGTGGAGCCAGCCACTCACATCGTAGTCAGGAAGCAGAGAGGCAGGACGGCCAGGGTCCACAGTCCCCTTCAGGGTCATGCTCCCAACCCCCTAAGGACTCCCCATAGGCCCATCCTCTAGAGGTCCACAACCTCCCAAGCCTGTGCCCTGGGGACCAGGTCTTCACATATGGACATTAGGGGGACACCCACCCAAACCACAGCACAGCGTCCTTTGGTTTCTCCCTGGCAGGCCTGGTTTTGTCCCTAAGAACCGAAGCCCTCCTTCTGACCCTGCTTCACATATTTGAGGACCGCTCTCCGTCTTCCCTAAGCTTCGACCACACTGGCTGCTCCCAGAGATGATCACGCCAACTGTTGATCAGGCCTCAAAGATGCTCCAGCCGGCCACATGCGGTTGGCCACACCTCATCTAAAACACCGTCATAATGCAATGACGTAGTTGATGTAGCTCCCTCCCTGTCCTAGTTACTGCCCTTGCCTCCCGTACCTGACCTCAGCTTTGTGTTCTTGCAAATGTCACGTGCTCCATACATGAGTAGGGAGCGTGTTGAGGAAATGTGAGGTGACCGTAGAATCAGCACCAGCGCTTCGAGGATGCCACACTGACGGTCACAGGTCATCCTCCAGGAGTGGAGTCCCACTGGCTTTCTGGTCAGCAGAAGAACATAGAAGAAGTCAGAGAAGGAATGGACAAGTGGGGGCGGGGAGGAAGGAGGCCAGGGGACTGCCAGGCAAACTGGACTGGAATCAACCAGTCCTGGGCCCAGGTTCACGAGAGGGAGTCTTGAGAGACTGCACACTCCGGGGTGCAGAAGGACTTGGAAGTGTGCTGAAAACTCAATCTCCAGACCCTGCTGCAGATCTCCAGGTGAGGCAAGGCCACCTGTCTCTTGTCAAGGTCCCCGGTGAGTCCCAGGCTCTGGAGACTCAGAGAGGAGGGCTTCGTGGTAAAGAAGGGGGAGTGGTAAAGGAGGGACAGCTTGCTAGCGAATGCAGGACCCTGGACCCAGGACGCTTGCTCATGGAGATTGGGCACCCCTTATCAGAAATGCTGGGGCCAGAAGGGTTTCGAATTTTTACAGGTTTTGGAATATTTTCGTACACATAATGAGATATCTCAGGGAAGTGACCCAAATCTAAACACAAAATGCATTACGGGGTGATTTTTTACGGTACCTTCAGCCCCCCTGTGGTTTGACTGCAACCCATGCCATGAGATCAGGGGTGAAACTCTCCACGTGGGGTATCAGGTTGGCACTCTTATTTCCCAGGTTTGCCAGGTATGGGGGCCCCACCTGTAATCCCAGTAGCTCAGGAGGCTGAGGCAGTTCAGGATTGCAAGGAACTTGAGGATGGCAAGTGCAAAGCCAAACTCACAACTTAGTGATACCCTGTCTCAAGATAAGAAGGCTGGGGATGTGGTTCAGTGGTTATGGGCCCCTGGGTTCAATGCCTGGTATGGAAAAAAAAAAAGAAAGAAAGAAACTGCATTGTTTTGGAGCATTTCAGATGTTGGACTTTCAGATTACAGATGCTCAACCCATCTAAGGTGGCACAGGAGGAGAGGCAGAATTGGGAGAAAGAGAATTCATTTTCTTTTCCCATGCTGAGCTTGCCTGGTCTGTGGAACTTCTAAATAGAGAGATATTCAGCAGGAGCTTAGAAAACAAAGCTGGGACCCACTAGGTGAGATCTATTTGGGGGTGAATTTCTTCCAAATCTATACAACCCAGTCTGTATATTTTTTAACTTAAATTCAAAATAACATTTTTGAACTATTTAAATCCAAATTCTCAATTCTGAATAAACGTTTGTTTCTTAGAAAAGAAATTTGTTTGGCTTAAGTCAGATGCTAAAAGGACTAATATAAACTTGCTTTTGATTATAAACTTTTAAATAGCTTTTTATTTTTTTAAAAAATGTATTGCCTCCAAGGAGCACTAGGGCTTACACGCAACAGGCAGTCGATGATGGCAGGTATTGAAATATCAATGTATTTTCTCACAGGTGCTGAAAAATAAATATAAGTCATACAAAAAGTAATGACTCAACTTGAAAACTCAGCGGGAAGTTAACCTCCCGTCGCAGAGGCAACGCACTCTCCGTCAGGGCGACGGCACATTAGAAAGATATTTGCACCCAACTTTGTTCCCGTGAAAAGTCTCGAAGTATTGAGCAATAAAAACTGCTGGCAGGATCCTGACAATCTTTAAAAACATCTTCCCTCTGAAAGAGCTTGTCACGTCCAGCTCTCTCTTCCAAAGACAGCTACCACCAGCACCAACCAGCACAGGCCATAGAAGAGTCGTCCAGGAACACGGCCTTGGACACGGCCCTCATCACGGCCCAGACCGACCCTCCACAGAGGCCAGCAAGACCAAGGCTATTTCCGGAACTTGGAGACAATGGTGCTTCCACCTGTCCCCTTTTATTGGCTTTCAGGAAAAAAGTGCTAAGAAGGATGCTTCACGGGAATGGATGGTGGCACCAACCATTTTGGAAGACACCTGAAATGTGTCATCCCTCTTCTATGCACTTGCATGCCCGCATCAGAACTCTGGGATCACGTGTACCAAGGTGGCAGGACCGGCACCTCAATAATCCCTGTGTCCTCAGCACTGGGCACAAGTCCTGGTGCAGGAGTTGCTCAGTAAATGTCTCTCAGATGGATGGATGGATGGATGGATGGATGGATGGATGGATGAGCTTCCTGCCGTGAGACATACGGGCCAGAATGGCTAATGTTCTCAGGTCTCAAGGGATGATCTTGGCAAAGGTGAAACCTATGATAAGTGAGGACACTGAGATAATGAGTGATTACAGGGACCATGAAAGGAAGACAGCAAAGAGGGCCTGGGGCCTGGGGCAGCGAGGGCTCTGACGCTGGCTGCCCCTGCTATTTTGCACGCCGTCTGATTCTCCTGGTACTAAGCACCCATCTACAGTCACTGTGAACTGAACCCCAGCTACAAACATTTTTAAATCAGCCTGCATGGTTGATTTTAAAAGGACAAAACTAGCAGTCTCTGATGAAATTTCTTTCAACTTGGGACTGCAAACATGGGAACACAGAAAGCCAGGCGACACGTTTCTGAGGCTGGATGTTGTTGAGCCGGTCCTATGATCAAAGCCTGGCTTAATTTTTATTTGATGCTTGCGACAACCCTCAGGAGCTGGTCACCTGTTTACCAAGAAGAAATCGGAGGTTCAGAGAGATCAAGAAGACCAACAGGCTATCATCACTTGTAACATGGACTCCTGTTCAGCCACGTTACGGAATCTCACCAGAGTTCCAGGCCTGGGTACACATCTCAGGACAGACGGAAGACGTCTGTCCTTCCCTGGTCTGCCCCTCTCCGCCACTGCTGACCCAGGGAAACCCCTACCTCAGGGCAGGGGAAAGACTCAGCACCACTGCCCTGGGACCTCCAGGGACAGAAACATGAGACCCACCCAAAGTTAGGCATCGGCTCATCTTAGTATCAGCAGAGCTTTGGGCTGCAGTCTGGTTTCCGCTTCCTGCCCCTCCTCCATCAGGGGTCCTTGTACTCCAAGGAGAAGGAGGTGTCAAGACGGCAGGCTCTGACTCAGCAATTTTAGTTGTAAAATGGGAACACAACCCCTTCCCTCGACAATATTATGCACCTTTGTAGGTGTTATGGTTCACGTATCAGGTGCCCCCCAAAAGCTCATGTGTGAAACAATGCAAGAATGTGCAGAGGGGAAATGATTGGCTTAACCTCACCCCTGGATCAATCCACTGTATGGATGAACTTCAGCAGGTTGCATGTGACTTTGGGGTTTATATTTTGTCCTTGGTGAGCAGAGCTCTCTGCGTCCTCGTTGCCACGTCCTGAGCTGCTTTCCTCCTCCACACCCCTCCACCAGGATGTTCTACCGCACCTTGGGCCCAGAGCGTCAGAGATGGCTGTTTGTGGACTAAGACCTTGGACACTCTGAGTCAAAAGTTCATTTTTCCCTCCTCTGATTGTTCTTGTCAGTTTTTTGGTCACAGTGATGAGAAGCCTGAGTGAAATACTAGGATGGATAGAGGTCGAGTACTTCCTGCGGGACACAGCCTGCCAGAGACTCAAGAGGTCAGCTATGCCCATTGCTGATGTTTGTCTAGCATTTTCCAGCTTCAAAGAGCTTGTAACTTGCAGAAAACACATGAGCCAAAAGTCAAGGCACACAGCAGTCACACGACAAGTCTGAGAAGACTTGGTCTCCATGCTTTAGGCACAGGGAGCACATCGAGCAGGGGTGTAGGCTGGAGAGCCTGGTGGAGCACAGCATGGCAGAGGTGGGCATCCCTGCACAGTCTGTGTACTGCCAGGTTGCGCCCATCATGGGACTGTGAAAAGGGAAATCTGGGTACAGTGTTTCCCCCAATGATGTCCCTGGACATGCCCCAGATGATATGGTGGGACAAAAGGCCAGATTCTGTGGTCTTGGCTAGCTGGTTAGCCTAGGTCTAGCACTTTCCTGGCCCTCTATGTCCTCATCTGCAAGATTCACTGCAATAGACCATGTTTACCTGGTAGAGGGCTTGGAGAAATAAACCAAGTTTATGCTCAGAAAGCACTCAGCACCCTGAGTCATAGTCAACAGCAGGCAATGTGGCTATTTCTGCTGTGTTTACTCTCGTCATTGGTACAGGAGACACTCAGAACCCAGGAGCTCAAATGCATGTGGTCTTTATCTTGGCAAATGGTGGCACAGCACACAGGAGCATGCAGGCACATCTGGTCTTTGGTCCGCCCAGGGTCTAGAGAGCTCCTTCCTCATCTGAACGTAAGTCAACACGAGAGAGGGCTGATGGAAATTGCAATGATGTGCAGAAGAAGGTGCGGGTGATCTTTAGTTTCAGTAGTCAATGAAAGCACAGCACACAGAGGACAATTTGGTTCTGAATTAAAAAAAAAAAAAAAACCAGCAAAATTGGCATTATTTGGCATCTTCTTCAAAAAGCAGCCAGAAATGATAAAGTATTACAAGGTCAAAGTCAAACAACAACAAAATGAGAAGAAAAAGGAGAGACATGTAACCAGGAAGGACTGTGTGAGCCCTAAAGATGCCTAAGATCACGAGGGAGACCTTAAGGAGCAGAATAAACACTGTAAAAAATATCCACGTGGAGAACAAGCTGGACTAGATCTTTTAAAATTCAGATGAAAGGAGAAAGAATTAAAAATGATTACTTTGAATTATACTGAATTTTTCCTGTCATGCCAAACATCTTTAAGCGTTGATTGTGTGTACGAAGTTAGGACAACTAGAACAGAAGTGCCAAGAGGGTCTGGAAGAGACCAGGCCAATTCAGTTAGTAAGGCTGATCCTATTGGGGGGCGGGGAATCAAAGAAAAGAGAAGCAAATACTAAAAAAATAATGAATTATAAGAATAAATAAGAAAAAGCATTCTGCAAGTAGCAATATAATGAAGATCACTTTGGAAGGAAGAAAACTCAAGATGAATTCTACCATTTCAGACAGAAAATGACAAGAGATCAGGAAGCAACATCTACAGATTTGGAGAGCAAGGTTTGTGGCCCCAGAGTGTGATACCCAGCAAAACTGTCTTGTGTGAATGAAACAAAGCCTTCCAGTGCCAGCCGGACAAGAGGTCGTATAGGTCAGGATGTATATCCATATAAAACTTTCTCTGAAGATTTGATTGAATATGCATTGCAAAGCCATGGAGATCAGTCATCATTAGGAGCTGAATGATGACATTTAGGAACTGGAAATATGCATCTATGGTAGCAAAATCTAGACTATAGGTCCAAACTGCTACAAATTTTGGTCACAGACTTCTGTGCTATATAACACAGACACTCTAACTGCTGAAAATTATGTAAATGGTTTTTCAGAAAAACCATTTGGCAATTTACATCACAAGCCTTAAAAATCCCTATGTGCAGTGATCTGCTTAGTTCAGTCTAAAACTTCATACTCTGGAAATAACCAAAATCATCCTCAAAGATTTAGGCAGCAGTATATTTATTTCTCTTTTGACAATAATATTAAAAAGGTAAATATAACCTGAAACTGTTTAACATAACAAGAATGAATGAAATAATGATATGGCCATACAACGAAACTTCAAGTTTCTTTTAAAAAAATTATTAGAAGCAATTTCTCATGACATAATGCTTAATAGAAAGTATGTAAGAAGCAAAACTGCAAAAACCACAACTTCAGTCTTTTAAACATACTGAAAGATATATTCTTGATTCGTAGATAACTATTCAAGTATAGGCACAGAAATTTTTTTGAATTATCAATATATTTTGATAATTATCAAAATAATTATCAAAAAACATCAAAATATTTTGATATATAATAATATATAATATAAAGTATTAAAATATTTTAAAATTAAAATATTACGATTAATATTTTTATCCATATCAATTTAAAAATTTCTACAGTGAATTAGATTGGGCAGAACTTTTGAAATGTTTCAATGAAATTCCACTAAGCACAAGGAACTTAAAGATGAAAATTTCTATCATTAAATTTAAGAACTACAGAAATTACAAGGAAAAGCAAAAGAAGGAAAAAAAATCATTGTAAAGACAGGAGAGTACAGTGATCTTATCTTCTAAATCCACAGAAAGCAAAGAGTCAGGAGGATGACTTGGCTTCGTCCCTGATTCATCCAAACATGGTCCTCTGCTCCCCAGAGACCTGTGGACTCCTAACTCCTGCCAGGTCTGAGCCAGGCCTGAGGAACACAGAGATGAGAATTCCAGAAAAGAGCCCAGCCTTCGTGAGTTCACAAACAGGCACCTGCTCCGCAGCAGTTGAGAGGGGAGATAAATAGGTGTGGTGTGGAGGTCCCTGAAGGATGAAGGCCTGAACCTGTGGCTTCTGAAGGAGGTGGGAAGTACGGGGCCAGGACCTGCAGATGCATGGGCTTCTGATTTCACCCTGGACAGTTGACCATTTTATTGTTCATGCAACAAATATTCCATGAGCATCTCCCACCTACAGGACAGCGCTGGGCCAAGGCTGGCCTTTCCCTGTTTGTTTTTATTTTGCTGATTCTCCCCATCCTGTGTCTAGACCCTAGAAAAGACCCTGAGAACTGGTAGGTTGCATTGATTGAGTGCAGCTAGTGAGGAGAAGGGACCCTCCTCATTTTGCAGCTGATCCACCTGTTATTCATAATCCCACAGGGCAATGCGGGGGTCATATTCTGGATGTCTTAGCCCCAAACCAGCAGAAGGCCTCACAGGTGACTCCCTCCCCACAAGACAGGTGCCCGCAGAGGAAGCAGGCCTCCAAGATCCCACCTTCCCGAGCTGATCATGAATGATCCTCCTCCACAGCGCTGGGCCAGGTGGGGCCTTCTCACATAGGCCATGAGTCTGACCCCCTCACATGCCCCTTGACAGCAGCCTTTTGTGCAAGCAGGACAAGTCACCTGGGGCGTCTGCACGGGAACATCTCTGCACACGTGAGGCTGTGCAGGGACATCCACGGGGTGGGGGGGGTATCCTCCCTTCTGTTGGTGACACTTCTCTCCACCCCCCTCCAAATTGGAGCCCCCCAAGGCCCGGCCCCGGGGTCTTCTGCCCTCCGTGGGCCTCCCGGGCCTTCTTCACCTGTCTCCACTTTTCCCGTGCAACTAACCAGGGGAAAGATGGATCCACTTTCCTTATCTGCTCCCTCTCTGAAAGCCTCTGCCTTCCTGGTCCTCCTTCTAGAACCGTCCTGGATCCTGAGATAACAAAGTGCTCCCAGGATGAGAGAGGATAAGAATTGTACTGACTGAACACCCACTAAGTGCTACACACCACAGCTTTGTGCTCATGCTGGGATTGAAAAAAAGATTTTATTTAAGAAACAACCCCCCCCATTTTTTTTTAAAAGGCCAAAAACCTTGAAATAAGCCATCCTATGTCACACACTGGTCAGAGCCAGGGGAGCTGGGTTACGACCAGGGCTGCCTCTGTACGAGGCCTGTTCCCTGGCTGGTGTGGGGCCTCCCAGGGAAAGGCAGCCCTGGAAAACCACGTGGCTCACTGTGAGTTCCTGAAGAGCCAGGTAAAGGGGAGGAGAGCAGTTTTATAACATGCCGCTCCTCCCTCCCAAGCGCCCCCAGCCCCCACCAGCCAGCAGAGCCGGGGAAGGGCACCTCCTCATTCCACGGCTAATCCACCCATTATTCTGACCCTCTGCCCCAGAGGCCCACTCTGCACCCTGTTTTCCCATTTCTGTGACATTTCCCTCTTGCCGGGGGGGGCGGGGGTTCTGGGAAAGATGGGTGTGAGCAGCCAGGGCTGCCCGAGGGGGAGCCCTGCTGCCTCCACCTGCAGCCCTGTGGCCTCCTCCGGTGACAGCTGCCACAGACCTTCAACTCCCTCCGAAGCCTGATTTTGCTGAGCTGGCAGTAAGCAAGGCCTGGAAACACTGGCAACAAA
This sequence comes from Marmota flaviventris, assembly GCF_047511675.1. Classification (NCBI taxonomy): domain Eukaryota; kingdom Metazoa; phylum Chordata; class Mammalia; order Rodentia; family Sciuridae; genus Marmota; species Marmota flaviventris. Next base: position 7,707,519 of record NC_092499.1, on the reverse strand, counting down.
ACCCAAACACTTACCTCCTCACGGGGTTGTCTAAGGAGGCTCAGCCCTTCTGCCACAGCAGGAGCAAGTGCCTGTGAAGGGAACCGGGTCACCCACAAGCCCCGGCCCTAGCTGGGCTGCCCTGGGTCTGCCCGGCCATGACCTGCAGGCCTCCCAACTCAGCGCCTGTGTCCTGCCTAAGAGCCTAGTCCAGTTTCCTTCCCCCTCCCCTCCCCTGCTCTCCTCCTTCCTTCCTTCCTTCTGCCCTCCCTCTCTCTTTCCTTCCTTTTTTCTCAGTAGATATTGAGCAGCCCTTGTCTCCTGGACACTGACACTGGTGCTCTGTCTCTAAGACAACCAGACGTTTCCATTCTAGGCTCTTGAGCTACGGTCCATCCACGTGGACTGTCCACACCAAGGCCACCTGTGAGCCTCAATCCAAGTATTAGGATTTGGGGTTTCAGTTTTTGTTTGGTTGGCTGGTTGGCTAGTTTTGCTGGTTTGTTTTAGAATCTTTCCCTTTTCTTGTCCCCAGCTGGGCCAGGTGCCCTTCCTAGCCCTCTCTTACCCTTCCCATAGGTGCTCTGACCTGAACCCCCAGCTAACTGCCAGCTCCTCGCTGCAGGGGCTTCTAGTCTTTCAGTTCTGCGTCCTCCGTGGGGAAGTCCCCCTACATGCCCCCAATACTCCAGGCTTGGGATCAACAGCCGATGTACTCCTCTCAGAGGAAATAGAAATCACAAGGTGTGAAGACCCCCAGCCTGGACAAGCCTCCACGCTCCCTCCTGAGCCCCAGACCTGCACGCCACGCGTCTGCTCAGAGCCTCTGCAGGGATGGCCCAGGCACCGCAGACCCGGATTCTCCCCTCCACCTTTTCCCGCCATCTCCCTGAACAGCCCCCACATCATGCTGACCCAGGAACCCAGGTGCGTATCCCCTCCTGGGCCTCCCCACGGCCACCAGGTCCCCACCATTTAGCTCCAGGATTTCTGAGTCACCCTCCTCACTTTCTGTCTGGGCCTCATCTCCTACTAATCCGTCTCTACACAGCAGCCCGAGTAATCTTCTTAAAACACAAACCAGATGATGTCACTTGCTAGCTTAAAACCCACAAAAACCCTCCCTTTGCCCCAAGGATGTGTCTAAATTCCCTAACAGTGCCTTCAAGGTCACTGCCACCCCAGCCCCTCCCAGCCCATCCATGGGCCCCCACGCTCATGCCTCAGCCACGCCACACCTGCCCTTATGAAAGCCCATCTTGCTTCCTTTGTCTGAATATTCTTCCCCGGTCCCTTTGCCAGACTGGGGTTACATATCACCTCATTATTACACATCACTCAGGCTTGCCGGTGACACAGTGGCAGGGACACCTCACCTCCCTGTGGTCGCATGGAGGCAGTGAGGGCCATGAAGTAGCCTCCCCAGGCCCAGCCCAGCCCAGATGTTCCCAGGATCCCCAACAGGGTTCCTGCTGCACCTCATTATCACTGTCCCAGTCAATAACGGCAGCACTGACACCAGTCTGCAAAACCAACACATGCATATTTGATCTGTATAAACAGTGCATATAATATGACATCGCCTTTCAAAACCCCCGCGCTGCTCGGAAATTCAAATGAGAACCTGTACTACCTCTTGGACCGGAGACTAATGAGGGTGTCATAAATATTTGATTAAAGCCAGGCCAAATTCCTGGGTTTTTGCCTCACAAAATTTCAGAAGCAACTGCTCCAAAGATTCCATGAATATCATCCTACTTTGGGAGACAGCAAAAGGCAGCTTCCTTCTCGTAGAATTTTCCAAATGCTTCTGCGAAAGCCCCGGATGGTGGTCAACACTCTTTCGAATGTTGACAGGCACTTAAAGTCGTGTTAACTTTGAAGTCACCTCCCACTTTGGGCTCTTGGTCCATGAGCTGGTGCTCACTGTTGAGAGGCAGCGAGGCAGGGAGAGGATATCGGGCAGCAAATCAGGAATCCCGGCTGGCCCGCTTCCCGGCTCTGTCAACGTGGGAAGTGGTGTTGAGCACTCCTTGACCTCCATGTTTCCTCTATAGATGATGAGAAAATAAATGGTTGCCAAAATGAAAATGAGGTTTACGTACTAGAAATTGTTAAAGAAACTGTGCCCCATTGAGGTTACTGGGTAACATACCAGCTCAGCTGTCTGGTCACCTGAGGGAGCTCCTCTAGTGGAGTGAGGTTTTCCCAACCGTGCCCTGATCAGACTACAAAGTGGGGGAAAACCCATTTAGAAAGTCACCTGTATCAAAATATTTAATTAGATTTATAATTTTGACCCTAAAGTTCATATACTTTATGGGAATGCAATCATGTAAAATATTATTATTAAATGATTTTTTGGAAGATGGTTATCAATACCGTGTACTCTAAAATAATACAAAACACTAGAATCAATCTTGATAGCCAACTGTAGGGTCAAATAGATTATGATATATTCCCCAACAGAATATTGTTTAAAAATAAGTTGAATGCTAATGTCTTTAGTAACAAGGTCGCATGAGTAATGTAATATAAGTGAATATACAGCACAAATTAAATAGACAATGAAGGCCTGTGTGCAACTGAGAATTATTCTTTTAAGTCAAACAAAAAGCTAAGATAAATCAGTGAACATTTATACAGTCTCTAAATAGAGAAGAGATTCCTAAGTTTAAAAACAAAGAAGAAATCACCACATATTTAAAGATCATTTCCATACATAGAAAATACAAATCCTAAAGTACACCATAAGGAAAAAGTGGATTTCAAAGAAAATAACATTATTTTAACAACTAAGATGAATCATTCTTCCTATTTAAAAAACTTAAATAAATTGATTTCATTCATAGAACTCTGACCCCCAAATAACCATGTATATAGATAAAATATTCTTCCCTAAGATTCAATGCAGAATTAACTCAAGTAAAATTTTTAATCAAAATAAAGTGTCTGAAGAATGATCAAACATGGATGGAGAATTGTCAAATTTAAAAGTATGTAGTTAATGTGCTTCTGATCCATACTATTTCTAAAACCAACTAAACAGGAAGAATGAGAAGGGGGAAATTGCATTTTCCATAACACTGGGAAAGATATTTTGTAGAGAAGATTGGGTCAGCACTCATGAAGATGTTGAGACAGGACTTCCGCTACAGGAAGACCTGAAGATCATATATTCTTCAAAAAGCAAGATGATGAAAGAGAGGATTCACAGACAGGTGGACATTCAAACTCTCCGCCTACCCTCCAGGGTGCCCACTAATTCACCCCCATCCCTGGACTCTTCTATGCAGCAATAATTCAACCAGAAGGAAACTCAACCATTAAAGAGTACCATTCACAAGAACTTGGGAATTCAGCAAGACCATCATGGACCCTAGCTTTGTCTCCATAAAAGGAAGAATTGTCCCTGTGAAACCAAATGTCAAAGCAGAAATTCAAGGACCCAAATATGGAAGGGAGAAAACAGAATACCTTTTTAATTGTCAAAGATCAAAACAAATTAAAAAGAAAAATAAGTTCATTATACAAGTAAAGGTAATTTGGGAGCAATACATAGTAAATAGACTCTGTCACAACAATAATCATGAAGGACATGAAAAACATGAAGAAAAGACTTAAGAAAACTGAGAAAAATAGAATAGGAAACATAACAAATTTTAAAGTATAGAAGAGAATATAACAGATGAAAAAAAATGATAAAGGAAATCCAAAATGTGCAAATTTCATGATTAAAGTTAATTATCAAAACAAATAGAACATCAAAATTATTTAAAGAAATGTGGTTTTGAAAAAAATATCTTAATCTACATTTTGAAAGAACCAACAATTTCTAGGCAAGTTGAGGCAGGTCCATGAGCAGAGAGTTACATTTTAATAGTTAACATCAAAAATAAAGGAAAAATCTATTTCTAGAGGGGAAAATTAAACTCATTTACAAGGAAAGGAGATCCACTTGCCTTTATATTCTCTCTGAAACATTCACTGCTGGAAATTAATGGAAATTTATCTCAGAGTCCTCAGGAAAATATAAGGCAATAATTTTATACCCAACTAAAATGTCCTTTCAGAATAAAAACAAAAACTAATTACTTTTCAATATCAATAATTTAGACAAGATTAGATTAGATTAGATTATAACATCTTCTTCTTGCTGTTTTATTTTTCAGCACTTGGGATGGAGCCCAGATCTTCATACATAGTAAACAGTGCTCTACCACTGAGCTACATCTCCCACTTGCCATGAGCTCTTCTTAAGGGAACTATTAAAAGTCACACTGTGACCAACCCAGGAATCAACGAAGCAGGCACTGTAAAGGAATTGATAGCCATTGTGTTAATTTGTTTGAATTAAGTTAACATTACACAATTGTGGGGAGATTTTTTCATCACATAGAATGTATGCTCTCTTAACCATGACATTGAAACTGTCAAAAACTGGAAGAGGAAGAAAGAAAAAGAGAGATTACATGTATGCTGATCTCACATTTTTTAATCTGAAGTTTAAATCAATACCTATTAAATATAATAACAATATACATAACATATTATGTATATTATGTAATATATAATTTATAACATTAAAATTTCACAAAAAAAGAAAAAATTATTACTTTCACTGAATTATATTGAAAGTCTAAAAAATTCACTTGAAGAAATGAAGACAACAGTGTTCACTAACGAAATCTGGTGCTATAGCATGAAGGGAGCAGGAAGCAGGTGGAGGGGGTCAGGCACTGTAGTGTGTGCATGTGAGGGTGGAACTGTCTGGAGAGAAAGATGGTGTATAGTGTATCAATCCACAGCTACAAGTATCATCCCTAGAAGTGAAAGCACACAAATAGACCTTACATGTGATTAGAAGATAACACATACACACACACACACACACACACACACACCCGAGCAGACTCTAACCTTAAAACGTCAGACCTGCATACACTCAAGGCAGAGTCTTCAAAGAGATCATGTAGGACTGTGTTAATGAGTAAAGAAGCTACAAAACCCACAACAGAGTGTTTCAGGGTTGCAAAAATTAAAACCGCAGCAGAATTAATGAACAAAGATACAGTAAATATAAGACAAAACAGAACAAAAAAAAATGAAAGGAAGTAGTAGAAGATTTCAACACATCTTCTTTAGTCCATGAGAGTGAGAACTTTAATGAAATAGAGTAAAATAAAATGCGTCTGCAGTGACCTCAATATAAAAGGGGCTTATGAAGCGACAACAACCAGAAGTCAGATCGTGAACCTAACCAACTACCCTCACATACAGCCTCACACCCACTTAGTGCTTTCGTATAAAGCACTTGGAATGGCACTGTGTGCTCATGGGACAGACAGGGTTAAAAGTCATGACAAGAGTCATCTCTGGCTGTGGAGGCACGGAAAGGAGACTCTGAGGAGCCCACCATGAGAGCAGGGCTGAGGACTGTGTGGTGATATTTGTCAGGACAGGCCCTCAGAACAGTGAATATAAGGTGTCCTGATGAGGGGATTCCATTCTCGCCACTTCCAGTCCCACTAGCTGAGAAGCCCCTCCCTCCTGCTCACAATGCTGTCACCCGTTCACCACAAACCACTCAGAGGCTGAATTCTACATCTGTCACCCAGGGACACTTTCTGGTTTGAAGGATGCTGTCTTCCAAGCAGATGCACCACTGGGTGGATCTTCTGAGAGGAGCCCAACCCAGAGTCCCCAGTTCCAGCTGCCAAGTGTGGAATATATTTATAATATAAAATTACAATTATACAAACCCGAAGCACCTAATTCATATTCTATTGCTAAAGCTACTCTCAGAAGAAAATGTGCTAAAATAATTTTAATATGTTTATATTACTGGGATGAAGGAGTAAAAATATAACGCACACTCAACTGAGGATCAAGAGAAAGATCAAGGCAAGAAACCTACAAGAAGCAGAAGTAGGTAAAGCAAAGTAAGTGATAAAAAGAGAAAATAATGAATTTGAAAACAGAAAATGGTAGAAAAATACATCCAGCAAAAACAAAGAATTTAAAAACGGGCTCCACACGTTCAACGTAGATAAGTTAGCTGAGGATAGAAGTCTTTGAACAAATACCTAAATATGAGCATCAACAAATAAAATTCAAAATGAAAAGACGGAAAAAATAATGGAAATTAAAAGTAAGGTAATAATTTGGTTGATGCAATGCAAATAAATTTGAATATAATTCTTGGTGAAATGGGAGAATTTTCCAGAAACTATTAATGAACAAATTAATCTCAATTGGGGACTCAAATGAAAATAGTGGCAGAAGCAGACTTTATAAAAGTTGTGCTTCTGTGAAACCCCGACTAAGGTGGCTTCGTGGGAACAGCCATCCCTGTCTTTAAGAAACCAGTTCTCCCTGAATTCTTTGCATCTTTGGGCACAGGGGAGAGGAGAGTCTTCTAAATCTCTTTGTGAAGCCAGCCTAGCATTGGTTTAAAGACCTGATGGACAGGGTGTAATAAAACGACAGACCAATCTCGTCTATGAATATTGATGAAAATTCCTAAATAAAATATTAGCAAACAGAGTCCAGCAACACATTAAAGCAGTTTGGAGATGGCAAAGCACAAACGCGCCTTCCCCTCCCGCACCCAATCCCTGGAAACCAGAGTAAAGCTATTTTAAAAACAAACAAATAAATTCACACACTCAGAAATAAAATGGGGCACACTCAAAACACCGGAGCAGGGAGAGGGAGAAAACCAGAGAAACGCTCTTCAACATGGTGGCTGGCACATGTCCCTTCCTGAAGAGCCACTCCAGGGACAGTGAGGTAATGTTTCTCAGGGAATAAGCCCACAAGGACAGAGAGAGCAGGCATTAGTTTTATTGCTGTACAGCTAAGCCTCCCTGTCACAGTGACTCAACACAAAGGAAGTTGGTTTCTCAATCACACCAGGGCTGTCCCTGAACCTGGGGCCAGCCCATCGGGGGCTCTGCGTGTTCAACAGTGACCCCTGAGCTGGTCCGGAGATCAACGTCAGTGGGCGAGGAGGGCAGAGAGGAAGGTCGACAGTGCCAAGAGCCTGGGCCAGCTCTTGCAGCGGCACCTCTTCTCTGCCATGTTCGATGACCCTGCTCCACCCCAGGGTTCCAGGCACCCGCAGGGAGGCTGGGAGACCACCCAGCTGCAAGCCAGGGAAGGACGTGGTCAAAAGTCACCGAGGTTCGGCTCCCTCGGCCTTTGTGACCACCAAACACCTGTTTGACTTTCTTTGCAAATAAATCAACAAATAAAATTTAAAAAGGAAAGACAGAAAAGCATTGGAAATGAAAGAAAAATAAGAAATCAGAGTCCTGGGAAACAGTCCCAAATCCAGTGCACAGGGCCCAGAGTCCCCATCTATGGCCCAGACCGGGTCTTCCTCCTCAGCCTCGGACGGGAGCCACTGGGGAGCCCAAGAAGCACGCTGTTTCATGCTCAGAGGCTCCAGAAAGGTGGGGAAGACACCCTAAAACAATGACTCAGAGAGAGGTTTAAAATCTCCACTCAACAAGAGGGCGCAGATTAACATTTCAAGGCACATCAGGAAAACTGACATCATAAACGTTATCTAAATACAACTAAGACAGGGCGCACTTTTCTAAGAAAATGGAAAGAACCCTACAATTGGGAAAAGACTCGAAATACGAGAATAAAGGCCTTAAAGTGACATAAGCATGAATCACATGCATAAAGCAAGAAATGACACTTTAAAAAAAAAAACAGATGTCAATTATGAACCGATAGCTATTGAACACCAGAAACCTAACAATTATAAAATACAGAATGTTCATGAAAAAACTCAGTGCTAAAAATGTATATGGATACAATCAAAGATTGGATTTCTGAAATAGGATATAAGTAAGGAATTACTGGATTGGAGCACAAAGAGAGGAAGAGATGGAAAATGTGAAAGAGAAATTTAAATACTCAGAGGAAGCCTGAGAAGCTCCAACACACGTGTCATAGGAGGTCAGAAGAGGGGGACGTTGAAAGGCATGATAGAGGAGAATTCTCCGACACAGACCAATAAATGAGTCCCCAGGTAGGAAGTGTGAACTGAGTTCAGTGTAAACAGCACTCCACCTGTGAACACACCATAGAGAAATGGCAGAATATTGTGGACCGAAAGAAAACTTCAAAGGCATATGGAGAAAGGAGGCAGATGAAATTCAGAGAAACAACGAATGTCACAAAATTGAGGTAATTTGCTCATCATGGACACTTCTTGAAAGAGGACTAGCTACACTGTAGCATTTCTATGCATTGAAATAATCTAGCTATTTAACAGTGGAACAATCAAATAATCAGTAGGTACTATTCATAATGCCCTCCAATATTAAGGGGGGAGAGAGAGCAAGACAGAAAATACACAAAAAGGGTATTGTGGGTTTAATCCCAGTTACCAAAAAGAAATAAAAAAGTGCACCCAAATATACACAAATAAAAATGATAATAATAAAATCAGGATATGTATGGGCAGTACAAGCTAGGCCCTTAAGAGTACAGGGACACTTGGAAATTTGATGAACAATTGATAAGTGACCAAGTTGAAATCTTAGATAAAGACTCAAAATCTAGTTTTCTCCATATACTCTACGCACTGTCTTAACTTTTAAAATATGTTTATACAATGACTTTTCAAAAATAACTTTAAAACATTATAAAATCTCATATGACAGACCAAAAGAAAAATCAGTGAACTATAATGACATAGGAGTGAGGGATTATGGGTGAGAGGTTGTTCCCTTTGGACTTTGCATTCTAAATTTCCTACGAAGATTAGATAATGATTCTATAATCAAGGAAAATAAACTAAAATAGAAACAACTTTAATGTAAGTGGAAGTGTAATTTTCAGATAAGTACTCTTTCATGTAAATATAGGAAATTAAGAACTTCAGCCTCAGGAAGCATAAAATTGTGGAGAATCTCGATCCAACATGGCCACACAGAGCACCGGGTGTGATAGATAGATGTTCGGTGGAAAGGCAGGCATTGAACATGAGAAGGATATTCCTGTTTTCCGTATTGTTTAGTCACATTCGTCCCTCTGGGCAAGAAATGGTTGTTGACACAGCAGCAAAATAGCAGGTCAATTATGAGGAGAAGAACCTACCAGATTCATCCTTCCACTTTATACACAAATTGCAATCTGCTGTCTTTTGTTCTTGTTTTTGTTTTTATTTTTTAGTAGGTATGCAGAGGCTCTTGTAAGAAAGCTCACATTTTTTGCACAAAGAACTCTCAGGAAACCTTCCTGTTCACAGAAGCGGAGGTGCTTTGGGTGTGGTTTGTCCCCTGGATTCCTGTGTGGGAGGCGTGGTCATTGGGGTGGTGGTATGGAGATGGTGGAACCTTTAAAAGGCGGGGCCTAATGGGAGGTGGTTAGGTCATTCTGGGTGCTGCCCTCACAAGGGGTTAAAGCAGTTCTTGTGGGAACCTGGTTAGTTCCTATGAGTTGTCTTAGAAGAGTGAGGCTTTCCCCACCCCACCCTCTGGCTTCCTGTCTCATCATGTGATGGGTCCCTCTCACACACACTTCTACCATGGTACCATTCACCATGATGTCATGCAGCCCAGAGGGCCCTCCAGAAAGATATCAGCACCATGTTCTTGGACCTTCAAAACTGTGAGCTAAATCTACCTTTTTTCTTTATAAAGTACCCAACATCAAATATTTTGTTACAGCAACAGAAAATGGATTGATATCATACTAAGGGGAAGAAAAGGTCAGGTGCCTGGATAGTATCAAGCATGAAGTAAATCTTCAAAATCTACTGCCCTCCAAGTTCTTCACTTAGTAATTACGAAGTGAAGTAGTACACAGAGTATTAGAAAAGGCCTGAGTAATTTGCTCAGAGGTCATTGCGTTACCTTTTGACTATACTCACCGTATTTTCTGGCCAGTGGAACGCATAATTACCTCTCAGTTAAGAAGGATTCTCTGGTTCCTTGCTCCCACTCACAAGGATCCAGATTTCCTCACTTCTTCTGGCTCCTGTTGCCCAATGATTCAATGCAGCATGTACTTTTTCACCTACTTGAAATATTTCTCCTACTTTTTGACCAACTAAAACCTGTTTCTGAAATGAGACCACTCTGTCCCCCTATGGAAGTCTACTAAGCCATTGAACTTGACCAAAGAATCCAAATAGACGTCCAGTTCTTCCCATCCAGTGCTCTTCTCCCAAGTCTTTCCATGTCCACGAACAGCACCATCCTCAAAGCTCCTACCAAAACCGCAGACACCGATATAATCATGTCTCTTTCCCTCTCTGCTCACCTCTGAACTGTAGGCAAGTTCAGTTGAATCCACCCCCAGACGGATCTAGAATAAGTTCTCCCACCTTCTTGGTTCCTGATGACCACCTGTCTGCCTGCCTCCACCTGCATCGTGGATTAGCATCAGCCGCTTGGACCTTCCCTTGGAACTGTTCACGGGAGAGTCTTCGTCACTCTGATTTTCCACATAATCTCGGCTTCCTAGGGAGCTTTTCACAGACCACTCGGCCTCCACAACATTTCCTTTTAATGTTTCCCACGTGACAATTGACCGTCTGTCATTGCCTGGGATTGACAGATCAAGCAGCATTAGAATTTAAGCACCCAAAGAGCGAGGTCCTCGACTTGTCTGATTCGCCAATAAACTCCCGTAGACAAAGACAGGGCTGGCAAGCGGCAGGTCTCCAGTAAGCTCCGCGTGAACGAAGGAGCAACTCACACCGTTGTGGTCTGTGCCTGGTCTCTGCTGCTAGACTGTGATGACCTTCAGGACACAAACAGCACCGCGTGCACAGGGGGACTCCTGCCAGCTGGTGTACATAGTGGGGCGTCCACAAAATGTGCTGACCGATGAGAACCAGGATGGACAGATGTCTCAGGATCTAACTGCATCAGGCTGTAGAGCTGGTAAATGAACAGCCCGCTCCTTGGCCTCCCACCTCCATGAACACTCACTCCAGGCGCGTGCGGTAGGTACCACGCAGGGCTTGCTGTGCTCCTGGTACCACCCCCCCCCCCCGCCATACCCACATGGGCTCACTGGACTACTAGGCAGCCCTCCTGGACAGCTGCCCCCATCCCTACCTCAGAGTTAAGAACATCAAAGGCACAGAGAGAGACTGACTCCATTACTGGGAGAAGCAGATTGGGGCTGATGTGGAATTCAGACCCCCACCCCAGGGCTTGGAGGAGCTCACCCACTGCACCACCATCCGCTGTCTCTGTGTCCTTCTAAGTTCTGTTTCCTTATGCTTATCCAGCGCCACTAGCCCCATATGGCTATTTACATGTCCATTAATAACAATTAAAGACATTTTAAGATGGAGTTTCTTGGTGGTATTCACTGTGTCACTTCTCAAGAGCTCCATGCGGCTCCCAGTGGCACGCAGAGATCACAGAGAGGACATCTCTGCAGCGAGCGCTCTTGGGCGGTGCTGACTAAAAATAGAGCTTCTTTGAGAGCAAAGATCTTCTCACACATTTATTATAATTTTTGATGAGAGGAGAGGGTCAGCTCCAGTAATTAGCAGAGCAGAGCACTTTGTAAACTCAGCCATGGGTCCCCGAGGCCAGCTTGGTCCTCCCAGGGACGCTCGGGGCCTGCTGAGAAGTGGGCGTTCGTTGAAATCACTGCAGGGAGCAGGCCGAGCGCTTGCATCTCAGCCACGTGCTCCCTGCGTCACGCCAGGGCCTGCTGCCTCGATTTGCCTCTTCTACTCTTAACTAGGAAAGTCTATTGGCTTCTTTGTCCATATGGATTCTTTTCTCAACAAATATGTTTGACTATTTAGCAGCTCTGAACTTGGAACCCCTGGAGAGGAAGCCTGAAGACAGAACCCATTAAGGATGTGTGTGACCCTCGGAGCAAAGTGATTTTATTTTCTTTAATTATATTTTATGTTTCCTATAGCAGTTTTCAAACCCCATAGTACTCTGGCTGGATTTCCAGGAGCGAACTCATCCAGACCTTCAGCTGCATGACCAAGAGCCACAGGCACGTTCAACAGTGTGAACCAAGCAATGTGCATTATGGCCCTGGGCACCTGCCTGGGTTAGCACAGGACCTGGAAGGTACTGCCATGTCTCCAGTCTCGGGCTAGTAACCAGGGATTGGAAGGACCCTGGACCCTCAGAGCTAAGTTCCCACCTTATAGAGAAGAAAGAGCACAGAAACCTCTACTTCTCCCTTCCTTCACTGAGTTAGTATTTAAGTCTCCACTCCATGCCAGCCATGAGGCTGGGCAGCAGGCATAGAGAAGGACATGAAGCAGCCCAAACTCCTGCCTCTCGGGAAACGGGAATGGAGAAGATGGTCCCTGAACAAACACTATGAGAATCTGTGACATGTCAAGTGCCAATAAATCATATGAAGAATGGGCAGCAGGTTGGAGGGACAGAGTGGCAGTTAAAAGCAGGGTTTTAGATGGAGCACCAGGGTACCTCTCTCAAGGCAGTGTGCATGTACCAAGAGGGACAGGAGGACACGCACTTTCAGATGAAGGCACAGGGAACCTGGAAGCCCAGCAGTAGGCGGGAGCTCAGCACACCTGCAGGAGGACCTGGGGAGAAGCGGAAGGAAGATCAACAGGGAGGGGAAGTCAGAGATGAGGAGTGGACCAAGGGAGAAACGTCCTCATGCCTGTTGGATTGTGTGGGTTTTGTTGTGAGGTCTCTGAGCTGAATTGTGGCCTCATGAGATTTCCATTTTAGGGAAATCTCTCTATGCAAGAAATAAAAGTGGAAGACAATAACAATGGCCCAAGGGAGAGGCTGCTCTGTCCGGCTGGGATGCTGGAAAGAAGAGGGATTTGCTGGTGCGTAGTGAGAGCAAGGACAGAATGCCTGACGGATGCACAGTCGTGAGACACATTGCTGTTGATGTGCAGTGGCCTGAGGGACACACCGACAGAGGGCACCTGGCTGGGGTGGCCAGATTCAGCAGATAAAAATGTGAATCCTAGTTAGATCTGATTTTCAGGTAAACAAGAATTTGTTATCATAAATATGTGTCATCCATCCTGCGTCATGCACCAAATAAAGCATTTGTTGTTTATTTGCGATTCAAATTGCAAAGGTTGCTGTGTATTTTATCTGCAATCTGACCAACCTCGGACCTCAGAGAAGGTCTCCTGGTCACACGTAAGCCAAGTATTGATGGATGAGCTGGATGTGACCAAGGGAACAAGGAGGAAAGGAAATTGCACCTGTCCAATCTCTGAATTTCTGCAGGACTTCCAGTGAGCAGGACTCAAACCCCAGCCTCACACAGCCCAACATGTCCAGCGTCTGTAGAAGTCAGAGGTCAGGGCAGTGATCACAGTTCTAGGAAGGCAGCTGTGAGCTGAACTCTGGGGCCAGTCCTCTGTCCAAGCCTGCAGAACACGAGGTCCATGTGCATAGTGGGGAGGCCGGGTGCATGCCCATTTCCCTCTATCTGCCTTGCAGAACTGGGCTGGAGCTCGAATTGCTAAGACTTAGACGTGGGTTGATGGCACAACCATCCCTCCTCAGATGTTGAGCAAGGGTCCACCAAATTCAAGGGCTGCCTCAAATGTCCTGCTCAAGCCCATTGGACAGTCGGTCAGGTAGGACTCTCCCTCATGACTGCTCAGCTCAGACCGGCCAGCCTTTCTCTACCCTGCTTGGCCTCCTCCCCAATGCCCCCAAAATGGCACCAGCAAAGTGAGAAGGAGGAAGCTCATTGAGCTGGACACATTCCTCAGACAAAGGTGCAGAGGTAGAAATGCGCGCTGTGATCCAGGGCGTAAGGAGCAAGTCGGGCTGGTCTGAAGGGAGGGCAGGAGGGGAGTACAGCCTGGTTGGGGCCCTGGAGCTCTGGGCTGCCGCATGTCCACTGGGGTGGACCTTGGAGGTGGAGAGAAGCAGGGAACAGCAGGGAGGAAAGGCAGAGAAATCTTCTGCCTCCCAGAGCCTGCTCGCAGAGGGAGGCGGGGTGAGAATGAGAAACACACTGCCTTCGTGGGATTTTTATTAAGAAGCAGAAGAAGACGTTAAGTAATGGCTTATTGGAGGGCACATCCTCGGCAGGGGAACAACCAATGATTTCAGAGAGCTATATTATTACTTTGTGTTTGCTTATCTTTTTCTCTCCTTACCTGATAATCATCTGTAGCTCTATCTGTCTTTTTAAGGACATGTGAGAAAATAGAAAAGGTTACAGAGGACAGTGAAGGAATTGCATATTATTACCTGTCTTTCCAGAGCTGACTGTGCAATTGTTTGTTTTTGATGAGATAACAATGAAGATAGAATTGTTCAAAACAAATGCTGTTCAAATTTCATCAAGCCGAGCCTCGCTCACCCACGCTCACGGACGCCCCCGCCCACCCCGGGTGCTTCTCGGGGACACCGGAGCCACTGCCGATGGAGTGATCAGTGAGAAGTACAATCCCTGTCTTTGACCTCCCCACCGGCTGGACCAATGGGCATCTGTATTGTTGGGATGGTGTTAGTTTCTAGTGACAGCATCAGACTTACCCTGGGTTTCCCAGATGAGCCCTATGGCTACCCCCTCCACACCCGAGTGCACTGACCCTTCCGGGAAACACCCTCCTAGCCTTCCCCAGTTCCCTCTTGCCTGGAACACACCGTTCTCCCTGTACTACCTTCCATGGTCACCCATGGCCCTGTCCCCCCAGGTCCCTTCACTCCAGGGTGCATTGTGTCCACACACGTGAGCTGGTTCCTGGGCCTGCCCTCCCTTGGTGCACCCACTTGCTCTGCTGGGACCGCTGTCTGTGTCCTTCTGGAGTGCTGTGCCTTAACAGGGTTCCATCTCCTTGAGTTCTGTCCAACGAATGGTTGAATAACAAAAGGTATAGATTTCCCAGGAGAAGAAGAGTGTTATTCTAGGAGTCCTCCCCGGGCTGTGACACCGTGCATCACATTCCTGCAACTTTTCTGACTGTCACTGTTTTTCAAAAGAGAACTGTGCTGGTTCTTTATGAGCAGGATTGCAGATGAGACATGGTGCCATTGATGAGACAGGAGGGACATCTTTGCATGAGACCAGCTGCCAGTATTGCCTGCCATTGCACCTCCAAGACAGGTTGGCCCGGCGTTGGGGACTGTGGACTTTGGACTTTGGTCACTCTGATTCGAATGCAGGTGCTCTCACGACCATCCTGGGTGACCTTGGGCAAGGAAGCTTTCACCTCTCGGTCTCCACCTTTGTGAAGAGAGAACATTTAAAGTACCAACAGGATAAAGATGCTGTAGGAGCAAGATGTACAAATACAGGAAAGCCTAGCACCACGCATGCCTGTTATACGAGTGCTGAGACACTGGTTATCCTTGTGGGCACCATCTTTACCTTTCATTTCTACATATGTGTATTTATGTCTTCAGTAAGACAGTGCTCCGGCATCATACTGTACAGGTCACAGCTGGCCAAATGGTCTTCAGAAGCTATGACTTTGGTCTCACCCTGTTCTAATCCACAAGGCCATCATATACCTGAAGCAGTCCAGCCCCCAAGAGCTCACAGCAGGCTGTGGGCTATCACCTGGGTGCACCCACAAATAGACCCTCACACTAGGTGAGGACTCTGACTATGCCCTTCAGGTACATAAGGAGGCCATTGGGCAGAAAATGGCATGGCTTGTGAGTTCTCCAAGTGAGGCCAAGTGCAGATAATCTGTGTGAAGTGATTTGTCATAGATTATTTATCGCCAATTACTGGGGAAAGCGGGTGTGATGTGGAACAGAGTCCAGCTGTACACACACCACCCACGTTACTCACCGTTGTCTAACAAACCACTCTGACAGTCAGTGGCTTAAAACAACAATTTATTGTTACTACAACTCAGGGTTTTATGGGTCAAGAATTTGGAATATACATATGGAATGTATCCAGAATACATATATATAAAATTATAGGACATATATCATGTTCTTATAATATTCAAAATCTACCAAAGGCTTACCTTTAGAAGTGATAAGTTTATAAAAAAGAATCTCAAGTCAGATTATAATAATGAGCACATAGAAATGGATGCTACACTTTAGCAACATGCAGATCACCAGTGAACGTGCACCTCGGCCCAAGCTGTACCTCCGATTAGGCAGAGTTGTCCCGGTAACCAGTCCTGTATTATTCAAGGAACCCAGAAAGAATAGGCAATGGAATTATGCTGATTTTTAAATATAATTTTCCAGTAGTTTAAAAAGAATAAGTTTTTCATTTAAAAAGCCAGCGGGATCAGCAGGCAACTAAGTTCTGTTTTAGTTGGAAACCAGTGGGTGGGAATATAAAGCCACATTTTTTTTTTCCTAAATGGAACTGGAGAAGCAGCAGATCTAACAAGTTGTAATCATCCAGACTTTTTTCTTTAATAAATATATGAGGAAAGAGTTGGAGTTTTCTTTTGACATTACATTTTTAATCCCACATGGCAGTAACAAATCACCTTTGTTGATCTCAACTGATCTATACAATTTAAAAACTTTATTTGGGGGAGGTCAGGAAAAAAAAAATAAAAACTCCTTTAAGGCCCCAGAAATCTATGGGAAATGAGAGGTTTAAGAGGCCAAGGTGTCCCGCGGCCATTTGCACATGGAAGCCAGGAGTGTGATCACCTGAGGATCTCCCCCAGCCCACGCCAAAGGGTCCCAGGTGGCAGCTCGGGGACAGCAGGCTGGGTGTGGGGCCAGGGCTCTGAGGACAGGGCATGTGTCAGGCCAGAAAAACAGAGTCACCTGAAGGCTGTGGATGAAAGATGGAGTGAGTCACCCGAGCCTGCGTCCTCCGGGAGCACCTGGCCTCCCTCCAATGACAGCCTCCCTGGACCAGCTTCTTCCCTACAAAGTGGCATCCACTCCACGTCTACAGGCTGGCCGCTCAAGACCAAGTGCATACAAAGGGCTTGGCCTGATTCTTGCCACATGGAGATGTCCATTCCTGGCCCAAGAGGCAAGGGCAAGCATGAGATTGGCCCTGAGCCAGCTCAACGCCCAGCAGGACTGGACGTCAGAACAGCCTGGAAGCACCTCCAGGTGCCCTCTGGGGGCTGTTGGGGAGGCTGGCTGGGCTGACTGCATTTAGAGGCACTGACTGGACACAGGCAGCTGATGTCACTCTCAGCCACACAGTGGGACCTGTCACTCATGTACCGTCCAGCATGCCACAGATTGCTTCCTGGAAGGCTTGTGCACATATGCGTGTCTGTATGTAGGCGTGTGCATGTGCATGTGTGAGTGCAGGTGTGTGTAAGTGTTGGTGTGCATGGGTGTGAGTGTGAATTTGTGTCACGGGAACTATTTGACAAATCTTGTGTGTGGGGAGCTCACTCGGGGAGTTCGGACAGAAACCCCGGATTGACCACTCTTGAAGGAGAGTCTCAGGTCGTGTCGTGACTCAGCATGAACTTGCTCTGCTGTCACCTTCCATTGATGTGCCCAGCTTCCCACAGGGCAGTAGTATTAAGGATGTGGACACTCACGTCAGAATATCAAGGTGAAGATCCTGGCTTTGCAACCAAAGTGTCTTCTCCACTCCATGCCTCAGTCTCCTCGTTTTCACGTGGGGACAATGCCAGCTCCCATCTCAGCATTTTGGGGAGGATGAAGTGAGCTTAGGTGATACTGGGCACACAGCTTGAGTGTGCAAGGAGCCCTGGCTGCTCCGTTCCATTCCTTTGGATCTCATTGTTCTGGCACCGCCTGCACCCACCCGCTCACCCTAGAAACCTGTGGGCAGCCTTGACCTCCCAACACAACCACCTTTCATAAAACTTGTCACCAAGTCCTGGGTTCCATAGCCATAAGAGGCTAGGGACACTTCCCCCTTCCCCTCGCTGCCTCTGCCCTGGTGTAAACTGTCACTACTGTGTGCAGCAACATCAATGATAACGCCAAGGGTCCTCCACACCATGCCCCTGCTCCAGCTGCAGAGAGCCCCAAAGCCACCCAGAGCTGGTGTGGCAGCCGGCCCCGGCACCATCTTGCACATTGCTTCCCTTCAGACAGCACCCTTCCCAGCACCCTCAAACCCACCTCAAACCCACCCACACAGGTCTCCTCACTGTCCACAGAGCCCACACTCTGTTCCCAAATGTGACTTGCTGTGCATTTCCGAAGATGAGTCTGACATCTTTTGCACAACCATGCTGAGGCTCCGAGGGCTGGCACCCCTCTGACTGCATCTCGGTGCACCCAGCGAAGTTTTGCATTTAGTGGTGTTTAATAAATACATGTGAAGTGCAAAGGAGAAAACCAGGTGACTCTCTGAAGGAGAGGGATGTGAGCTCCAATAGTCCCCGAGCTGAATGTTCCCAAGAAAGTCCCAGGTGGAAACCATCAAGACCAGCTCTGTGGTTGCTTATAATCAGACCGTGACAGACAGGTTCGGAGCACGTCAGGAGAGCAATCTCTTTGTGAGCAGCAGCTATCTTGTCCTTGAGCTGCTCCGTGTCACTCCAATCTTATATTCTAGAATCTTAGATACATTGCTGTCAAAACTGGGCAGCCCTTGACTCCCTTTGCTGTGGGTGGACAATGGGATTGGAGCAATCAGGAAAACCCCATTAGATGTGCTTGGCTGGGTGACAATCCAGTCACATTGGGCGTGATCTGAATGCTCTTGTTGGGCATCGAATGTGTGCAAGGCGTGAAGCTATAAGTGAGGAGGAGGTGGGTGCATGCAAAAGCGATTTTCATCCTGTTCAACCAGATTTAAGGTAGTGGGTGGAAATGCCACAGCAGGTAAATTCAGGTGAAAATGGAAAGACCTGGGTGCAAGATGAAGGGGGAGGAGAGTCAGCAGCACGGAGCATGGTGGGATCCTTGACTGGACGGGGAGCAGGGCAGCGGTGCACCTAGAGGAAGGGTGCGTTAGGATGGCAAACATTTTGCTTCATGGCGTTTGGTCTCACCTTGCAGACAAATCAAGGGTGCATGGCATCATTATAACAGAGTTCTGAGTTTTGAATGACATCAGGGACTGACATATGCATAAGGGTTCCATTATCTATAAAGTCCTATGCACTATGAGTTATAGTGTATTACCATCATCATCATCATCATCATCATCATCATCATCATCACCAGGAGGTTGGTTCCACAGCACTTAGAATTGGGGGTGTCTCCTCCAGTTTTCTCATCTGTGTATTTGCCTGTACCCTCACCGTACCTTGCAGTTTATAACAAATACAGTAACAGCATGGGGGGAAGGGAAAATGAAATTGAAAAGAAGGACCGGAGGAAGGGAGAGTTGACTCTCCCCTGAGGCTACACTCGGGCAGGATGTTATCATCAGAGGCAAATTTCAGGAGCCCAGAGGAGCCATGGCCCTGGCTGGGTGAGGAGGAGCTTTCTGGAGAAGGGAGAGCTCAGCACGTCTTGGAGGTGACCAGAAATGGACAGGAGGGGACAGGCACTCTCAGCAGCAAGTGGTGTGCACAGTGCCAGGGGCCAGAGCACCTGCTGACCAGTGCAGGAGGAGCCAGGCCAGAGCTGTCTGGCGACCTTCCAGTGGGTGTCCATAGATAGCAGTCCATGGAGAGAGCCAAGGGGAACATGATGAATCTGTCGGGAAACTAAAACCTAAGCACGAGTTAGCTCAGAAATTCAGCCAGCCCAAACACCTCTGCTGCTTCAAGAGTCCAGGTGTCACTTCATAACATGACTGTGACCACAGGCTTCCGCTGAGGGCCTCTTTGCCCCTTCCTGGCTGTCATCATTGTCCAAATGACACCAAGCAATGTGACTCTTTCTGGAATATTCTAGAACCTAATGCTTCCCCGGAAGCAGCGGGTATCAGTCAACTCAGTGAAACAAGACTCGCTCCCAGGCAACAAATGCAGACTGACTTGGTGAAATGAGAAATTGAAAAACTCCCAAGTGCCTAGTTGGTTAGCAGATGCTGATTCTTAGTAACTGACACGGTCAGCTTATTGTCCATGGCTTGGTGGCACATCAGAGTGGCCCTGGAGGAGAGAGTTCAACAAGAAATAGTATGTAGCAGTGAAGGACCTGGTCATGGTCCATCTAACAAAGCAGAACACCTGGCTCCTACTGAGCACCGGGCCAGGTAGGCGGGGGAGGTTGAGGTCGATAACCTGTGTCCCTGACCCCTTCCAAGGCCCCCAGACCCTCCTGCCCTCACCCCTCACTGCTCCCAAAGCTCCTTCCCCTTCCCTCTGCCCCAGACCCCTCCCCCTCCTTCCTCTCTTTCTCTTCCTGTCTCATCCTCCGAGTCTCCCGTCCCTTCTTTCTTCTCTGTTTCTCTTTCTGTCTCTGTCTCTGTCTCTCTCTGCACCTAGGACGATGTCTTATCCTCTGCATTTTGAGTGTCATGCTGGCATGTCTAGGGAGGGGTCATTTCCCACTTATTCTGGTCCCTGCTAGGAAAGCACCTTTGCTCCAATGACTCATGTATCCTTTCAGCCCTGGAAGGACAATCTCCTTAGCGAATCTTGGCTAACTTCGTGCCCATCTGTTTTCTTCTTCTCTCAGGAGGTGGCGTCTGGGGTGGTAAGCAGGGCACTGCTATGGTTCACATAAGGTCGGAACGTGTCCCCATGAGCTAAAGTGTTGGCTCAGCCTTCAGTGTGGTGGTGTGGACCATTAAGAAGTGGGGCCTAGCAAGAGGTCTTTATGTCACTAGGGACACTACACTCAGAGGGGCCAAGGTAGCTCCCATGAACCCATGAGAGAGTTCTCTCAAGAGTGAACTGGGCCGCTGGATTGCTCTCTGTCTTCTGATCTCAAGATGGGATCTCTTCCTGCTCCACACACCATTACCCATAGGGTACTCCCCAGAGCCAAACAATCCCAGCATCATCCCTTCAGCCTCCAGAGATATGAGTTTAAAAACCTCTTTCCTTTATAAAGTTACTCACCTCCAGATACTTTGTTACAGCAACAGAAAGCAGACTACTAAAGTCCCTAAGGATATTTGTATTTGAATTCCTAGACCCTAAGAATAGGTTAGATTGCAGGGCAAAAGAAAATTAAAGTTGAGATGAAATTAAGGTTGCTAATCAGTTGAGCTTGGTGCAGGAAAATTATCCTACCTTATGCAAGTGAACCCAGTGAATCTCAGGACTCCTGAAGCATGAGAGTGGGAGGAAGAAGAGGAGGTCACAGACATGAAACATGAGACGGACGAAGCCTTCTGTTGTGGGATTTGAAGATGGAAGACGGGAGCCGAAGCCAAGGAATGTGGGTGACCTCTCAAGAGTAGAAAAAGCAAGGAAACATTGTCCCTAGAACTTCCAGCAAGTACCACAGCCCTGCCAGCACCTCATTTTTAGCATAGTGAGACACCTGTCGGACCTCTAATCTACAGAACTATAAGATAATGTATTGTTTTAAGCCACTAAATATGTGTAACTTGTTAGAAAAGCAATAGGAACCTTGTGCTTTGAGCCTTTGGGACTGACTCCTGCACCCCTGTATTTTCCTGGACTCTCTTGTTTAGGAGTAGAGCTTTGCTGACTCTGTCTCCTACCATTTGGGTCAACTATCTCCTTTAATCAGTTGAACATTTAGTTTTCAGAATTTTTCTTTTGTCCTTTCTTTGACTGGGCCTTTCTTTTCTTGTCTTACTAATGCAACATTGTTTCAAAGAACTCCAAGCCCACAGGCAACTGCCCCTGACTTCCCTCTGATTTCTTCCTGTGCTGTGTGTGTTGATCTCCATCTCTTTCCTTTTTAATGCTGGTTTATTTTTGATATTTAGTGACAGCATGTAAAATCTGGTCACACAGAAGTTACATAGAAGTCCCCAAAGGAGATGGGAGCTGTCCTCCTGTCATCTGTGGTCACTGCTATAGTCTAAACATTGGTGCCCACCACCCGGACACCTTTGTGTGAGGAAGCCCAATACCCACTGCGATAGTATCAAGAGATGGGGGCTCTGGGGGGCAATGAGGTCGTGAAGACTCCACCCTCGGGAATAAAAGCAATGTCCTCACAAAGCGGGTCCTGGGAGCTTGCCTGCCCGTCCACCGTGTAAGGACGTAGCAAGGAAGCACCGTCTATAAAACAGGGGCCTCACCAGACACAGATCTACTGGTGCCTTGGTCTGAGACTCGGCAGCGTACAGACGGGTGAGAAACACATGTCAGATGTTCATGAACTTCCTGTCTAAGGTATGTTGCGCTGGCAGCTCCAGTGGACCAAGATGTCTGCCCCGTGAGAGGCCACTGACCACTGTTGAGTGAGATGCTGGTGAGCAGAGCGAGCAGTAAAAGCGGGGAGAAGAGTGGCACCCCCTCCCAGGCCCTCGCAGCACCTGGGATGCTGACGGTGAGCACTTCTCAAAGCTTCTTGAAGGAAACAGAGTCTTGGATTTGAGACGGTCTTGGAACCTTAGCTGCAGAGAGTACAGAGGAGCAAATCTCCCCTTCCTGGACTATAATGAAGACAGCCCAAACAGTAAGAGGCCTCCCCATCCCCCATGACCCATGACCCCATGACCCAAGGCCCATGACCTTGGTGGGGGGAAGGGAAGACTTGGTAGCCATCATAGATTCTCAGACAGCGGCATAAGCCAAAGCCACTGGCTGTCACACCCGCCTTAGCACAGAGTCCTGGGGGGCTGGGGGGATTGGCCGTTGTGTATTTGTGGGACAAATAATCACAATGATGGGTTTGGTCACTATTCAGTATATAAAAGTTGTGTTGTGAAATAGACACACATCTGAATCCTAGCTCTGCCACTTGCTGGCTGTGTCACCCTTGGTACATTATTTACCTTCTCTGAGCCCCAAGAGCATGTGGGCACTAACACTTCCCTTGAAAGGCTATTGAAGGATGAAATGGAGGGTGTGGCATTGAGCTCAGCATTTGGCCTCCATAGGCGCTCAGTAATGGTGGCCAGTACCCATTTTTGTAAAGTTCAAAAAAAGACCTCTAGATATAGTTCCAAAGAGGAAACAAGACCCAGTGGGGAAGGTCGTCAGGACAGCTCCCCCTGCAGAGAATCGTTACAAAAGATCTATTTCTGTCATTTCCATCTGAATGTGTTTTATGGTTTGGGTTAAGAAGTGCCAGGCCCACAGCAATTAGCGTGGGTTGCTACAGAGGTCTTCCTAAGTCATACCCCCCTGGCAAACAGCAGGGACCCTCCGCTATCAGAGGAAGAGGGGAGCTCAGACACCGGCCATTCTGCTTTCCACCGGAGTTCTCAATTAAGGGAGCTGGTAAGGAAGCCAATAAAACAATAATACCAATAAGTATTTCCTGAGCAACTACTAGACCCCCATCAAACCTCTCAGACTGTATCACTGACTGCGGCTCATGGCGACAGATTGTTGGATCTCTAGGAGCCAGAGCTCTGAATTTCATTTAGCATTTAATTAACTGGAACAGACCACGAACTCCACGGCAGCCCCCGATTGCAATCTGTGGATGGATGGGCATCTTTATCTGAAAATGATGACCAGCTTCTCTTCTGTGGTGCAGCGATCACATATGATATGTATCTCTCGTTATCCCAGCCAATCAAACACAGAAAGTTTATTAAGATTCTATCGTTGGAAGTTATCTCCCACGATAGGATTTTTCATCTAAATGTGCTTGTGTGCAATACCGTATTTTGTCTAAGAGACCCTCAGAGAGAAGGAGGGAGGGCAGGTTATCATTTAGGAGCATGCAGTGAATCTACAGCTCATGACCCAATAGGTTAAGGAGGAGAGCCACCCAGATCACATCAAAAGTTTATGGCGCACCTTTCTTAAAAACCAAATTGATGTGGCTGCATAAATGCATCATCAGTATGATCCTAAAATAAGAAGGATTAAAAAAAATAAATTGGGCTGGATGTGGCTCAGCGGTAGAGCACTTGCCTAGTATGTGCAAGGCCCTGGGTTCGATCCTCAGCACTACATAAAAATAAATAAATAAAATAAAGGTATTGTGTCCAACTACAACTGGAAAATAAAATATTTAAAAAAAAAACTGTTACTTAGGCAACTGTCTAGAAATGCAAGCCTTCCGTTTCTATATTTTCCTTAAGGTGGACTCTGAACTTCCTAGAGGCCACAGAATAAGAGAAATGTTATCAAGTCTGCAATTTGGGGGCTCATGAAATAACTACTGCCTATGATTTATGGGAAGTCAGGCTTCATTTAGGCTGATTTTAGACGGGATTTGGAGAAGGGATCTACACGAACACATCGCGATTAACTAACTGATCCATCAACAAACACCTCCCCAGCCCTGTGTGTGCTTGCCCACCGTATTGGTGCTGAGTCCTTAATGCTGGTTCAAACTCCCCTGCCCACTAGGTATGTATAAGCCACTGGATGTGACAAGTAGGTAGTGAAGCCACCACAGAATGAGGAATGCTTCCACCTGTGATGACCCCCGGGTTAGACGGGTCTCTGGACTTTGTGTAGTTGAGGACTTTCCCATGGATGACACAAGCTTTAAAAGAGAGACATTCGTGGAGAAGATGAGGGTTAGGCAGGATCCCAGGTCAGAAGGATTGCACGTGACTCATCTCCATATGAGGGGTTACTGCTAAATGTCACTCCCCCACCCCCCAGGCTGAGCTCCCTGACACCATTTCTGACTTTTCAATGTTACTCTTCCAGGTCCTAAAGGAGGAAAGAAAGGAAACAGAGAGGCACTGGGGGACACCAGAGCAATGTGGAGACGTGGCAGGTTTTATTGGTATTATTATTATTATTATTATTTTATTGGTATTGATTATACAATCAAGATCACCTGCTGAGGATTTCATCTAAGGATTCTGGGCTTCACTGTTCCTCCAAAGCTCCCAAGAAACACATGGGAGACTTTTGTAAGTTCTCTAGAGACCTCCAGAGTTTATGAGACCATTTCACACCTTGATCTTAGTTGATGTCCACAGCCACCTGGCAGAGGAGGCATCAGCCTTTGGGACAGTACGGGAGATAAGTCTGGGGCAATTCTACTCTGGCTCTTCCAAGATATTGTTGCTGGGGCACGTGGATCAGCCTCCCCGACTCTGTGCTGTGAGCTCTCTGATCCCAGAACAGCATCTACATTTTTTTATAGTAAATTCCAGAAACCTTGGTTAGATCAGAATTATACCACCTTGAAGCCGTGTGGGTAAGCCTTGGGCAAAAAAAATATTAAACATCTCTGAGTTTTAAATCCTTCCTCCGTCAAAGGCAGAAACAATACATTAGTTCAAAACACAGTTGCAAATCGCCTGGTACCCCAACCCCGACCCCAACCCCAACCCCAACCTGGTAGCCCGGCCTTCGTCCTTCCTCCATTCTTCAATCACCCTCTCTCCATCTCTGAGACTCTTCCTATTAATTTGGGAGCAGTCTTGAAAGCCTTCATCCTCCCTAATTCCCTTCCTTTCTCTCCATTTCAAGAAAAATAAGGCTCATGAGCTTCCCGGGGGCCCTCTATCATCAGCTTTACCATCTCGCTAGAGCTCCAGGGCCCCCCTCTTTCTCTGCCATCCTCTTGGTGTTCCCAAATCTTGACCGAGTTTGGGGACCACTCCCCCTACTTTTCTTCCTTCCCCTCCTGGAGCGTGGGGGCCACTTGGAACGTCTGGCTCTGCCTCCTGGCTCCATAACTCCTCACTATTACCTCAACCCTCTGACAACAACTCCTCCTTGGAACTCATTAACTCGGCTTCCCCGTTAATTCATTAGCACCCGGGAGGCCCGGCGATGATCCTTCTCTTCCTCCTGCAGTCTCTGCCCTTACAAATTTCATTTCTGAGGTTTCTCTCACATTTCGTTTATTGTGACATCATTTATGAAGTTCTCCCTCGACAAGAGAGGAGTCAAAAATAACTATATATCATTTTAAATTGCTCTGGTTGGTAACTCTACATTTTAAGAATATCAAGGAAAAAAAAGTGTCTAATGACAGGGCTACAAGTGGGTAAAGAGCTGGCAGGGTAATTGCATTACCAGATGCTTCCAGACTCCAGTTAGCTGCTTCCCGGGCCCATCTGAAGCGATGGGTGTCAGGTCAGTAATTAGGCTCTTGCAGACAAACTCGAAGTGCCACCTGATCTCCTATGAACACGGCCATCACTCCCATGTATGCCAAGTTCAATATGAAGCACACCGTCACCATCCTTTCCCTGCAAGGCTGCCAGAAGTTCCCAGGGACGTCTCCCCCTCACTCCCACACAAGCTAATGAAGTCGGTGCTTCCCCCGCATGTCAAAGAATTTGCTCCCAGGGTGGCAGTAGGTTGGCGCCCGTGGATGACGCCAACTCCGACAGCAGCCTCCTCTCTTCTGATTCTAGAGTCACTCTGGGGGCCTCTTTGTATTAGTTCCTTTGTTGGATTTCCTAAGGCGCCGGCTCCTTGAAATAGTGCGAAGGGCACCGGCTTCAGATCCCCAATGAGCCATCAACTGGCCAAGGGACGTTTGTTGCCATCTGACTCAAGTTGGACCTGTCCCCACTCCCAGAGGCAGGCTAGGGTTTGTGGGGAGGGAATGGGACATGGGGTCAGTCTCCACCATGACACAGATCCCAGCATTGTGCGCAGGGAGAGCACCTGTCCATCACTCAGGGATCAGAGTCACAGACAGGTCGGCAGCGGGTTGAGATCTGGGTGAACCATCTCCGGGAGGGGAGGATGGCAATCTCTGATCTGAAAGACCAAAGGCTGACAGCTGGCCTTGGCCAACGTACAGAGCAGTCCGCTTTGGGGAAGGCGGTCAGCAGGTCTCAGGGCTGGCTTCCAGGCCAAGGGTGGCCACGGATAGGACTCCAAACTGGGAAGACGGAGGGCAGGGAGACATCTGCACATCTGCTTGCCCACTCAAACTACGTCTCCTATTTTTCTGACAATAAGTGCCTGGTTTTCTTTTAGAAAGGTCTACTGTTTCACTCTCAGCTGCTTTCCCCACCCCCTCGCACCTGGGACTGGGTGGTCTTCACTTGGGTCCAACAGAGAAAGCATTAGAATTGTCAGGGAAAGGACACTTTCTCTCTGATGACACAGCTGAGCTAGTTTCAGCATCTCCATGAAATCATGGCATCAGGGGTGGCTTAGCGGGCCACCTCAGGGACAGAGATCTCCTGAAGAAAAGCCAGCCCAGAGCAGAGATGGAGAAAGATGGAGCTGGGCTGTTTCACCACAGCTGGGCCACCACCACCACCCCAGGGGTGCCCTCGGCTTTCCAGCTGGGGATGCAGTGAGCCTCTTGGAATTTGGTTTCAGCCTGTTTTAGTTGGTCCCTTTCCCTGATGACAGCAGCGTCCTAAGAAATGGATCAAGTACAGCTCAGTCCTAGAGGGGTCAGGGACTAAGTCAACTCTGTCACAGGGGCTCCCAGAACCTTTGGTCAAAGCTAAACCAGCATGGGTCTTACAGCAAAGAGATACATAGTGACACAAACTAGGGCACCAACAATAGCCAGGGGAGTTGACCCCAGTCCCACAGCTCCAGGGTCTTCCAGCATCTCCCACTCAGGCCAGGGTGGATGGTCTCCTGGTTGGGCCGGGAGCCCAGCTGTGACAGGGCAGTCGCGTTTTCACGTTCACATTGATGCCGTCTGGCCCAGGGGCTTTGGAGAGACCCCCTTCTTCCCGTGGTCCTGTTATTCTCTTATAACCATTTGCTCCTTAGACACCCTTCCAGACCCTCGGAGCTGCAGCCCCCTTCTCTCCTCCAGCCCACTACACAGCAGTCGTAAAACCAGGGCCTCAGAATAAAGGCTCCTGGGCCCTGACGAAAAGGGTTCCGAGAGCACGGAGTCCGGGTTTGCTCCCAACAGGGGAACAAACAAAAGCTTTCTCCCATCCTTCAATATATTTTCCATATAGGAGGCAAAGAGGAGCTTAATGACATCTTGTTGTTTCTTAGTGAGATTTTTCCCTACCCCAAAATACACCAGGTCACACAAAGGACCACACTTAGCCACAGAAAACGTGGAATGTTTTCAGACACAAAGGACCACGCTTAGCCACAGATGACTTACAGGACCTAAAGGTGTTGTCTGAAAACGTGGAATGAAAATTTTGTTATAATTTTTTTTATTTCTTTAAATCAAAGACATAAGTGCATTGATTTTTATTTAATGTTTCTATTAGGCCAGTGAAGAAGATGAAAGATGAGATAGGTATGGGAAAGGACGTGGGTGTGCAGGCAGGGCCTCACCTGGACTGTGGAGCATCTGTGCCCTCGTGGAATCCTGTGTGAGGGCACTGTGAAGGCTCAGGTCTTTAGGTCGTGGGTGACAAGTTGCTGGATTTTTTGATTGCTGGAAATTTGAGTCAAGGCTTGGATGTGGCCAAGCCCTCTTGGTGCCTGGTCATGAACTTCGCCTCTCAGACAACTGCTCCTCGGGAGGAACCCTGAGAGCTATGGTGGAGCTGTGCACAGCTGCCTCAGCCCGACTTGGGGATCCCCAAGCAGCCAGGTCCCCTCTCCACCACTCTTTAATCATGAGGATAATCTTCAAAGAGCGTTCTATAAACATCAGCTTTTCCTGGTTTAGAATGATTTCATGATTTAGTGTTCTGTAAACAGCAGCTTTTCATGTTTTCTGCAGGAAACAGCCTCTGGGCAGCTCGGTTTCCGCCAGTCAGCCTCTGACCTGGATGCTGAGGTGGCAAGAAGCACTGCAGAGAAGATGGCAACTCGGAAACTCCCTCTGAGAGAAGAACCCACACGTGATTGCAGTGTGATGCGGTCCTGCAGGGATTGAGGCACCCACGGAGTTCCAGGGGAGGTCAAATTGAAACCCCATTGCAGAGTGGGGGGGGGTTAGCTATCTCTGGTGGAAGAAAAAGGAAACCAAGTTTTTCAAAGTGGTCAAGCACAACTTGCCGGGCTGCATTTCAGCCAAAGGCCTCAACAGAGTCTTAGTGGTTTCCATGACTGAGAACAGTTCTGATGATCGTGTGGGAATAGTCATTCTGGTCTCTCCAAAGCAATAAATAAAAGTGCTTAAAAATCTGGTGAAGCAAAAGATTAAAGGACTATGCAACAATACTTGCTGATCTGGTGAAGGATGAAGAGTCATCACAGGAGGGCCAGGGGATAGGTGGCCAGATGCAGCAGGAAGATGGGCAGAGGTGGGGAAGGAGGAGAGTTTGAAGCTCTGGAAGTGTATGGATTTCAGCAGGGCCCTCCTTGTGTTAGCCACAATCACTACTGTGAGTTGAAGGATGCTGTGGCCGACCACACAAGGTTTTTGAAGTTGGTTCTCTTCAACCTGACATAGAAAACGCTGACTAGGTATCGATCAAATCTTTGCACCAGTTAATAGCAGCTGTCAATATGCAGCAAGCAAAGAAATAAACAAAACCAAGCCACGGCCCCTTTCTTACCCAAGACCATCTTAATCATTCCCACTGGAAATTGATTAGTGAACAGATGCTGGTAGCAAGCAACCCAGGGAGACAGTAGCCAGAGGGACTTGGTATCAAAGAGGGTGGGACACCAGGTGTCATTCAGACAGACACTGGGGATGAAAATGAAAAGGACATAAAAGCACTACTAGGGTTTCCTGAAAATTCTAACTCCAAATTTTGGTTTGGACCTAAGATGGAGCACACAGGGGAAAGGGAAGAGGCGGGCAGTAAGCTTCTCCAGACGCTGAGGGCAAACTCAGAATGCACCATCCTACCCTGACCTTCCTGATCCTTCTTTCCTCTATGGTTAATCAGTGGGGTTAACCAGCCTCACCTGAAGGGATCATTGTTTAAATCAAAATGGAATCAGACAAAGTCCTGGCCAAGGCCCTGGGCAAATAGATGTTTTATCAGCTCTAGTGCATGTTGTCATTGTGTGAATGTCCCCCAGACCAAAATTATCTGCACCACAAAAAAATACTGGCCCTCTAATCCTTTGGCTTTTAGTCTAAATTCTCAAGCAGAACTCTTATCTGTTTTACCAATTAGAACAGAGAATCAGAGGGCCCTGGGTCACTCTCAATCTGAAAGTCAGGAAATTTTCACTTGCAGGTGGTACAGAAAATGCATTTTGCTCTACTTACCATTCTTAATCCCTACCCAAAATGGTAATTGTAAAAAGAGAGAATAAGAGGGAAGATGGCACATGGATGTCCCACCGCCTCAAACCACGAAATATACCTCGCTCCTGCCAAACACACCTGGTGCACACCTAGGTGGTGGGTACTGAGCCAACGCGACCCCACCTTGGGGCTCAAACTGTGTATATGGTCCCTGAAACGTTCACTCTTTTAATAGTGTAACCAATTACAATTGTTGGTTCTGATTCTAGATGAAGATTCTAGGGTTCTGTACAAAATATAGGAAAGGTGAGCAAAGCCCTTTCAGAAATCCCACCCAAGACTCTGGATGCTCTGAAGATACAAGGGCTGCAGGCTGATCACATCATTGTCCCTGGTGCAGCTCAGGTGGGTTCCAGGAGGGAAAGGAAAGGGAATGTTTAAGATCATAGGACCAAGCACCAGTGCCTTGCCATTGGCCACAGCAACATCTCACGTATTAAGAACTTCAGCAAGATGTCCCACAGGACCAAAGAAGGGCTAAGCCCTGTAAAGAGGGTGGAAGATTTGGTTTGTCCAGAGTGAGGCTCTGTGTGTCCCAGTCACTTTACCCCTGTCCTTTCCTATAACCTTCACCTGGAGGAAAGTTGGGGGGGAAGTTAATCATGAAAAAAATTAAATTGCACCAAAGAGTAGAAAAGAGACATTAAGACACCCACATATATGGAGGTTGCAAGAATGATTATTTGTGTCAATGAGAAAAGAGCTCATAAAACTAAGCATACATCACCTTGAGGAGTTCTTCTCTGTATATATGAATTCAAAAAGGTTGTGCAGTGGTCAGAGACCATAAGACATAAAAAGCTGGTAATCTAGAAAATTAAAAAATGGAAAAAAATGATATTAAAGATGAAAGTCACTTTAAAAGTAATAAAAACAACAATTGAAAAAACTAAAAAAAAGAGAGTAAACATAAAAAGCACATAGAATAAAATGGAAAATAAAAGCAACAAAAAATGATTATATTTGGTATTATTCATAAAAAGAACCAATATATGTATAATTGGTGCTCCTGAAAGAGAAAGGAAAAAATACTCAGTGACTTCCTAAAATTAAATTTCTGAGATGAAGATTAAAATCTATAGAGAAAACAACACGCTACATCTCAGGGGAAAAATAATGACATATTAACATGAAATTCTAGTGAAATGATTGATCCTCAAAGAGGGAGAAAAAATTCATAAAGACATCTAAAGATTAGAGAAGCAAGTAAATGTAATAAATGTAAAAATAATATAACCAGAGAAAAGTCAGGGACTGAAGAAAGAAGGGGAGAGAAGAAGAATAGAAATGCTAATTTTTTCCCATTTTTCCATAGTAAAATCCAAAAGAATTTTTAGTTAAGGCATTTTTCTAAAACACCTTCAACTCCTTTCCATAACTTTTGTTTCATTTTTCAATGAAGAAAGATTTGTCTGAAGATCACGTTGTCCTTCAGGATCTTGTCCCCACTATTGTAGTGAAGTAAAAACATGCATTTAATTTTTATTGAAATTTGGAGTTCTAATTTTTTCTAGAAGTACATATTATTTCTAGCTACATCTTATTTTGTTTCCCATTATAGTCATAAAGGTGCTCAGAATAATGACTAGCAAAATTTGACAATTGTTATTTCTGAATGATTTAAAATGAGGTTTTTCTTGTTAAATTTCTCTTAAATGCTAACATTTTTAATAATTTTTGGGATCTTTAATAAAAAGAAAATTGTTCATCCATAGAACACACTGCCATCTCCATTTTCGCTCATGGTTTTGTGGACATGAGTTACATGAGAACTACAAAGTGGTCACCTGATGCTGCATTTAGCATTCATGGGTCAGAAACATTCCTCCCATATCATTCATTATGGGATGTACTACTAGAAACATCCATTCCTCCAGGGCCTCAGACACTGACAGGAGGGGTCAATGGAGCGCCATTTGGAGGACATCTTGCTTTGTGAGAGCACCCTTCTCAAGAGAATCCACTTCTTTTCATCCAGTCTTCACCGGGTCCTCAGGGCCCCCCAAGATCTAGACACAAGAACCTTTGCTCCTGAGCCACTCCAGCATTTTTGCTTGTTCCTGTACACTCCAAGTTTGTTCCTGATTTAGATATGTCAGTCCCCCTCATTCATGAGGGATACATTCCAAGAACCCCCATGGATGCTGAAACTGTGAGTAGCACCAAATCCTATAAATACTGTTTTATCTCCTTATATATGCACACCCATGACAGAATTTAATTTATAAATTAGGCATAGTGAGAAATTAACAATACTAATAATAAAATAGAATAATGGTAACAATATACTATGAGATACAGAATGTGCTCACTTTCCTCTCTTTCTCAATATCCTACTGGATTCTACGCGCCTTTCTTATGATGATGGTGTGAGATGATTTGATGCCTGTGTGATGAGATAAAGTGAGGTGAATGACATGGGCATGTGACATAGCATCAGGCTACTTCTTAAGAGTTAATTGACACCCGGGCTTTGATATTGTGAAAACCCATCTGAAAACCAAGATGGCTACTAAGAGATTCATGGGCAAATACATCTATACACTGGACAAGACACACTGGACAAGAAGCTGACTCATGTACCAGGCACAATGGAGCAGGGTGAATGGAGATCTTATCATGCTGCTCAGAATGGTGTGCAATTTAAAACTTATGAATTGTTCATTTCTGGGATCTTCTATTTAATATTTCCAGACCATTCTTGACTGTGAGTGACTAAAAGCACAGAAAGTAAAAGTAAAGCCATGGATACAGGGAGCAGGGGGAGCTACTGAACTTTGCTTTTCCTTTGCCCAGGGTACTGCTCCCCCAGATCTTCACAACATTTCATTGTCCAGAGGTCGGCTGCACATCAGCAGTGCCTGAT
This sequence comes from Marmota flaviventris, assembly GCF_047511675.1. Taxonomy (NCBI): domain Eukaryota; kingdom Metazoa; phylum Chordata; class Mammalia; order Rodentia; family Sciuridae; genus Marmota; species Marmota flaviventris. The sequence goes on along the minus strand of NC_092499.1, from coordinate 7,674,690 downwards.
ACCTCCTCCACCCCACCTGAGACCCTGACTCTTCAGTGCTCACCGTCACTGGAACCACCATGCTCATTTATCCCCTTTACCTGTTCGTCAGGAGCTGCCCACCACACCACAGGAGAGGAAGGAGCCCCTTCAGCTCATTCTCTGCTACATCCCTGAGCCTAAAACTCCTCCTGCTCTTCAGGAAGACCCAATAAGCACCTGTGGAACCAGGCTGGCTTCCCGGGCATGGGACCTGCACTGGCATTCTTGGTCCCAAGTTCAGAAGGGTCCTGCTCTTGCATTTATGTTTCTCTGTCACTATCTTGGAATTCTTAATGATTCTGGAAAATGAGATCCCTATTTTCATTGTGCTCACAGATGATGTATTTGGTTGAGTGTGGGATGAGCAGGAATGTCATCTCTGTGATCTCAGGATATTCACTTGGGCCTCAACTTCCTGAGCAGGATAATGACAAGCCCTGGCTGCTGACCACAGTGTCTCTTAGGCTCACAGCTGAGAAGGCAGAGTGCAGACGAGGAGGTTCTTCAAGACATGGCCTGTTCAGTGCACAGAGCGTCCCCAGGGAGCCACATTCTACCTGTACTTTGGTAGCCCCAAGCGACTTCAACTGGCCTTCTTGGCATTATCTCCTCTGGAATGTCACCCTCCTCCCCACCTGGCTGGCTGCCCAGGACCACCAGGACAAAGCAAAGAGGCTATTTCCTGATCCAGAGTGACTCCCCATCCCCAGATGATCACTGACCCTCCTCCAAGCTCTCTCAAAATCTTTTGCTTGAGTCATTTCATAACCTCTCTGCTTTTCCACTCCATTCCAGGTTCTATGATTGACACTTGGGATCCAGAAAAGCCCAAGAGTCCATCTGGAGGACAGACAAGTCTTCCATCTCTGCCAAGCTCACAGAAGGTGCTTCACAATCATTTCTGGAAATAATAAATAACTTGGAATCAGGATTGGGTCTCAGAAGACCTGGTTTTTTACCAAGACTTTGCCACTGATTTGCAACATGACCTTGGACAATGATGGTTCTCTCCCGTGTGTGCAATTTATCCTTCTGCTAAATAGGGAGAGAAGGATCAGATCAGATAACATCTTTCTTATCTTCCCTCTTCTCTGGATCTGAGGGTCTATAAATAGTCAACCAAAATAGCAATGGAAGCCAGAACTTGTCCAGTACCCGCTGGTCACCTGTTCTTGGAATGGTTGCCCTCTGACCTCACAGCCTTGAAGGATGGAGGATTACCCCAGTGTTTCAGAGGAGCCACGAGTGGCTTAGAGAATGGAACTTACTGTCACATAATTTTATTGTTGTTGTTGTTGTTTTAGTTTTATTGATTTTATTTTTTTTAAATACACAACAGCAGAATACATTACAGTTCTTATTACACATATAGAGAACAATTTTTCATATCTTTGTAGATAGAGTATGTTCATGCCAATTCTTGCCTTTATACATGTACTTTGTTTTCTTTTTTGCATTACAACTCTTATTACATATATATACCACAATTTTTCATATCTGTTTATATATAAAGTATGTGGACACAATTTTAAGTGGCCATTTTTTTTTCCATTACCAGAGATTGAACTCAAGGGCACTCAACCACTGAGCCACCTCCCCAGTGGTTTTCTGTATTTTATTTAGAAACAGGGTCTCACTGAGTTGCTGAGACTGGCTTTGAACTCGTCATTCTCCTGCCTCAGCCTCCCAAGCCGCTGAGATTACAAGTGCCCAGCTTTAATTGACGATTCTGAGGTTAGAACTTATTCTCCATGTCTCCAAAGCCTGTGCTTCAAACAGCTCCACTCTACCGTCCTACCTCTCTGATCTAAGCTCGTCTTCCGTCCTCAAGTCTCTGGCTAATCTTAAAACAAAAAGCCAAACTGGATCAAGGACACAGGTGTAAGCCTCCACATAAGATGCCTGTTGCTCCTCCAGGGTCACCATCTAATTAGCCATGGTGGGAATGAGGTATTCTCCTTTTCTGGTTGGCATGAAGCACCCTTCAAATCTGCAAAAGTCTTCTCCGGGGTGCTTGCAGTAAGTCACCCACAGCCTAGGAAGCTTGTCATTCACGACCACCTGGGTTATGTAGAAGAGATGGCCTGTTCCAAAGAAGCTGGTTCCTTTTCAAGGTCTTGTTTCCAGTGCTTGAGTCAGTGACAAAAGAACTGCCCATATGACTGTCAGGACGTGGATAGTGTGATGGATCCCTTGTGTGGCTCCAGCCTTTCGCCTGCCTTCCCCTGACAGTTATTACTACTGCAATAAATTCTTCAGTAAAACAAATAGGCACGCCGTAAATTTATTGGTCTGGGCACTCTGTGTTACTTAACATAACGGCTAGTCTTAAACAGGTAACTAGTGCAGTAAATAAACCCGTTTATTTCGGCACTGTCAGCCCTAAGTGTGCACGCGGGCCTGCAGAAATGGCACTGTCTTTTAGAAGCATGATATATGCCTGCATAAATTCCATTTGTCCCTGCGCTCTTTGATGGCAAGACACCTCCTGGGAAGGGCGTGGCACCTCAGATCATCTCTGCAAACTTCATACAGGCTATTTACAGGAGATAGGGCACCTTATAAAGAGCTATGTGTGCAAGTAGAATTTTTATGTGGTCTTACTGTGAAATAGACAAGTACCCTGGATTTACGTGTTATAGGAACACACGTAAAGTAGATTGAGAGTCTCCTGCCATGCTGTTTGCAGAGAACTAAGCGGAGAATAGAAGATGGGAGAGGAAAGGGAATTGGCAATTACTGGTCTGGGCCATTCGAGGTCAGACACTCAAACTCTAAGTGTCCTCCCATCCTGGCATCTCCAGACACCGTTTGTAGGAAAGTAATGCACAGCGGAGCTTGGGGCCAGGATCTGTGCTGGGCTCCTCATAAAAATATCTATCCAGAAGTCGGGGAGTTCCCAAGAGCTGCCACAACAAAGCCACCACAACTTGAGTGGCTTTAAACTACAGAAACATATTCCCTCAGAGCTGGAGGCTCCGTGAATCAGGCCGTCAGCAGGACGGCACTTGCGTGAGGCTCGGGCACATCCTTCCTTGCTCCATCCTGGTTTCTGACAGTCATATTTGACCTTTGTGTTCCTGGGCCTGTTTCTGCATGGCTCCAACTCCACTCTGTCCTCACATGGATGCACCCCTCGGCAGCACCTGTTTCTCCTCCTCTTACCATTGTGCTACATTCAGGCCCCGCCTCTACCATCCAATGTAACCTCAAATTGAAGTAATTACATCTGCGTTGATCTTATTTCTGAACAAGGTCACAGTCTGAAGTCCTAAAGAGGCCTTGAATTTAGAGGGGCACTATTCAACCCCATGTAGACATCTCCTGTGCACCCTGGTGCTTCAAAGCTATCAGCTCATTTTACCCCTGGGGCATCCCTGTTGAGTAGGAATCCTTGTGCCCATTTTACAGATGATAATACCGAGAATGAGGAGGGTCCAGGATCTTCTTGAACAACATCCCAGACCTTGTAATTGATGAAGCTGGTGTCCCAACTCAGCTCTGACTCCAAAGTCCTTGGGCTCTAAGAGGCCATTCCCTGGACGGTGCTCAATCCATGTCAAGTTTCCTGTAGAGTGTTCTCTTAAAAAAAAAATAGCATGCATAAAGGCGTGTATATGTTTCTATGTGTTTAATGCGGCCAACTCATTGGAAAACATAGTTTGGATTGTTTGAAGGCCAATTGCAACAGCTAGTGGAATCAGGGCCAGGAGAAGAAGACAGTATATAATGGAATCAAAGCTTTCTTCAGACCATATTTGGATTCAATTGCCTGTCACCCAGAGTCCTGAAAATAAATGTACCGATAAATAATTATTTCCTGCCCAACATATAACCAAATATGACTGTGCCCAGTCTGGTGGCCAAGAAGACAACCCATTGTTCAAATGCCTGGCCCCACCCCCCACCCCTTGGCTGCAAAAATGTGGCTTCACTTTCCTGTGAATCTCAACTCAAAAAATAGAACAGCACACAGTCAGCAAATGCCTCCCGCTGGCTCGCCACTGCCCAGCCCTGGGATCAATTAGATAAATAGAGAGCAATGGGTTTCCTCCAAATATGGGCAGGAAAATAACCTCCGTGGGATCTGGCAATTCTGGCACCTTCTCCTTGAGAGCTGATGCTCAGAGCCCTATAATTAAACAGTGTCGGGTTCCGAGGCGCCATTCTCCGATGGAGCGGCCACTGGGGGACATACGTGAAAATCCGTGGTATTTTACCTTGTGCTGAAGTCTAGGTGAAAGTCAGGACACTGAATATTAATTGGTGCCACCCAGGGAGGCAAAGCCCAAGGCCAACAGTAAAATACATGGGTTGTTCTTTTTTAACGCAACGCCTAGATTTGAAACCTGCCCCACTACACACTGGTGTGTGGCCTTAGGAAAGTCCCTTGGCCTCCGTACCTTATGTGAAGTGAATCTGGCCTACCTATCCAGACCTTATGGCTGGTACAAATTCCAGCCCAGGGTAGACTAACCCCCACATATGTTAGATCCCATCACCTCGTCCTTAGCAAATGGGGAAGCCGAGGTGGACATTGACACTTCTAACTCTAGTAGAGTCAAAGTCCACCCCTGGGCCACCTTATAGTCGAGGCTGTGATGGCCAGGGTGGGGGAGGTGAGAACTCCCTGTGGTTTGCTGCCTTAAAGCTGTATTTTTGCACCATGCTACAGAGGGATCTTGATCCCCAGGCCTGGAACGGTCTCTTTACATAACCACTTGCCTCCAAGGACCACAAGCCCCTTCAGAGCCCAGACCAAGGGTCATCCGCTCAGTTCACCTAGTGCCGGGCAGATGGCTTGGCACTCTAGAGGCTTCTAGTGAACATTTATAGAACAATTAAAAGGAATAGATATGCTTCCCACACCCCAAGGTCCCCACACGGCCCCTGCCATGGTGCATGCCATTCCAGGGATGACTGTCTGTGTGGCTTCCTTCCTCAGAAGATTGAAAGATCATCTCTGGCCATGTCCAAGTTACCCTCAGTCACATTTCATGGCTAAGCTTGACGCCTGGCTCACACTAGGTGCTCAGCACCCTAAGACTGAAAACTGGCTGCGGGGCAGGTGATAGCAGCCTGGAGAGGGGAGGGGAGCTGGCTCAAGTTCATGGGAGCTACCATGTGCCTGACGCTGTCCCCGGCTTCCTCTCTGAAATCCTCACGTGCATGCACGTTCACCCACGTGTCATATGCACACACACAGCAGGCGAATCTTCATTTGTACAGAAGAGAAACAATCGGTTAGGACCACACAGCTGGCCCACATCAGGTGTCCAGTGAAGGACTGTCCACTTTGCCATTGTGCCGACAGCCAGCTGGTAGACCCCTGCTTGGCCCCGCTGGCCCTGGAGTGTGGGACCCTGGGAGCTGGCCGGCCTGATGGGGGCACTACACCAGCCAAGTCAGAAACGAAGAACTGGGTGATGGGCACGCACACGGCCCCAGGCCTCTAGTTTGCAGGAGCTGGGACTCTGGGACTTCACAGTCAGGTAGAGGGCGATGTAAGGAGAGCACTGATCCCTCCTCCCAGAGCCCAGCAGGGAGACAGCCATGAGCCAACACGTGTCCAGCCAAGCGTAAGTCCCCGTGGCCAGCTGCCACGGACCATGGGATGGAATGCTGCTTGTGGCGGCCATGGTTTCCCAGGCATGTGGGAGCTGCTTCACAACACGAAACCGAGCCTCCCAGGTCTGCCCTTCTTGCCATGTGTCCCGTGGCGGGGGGGGGGGGGCTGCTGGACAAGAGCATTGGAGATTTAGGACAGAAGCCATGGCTCCGGAGGCATGGACACCTTACTGGGGAGGCGAGGACCAGAATTCAGAGCATTAGGTTGCGATGGAGCACGTGCCGGGCCCCAGCCAGCTCCGCAATCTGATGGTCCTCCTGCAAGCCTCAAGACAGTCCTCGATGGTCATTTTGGCAGATGAGGAAACTGAGACACTTGAGACAGCTGGGGATGGAACCAAGTGCTTCTATTCCACCCTCGATGTTCAGTTTGGGAGCAAGAAACCAACACTCAAGTCTGGAGATTTTTTTGGCCAAATCCAGATACTCAGTGAGCACTGAGGGGCACCCCGAGGAGCCCCACCCTATCTCTTCCTCTGGTGCCAAGATGTGTGGTTTTCTGGAGCTCCCTTCTGTGGCCACATTGAGGGGACCTGGTGAGCCCCACCTTGTGCTCTGCTATGCTTCTCTGAGGGACAAACAGGGGGTTCTAAAAATTTTGTGTATCTGTCCCCCTGCAGATATCGGTCCCCAGCTTTCCAGAGACAGGAACACTGCCTTGAATTTTGGCATCTACAGAGCCCAGGGCCATCCTGGGCCATGTCTCGGGGAGCAGAACCACACCCACCAACGGAGAGGAAGAGAGGCTCAGCGAGCAGGAGAGCGGCTGAGCAGACGCATCCTCCTCCAGACGGCTCCGTCCAAATGGCCTGGCTTATGGGGTCCTTGGAAGCCCCTAGAGAATCGCCGCCTGCTCACCCCCGTGGGGTCTGTGGTCTCCAATCCCCCCCAGGATCTGCCTCCAGGTCCTCTATAGGCGTGGACTGGGCAAACTGGATCCTCCCTCCTCCTGCTGCTCCTCCTCCTCCTCCCCCTCTTCCTCCTCCTCCTCCTCATCTCCAGCATGCTGGACACATGGGTCTGACATGTCTTTCCAATTAGACCAGTCCTGAGATGCCGAGAAACAGGAAACCACTCGCAACCTCAGACCCGTCCAGACTCAGGAAACTGGGCAGAGACAGCGGCGGCCGGCGGCGGCGTCAGCCCCAAGACAAGGCACAAGGCAGCCAGCCTCCGCCTGCCTCCCGCTGCCAGACGCTGCCCACCCCTCCGGTCGTAAGCCAGGGGCCTGGAGTGGAGGTGGGATAGTATGTCTTCAGATCACCCAGAAACCACCCAGCATGAGGGTTCCGCGGGCTGGTCCATGGAAATCTAAGAGGAGAACAGACCAGCCCTGGGGGCCTGGCTTTGGAGCCCTGTGGTCATCAGTTCATACTCCGTGGATGGCACCGCCTCTCCAAGGCTCCTCGTGGCTCCTGCAAGGCTCCTGCCAGGGAGGAGACAAGAGCATAAGAAAATGTCAACCCAGCCCAGCACATCACAAGAGCTCGTCCATGCTGGGGAAAGGTGTGTGCCTCACACCAACCACCCCATTTGCTCCTTGAGCCTGGTCTGGAAGGAGGGTGTTTAGAACTCCATTTTACAAATAAGGAAACTGAGTCCAGCCAGCGGTAGACGATTGTGGTAGAAGAGGCAATTTCAGAACCAGAGAATAGCGATGCAAATTCCAGCTCGCCACGGGCTAGTGCAACACTGATGATGGGACTCCACACCTGGCGCTCTGTGAGCACCTTGTCTCCAGTTGCTGATCTCTGTCACTTAGGGATGGTGTCCTGGTCTCTGGTCTGTGCCTTACCATGGAGGCCCATCCCAGGAGGGAAGGAGCTGACATCGGACCTGGACATGCCAGCCTCGTTGTCTCCTGTCACACGTCACATCATCTCTCTGTGCAGGCTCTGGCAGGGACTCTCGGTACCTCATGCTCCAGAAAAGTCATAGAGAACAATGAAGAAATGCGGAAGGAGCCCAGTCTGCACCAGCATGGCTCTGGATCAGCAATGGCCACGACAGGTGGAGGGACCCCTTGAAGCCTCATGAAGCCCTCTGGTCCCCTAAATAGCAGCAGTTGGTTCATAAAGATGCGCACACAGTAGACTCCAGAGCCAGTTAGCAATACTGCAGCTCCTCAGAAAGCTAAGCAGGAATTGCTATGTGACCAGCAAGTCCACTCTGAGCAGAAAAACACGGACAGTGGGAAGTTCCACACCGAGCTGCATGCTCACGACGTAGCAGCATCCTTCACAAGAACCGAGAGGTAGACGCAACCCTGACATGTGAAATCCTGACACGTGATACAACGTGGATGAAGCTGAGGACTTAGGCTAAGAAAATAAGCCCGTCACATGCAGTCCACTCACACAAGGTCCCTAGAGTCGTCCAGTTCCTAGAAACAAAATAGAATAGCAGCTGCCAGAGCCGGGGAGGGGAACATGGGGTGGTGCTTCTGTTGGGGACAGTCCCTGTTTGGGGTGGAGAGAGATGACGGCCACACAAAATTCTGAATCATACACTGAAAAGTGGTTAAAATGGTAGTTTGGGGGTTATACATAATTTATCACAATTTATAATCTTAAAAAGTCAGCTAAATGAATCCACCAAGGATACTTCTTCCAAAAGGTGGATTCAGTGTGTGCATGAGTGGGTGCCTCCACCGTGGACAGGGGAGCACAATCATCCAGGTGTATTGCCAGGGAGAACGTCCCCCAAACAGGATGCCCACGGCAGAGAGGTGGCTTTGTTCCGGGGGATCCTTCAGGAAAGGTCCAAATGGTGCCCTTTCAAGGACCCCCGTGGCATTCCCTGCTGGGGCCCTCAGATGCTCCCTGTGCACCTGGGTGGGTGTGTGGAGACTGCTCCAGATTTGGGGGTCCAAAGTGATAGAGCTGTGTTTGGATGGGAGACGTGCATGAACTCTGGGACGGAGACGGACGGGTGTTGCAGATTTTCTCAGAGCTTGTGGGGTGGGGGGGAGGGTTAATGGCAACAGCAAGATCAATGTTTCTCCCTGAAATTTTACAGTCACAGATTTTAATGCAAAGAAGCTGTTGTGTGTGAGCTGTGGATCTTTGATGAAAACTAATACAGCAAGGCAAATGCCTTCCACATTGCGCTCCCACAAGCACCCGCCACTTGCAGAGGGAGGACGGGTGGCGGGCTCCACTGCTTCCTTTATTTTAAAGACCTTGTTTTTCTGTTACTGGTGTTGGGGTGGGGGGAGTGGCTGCTAAAATAGAGAGAAAGAAAGAGCCAAAGCTAAAGGTCCCAACCCTGATGTGTTAAAGCCCAATGGATAACACTCTTCTGAGCTAAGTATAGTGCTAAGAGTAACCATGGGCATAAGCCTTGCCCTGCACCCGCTTTGGCTTGCAGGTGGTCATTTACAAGCTGTGTGTGAGAGTGTGCACGAATATACATACCCGTGACACGCACATACGTGCCTGTGTGTGCACACACACACTTGTCATTAGTTCTTTCAGCCAGATGGGTTCTGGCAGCATTTCAAATTGTCATAAAATGCATTTAATGAACTCTAGGTCTTGAGGATATGGTTTAGCATGTGTGTGTGTTCGCATGTGTGTATGTTCACGCGAGTGTGTGTGTGTGTGTGTGTGTGCCTGTGCGTGCATGCCCCACCCGTGTACAGAGCTTCTGCATTCAGATTCAAGCAGAACTGGAAGATACCAGGGTCCCTAATCCATGGTCTATTTCCAGAAAGAAACTGAGCCCCACAGAGTTCATGTATTAGTCCAAGACCATTTCTAGAATTTTCCATTCTCCTCATCCATTTCCCTGATAATACCACAGCAGCCTCTGCTCAAAGTATGACTTGATCCTGGGAACTGGGCCCAGGGAGCTGCCTATGAAGACAGGCAGCCATCTAAATATTAGTCTAAAATGCCCCACCCCGGGAGTGAAGGCAATTTTCAACAGCAACCGTGCCCCTCACTCCCTGGCTTCTAGAGGTCTGTAGGCCCCTCGTGGGACTCACGTTCCAAAGGTTGCTCCACTGAGAACTTGGTTTGTAAGAGTTTCACGGGCATTTATTCACATTTTAATCATGTTATTTCCTGCTCTGTTTTTCACCCGAGTTCCAGGTCTTCCACATCCTATTATCACAGTGTGATTTTTTTCTGCCTTTATTTTCTTTTTTGAAAAAATTGATAAATTGTTTAAGATTCCTCTAATTGAGTCCACATGACTATCATGGAGAAATTCAACATTTACCTTAAACTGTAAATCCACTCTGTCAGACACTATGAGGTGAGAATCGTTAGGAGAAGACAATGATCTTATTCCAGGCTCACACAGTAGTTCCAACAGAGCATCCAGAGAGAAGCTGACCTTGTGTCTCGGGGCTCTGTCTGGCACCCAGCAGGGCACCCCGTGCAGCTCAAGGCTGCAGGTACCATGGGTGGTGCCTACTCAGCCCTTCTCTCTCTCTCTGACATGTCTTCATGTTGTTGGTCTGGATTTGGGAGTTTACCTAGTGGTCGTTAATGTGATGAGAGGAAGATTGAATTGGGAACCAGGAGACCTAGGATCAGGTCCAAGTCTCAGAATAGCAGTCACCAGTGGGACCATGTGGGCAGGGCAGGCTAGGTGGCAACCATGCATATATTTCCAAGAGCACCAAGAGCCCCAGTTTATAGGGGATCTGAGCCTAGAGGAGGTGCCCAGGATATTAGCACCAGCGCACCCCAATCCTTATGCCGTCTCCACTGTGGCCTTTAATGTCAGTTGGCCTTGGGAAACTCATAAAGCCTCCTGGATACTCAGTTTATTTATTTGTAAAATAAGAGGAATGCATGGAAATCATTTTATGTGTTTTCTACCTTAAAACCAGAATGTGTTGCTTCAGATCCCAGGGTCCCTACCTGAAATGGTCACATTGCAGCCATTCTATGTCACAGTGCATCTCTGTGAGCAGGTCTAAGAGGTATGGCTCACAGGCACCACCCATGGATCACACATGGCCATGATTATTTCTCTCCCAATACCCACGAGCTTTTCACTTAACCTTGCCACAACTGCCATCAAGAGACCATGAACCCATCTCCCATTCTTGACGTCAGTGGAAGGGACAGGCTGATGGGTCTCAGCAGAGACCTTCAGAGACACCACACACAGGCCTCTGCTCTTGAGAACGCTGCCCTTTCCCCAGGAAGCCAGCCTGAGGTAGCCTGTTGAGAAAACCCAGGCCGGATGCAGGCCATCTCCTCCAGTTGTCTAATTTCTGTAAAATAAACCATCCCAAACTCTGCAGCTTAAAAACTGTCATTTGTTATGACCTTTTCTGGTTCTGAGGGTCTCTCACGCTGCAGACACATGGCACAGGGTGGTCTGAAGCCAATGAAGGTTGATGGGCTGGACACCCAAGTTGGCGTCCTCGTTACATGTTTGGTGTCTCAGGGTGGGACAGCTCAGGGGGAGCCAGACACGTCTCCCCTCTGCTCCTCTTCTCTCTCTTCTCCCACCCTCTCTTGGGATCCTGCCTTATCCTTCCCACATAGCCAGCTTTGGACTCCCCCAGGGCCAGTCTTCTCCCAGCGAACGTAGATGGTGGCTCCTTCACCCCGTCCATCCCAACCCCACCCTCTGACACTAGAGGCAGGTTGCTGCTTCTCTCCAAAGGGGGCTTTCTTTCTTCATGACATCAAGCCCCAGTCTGGGTGTTGACACTCAGGAGTCCCTCCTCAGGTTTCTGGGGTGCATTGGAAAACCATTATGGAGGACAGAGAAAGTGACTTTGCCTTCAGTTGGTCCGTCTTCCACGGGTCAAAGTGCTCCTCAAACTGTCTTCATGTAGCAACTTCAACGGCCACCACCATGGCTCAGGTCTCTCCTCACTGCCCTCCTGGAGGTCTAGAATGCTCCAGATGCACCCTCAGGAGACATCTGACACAAGCCAGCATACCCAGACTGTCACCTCCCTCATCCTGAGACTCACACTCCTGTTCAGGCAGCCAAAGCCTGCGTTATCGTTCCCGACCCCCATATGATCACATGGGATTTTGTAAAACCCAGAAATCCAGATCCAGGACCTTGGGGGTCCCAAGGAGAAGTGCTTCCCATGCCACTTCCCCCACTCCCTCAAGGAGGAAAAGCACTTGCTAGTTTTCTGGATCCCAGGTGCAGAATTTGCCTCCACTCCTGTTAAGGAAAAAAAAATAGCGCCATTTTACAAATACAGCAGATCATTTGGTGCCTGCAACCCAGACTCATGACCTGGTTCCAGTCCTCCTCTGCACGTATGGTGTTGGCCAGCACCTCCTTGTCCATCTCTCCTACCTAACCTGGAGGGTCAGGGCCGCCCTGACCACTTTCTTATCAGCAAGTTCAAGGGTGCATTTTAAGAGCCCATGGTCCTCCAATAAATGGGAGATATTACTATTAATAACAGTGTTAATAATCATGAAGGTGATAGCAGTTACATGATGACAGGTTTCATGGTGTCTATGATCAAAAGGGACCTTGTAGTCCTCCTTGTACCACCCAGCGCCCCTGTGATTCAGCCCCTCGCCCTCCACAAATGGGTAACATGGTCAACCTGTCACCTGACTTATTAAGAGGACTTTGGAATCAGACAGGGTGATGATAAAGCCGCTGGGACTCTATTGTATCTACCAGCAGCATCTGTCATGGAGAGTTTCTGAACTCATTTTTTATCTCCCTGATTTTACCCTCCCTGTGCCCACATCTCTATACCATGGCTAGATAATTAAAAATCAAAGTCAAATATTCAGCTCTTTAGTTTCTTTCAGCCTGTCCTTTATTTTCTTCTCCTTCCCTCCCTGGAGCATCCTCACCTTCTTGCCCAGCTCCCCCACCAGCACCTCCAAGCACATGCAACCTTTCCTCCCCTCCTCTTCGCCAAGCTGCAACTTGAGGCCCCTACTCAGCCTGTCCTCTTTGTTGGAAGATGTTCAATTCCTATTGTGGGGAAGATGGGGAATTTTTAAAAGTTGCTTTGTTAATCAAATGCCTCCGTTTAAAAAGTTTGCTCAGCAGCGTGTGTCTCTAATATGTGTCAACTTCTGTTTGGATCAATGGACGTGGGATGCAGTATTAATTATTCATTTTTGCAGGATAGAAATTAATTATTGTGCATAGGATTCTAAACACATATGGCAACAGTGCCGGCTGGACGGCCCCCCTGCCAGGATTTTAGAGATTCAGATTCAGAGGTAATATGTTGTTTTGCAAAGCCAAGACCTCCTAAGGGTTCCAAGGCAGAAGAATTGAAGAATTGACATGTTTCTGTACGTGGTCCAACTCCTGAGCCTCCTCAAGTGCACCCCGATGACCCACTCTCTCCTCAAGTCCATGCTGGCAAGGGGGAGCATCCGGGTCCGGGTCCATTCCTACAACCTTGCAAGTTGCCAAGTCCTGCTGACCTCCTCTCCCTGAGTCCTTTCAAGGGGACATTCTCAGGGGTGATGACTAGATCTGGGATGTTCCCGTTGCTGAGGATCCTGCCTCTGTCATGTTCTTTGTCACATTGCAGTGGAATTGTCTGTGTCTGCACCACTATCACTGCCAGCCTTTGGAGAATCCCCTGTGGGTAGGGATTCTGCCTTGCTCCTCACCGGTCCTCATGCCCACGGCAGGTAGGGAGCTCATGAAACTGAGATGAACCTGTTCACTTCATGGGGAAAGGGCTCACAGAAGAAGGAAAATGAAGAAGGAAGGCCAGTCCTGGCCAGAGAGAAGGCAGGCCACGCATCTTAGAAAATACAGAAGCCATTGGAAGTTCTAGACACAAGGGAGGCAAGCAGCAAGACGTTTGGGGGAGGAAGAGGAGAAGCAAGCAGAGGGGCACTGCTGGGTCTCCCAGCTCCTTCATCTGCACCCTCTCCTGCCTTCCCCATGAGTTACCCAGCACAGGGCCCTGCACAAGGCAGCAGCTCAAGAAATACTCGCTGAATGAAGCAAAACACAGAAGAACAAATAAGGTTCAGATTGTTTTGCCTGCAAGTGACCAAAAGTTCTTTTTTTTTTTTAAATTAAAATCCCAAACATTAAATAGCCCAGGTTAGAAAGAACATCTCCATCTGGATTGAGTACAGGTGATCTGGCTGCAGGGTGTTACATGGTGTCACCAGGACCTGTGCTGGCACCTTTCAGGTCATTGTCCCTGGTTAGAATCTGCTCTCAGGCAGGCTCTTACCTCTTGAAAGGAAACTAGCTTCCCACCTTCTCAAGTTCAAGTCTGTGCAGGGCAGAGAGCACCTGCCTGACCACTGAAACATGGGTCCCAGAATTGAGGCTCCTTGGCTCCAATCAATAAGCTCGGGGCCATGACTCCTTCCTGAGCTGAACTCTGGTCCTGATTGGAACCAAACTGATTGAATTGGGGCCGGAGAAGAAGAGTAGTCCGGGCCCACAGTGGGCTAAGCACTTTGCTCCAGACGACCCACAGATAAACAGTTGAGCAAGGATAAATCTGTTGGAGGCTTGGGGCTCTTTCTTCACACCCCAGATCCTTGTGCCTTCCTCTCTATATACCATGTCACACTTTGGAATCCCCAGGAAGATGGTCCTTCTGTCCTGATCTCCCAGTGCATCTCCCTACCCACCCTCAGCACAGAAAAACCACCTCTCTATTCGTCTCCAGGCCCCACCCCATTTTCCCTTATTCTTTTTTTTTTTTTAAGAGAGAGTGAGAGAGGGAGAGGGGGGGGGAGAGAGAAAGAGAGAGAGAATTTTAATATTTATTTTTTAGTTATCAGCAGACACAACATCTTTGTTTGTATGTGGTGCCGAGGATCGAACCCGGGCCGCACGCACGCCAGGCGAGTGCGCTACCACTTGAGCCACATCCCCAGCCCCTCCCCTATTCTTATTCCCTGAGTGATGCCATCGTACATCCTTTCCTAGAGGAAGAGGTTTCCAGGAGACCTCTGGTGTCTCTCCCTGTGTTCAGATTGCAGGCAGGCCACTCACGGGCTGTCACTGAGCCAACCACTTCCTCTCTCAGACCCTCAGTTTCCTCATCTGTAAAACCAGGACAATAAGACATACTCCCCAGGACCACATGGAGATTACGTGAGAATGGCTGACGCTTGGAAGTTGCCTATAAACATCAGCTAAGGACCTACTTTTCTTTCCAAAAGCTGGGAAGGACACACACAAACCTTCAACCTGCCCTCTCCAGGTGGACTTGAGAGTTCATAAGCATGGAAAGGGAAGACACCCTGGAGATTGGCATCAGTCAATTAAGGTTCACAGCCACTGTGGTGTGGAACTATATTATTAAAAAATACGTTTTCTAGACTTCTACCCATTTACTATTTATTCCTTCTTGGTTTCAGTGTTTCCCATCTATGGAAAAAGAATGTTGCTTTATCTCTGAAGTCTCTGCTAAGGACACGATGCTACGTTTCAACGCCAACCGAAAGAACTATCATCATAACTCACCCGATTATTCCCTGGAAGGGAGGTACCATCTCCTGAGTACTTATTATGCACCAGATGTAAATAGTAATTGCCATTGCTGCCCATTACTGATGCCTGCCGTGGGCCACGCTTCGTGTCAGGCACTTTGCAAGGACTCAACACTCTGCCAAGACCACTCCATCCTTCTCCCACAGCCAGATAGATGAGGTGCAGAGCGGAGAAGAAACTCTGCTGATATGACATGGACTCTGGGCTCTACAGCTCCAAGGTCTATGTCCTTACTTTCCTTCTGCCCTTTCCCTCTTTGGGGCCAGACCATAGCCTCTCCAGAAACCATGCCCATATTTTCCTTATGTCAGCGATCATCTAGAGATCTTCAGGGAAGGCCCCCTGATGCTTAAGCCAGAGTTTGCCAGGCTGAGAAATTCCATGAAGCAGGAGCGTAGCTGGGAGTGTGGACCTAGATGCTGTGCCCCTGAGTTTGATCCCAATGCTGTCCGTGCTAAGTGTGTGACTTACTCTGCCTGTGCTGAAGCTTCCTAATCTATTAAACAGAAATAAAGATACTTTCTTCAGGGGTTTATCAAGAGGATAAAATGGCCAAAATACTTACAAAGCACAGCACTGCCCAACACATAGACGTGAATAACCAGATAGTGGAAACTTCTTCCTGTAGCCATTATAGGGTATAGTTAGTGGGTTTGGTCAGAGGCCAGGAGAGGCAAAATTGCATGCAGGTCCCAAGAAGGAGCAGATATTTGGTGGTGATGAAAGGGTGCTGGGGGAAGGGAGCAGCAAGGGATGGAACTGGAGAAAGAGGCTGGAAGATTGCAGGGTCCCAAATTCCAAGATCAGAGATCTGAAGGCAAAGGGAAGCCTTTGACAAGAGTTCAGCAAGCACGGCAGGGTGTGCTTTGAGTCCCCAACATTGCGTCCTATGGACACACAGCTTTGGAAGATAATGCTTTTCCATAATTTCCACACCTGATTTCCATAGACCCTGACCCTTTTTATTAATCATGGCATCATTGTGAGGTAATGTCACGCTGGTCCTCTCCAAGAGAACCCAGATGGTGCCTTCATTCCCCAAGGAACAGCGTCTCAAGTCCCCTCTGTCTCACTCCTGCTCACCTGCACTGCTCTTAGGGTATGGAATCAGGGAACATAAAAGAGAAATGTGTCTCTAAAGAGACAATCCTTGATAGAAATTAGAAAGGGGAAGGAGGGGATCATGAGAGCTTATCTAGTGGACTTAATATTAAAGTTGGGCCCACAGTTTCCTGGTGGTCTTGGCAAAAGGGAAAAAACAATACCTAACAGATTAGGAAGGAAGCATAGCAATGTCTGGACACGGAGCAGAGGAGGACAAGGAGTTCAACAATCAGTCATGACGGTGATAACAATGGAGGGGCACTAAGGGTCAGCTAGTCTGCCTTCAATATGGTTTTTAATGAATCATTTTAGATTTATAGAAAGTCTGCAAAGATTGTGAAGAGATTCCCCACATACCTCCACCCAGTTTCCCCTAATGTTAATCTCACAATACCACAGAACACTTGTCAAAACAAGAAACCAACATTGGCCATGACTACTCCCAAGGATGCTTCTAACTCCCACAGGTACCATGTTGCATGTACCCTCGTTCCCCAGTCTTCTTCAATCTATTACAGTTGCTCAGTCTTTCCTGATTTTTGACTGACTTGACCTTCTTGAAAGGAACTGACCAGGTTTCCTGTAGAATGTCCCCCAATCTGTGTTCCTGTGATGTTTTTCTCCCAACTGGACTGAGGTTATGGGTTTTGGAAAATAATGCTACAGACATGAAGTTCCTTTCTCACCACATCATTGCAGAGTTTCATGATATCCACACAGTATAATTTTATTACAGAAAATTTCTCAATTTCTTCTTTTATTAATTGAAAATTTATCTTAAAACAACCAAAATTCACTTTTTATTTCATTTCTATTTTATCAGACACATCTCAATATTGAATTTGACCAACTTTTCAGTCGACTAATAATCTCTCAGTCCTTTTCTTATTAAACCTATTAAATCACAACACCCCATCCAATTTTTCTGCCCTTGTTTTGGGGTTTTTGGTCTGTTTGTTTTTAATAAATAGAGAAATGTATCTTTTTTTTCCCTGTTTAATTAATTTCCATATTGTGAGATCCACCATGATGCCCGAGTCTATGGCATCAGCCTGGATTTGGTTGAGCAGTGTTCTAACCTTCTCTCTAAGCCTCAGATCCTTCCCAAATTATCCCCTGTTGTTCACATTGGCAATAAAATTATTGAACAAGGCAGAGCTGAAGATTAAGTCCCAGGCTCAAAGCTCCAGAGCTTTGAACTCCGTTTTGGACCAACTGATGGCCAGAGGATACCCCTTTCCTGCCACATCTTTTGCTTTGCTTGACTTCATTTCCCTTGGCTGCCAAAAATGGCATAATCCAATCCAAGCCATCAGTAATGAGGGTTAGAGGCAGAACTGCATAATTACCAACACATGCCTGAAATTACATTTCTTAGCATCAGTGTTTTGAGTGAATTTGTATCTGAGTCTCTAGTTTTGAAGAATTCCATTCATCCCACAGACATTTACTAAATAACCACTTTGGGTCAAATTTGCCTTCCTTTTTTTTCCTTCTTTAATTTATTGTTCAACTTCAAATCAGAAACATCTTCAGCTGGCAACGAGAGCGGGAACCTCAGCCTCCTATGCATGGATACAAAAGGTCCCTGGTGGGGGTGGGAGTGCAGCCCCACCCCCACCCCCACTGTCTTCCTCTCACTGGCAAACCCCCCACCACTGTCCTCTACTCACTTGGACCAGGGTTCCCCCTTGAGTCTATAAAGCACAGGGGCGGCAAACCAGAGGGCATCTCAAGCATTTTTCAGCCCTGGTATTCCAATTTGGAAGCATTTGGAGAAGGAGGGCAGGAGAGAGAGCATACTGTGCTAGCCACGTCCTGGGTCCTTCCCATATCATCTGTCCCGTGCTGCCTGATGCCTTAGGAGCAGCCAGTCCCATTCACAGAGGAGGCAGAGGCTGGGGGGGACAAGAGGGTGCTGCCCTAATTCCTCTATTAAGGTGGGAATGAACCCCAAATAGAAACATAGTTTCACAGCTTCAATGTTTGCAGTATTCTTCCCCCACTTAAGTTTGTTTTGTTTTATTTGTTGCTTGCTTGTTTATTTTAACATGCTCTGCCTTATTATATTTCTTACAAAGAAAACTGGAAGTTGCCTTTAGACATTGGATTGCTAACCTTATCTGAAAACTTGTTCTTTTAGGAAATCACTGAGAAGGAGATCATATCTACCCTTCTAGAATCCAGCCCCTTCGCCTTCCCTTCTTAATGGCGAGGTGTGAAGGTCCTGGAGGGGGGTCTAGCATCATGAACTCATAGAGATTAAGATCATGGCCCAGAGTGTGGTCAGTCAATGGACATGACTGGCAGGTCCCCTGGGGAGACTTGAAGGGAGAGGTCACTGAAGCAACCAATGACAGCATTGCCTGGTTATTAGATGTGACAGGAAAGGCAGCAGTGGGTCCGTATTTACCAGTGTCACTTCTCTGAATGTTAAAGGACTTTCCAGACATAGGCACAGAAATGAAGGATTTAACTGTGAAAATACTGGGGAACAAGAGACAGGGGAGGGAGCTGGGAGAGACGCTGATAATTTGTCGGGGTCATTTCTTTTTTTTTTTTCAAAAGCTCTTGGTGAACAAACTTTCTGAAAGGGTGAGATCAGATTGCGGAGGATAGGAGCAGCTGCCCTGTAGGAGTGGCTGATGGGCTGGAGTCGGCTCCGTAGTGTGGAGGGTTCCCTCTGCTCTGCACGGAAACCCTGTGAGGAAGGCACTATTTTTCCTAGTTTATCACTCAGACACAGAGGCTTGGGGACATTGCAGAGTGTGCCCAAAGTCACAAAGTTGATAAACGATGTCAAAATTGCATCTTCCTGGTGCCTACCCTGTGACAGATCCTGTGGTCACCGGGAATGCCGCGTTACCCAAATGATCTGCCCAAGAGAGCATTCTGATTCATAGAACATGGACACACACGCACACACACTCACATTTTCAGGCACGTGTACACACACACACCTTCACGTATTCAGACACACTTCATTGGAGCTTCCAAGATACAGGTGATAAGAAGGACATAGTACGGTTGAAATCGTTCCTTAAAAGTCAGAGTGAGGCTTACGCCAGGCATCCCCACCACAGAGTCTATACACTTAATAGAGAAGGAAAGAGCCAGCAATGAGCCCGGA
Organism: Marmota flaviventris; assembly: GCF_047511675.1. NCBI lineage: Eukaryota > Metazoa > Chordata > Mammalia > Rodentia > Sciuridae > Marmota > Marmota flaviventris. The sequence continues at coordinate 7,655,363 of NC_092499.1, read as the reverse complement.
GACGAGAGGAGGCGTGGCAAACAAGATTGGAAAACACAAGACGTAAATCAGAGCACACAGCCGGGCTGGCGTGGTCCAAAACAGGCAGCTGACTTTGGAAAACAACAGGGTCGCAGCTGGTCCTCATCTGAGGATGTCACCTTGCTCACCGTCCTCCTGGGAGGAAACTGCAAAGTCCTGAGGTGCCAGATTTTATGAGAAACAACCTCGGAGGGACTCAAAATCAGCCGTGCGCTGGGGACAGCCCGAAATAGAATGCACTTTAGAGATGAAGAGGACAATAATCAAATACACAGCTAGCAATGGTCAGTGTCTTGAGTCCGTAGAGTCCGTTCTTCCCTAGGAGTTTTTCATACCATGAGAGCAGCAGGGACTTGGTCTTGCTCCCTCCTGCCTCCCAATTCCCAGGAGAGAAGCTGTCAAAGTTGGTACTAAGAGATGTGGGGATTAACGTGCTTTATATCTGTTAACATGCTCCATATGTATTCCTCTGGAAGTGTCCTTGCAGGCAGGTCTGCCCATCGCAGAGCTTCTCCATGGATGCTTGTGTGGGCCCGTGGGTTGGCACTGCCATGGGTGTAATGACTAAAGTAAACTCACGGTTTCATTTAAACTGATTCGTCTGGCATTAACAACCATTCAGGTGCCAACACAGAGCTGATCCATACAGCTGCACCTGGAGAATGGAAGTGTCCCTGGTGTCCCCGTGCATGTACACTGAAGGGCCACCAGTGTTTCCTCCTCCTCCTGCCTTTCCATGTTAATACCTGTTGCTCTGCCGGTGGTGGGAATGGGGTCTGTGCAGAGGGGAAAGGCCAGCAGGGCTGACGATTTTGTCTGTGGGGACATTTGCAGCATAGCCGGTCAGGGATGGCTTCCTGGGGGCTCAAGGTGTGCAGCTGAACAGCATCCTGTGCTCAGAAGGTCCTGGGGCTTGGTTGCTGCTCCAACATCACCTTCTTGAAATTCTTGATTTTTGGATCAAGGACACAGCATTCTCACTTAGCCGCATGTCCCACCAAGTGTGTGGCTGGTCCTAAACCTGGCACTGTCCTTAACGTTCATTTCCCAAGACAGATCAGGGCTTGGCTCAAGACCCCACAGTCTAGATCAGAGCTCTCACATGGGAACAGACAATGCAGCTTCCGCAGTCAACCCTCCCTTCCGCCCCAGCCCACTGGTCCTGCACAGGCCACTTCCTTGATGGCCCAGTGACCTCTCCTGTGGCCTCTGGCCCTGCCCAGCCTCTGCCTGCTGCTCCCACTGCTGGGACTGGCCCTTCCCACTGCTCCCTGTACCCCTCATCTCTCTCCCCCTCTTGTCACCCAGTTACACTTGTTGGACCTGCAGGAGTTAGCTCAGGGGTCACATCCTCTAGGAAACCTGGCTCCCCACAATGCCCTCCGCTTCTCTTCTTGCCGGTCCGTGGGCCTGTCTTCCCTGCCAGACTCCGAGTTCCTGGCGAGAGGAGCTGGGTCTTTTCTTGTTGGCCTCCTAGTGCCTGGCAAGGGCCCGGCAGCTGTGGGAGGGCCATGATTTTGGGTGGGGTCTAGGACATACAGGGTGACTCTTTGGCAGCCCAGTGGACATGCTGCTATGGGAGAAAGGGCCACTGGGGATGTATTTGCTGCAGTGTCCAAATTGAGCACCTCCACTTGTCCACACCCGGAGGAGGCCATCTCTGCTGCCATCCTGCATCTCCTGGTGCAGGCTGTCCCCCTGCAGTGTCCCCTGCCTTGGGGTCCAGCCCTCACCAGCAGTCCCCTGATCAGTGAGCCCTCTTATCACCACCTTCTCAGCCACAAATCAGCCCTTTGCCTTGTTTTCACCAACAGGCCGCTGGCTACGAAAACGGAGATCTCGTCTGTCTCTTGTACAACCCGACGTACGCTTCGAAAGCTTCGGAAACGCCATTAATCACAATAATAGTGACACTTTGTACTTTTATAGCCTCTTTCATCAGAAGATCTCTGAGTACTTAAAAAACATCATCTCATTAATCCTGACAACACCCCTGTGAGACAGCTGGCAGGTAGACCTCCCCCAGTTCATCAGGAAGGGAATGAATGAGACAGAGAGGTGCTGTTTGGAGAAGGGACCAGGAAGACAGGACAGGGACACTCTGGCCTGGAGGGCAGGGGCAGTCATCTGCCCACCAGGGGCCCAGGCGGGGCTGGCCCTGTGCAAATACGCCTGGCTCAGGAGAGAGACAGACAGGCTGATGGAATTGGCGCTCAGGACATGATTCCATGGCGCTGACATCGTGAGCGGTCCCCTTCCTGTGTCCCGCCAGCAAGGCAGAGGAGGAGCGTATCGATAATGGTTGCGGCTCCTTCTTCCCAACGGAAACTGAGAGTCAGTGAACGTCCAGCCAAGAGGAAGGAGTGTGAAGGTGAAGGAATCCCAAGCCCCTTTCAACGTGGGGAACACAAAGCAGACCTCTGAGAGGAAAATGCAAGTGTGTCTTCTAACGCGGGGTCACCACTCGTCACACGGAGCTACGTCCACGTCCCTACCTCTGAGCCGCAGGGGATTCTGAGGACCTCTGGAGCAACCGTCTCATTTTGCAGGTGGGTAAAAGGAGCCTCAGAGATCCTGGGGTCTCTCCCTGGACCACACAGCGAGTGCAGGGTAGGGGTGCTCCGGGATTTCAGGGCACCCCAGTTTCTCAACACAGACCAGGATGCGTGTTTGAGGGCATTAGAGAAAGTTCTGGCAAACACCAGTCCTTTCATTATTGCTTCCAAGAGAGCTGTGGTTGTGTGGCTGGGAGGGCAGCAGAGGGAACCTCGGCAAGGGACTTCTGCTGAGGAAGGGCGGGCCCGCCCCATGAGCCCAGCCCAGGAGCCTCGGCGCATCCGTGATGTAGAACAGATACCTGTCTGATATAATTAATTGTATTTTTCCTAAATTTAACATTGCCCGAAGGGGAAATTGTTTCGCTCGGTAACCCTCCTGCCACACAGCTTCTCCAAGCCGGCCAGATTTAATTGCTGCGATAAAAACCACAAGAAAGACCAGGTTCCCACTCAATCTATAACCACATCTACTGAAGAATAGCTTTAATCACCTTTGAAAGGGCGACCACAAGATAATTAAAGGGGAAGGGTGCTCATTGGGAATTATCCAGAAATATCAAATCTCCGTTTATCACGGAGTCCGACTTAAAATGTCTTGGCATGGCTGGGCTCCCCAACCCCCACTCTATTCTCAGTTAAGCCCTTGAATTTTCCATTTTTTAGTGGTGGAGAGAATCGGCCTGTTTCACAAGCGTATGTCCATCCGAGGTTTGAGCAGCCGAAGGAGCCTATTGTCAACTGACATCAGAATCCTCTTTCCTCTGCGCACCCCCACCCGTGTGACCTTATGAAGGTGGCTTGACATCTCTGAGCCTCCTTCCAAAAGCAAGGGCCTTCCGGTTATTCCACAGGAATATTACAACTGAACTCTCCATTTATGTAAATCTTGTTCCTTCTGCAACAACATGTCCACCCTTTCTAGAAATCAAACAAAAATAAATAAGGACCTGAAATTAATGGAGCAGATTATTTGAGTAGCCGTGAAGAAGCGGGTTGGCTTTCTGGGTTTGATTTATTTTCTCCTTCTCTTGATGCTCTTCCACATTGCCCAGGGCAGGGATCTGACGGGCAGGCCAAGAACCAGTGGAGTGACATTCTTGGCAGTCTGTTTATGCTCAAGCAGAGCAGCTTTGTTCGGGGCCCAAATTCCCAGGCCTGGCTGTCTGGGGAGGCTGCCCAGGAAGCCCGCCTGCCCCTCACCTCCTTGCTCTCTCTCCTGTCCCCAAAGCAGGCTCAGGGGGTTTGTCTAAACTTTGGGGACAGAAGATGAGCCCGCCCAGCCCCCAAACACTTCTATTCTCTTCACTGAGAGCCGAGGAGGGGATTAGGGGGCAAATGGCTTTCCCTTACCAGGAAGGAGAGACGGCTGGACGGGTGGAATTAAAGTGTATATTCATTCTCCTCCGTCCCTTCATCTGGCCCCTCCCCCACTTGAAGTTCAACTCAGTTAAACTTGAACTTGACCTAACTACCATCCCAGGACTTGGACTGTCACAGACCTGGTCAGTGTGTCACAGCCCTGGACACGTGTCCCATAGTACCTCACTGCTGCCCCACTCCCTATCCCAGCCCGGAGCATTGAAGTCCAACTGCGTCCTCTCCAAAGTATTCACTTGTGTCTCCCATGGTCGGGCTGATGGACACCGTCCCAAAGATAACTATCCCTAAGACCCCGGAAAGGGGTCTGCAAAGGCCACTTGATATGGCAGAGGAACTTTGCAGATGTGACCAAGGCAGGCTCTTGATGTGCGGAGATGAGCCGGGATCATCTGGTAGACCCAGTGTGGACCCGAGGGTCACAGGAGAGCTGGAGTCGGTTGGTGACATGGTGACAGGAACAAGTGGCTGCAGTGGTGTGGGGCCAGGGCCACAGCAAGCTGAGGCCCGGGCACCAGTTGGGGAGTGGGAGAGGACAGTACCCTGCTGACCCGGGTGCTGCACTTCTGACCCCCAGAGCCGTGGAAGAGCCTCTGTGTGGCTTGAAGCCACAGTTATGGTAATTTGTTTCAGCTGCCACCAAATAAATAAATCTCCAGAATTTGGGCTATGCTCTTGTGTCTCATCCTGGAATTCTTGGCCTTCAGTAAACACCCCACCCAGCCCCTATCCCTCACCATCTCTCCACCAGGTGCAGTTGGGGGTGCTGCTGCAGGGGAGGTGACCAGCAGCCCAGGCACGGTGCTCAGCACGGGATGTCCTGTCCCATGACTGGAGTGTGAGGTCCTCGCAGACCACGTCCTGGTGGTCCTCCAGACCCTTCCCCACCTTACGTAACAGGTCCTAGCAGGAGGGCTTCGTCATGTGGCCAGATATGTTAGTCCTTTTTATCCAAAAAGCAAGAATTTTCCCCAAAGCCCTTAGAGATGTCTCACTTTTTGGTCTCTTGGACAGAACTGTGCCCCATGACCACCTCTTGAAAGCTGCTTAGCGGGGTCCCAACTGGGAGTTGGTCTGAAAGAAAAGGTAGAAGGCTCGGGTGGGGGAGGGGGCTATTGAAGCCCAGAAAGAACGGAGAGTCAGACCCGGGGGTGAGGCCTGGTGAGGAGCGAGAACACTGGGTAGAGTGGGTGCATCTGGGGGGCAGGCTGAGCAGGGACGGGGTGTCCATTTGAAGACACAGTCCTCTAAGGGTCTCATCCTTCTGCTGGGATCTAAGACCCCCCATCCAGGAAGCCAGCCACCTGGTTATGGACAGCTATTCATGGGACATTACTAAGGTGTTAAATGTCCTCCACAAACCTTTCCCCCATTTCTCACTGAGACATTGAGCTCTGAGATGACAAGAGGTCTTTCCAAATCCCCCGTTAGTCAGCTTTCCCTCACTGTGACCCAAAGACCCAGCAAGAGCAACGTGGAGGAGGAAAAGTGCGTTTTGGCCCCTGGTTTCATAAGCTCGGTCCGTGGTCAGCTGGCTGTAGGTCTCTGGGCCCCAGGTGAGGCAGGACACCGGGCAGAAGGGCGTGGGCGAGGGAAGCTGCTCTGTCCATGGCAGCAGGAAGTGGGGAGGAGGGAGCCGGGGGAAGATGCACCTTCCAGGGCACATCCCCAAGGGCCCCGCTTCCTCCAGTCATGGCCACCCGCCCTCAGTGACCTCCCAGCCAGTCCACTCCCCCTCGGATGGACTGATGGGGCTCCAGCTCTCACGGTCTGATCATCTCACCTTTGAAATCCCTGCATTAAATAGGAGCTCTGGGGGACACCTCATATCCAACCCAAACAGTCACAAGCCAGGCACGACGTCCAAGACTGGAGCAGAAACCCCATGTCCTCTCTGAGGGACTCCGGCTGCCCACTTTTCAACTGGGGAAACAAAGGGACAGAAGACAGAGGATCCATTTGCCGGTACGCATGGTTTCTTTGATGGCAAGCCCCCAACTTTCTGAGAAATGATTTTATCTTCTTGTCAGGTGCTTCCAAGCCCACTGTCAAATAGAAATATAATGCAAGCCAAATCCATAGCATTTAATTTCCTGGTGTTTTTAAACCAGTTTTAAAAAGCACAATAAAATTTCAAAATGTATTTTATTTAACTCTATGTATCCAAAATTTTAACATTTTAATCAATGTACAAATCACTTCTCAATGAGATAATATTCTTCTATTTTTTACCAAGTCTTCACAAGTCCATGTCTATCCCACACTTTGAGCACATCTAGACTGGAGCAGCCCCGTTTCCCGTGTCTGGCAGCCCTGGTGGCCGTGGCTGCCATCTTGGTAAAGTTCTAGCATTACGTGCAGAGCGGTTTCAGCCATGACTCACCATGGGGAGGTTTGGCTTGGATTTCACTCTGTCCCTAGTTAAAGCCACCTTGTCAACGAGTCCCAATACTCAGCAGCAGAGAAAGTGGGACCATCAAAGGCAAGGCCATGTTGACTCTGAGATTTTAATGGCAATGACTTAGTTCTGTCTATGTCATACCACAGCTTAGGGTCAGCTGCCTATTATACAGAACATGAACTGTGAATCGTTTTTAAATTTTAGAAGAGATATATATAAATTTTTTAAAAATGATAATTGTATATGATCTGCAAAGACCAAAATATTTGTTATCTGACCCATTAGAGCAAAATGTCACCAATCCCTATTCTACTTAGCCATACCATCATTTTTACATCATTAGGGCACTTAAATTCCATTCTGTAACCAGAATCTCTACGTATTTGTAGTATTGATCCAACATCTCTAAATCTCAACCCTCATTTCTAGGCTTTCTTGATCAATCTCCTTTCTCGGGTGGTTTATTTGATTCAGTGCTTGCTTATCTAAGTTTCTCTGTCAACATTTATTTTCCAGAAAGGAACTCACATGTTGTATGACCTGAAATTCTGCTGTTTGATTGATTCCCCATATTTTATTCGTTTGCTTAATTGTTTGTGTCATTATACTTAAGGAGAAAAACTGGACCTGACCCCTGCCTTCAAGTTCTCAGTCCAGTCATGAGATCCAGGGGATGACTTTCTGTCCCTCAGAACTTCGTACATCAGCCCTCTGTCTCTGGGCACTGACGGCTCCACAGTTGGTCTGACCATTATATTCACTCATTTTCGGTTTTCTGGATTTTGACATCATTTCTTTTCAAAGTCTCTTGGGACTCACCATGTTTCATATTTTAAAATATCTGCCTGTTGCATTTATACCTGAAATACAGCATACCTGGGTAGGGGAGTCTCAATTCCTACCTCCTATTACCAAGCGCCCCACTGTCCTGCTTCCTGTCTTGGGTGTGGCACGTCACAGACAGGAATACCCAAAGCTTGATTTTCCTTCCTGCTTAGATGTATGAAGAATTTGTACTTTTGATGTTCAATGAATTAAACGAGACATGCTCTGGTCAATGAATTAAACAGGACATGCCCTGGTGTGAAATGTTCTTTGTCAACTTTTTGCAGGGCAATGTGATCTTCTACTATGAACGAATTTCTTCCTTGTTTTCGGGGAACTTTTTCTTTTAATGGTGTCTTTGAACAGTTGTTTCATTGGGGCCACCGGTTTTTCACATAAGGACTTACGTTTGTCTGTTCTAAGTAGCTCACACCTTTCCTCTGATCGATTCCTCTCTTCACTTTTTCCTCTGCATCCATTAGACTAATCAGGCATCTCCCCAACATCAGCAGCTCAGTATTTAAACCATACTTTTCTGTTCTTTTTGTTCTTTGTGTGTAATTTATATTTCAGGCCTCAATTGGTTTCTTAACCCTGTCATATCATATTTTCTCCTCTTATGAGTTCATTGGATATCACAAAGTTACTAAATTTATGATCATATTATAATCTTTTTGTTGTTGTTGTTCAGGGATGGGGTACCAGAGATTAAACTCAAAGGCACTTGACCACTGAGCCACATCCCCAGCCCTGTTTTTTTTTTCTTTTGTATTTTATTTAGAGACAGGGTCTCACTGAGTTGCTTAGTACCTCTCTTTTGCTGAGGCTGGCTTTGAACTCATGATCCTTGTGCCTCAGCCTCCTGAGCCACTGGGATGACAGGCGTGTGCCACCACTGTGCCCGGCCATATTCTGCTACAGCGTAAAGCATTCACCAAGGTTTCCTCCAGCTCCTGAGGCCATACCTTCTTCAGGATTGTGTTCTTCATCTAAGTGTTATTCGCAACACTTTTTTCATCTTGGTTATATTCAGCTTTTGATATTGTATCTTTATATAGTGGCCCAATTATTTATTCTCATCTAGTGTGTCCTAATCAATAGTGTCTCCTTATGTTTTCAAGACACGTGTCCTTCTCTGAGACCCTGATAGGTGTGTGAATGGCGAGTTCAGCCTACAGGCCTGGGCACCTTAGGTGGAGACAAGTTTCCTAACCCCAGAAACCTTGGGAAGCAGGAAATTCAGCCCAACTCCATCCCACATCAACCCTGAACAGTGTAGTCTGGTGGGACTTAAAGAAAGTTCAGTGAATGTTCCCTGACTTCCTGGGGTGCTCCTCCAAACTCTGACTGTACCTCTCTCAGAATAAGGAAACGGGGCTACTGGAAAAGACTATTGAGAATTCGGGCACCTCATTTTCTCATCCCAGTATCAGTTTTGAGAAATGACGCAGAGAGCCATTTCTAACTCACCTTCCTCTCTTTGGCTCCCAGTTTCTTTGGCACATGGATAATGTGAGATCATGTCCAGTTCGCTGCTCTGGTCTGATTGTGCATTCTTGCTTGGTTTTATTTATTTATTATTTATTCATTTTGTTAGGCATTAGAGAAAGAAGACTCATCATATTTATTCAAATTTTACTTCCCATTTCTAATCCCAAACTTCAGCAAATAGCAATCCACTCCGCCCTCTGTGTGCACTTTCTCACAGCTGACCCTCGGTCCACACCACCTTCCCGGCTCCACATGCTGAATTTTAACTCCCCCTGAGTGCCCAGAGCAAATGACCCTCTTGCAGGAAGTCCTCCTTATTCACTCTGCAGAAGATCATCTCCCCTGCCCGGAGATTCCGCCATGATCCTTTCCATTCGTATCCACTCACATTCTCTAAGCTGCACTGAATGTGTCCAGGTGCTCGCTGTCACTGCCCTCCTGTCCCCGCGGTGGCAAGGTCTGCCTGGTATTCACGTCTGCTTCCTTGAGAGAGAGTAAGAGAGAGAGCAGGGGACAAGCTCAGTTCGTGGCTGTCGGAGGAGTCAGGATTGCACTCAGGGAAGTGATTTCCCTTATGTCAATGTGCATGAGCAGAAAACCTGAGGGGACGTGAGGGGGGCTCACAGAGCAGACTTGGGGGTCCCTGCAAGCCCGCCACAGTGGACACTGAAAGCAAATGGCTTTTGTCTGAACGGTGTCCAGTTTCCAGCTGAACCAGGCAGCTCGATTGTTGATGGCAGGATTCACACTGCAGCACAGAGCCCAGCAGTCGTGTGCACTGACACCCACAGGTGCCCACCATCCACAGCCATCGGGAGTCTGAACACCTCCCATCCCACGGGATTCGTGAAGCACTCTGGGGAAGGCAGCCGCGCAGTCCCACCTACAGATGAGGAAAGAGTGGTGTGGGGACATCAAGTGTCCGTCCCAAGTCAGGAAGTGGGCATCAGGCCACACCTGCCTGCTTCTCCCCCCACATCTGTGTTGCTCCTCTGATCAATGCTGTCACTGCTGAGCGGTGCATCCAGGACTGCCCCACAGATGGCACAGGTTGCTGACTGCACCAGGACGTCTGGACAACAGGACCTCTTTCCATGGAACAAGGCCACCTCTACTTGGAAGAAACCCTTTTTACTACTTCACCTGGGCCAGCAGAGGAGCTAAGCAGGGGTGGTCTTTACTACGTTCTGCTCTTGATCAAGCACACAGTTGACACCCACAGATTGACACTCACATGCTGACATTTACAAAGCTCATTTCCATAAAGTACTTCATCCAGTTCCCATAAAAGAAAAATTCCCAAACAGGCAAAATTCTGAGAAACATGATTTTCTGACATCCATTGGCCCTTGGGGTGGTAGAATATGACCAGAATGTTCATATGGGGTCCAGGACCACTGCAGAGCTCAGGAGGAAGAGTGTGGTCTTCCTCGGCCCCAGAAGTTCACAAAAGAAGGAACATTTTTTTTTCCTTCCTTCTAATTCCATCTTCATCCAGTGCCAGATGTTGGCACAGTGCTCTGTGATCATTTCGGGTTAAATTTCCCCCAATTCTCCCACCATCTGCAGGAGTGAAAGACAGGAAATAAATGGTCCAGTGTCTCCCTGTATTAGATGTGCATGGATTTTCTAAAACTGCTGCAAAGATGTGGGTCCTGGGCACTAAGAAACCCAGGTCAGCAGTGGACCTGTGTGGACCGCCGTGTGGAGCAGGCGGGGCAGAGAGAAAGCACCAGGGGATCAGCAGAGAGCAGGTGGGACTTGCTGGGACCCAGGTGGGTGATCAATGTGGGGTCAGGCGAAGGCTAAGGAGTGGCAGGAAGGGGCAATACGGTGGGAGTGGGTGGACCCCATGGAGCTGGAGGCCCTGATTTTAGTGGACAGAGACTCTGCTGACTGGGCCTCAGTTTGACAGCCTGGGGAAGGGTCTCTGCTCTCCCAGGCCACAGAACTTGTCGACTGGAAGAGTGGAGATGACTTCATTCATTCATGCAGTCACAGAGCAAATGCTCTCTCTGTCTCAGTCCTCGTCCTGTGCCCAGTGCCACAGCCCAGATCAAGACATGAGATCTGCTGGGGTAGGTGGGCCTGGCACCTCTGTGAAAATTTGGGAATGTCAGCTATACCAGGAAGGGAAAGAGCAGCCTATGGGAGTTGAGGCGAGGCCACCAGGGCAGGACCAAGGAGGCTACCCTGGGGGTGTCTTCCCCTGAGGTTGCAGGCAAGGCCCTGATTCCTACACACTCTCTCTGGAATGTCAGGTCAAAACTTGAAGTCTCCCAGCAAAGGGGAAGGAGGAACTTGGGGGGACAACAGCCCTCTGTGGCCATCACGTCCCATGGCACAGCGACCTTCTCAGCACCTGAGGCACCATGAGGGGGGCACCATGAAGGGTCAGAGCAAGTGCCCCAGGCAGGGTCCACTGATGCTCCTGGGGAGAACAGTGGGAGGCGAGCAAAGTCTTCACCAGGGCAGTGACCTTGACATGGACACTGAAGGGTGCACAGAAGTTTTCCAGGCAGATGGGGACACAGAGGTACACCCAGGGAAGGAGGGCGCTGACAAATGCCCAGAGACAGGAGGGTGTGGAATGTTCACGAACCCCTGAAATCCGTCTGCTCCAAGAATATGGGGGGTGCCCAGGATACACACCGCGTGAGCACGTGCTTCACCAGGAGGCTGGACACGGGCTGTGAAGACAGCTAGGCTGTCTGGGAGGTGCTAACATGGACATCACATGAACACTGTGTCTTCCTAACCAACCCCAAGGGTGAGACTCGTGCACTTGTCATCTCTGCCTTCAAAATGCAGAGCTGGGACCTGAAACAGAGCAAGAGCTGTCATTAGTGGCAGTGGATTTTTCCACCCAGCTCCATCCTCTGTCCCTAAGCCCAGGTCCTGGGTCCTAGTACACTTGTCCCTTTGGCCATTTGATACCTAACACGTACCCTACCCAGGTACTCTCCTGCCCTTCAGCAGCAGACAGCAGCAGCACTCACAGGTGGCAGGCTCACCCCCACTTCTTGGCACACAGTCTAGGACCCCTTCTCTTGCCCTGGTTAGGCAGGTGATCTAGGCCAGTGAGCTGAGGGTAGAAACAAGTGTGCCCTTCTTGACTGGAGCAGGGAAGAAAGGAAAGAGGGTCTCCCTGCTCTCAACCTTTCCCTGCTGACTGGGAGGCCATGTGCCTGAGATGGTATAGCCACCTGAACTGGATACATACCATGAACAACGCAGTCTATTAAGGCATTGAGATGTGGGGACTTACTTGTTATGCAGCACAACCTGTCTCATGCTGACTAATACTGCTTGTCTCTCCATTGTTAATGAAGAACACTGCTTAGTCACTCAGGATGACTCTGAAGGTGCTTTCCTTATCTCCTGTCCTGACACATAGGTTTGACTCCATGCTAAATCCTATCAGATCTACCTCCACAGTATTTCCAGATTGCTTCTCACTGTCTCCATTCCCTCCACCCTCTGTTCAAACCACCAGCAGCCCTCCATGGGAGGACAGTAGCAGCTCCATCACTGATCTCTCTGCTTACTCTCTTGCTTCTCCACAAAGAAGCAAGAGGGATTAAATATGTGTGTGTGTGTGTTTATATGTGTGTGTATATATATATATATATATTTGGCATTTCAGTGACCCACTGTTCAGGAACAGATCCAAGTTCCATTCTCTGGCCCACAAGGTTCTTGGTGGAGTATCCCTTCTCCAGTCCCCTCTATGACAATTATTTGGGCTCTTTTTAGCCCTCTGCCAGGCCCCCTCACCTCCTTGACACCTCCCACTTCTCAGGGCCTTTGCACTCGTCTCACCTGTGATCAGCAGCACCTTCTCCCAGTTCCACCCACACTGGGCAACTTCTTGCTCTCTCTCCTGAGATCCTTGCCACCTCACCCCTGGTCCTTCCCTGATAGTCTGCTGGGCTGATGTCCCCTCCCCAGTCTCACTGCACGGCAACTTTCTGTTTTCTTACCTTCACATCTGGAGCTGCTTTTCATGGGTGTCTTTGTTTTCTGAGTGTGTCTCCACTGGAGTGTCGTGTCCACCAGACCCCCCAGACCCCCGTGGCTTGGACAAAGCCCCAGCACCTAGCCATCTCCCAATACGTAGTCCAGAAATGGTGGAATCCATCAACGAACCCACCAGCGTGAGGCCTCTGCTGACTTCCTGGGCCTGCCACTGCCATGATCCTAACCCCTCATCCAAAATGCAGAAGGAAAGGGGAAGGGAAGGCAAGGAGGAGCAAGAACGAGAGGCAGAATAGAAAGGCATTGTTCCCCACCCTGTCCGGGTGCCTCTCATGCCTGACAAATAATGAATTAGAGCGAGATCAGAGCATCCAAGACCAAAACAGTCATTAGGCACCACTCCCCCCAAACACGCCGGCTGCCAGAAGCCAGCCCAGACGGTCCAGTCAGGAGACAAAAAGATGGGAGAGAAAGGCCTCTTTGAGCAGCCCGGTTATTAAGAGCTCTGGTGGGGGGGGGGGCAGCTTAACTCAAACATTCGTGCTGAAATGTAAAAAACAATTATGATATTCAATTATTCCATTAAGTGAAATTAACCATTCTTCTTGTTCTTTGAAAAGACCAAAAGAAAGCGCAGATCTGAATAATTAGGTCAGTGAAGAACTGTGAAGAAAGGATGTCTAGACTTCTATTTTCATTTGAAAGTAGGAGGAGGGTTTTGCATGGGGCTGTGTGTGTGTGTGTGTATGTGTGTGTATGTGTCCGCTTATTCTAGGAGCGCCTTTGAATTCCCGGGGTGGCCATATCCGAGGCTCGCCCCGGCAGGTATGGCCAAGTCCGGATCAAGGAGTGGCATTCCGACTTTGATGTCGACTGTCACGCTTCGCGGCTTGACGGTCTCTTTGGCTGCCTGCAAGTCTGTTGTCCTGGGAGACCAGGTAAACGCAGACCCTGCCTCCCGTCCTCCCTGGCATCCCCTGCAGAGGAGAGACTTGGAGGTGGAGACTTCCCTTGTCTTTCAACCTCCCAGGAGGGGTTTGGGCCCTGGACAACCATCTGCAGAGGCTCCCTCACCCCGGGGCAGATCCGCAGAGGACACGCACGCGTCTAACTGGGGGTACACGTGCACTCATACACGTGGTCACCATGAAGGGGCAGTCAGGGACAGTGGACAGACCAGGGCCACCTCTCAGCCCTGGTGCGTTGGCCACCCGGGAGCCAGGTGCTGATGTTCCAGGGGAGAATGACCACAGGAAGTGCCCGACCAGGTGGCGTGGGTGGTGAGCAGCTGACTGCCCGCGGCCTGGCTCCGCGGAAATGGAAACTGTCATTTCCATTCTCATGATATGGTGTGGAAGCCCACACATGTTGATCATCAACACCCCTGGGGTTTTTTGTTTACTGTGTACATTTAAACCACCAGTTGAGTGGTCCATTCTTCAAGGATACTTGGGACATCCCACCTCCCCGTTCGTGACAAGGGCTCTGCAGGTTAAAAGTTCTTCCTCCAGTAGCTTAAGAACTGTAAAGCATTGCACCATGTCCTGGCCACTCCTTTAGAGCGAGTTTTCTATTTCTAATGTTTAGGATCTGCAGTAAAACGCCCGACGACTCACCACAGTGGACGTTTCCCAGTGCCCAGCGTGGAGACATCGCACATTCACACTGTGGAGAAGCTGTCACCACCCCCATCTCCAGAGCTCTTGCATCTTCCTCCAGGGGAAGGCTCAACCCGTGGAACATGGACCCTGCTCCTGTCCCTGGCCCCGGGAAGCTGCCAGCGCATGTCCTGTCTTGAACCTGACGCTCTAGGCTGCCTATGGGATGGAGTCAGGTGAACGTGTCCTTGGGTGGCTGCATAATGTTTTCAAGGCTCACCTGTGATTTAGGGTGCGCTAGAATCCCCTCTCTTCACAGAGCTGAAGGACACTCCCTTTCTCGTCCCTGCCATATTTCACGTGTCACTCACCTGTCCCTGGACACATGGGCTGCTCCCACCTTTGCCTGTTGTGAATAGTACCTTCTGCAGGGGCGTGGAAGTATCTGCCTGGTCCCTATTGTCAATTCTTTTTAGGATTAAGATAACTTCAAAAGGGGAAATTGAAGAAAAGCACCTTTTCCTCCCCTGGAAGCGAGTTTCCATTAGTGTATCCAGCTGGGGCAGAGTCCTAGAGAGTAGAGGGTCTTTGCAACCCAACCCAGCACGGGTTAAAATTTGGTCGTGTCACTAAAAAAGAATTTCCTTATTTTGTTTTTTTTTTTTAATTTTACTCATCTTTTTAGCCAACACATACGATTACATGCATTTGTGTGGTTCAGTGAGACATTCAAATGATCGTGGGCAATGATAAAAACAGGGTGATGATCATCTCCAGCTTTTACTGCATTTCTGTTTGGAGGCTGCAAGCCCCTCTCCTCCACTTTCTCCTAAAATTTATAATATGCTGTTGTAAACTATAGTCACCCAGCTGCACAGCAGGACAGGAGAACACATGCCTCCTATCTAATCATATCGGATTCCCATTTTTCAGACTCCCCCTGACCCCTTTCTGCTATTTTACCCTCTTCCACTTTGAGATTAACTATTTTTGTAGTTTCTGCATATGAAAGAAAATACAGTGTTTGTCTTGTGTATCTAGTTTATTTCACTTAACATCCACCAGTTCCATCCATTTTGACACAAATGATGGGGTTGCATTTTGTATGGCTAAGTAATACTCCACGGTGTCTGTCTGCCCTTCATCCTCTGATGGACACTTGTTTAATCCACAGCTTGGCTACTGTAAATGGCGCTGCAGTAAACCTGGGAGTACAGGTTTCTCTTTCATAAGCTTGCGTGAATGTCTCTAGTTATGTGCCCAGAAACCGGGTACATCAACATAGAATGTTTCTATGTTTACTTTCTTCATTAACAGCTTCATACAATTTTCCGTGGCGGCTGCAATAATCCACATTCCCGATAGCGGCGTGTAGGAGTGCCTTGTTCTCTGCATGCTCCTCCTCCCCAGCATGCCTGTTTTGTCTGTCTGTCTGTCTGTTTTTCAGTAGTAACCACTCTGGAGCTCCCATCTCTGGAAGTTCTCATCCTGGTTTGCGTTTCCAAGATGGCAGATGATACTAAGCTTTTCTCCCTACATCGTCAACATTTGTATGCCTTCTTTTGAGAAATGTCATTCAGATCATTTCCCCACTTTAATGGCATTATTTGTTTTCTGTGGTCTATTTTTCTGAGCTCCTCGTCTGTTCTTGACCTCGCTCCCTCGTCAGATGAAGAGTTGGCAAATATCTTCGCCCACTCTGTGGACCGTCTCTTCCCTCTACTGATTGTCTCCCTTGCTGGAAAGAAGTTTCCTAGCTTGATACAATCCTGTTTATCTGCTTTGGCTTTTTTGCCTGTGCTTTTGGAGTCTTATCCCAAAAATCATTACCTCTACGGATATCGTAGGGTGTTCAAGCGTACCCCTTCTGCTCTCTTCTAGGAGTTTCACAGTCTCAGGTCCCGCGTTCTCTGATCCTGTGAGTCCCTCTTTGGTTTGGTGTGAGTTGGGGTCAAGGTTCATTCCTCTGCGTGTGGATCTCCACTCCTCCCTTTCCCTGGGGAGACTGTCCTTTCTCCAGGGCATGCATGGTTTGGGTGCCTTTGTGGAGAATCCGTTGTCCCAAAGAATTTTCAGTTCAGAAAAACAGTTTAAACCTTTCCGAAATTTACTTTCTTAACAAGAAAAAATGGGGAAAATATACCCTGAGAAAGGTAGTGGTGGGGGTCAGATGGGTGAAGATCAGCCCAGGAAGGCAGGGGAGGGTGGAGAGGGGTCCACCTCCTGCAGGCCCTGGCCAAGCAAGTCCTTAGTAAAACCCACTCCCATGGGTCTCTGAGCAAATGAGTCAAGTTCTCTGCACAGTGCGGGCCACACGGAGGCCTCAACCACTGACCTCTGGGCTATTTCCACTGCCATTTCAGGGTCCTGAGCTGGAGCAATTACCAAGTCTTGCAGGCCTGGCCCCTCACTTGATGAGGAAGACTGGCCAGCAAAGGGGTCAGGAAATGGCCAGGGTCAAGTCCATGAGGGCAGCATCTGTCTTCAAGCTCTTCCCCCAAGTGCCAGTCTGTGGCTCCAATTCGTCTAGTTCTTGTTTGCATGACCTAGTTAAGGCACAGCTCAACCAAAGTCCGTGACACAGTCTTCCGGCTGCCACCAGAAGCTTGCCCTGACACACCTTCTTATCCCCAGATCCCTGGTGCCCCAGAGGCCACCTCCCCGAGAACTTGGAAATCAGCTTCAATGGCTGCCACCGCACATCGGGGGTGGCTAAGAGCTCCTTGTCTCACGACCCTATCCACCCATCACTCTGCCTCTGGCCACGGTCACTCTCCCTCCTCTTCAGTGGTCCAGGCTCCCCCTGCCTCCCTCTGTAAGGACAGCTACACTTTGGCCCTCACGGATCACCAGGGCCATCTTTCCCCTCTCGAGATCCATCATATCTGCAAAGTCCCTTCTTTCACTTAAGGCAACGTCCACAGGTTCTTGGGATCAGAGCCTGGAGGCCACTGGGGCAGTTATTCAGCCTAAGTCCCACCCCAAGGGGGTCCAAAACCGATGAGAGGGTGTTGTGAGACAATGCAAGAAGGTTTGGAGGAGAAGTGATTGGGTTATGGCCTTAACATAATCAGGGAGTTAATCGCTCATGGGATTAACTTGAAGGTGGGGAGGGTGTGACCGGAGGGGGTGAGTTTTGGGGCCGTGCCTTTAAGGTATATATTTTCTATCTGGCGAGTGGAGTCTCACTCTGCTTCCTGATCATCATGTGAGCTGCGTCCCTCTGTCACACTCTTCCACCATGAATTTCAGCCTCAACTTGAGCCCTAATGAACAGAGCCGGCTGTCCATGGACTGAGACCTCTGAAACTGTGAGCCCTTAAATAAACTTTTCCTCCTAAAATTGTTCTGGTCAGATCTTTTAGTCACAGCAGCGAAAACATTGACTAAAACAAAAGGTAAAAGTCATTGTCCTCAACAAGTGAGCCCAGAAAGTGTCAAGAGTTTTAGCAAATGTCAAGATTCTCTTCTCTATATTTTTAAAGGCTGCATATATATTTCATTGTCTGTGCATCACACACAAGTTCACACATGTGCAAAGAACAGAAAAAGACCAACCGAGAGGAGGAAGGAAGAGCCTCCCAAGGCATCTGGACCAAAAATCTGCTGCAAACTCTCCCCCATCCTGTCCTCGCCGTCCACTGACTCGGCCTCACAGCATGTCACCCATACGGCTCCTCTCTCCTGTCCTTGCACCTGCTCTAGGGCAGGACCTCATGCCATCCCCTGGCCCTGGGTCCTGCTCGACCTCCACACTCCAAGGGGCCACATGCTAACTGCCCAGTAAGTAGGGGCCACTCGGGCTCAGGGCAGTCCCAGCCACCACAGAAGGTCCTTCCTCCAGGTGAACAGAAGTCTGTGTCCCTGTGGCTTCGAAGCATTTGTGACACCAGACATGAGGGTTTAGAATTAATTCCCCCCACCTTCCGCCCATGGGGAAAGAAGCCACGCAGAGGGAGAGGGAAGCAGAGTCAGGACCCGCAGCCACCTGTGTGAGGAAACTGGACTCGAGAGCCTGGGGTTGCGGGGACAGAACAAGAGGAAAGGACAAAGTCGGAGTGGGCTCTTCCAGACCCAGCCATGGCGGAGCAGAGCACTCCAGGGCCCAGCAGTCTGTCTCTGTTGGTGATCTACGCGTCAGTGTGCCCACTGCCAAATATGTAACTGTCCCAGAGAGGCCAACTGACCCAAGGACATTTTCTGGAACAAGAGTCTGTGTCCTCTGCTCTGCACCCCGCCTGCCTTCCTGTCTAACATGCCCAGTGCCAGGTCCATGTCCGGCTCAGAAAGAACGTCATGATGAAATATTCTACTCAGGGAGGACTCCCAGCTGAGCAGAGTCCAGAGGGCCAGGGGGCGGCCAGAGAAGCCCGCCAGGGCTGCACATTAACCCTGTGATTGCTGGAGGCAGGACCCCGGAAGAGGCTGAGGTGCACGGGGAAGCACCCAGGGCCTCGGAGGCAGGTGACCCACCAGTTGGCTTTGCTGAGAAGTATCTTGGGGTTTCAGCAGCCCGTGGTCAGGGGCCTGCGCTTACAGACCAATATGAGCCCTGACCCAAGAGAAGCTCAGGAAATCGGGAAGGGCACCTCATCCCAGCAAGCTGCAAAGATGGGGTCCCAGGGTCAGAGGACCTCAGCCCCACACAGGCCTCCACATGCTTCTGGGAGGGCCTGGCCATGCTGAGGCGCCCTGCAGGCAGAGATGGCCGCGGGCTAGGGAGGGGCTTTCCCAAGAGAGCTGTGTGCGCGGCGGCTGAGTAGGACCAGTGGGCTCTGAAACTCGGTTTTCAAAGCTCATCATCCCGTTTAATAGAAGAGAAGACTGAGGAGTGGAGAAAGGCAGCCTGCTGCAGTCCACCCAGCGGGGGGCAGAGGCAGGGGGAGAACTCGACATTCCTGAGCCTGGACGGGGGTCTCCAGCTCAGCGTCCTGCCCCAGGCTCTCGTGCTGTCTCTGGGGTCTGAGGTCAGTGGAAGTCAGATAAGCCCTGACTTTATTCCCGAGGCTGGCAATAGCCTCTCTGCCCCCACAAAGCCGTCCCTGCCCGCTGGTGCCCAGCCTGATGTAGCCATCTGTATTTACTGCAGATTGCTCTGCTGCGGGCTTGGCCTGGCCAGGAAGACCTCTAGGTGAAGGAGGCGTGGCAGTGGCCCCGGCTGCAGCCCCCGAGGCCCATCACAGGCAGAAGGGACTGGGGGTGTTCCACTCAAGGGAGCCCAGTCAGGGCCATGGGGGTGGGGGCAGCATGAGGGTGGGGACAGAGCTGAGAAGGGCAAAGGACTTCCAAGTTCAGCTAACCCAGACTGAAATCTCAGCTTGTGTGACAGTTGTGTGACACGGGGAAGGTTACTTAACCTCTCTGAGCCTCAGTTTCCTCATAGTGCACCTGAGACAATTATTGGGAATATAATGTAGTTTCACAATTCAGGGTACCTCTGACTCTGCCACATTTGAGATGCCGCAGTCCATGCTGCTGGGTGATCTGAGGGACCATGTAGAGCAGGCTCCGAGGCCAGAAGAGAGTGTGGAGAGGGCCGGATTGCGGCTCTGCCATTTCCAGCCACTGCCTTTGCAGGCACCGCGGCAACTCGGGTGCACACCCCGGAGACGGCCTCTCCCTGCTGCCTGAGAGCTAAACGTGGAATCACCAGATGATACAGCAATTCCACTCCCAGGTGCAAGCCCGGAGACCTGGAAGCAGGGACTCTGGAATGGCTGTTTCACAGCCTGGTTCATGGTTCCCAGAGACAGAAGGGAGGAGCTACCCATCATCCATCAGCAGGGAAGAGGACACAGAGAAGCTGGCTCAGCCACAGCAGGAAGGGGGTTCTCACACATGACACAGTGAAATAGGCCCGTGCAGAAGGACAACTGTACGATCCGCTTCTGTGAAATACCCAGGACAGGGCGGCGCATGGAGACGGAGCCTGGAAGGGTAGTTCCCAGGGCTGGGGAGGGAAGGAGTGGGGTCAGTACTGAAGGAGCTGTTGCTTCTGTCTGGGACAATGAGAAAGTTCCGGAAATGGATAACGGTGCCGATTTCACAGCACTGTGGATGCACTGGCTGCTGCTGAATTGCACACCACACGCTGCTGTAGTGCTGAATCTCACACAATGCCGTTACTGTCCAACTCCAAGTGCCTCGTCGTCTCCCTCGCCCACACTCCCAGGTGCTCCTTCTTCCCAGAGCACCATCCCTCCTCTTCCTCAGCAGAGCAATTTCTCCCAGACACAGGTGAGCATCACCTCATCCAGGAAGGCCTCCTGGACCTGCTGAGGTAGCTGAGCCCACCCCTCATTCCCATCACCCTGTTCCCATGGCAACCATTCACTCCTACAGCAACTGACCTGCAGACTCATCAGAATCGCCTACCGACCATTCCCTAAGCTTGGGACCGCGTGGCGCTTGCACAGAAGGTCAGCACCCTCTATCACCTGGCACACAGTAGGGCTCCTCGTGTTTCATGAGAGTGAATGCATGGGGTGTGGGCACAGCATGGGAGCAACTGTCCCTGAGGGTCACTTCCTCTGGGCTGGACAGGCCTTCGGGGTGTGGTGTGCACCTGTTCATTTAGTGTCCACAGCTACTCAAGGACCTGATGTTCCCGTCAATCTATAGACAAGGAAGGTGACATTTAGAGAAGCTAAATGACTTATCCAAAGTCACCCAGCCAGAGCTGGAGGCACATTCAGAGTGGATCAGAGGGTATGCAACTGCCCACGAATTAACTCTGCTTCATGTGTCAAGGTTTAGAGACGTCACCATGTCACCCTGAGCTCCTCAGAGCCTGTGTTGGGTACCCACCAGGAACTGCCTTTGCTTTTCTCCAATTCAAGATGATGGTTAAGAGTGTGGGACCTGGAGTCGTACTGCCCTAAATGACAGCCCTGCCTCCCACCCCCTGGGGCAGGGCAGCCTCTGAGAATGGTTCCTCATCTGGGGGTAAGATGACGAGGACTCAAGGAACCACACACATGAACCCCAGGCACATGGAAATGACAGCGAGGGATCATGCTTCCCAGGAGGGGGCGTGCGGAGGCGTGGACCTGGCCACCCACTCCCACCAGACTCAAGGAGGAGGGCCCGGTCCCCAGCCTGGGATGCAGTTCTGACCTGGAGGGAAGGGCTGGAGAGGAAGCCGAGTGTGTGTGTGTGTGGGGGGGGGGGGGCTCTGCAGGGTCCAGAGCTGGGCCAAGCCCCCGGCCACACTCATCCTTTTCTTTTCCCTCTCTGAGCTCAGCACAAGTGCAGGGGTGGGCGGTTCCACTAGAGGGGCCTGTGGCAGGAAGGACCGTTTTCCCCACAGCTGGAGGCTCCTGGCGCACTGGAATTCGATCCCCTGTTGAGTGGGTGGTCCGTCCAGCCTGTGCCGCCGTCTGCCTCTGTTGGAACATGGCTTAGCAGCCCCGCATCAGCCACCACAGAACGTTTGCTCTGCTGCTTAAATTGGCACATGAGAAATAACTAGAGATAGAAATCACAGTTCACTTAACACTAATTATTTCCCTGGAAATGAAGATTAATATTGAACTTGTTACTTGCAGGGAAAAGAGTAAACACACACGGCACGCACCCTCCCGTGAGCCCAGACCCCTTCCACCGCTGCAGACCCAATGCACCCCGTGGCCCTGGGGGCCACGTGTCCCCAAGTCGGTCATCAGGATCATATCCAGGAATCTGGGGATGTCGGAGGCTGGCCCCATTGTGGGGACCCACTGCAGAGAAGCAGGGAGCTCCAGGGTCACCAGGGACATTCCAGGCTCTAGAGCTCCCCAGAAGTAGGTCTCCTCGTCTCCAAGGGACAAAGGGTGCTGGGACTTCCCTGCACATGTCCCCAGCAGCTCTGTGATAAGTTCTGGTGTGACATCTTGATTACACCACGGGGACCGAGCAAAGGGCCATGGATGGATTGATACATGAGAGGAAGGAGCTGAGCCCAGACAGAGCCACTGTGGGCAGCCACCGGGCAGGCTTCCCGGGGGAGGCATCCTTAGGGAAGGGGGCACTTCCCTGGCAAAGTGGGCAAGCGCTCATGTCTGAAAGCAGGAAAGTTGGAGGGGGAGGGGAAGAGGCGTCTGTGAGTGTGCATGCATGTGTACATGTGTGAGAGCATTGCACACCCATGTGGTTTACATGTGTGTGCATGTTATGCAGGCATGTGTGTGCTATTATATTGTGTGTGTGTGTGTGCAGGTGTGTGATATCTGTCTGTGTATGGGGGGGAGTCTCGTGTGTGTGTCTGTTTCCCTCCGGCGGAAGCAAAAATGACTGGGCAGGACACTAGTAACCACATCTGCATGGCAAGCCCTGGGGTTAGACAGCAGTCCGCGCCGTCATCCTGGGGATCCCCCAGCAATTCTAAGTGGTGGCTGTTTGCCCCATCGTGGGTCCAGGAACCTGACTTTAGAGCCCTGGAGAGGGACAGTTCTGAGACAGGAAAGTGCACTTGGCCTCCAGGGTCCACAGTAACAGCCCCTGTCCCCAGGGCACAGTAGGGAGGGGAAAGTGCTTCCAGTCCTTTCCAAGAAGCAAATGTCTGAGCCAGAAACCTCTGCATGAGGTTGAGTCCCACCAGGTGCCAGCAGTGTTGGGGACACTGAGCCCTCAGCTGTCAGGGTGGCTTGTCTGGTGGCAGCATGGCCAGATATCCAGTGGCCTGGGTAGGACCGGCTCTTTCATTACCAACTATGATTTGTTATCCAGTCGTTACAAAGGCTGTGCTATATCCCCGTCATTCTGCCAAACCGCCAAGCCACGGTGCTCCTAGGGCAGTAGATCTGACTCAGATTCAAGTGCACACTGAAGCTACTGCAGCCACCTCTTTCTGCCTGGCAGAGCTATGCAGACCTAAAGTGCCCCTCTGGTCCTCCTACTTCCCACTGGCTCAGCTACTGGTCCCCAGAGGTTCCTGGCCTGTTCCCGGGAACCAGGGTGGAAGATGAAGGACCCATCCCTTCACTGAGCCTAGGACATGGCCAGGGAGGGTAGGACAGAGTTCACTTCTTCCAGCTCAGCCCCACTAGCTCAGAGGCCAGGTGACAGAGCTGGAAGAAGGAGGGCTCTGGAGCTGCACAGAGGTGGGGTCAAATCACCTCCACCAGGCCCAGCCGGGTGGCTCTGGACCCGCCCCTGACCTCTCAGCCTTGGCCATTTCTTATGTCGTAGTGGATCCTTCACGTTGCCATGGTGCCATGGTCAGGAAAAACCAGATGTGAAGTGCCTGGCTTGCTGCACACACCTGGCGAACATGGATCCCCATTGGGGACACTTTTCTTTGTCTCAGAGGCACTCAGTGTCACGGGCTGGGACCTTACCTTGGTGGGAATGAAAATGCATGAAATTAGTGCCTCAAGGTTTGGAGGTTTGGGTTCAGCATGTGCCATTCTGGGAAGATCGGGAGTCTAGGTGGCTTGGGACACCTTTTAGTCCACATCTCTGGGATCCTGTCCAATTATCCCCTGGCCTTCGGGGAATGGGAGTGTGAGTCTGATTCCTGGTTGGCAAGAGCCAGGGAGTTGTGGGGATATATGCACTTCTTGGGGAGGGGTGAAGGCAAAGGCTGGCTGAGCCTGGGCTTGCCATGGCACCAGAACACAGACCAAGTGTGCTCCACCCTCTCCATGCTGTGTGGCTCCCGGATGTCCTCGTCCAAGGTAGGGTGACCTCTGTCGCACACTGAGTAGGTGGGAGCTCTCCCTGTCTCAGGGAGTCCACTCTGCCCTCCAACACGCGGCTATTTGAAAGCTGGCACTTGATCAGCAAAGATGGGAGCAGACCCTTGAGACAGAAGGGTAGCAAACAAAAGTGGACCATGGAAATGGACTCCCATTCACATAAGCTTGGCGCATGCAGGGGGCAGCGCACAGTGATATGCTAACATGGCGGGGTTTGATCCATGGCTGCAGGATGAGGGGTGGCTGCCATCTTGGGAATCTTTGCCATATTTTCCAAATTGTCCGTCATAAATACCGGTTTACTTTTATAATCAAGAAAAGTGTCAGCATTATTCAAAGAAAACAATTCCCTGCATCGAGCAGAGAGATACCTGGCTAAGACCCAGGTACCTGATGAGCAGCCCGCGCTCTTCATCAGTGAAAGGAATAACCCAACTGGGAGCATCGTGAGCTCCCCGTGTTCTACCTGGATGACTCTCCTGGTAACGAGCAGGTGAACTTCCACACGTCTAACTGAAGGCCGCCCCTCACAACAGAAAAGACTCTCTATGTAAGGAAGTGCAGCAGGACCCCAAGGCAGCTCACAGCGAGCTGCAGATCCATCACCATGGGACCAGAGGAGGGGTGAAGCGTGTAGCTTGGGCAAAAGCCACTTCCCTTCCGGGGACCTCGGTTTATCTACCTATAAAGAGAAGAATCTAGAAGATTTCTACAGGAACTAGCTTTACAAAAAGGATGATCAGAAGGAAGAAATTTAAAAGAAAAGTTGGCATCCAAACATTGAAACAATGAAAGCTATAATGACTAGACACCCTATGCAAAGAACTCCAGACCACAGAGACCCCAAAAGACCTGGAACAAGCTGGACACAGAAAACAAAGCTAAACCAAACTAATACACACAAACCCTGACACTGATAAGCCGCTGCCCGGAGGACCAGATAGGAACAGAGACAAAATACCTCTGCAGGGTTCATAAAAGACGGCAGAAAATAGACTTCTGATTGTAAAAACCATGCACAATATCTCTCTCTCTCTCTCTCTCTCTCTCTCTCTCTCTCTCTCTCTCTTACACACACACACACACACACACACACACACACACCTCAAATACAGTACAGGAAGCCTGGGCTCTGGATGCAGAACACCACTTATTAAATAATGGTAGACAGTCATAGCACTAGACAGGTCTTTAGAGATCAGCACACACTGCTTCTTGATATTTCTTTCAATCCACAAAAACCCTTCTAATGAAATTTTACATAGAACCGTTAAAAACAGAGCTTCTCTGATGAAAAGGGTATGCAGAGGCAGACTCCCACCAGGTCATGTGGTACCTACGGGGCAGGGCTGGGGGAGGGGCACCACCAAGTCCCACCAGAGCATCTCTGGGACTCCATGGGGCACATGTTGAGAGCCACTGGTCTCATCTCCTTTTAGAAACCAGGGCCCAGAGAGGAAATGTGACTTGTCTGAGGTCACACATCAACCTGGTATGAGACAGGAATGGCCCTGCTCCTTCAACAGCGTCACACAGTCTCATATCTCAGGGAGATGGACACTCCAGAGGCCAGTTCTCAGAGTTGGCTGCTTGCTGGGCAATGCCAGGTACCCCCACATACACACCAGCCCTGGAAGTGGTGGCACTGGACCAGGTGCAGCTGGGGGTCAGTCTGGAGGCTTCCTTTCCTACCCACCCACTCCAGAGGGTTGTCTGGCCATTTTGATCTACCATTTAAGTCAGCATTAGCTGCAGGGTAGACCCAGGACTCTGGCATGTTGCTCGGGACAGCTCCCTTCCCTGATCCACTTACCACCAGGACTGACCCAAGACCTCTTTGTTAGGAGTCACAGACACTAAGTGGCCCACAGGAAACCCAGCCACATGACCTTCCGAGCATCTCAGCAAACATCAAACCCATCCTGAGGCCAACAGAGGCTCCATCCCTCTAAGAAGTGCTCACAATGGCCAAAACTACCTTGAAAATAATGTCATTTCTTTTTTATTCTTTTTTTTTTAATTTGTCATGGTGTTTTGTTTTTTTGTTAACGAATGAACGATAGCTCCTGGAAAAACCGGTGACCCCTGGATTTGTCTCCATATCTTAGCAATCTGTTCCATAGTCCATCAAAGAAACCGTTAGGCAGTAATGATGCTTTTATTAGCAACCTTTACACTTTGTCAAAATTAAAATGAAAACCCAACATTCATATGTAAATCCAGTTACCTTCTAGGTTCTCTTATCCTTTATCCCTTCCACAAAATTACAGATTATTAAGAAATGTTTGAAGAGAGGGAGACAGGCTTCAGGGGAGCGTGAAGGAGGCAGAGCAAGACAAAGGGGTGGAGGAGGCAAGGTTCTTTGACCTTGACCTTGTCTTTCATGCACAGTGCATCTCAGTTTGTGGATTCTCTGCTCCTCCACTGTGGAAGTCATCCCACATCCCATCCC
Organism: Marmota flaviventris; assembly: GCF_047511675.1. NCBI lineage: Eukaryota > Metazoa > Chordata > Mammalia > Rodentia > Sciuridae > Marmota > Marmota flaviventris. Next base: position 7,628,985 of record NC_092499.1, on the reverse strand, counting down.
TGGCAGAGCCCGACTCAGAGATGACATCTAAGCGCAGGTTCCCCGGAGACCCAACGCCTTGGGGAAGACAGGCAGGTGCAGGAGGCAGGAGCTCCGGCTTGCAGAGAGATACCTGTCTTTGACGATGACTTCCGTGTGGCAGAACGTGACTGCGGACACCGGTGGGCAAACGTCCTGATGTTGAATTAAGCAGCCATATTAGAGACGTGAGAATTAAACAGGGAGGGGAGGGAGCAATCCAAAAGGTGAGACTCTGTGAACTGTTGTGTCCTCTCTCTTCCAGTGTGAACAGAGAGCAGCCAGTTCACACTTCAACAGCAGGTGGCCGAGGCAGCACCGAAGGGTCAGGAGCCAGTTCTCCCCAAGGCTGTCTGGGAACGGTTGGGGAAGGAGGTGGATGGTTTTAACAGGATTGTGACCACAGACTCTTCAGTGGCCCTGAGAACCTTCACACTGGAGTCACACCTGTGTGACGCCTCCCACCACTGAGTGCCCCGGACCTGGGACTTCACCCAGCCAGGCACACAGGAAACTGAGGGGCCCTGTGCACCCGTGCAACGTGACGCCCACTGCACCGCCTGCATCGCAGCTCACCCTGCGGAGCCCCTCCCCCCGGCTGGCTGGGAGGAAGCCAACAGCCACGCCAGGAGCTCCAAGAACAAAGAACCAGGAGAAGAGTCTGGAAACGAAAGATGGTCAGAAAGAACCGACGTTCTGAATCCTGCAGCTCCAAGGAACGGAGAAACCATGGGGTGGGGGATGCAGTCCCCCCACCAAGCGGAGCCTCCATGAGAAGGCCCTGACTGGGGCCCGAGAGACCCGGGGCAGAGGGCAGGTCCAGGCAGGCCACACCCGTCCCCCCACTCACAGCAGCTGTGGGATAACCAACAGATGGTGTGCTGTTCTCAGCCACAGGTGAGGGGCTGCTTCCCGTGACAATAGGAAACAAGCAGCAGACATGGGTGGAAGAGAAAGGGTTTGCAAACTATGGAAGTGGAGAAAACCCCAGGTGAGGGGAAGGCACCAAGGCACAGCCACAGGAATATATGCGGTGTCCTTTGATCCCAAAAGGGCATGAAGTTGGGCATCCCTAAAGCAGGAAGGTGGCCGTGGGAAGGCAGAGAGGCACTCAGAGAGAAAGGTTAAAAGACACTAACCTCCCTAAAGTCCCTCCATTCAGACAGGGCAAAGGGGAGGAGGGGAAAGGAGGGGCACGGGGTAGGAAAGATGGTGGAATGAGGTGGACATCATGACCCTAGGTCCATGTAGGAAGACACCAATGGTGTGACTCTACTTTGTGAACAGAGACATGGAAAATCGTGCTCCATATGTGTACAAGGAATTGAAAGGCACTGTGCTGTCCCGTATAACAAATTAGAATAAATAAATAAATTTAGAATTAAAAAACAGAAGACACTAACCTCGAGGCCAGCATCTCCTCAACATGGTCTCCCATCTCATCCTCCAGGAAGATGTGGTGTCCACCAGGATCTCTGGTGCCACCACAATCATCTCTGGATGATTCAGCCGCAGCCAGTCTGCAGACCAGGACTAGGACCACCTGTGCATCTAGAGGTCCTGCGGAGAGGAGCGACACACGCCAAGGAGCTCTGCTTCCCAGGGCTGAGCTGCACAACTGGTCTTCACTGACCACCGTCCTGCTAACTGGCCACCTGGTGCTCTGCAGGCTGACTTTGGCTCTCTGGACTGGACCAGCCACGCATCGCATCTCTGAGTGTTGAGGAGGTGTGACCTTCTCCATGTGGAACCCATTCACTGAGAAGCTGCTGAGCTCTGCTAAGCCCTGCCAGGAGGTGGTGGCTGCTTGGTCATTTCAGGTCTCAATTGCCACTGCATTCAGCTCCAGAGGCAGGGGGACCAAGACAGACTGAAGGACATCCACTGGAGGTGGCCCTCTCCCATGAACTGTTGGTGGAAAGGCCGACACAGACCTGGCTCTGGGGACCGCAGGGCTTGGAACTCAGGTATTTGTACCCTCAGTCAATGGTCACTGAATGCCCAGCGCTGGCCCAGGCTCATGGCCATGGCACAGGGGAACACAGAGATGTCCTCATTTGAAGGAGCGTGCCACCTTTTCTCTCCTGTGAGAACCTCCAGAGGCCACAGTGTAGAGGTTCCGGGCCAGGGGAGGCTGAAGGGCGTGAAGCTGTTGCCTTCCTGGCCCTCGCACAATCTCCACTTCCTCAAATGCACCCCCAGAAGCTGCAGAGCCCAAAAGTTAATCCCTGATGGAGCTGGTAGTGAAACCTGGGCTCCCCAGATCCAAACCTTCTGAACCTTCACCACACATCCCCAGCTCCGCTGAGGTCCAAGGAGAGGGGAAATCTGGATTTTAAAAATAGGGGGCTGGGGATGTGGCTCAAGCGGTAGTGCGCTCGCCTGGCATGCCCAGGGCACTGGGTTCATTCCTCCGCACCACATACAAATAAAATAAAGATGTTGTGTCCACCGAAAACTAAAAAATAAATATTAAAAAATTCTCTCTCTCTCTTTCTCTCTCTCTCTCTCTCTCTCTTAAAAAAAAAAATGCTAGCATGTCCTGCTGAGCGTCTTCTCACACGCCGCTCGACACTCCACACTCTTCTGGGGTATCTACTCAAATATTTCGTGCCTTTTTTATTGGGTTGTTTGTCTTTTTACTGTTGATTTGTCGATTTTTATACATCCTGGTAGCCAGGCCTTCCCAGATGACACATGTTGTGCACAGATTTACTCCCAGGTGTGACCTGCCCTTTCATTTTATTGGTGAGAAGTATTTTGGCTCACAAAAATATTCACATTCATATATATATATATTACATATGTGTTTTTCGTATGTGTATATAAATAGATACAATACATTGTATCTATTATATTACACACATATATGTAGTTACTTTTTATGCTTAGAGCTTGTATTCTTTCTTGTTTTTCATTTTTCATATGTGACATGAGGGTTGAGATGTGCTAGTCTTCACATGGCTATCCGGCTGTTACACCACTGTTTTGACAAAATTGTGTCTGTTGAGCTGCTTTGTGTCTTTGTGGGCAGTCAACTGGCCTACAGGTGCGCATCCATGCCTGGGCTCTCTATTCCGTTTCTTCAATCTGCATATCTATCTCTCAGTCAACACCACACTGTTTTGATTACTGTAGCTTTTATTACTCATCAAAGAAATGAAAATTAAAACCATAGTGAGCCATATCTAAGCATCCTTCAGAATGGCTGAAATTAGGTCAAGTTCAGGGGTGCAGACCTGTGATCCCAGCAGCTCAGGAGGCTGAGGCAGGAGGAGTGCAAATTCAAAGTCCGCCTCAGCAACGTAGGGAGGACCTAAGCAAATTAGCAAGACCCTGTCTCAAAACGAAAACTCAAAAGGGCTGGGGATGTGGCTCCGTGGTTACATGCCCCTGGATTCCATCCCAGCACCAAAGAAAGAAAAGAAAGAAAAAGAATGGTAAAACTACAAAGATCGATGATACCAAATGCCCACAAGGATCCTGAGTGAGCACACCCATATCCATTGCTGGGGGAAGAGACAATGCACAGCCACTTGGGAAAACTGGTGGTTTCCTGTAAAATTAAAGCCACACCTTCCTTGTGAGCCAGTAGCCCTGCTTCCAGGTACAGAAATGAAAACACGTGCTCTCCCCTGAACACTGCCCGTGAGTGCTCGTGGCTGCTTTTCTGGAAACAGCCAAATACTGCTCCACAGTGAAGGGCCCAACTAACCCCCGTAAATCCACTAAACCTGTCCTGGAGAAAGGAACGCCATAGGGAGAACTCAAAACCACGCCGAGTCAGAGAAGACAGACCCAAAGAGCACCGACTGAGTATTCCCATGCATAGAAAGTTCTAGAAAGCACACTCTTCACCCATGATCAAAACATTCTCGACGGTGTTGTTTTTTGTTCTTGGAGGGGAGGGGCTACACCTGAGGAGGAGGCATGGGGCACAGCCTCTGAGATGAAGGAAATTTCCGTGCTGTGAGCTGCATTGTTCCTCAACAAAAATGATTTTTTAGATAAAACATTTAAAATGTTAAGTGAGGGACAGTTTCCTCCTCCTTACCTGCTCCCAGCCAGCAGGCAGGCAAGCTGACGCACACCACGAGCCTCTAAAAGGCCACGGTTGCCTTCTGGTTCCATGCTGGCCGTCATTATGGGTTGAGTTATGTCTCTCCCTAAAATTCATACAGTGCATTCCTAGGGGGAGTACCTAAATGGTACCTCAAATGGTGACCTTGTTAGGAAATAGGGTCATTACAGATTTAATTAGTGAAGATGAGGTCACACTGGAGCACAGTGGGCCCCAATCCAGTACGCCTGGTGTCTCTACAGACAGGGGACCCTGGGCACACAGAGGCACACACTCACTCTCACAGCCCTGGAAGCCAGGAGCTCCCCGAAGCTCAGGGAGACGCTTGGAGCAGAGCCTTCTCTGGCACCTTCAGAGATGGGTGGCCCCACACCCAACTTGAGCATGGCCTGTACCCCCAGACTGCGAGGCCCCACATTCCTGCTGTGCAAGCCACTGAGTTGTGGCACCCTGTTGTGGCAGCCCCACAAACCCATGCAGCCGTGGAGCCCTTCCCCGTGGTGGGTCACACACTCTAGATCACACCTCTTGTGCCAGGGGGTGGCTCACTTACTTGTATCTTTCTCAAAGAGAAAACAGCTCCTATTGTGACCAGAGCAGTTACCCTCACACAATTAAAGAACTATCAGAATGTCCCTTGACAATGTTCCCTGAGTCGTACAAGATGTTCTGGATAACATTGTCGTCTCCTCTCCAAAGCATGTAAGGAAACTATCATTGTTCCCAACTTGCAGATGAGGCCAGCAAGGCCCCCGTCAGGCCGCGGTGACTCGTGGCAAGCACAGCTCTCAGACCTGACCCGGATGTCAGATAACCCCCCTTCCTTCTTCCCAGCGGCCCCTCCCTGCTGAAGACGTGGCTCTATTCCAGGTGGGAAGGAGGAAGGCTGCAGAGACAGTGTCACGAGTATGTGGCTGGTCTTGTCCCCCCACATATTCCTGGCACTAGGAATGTGTCAGGTACAAATGCGGAATTCCAAAGCCAACTCTCACTCGAGACCCCAAGCAGGCCACCGTGCCCAGCCCAGCCCCAACCCTTTCCATGCAAATCATCCCAGCCCATAGGCCATGGGCTCCAGGAGACCAGCAGAAGGGAGGTGTCTCAAGGCCTGCAACAGACCACAGCATTCCTTGCTCCCACTTGGTCACCTGAGCTCACTCCTTGGCCTGCACGTCCAGCCCCCAGAGGATGCTGAGTAGCCTGTGTGCACAGGAGTGGCCTGGAGCCAGGCTTGAGAAAGGCCATTTCATAATCTTTTCCAAAGTGGGCTAAGCAGCATGATCTCTCATTACCCATTGATGGAAATGGGAAATGCAGAATAATGTGCAATAACTAGTTTGAGCTGATTCTGATGTGAGATATATATCCTTTTTAACTGAGATAATAACAGAGAAGCGTGCGTTCATGAGGGTTAGTAAAGAAGGCGCAGTTAACACCACAGTTAGAATGACTTTTGCAGCAAAGCTTCTATTAAAGTTGCTGCCAAAAAGTCACTTTATCTTCCCTCCGATGCATCTCAGATTTTATCTACCCTTTTATTCCTTTTGTCCTTAATTTTAAATCCCTTTTATTATTATTTTTTCCCATGTAAGCATCAAGGGTGTTGTTTGATACTCGTTCTTTTGGAAGCAATTATCCACAAGAGAGACGTTCACTTCATTTGGGCTTCATTTTATATCCAAACCATGATAAAAAAAAATATGCACAAAACTGACTTTGCCTGCACCACGTAGACATTGCAAAGTCCTTCCCTGTGAATTCCCATTCAGCTACCAGTGGAATTGGTCCTCTCTGGGACATAAGGTGAGTGGCGATCACTTATACCACATCCTCTTTTGCAGCCATGAGATTATCTCTTGACTGCCTAAGAGCACAAATAGAAAATTCTCATTTAATTGCACATTATTTCAGACCTTCCAGACCCCAAGCTGTCTGCAAATTTGAAAGGAAAGTTGTTCTTGCTTGGGGTGGTGGGGGGGGGGGGCGGGGAAGAGCTTCATGGTTGCAAAATCCTTAAACTCATTACCTTTATATGTTTTAGAGATGAACCCTCATGCCCACCTGGGATCAGGTGGGAAAGGGTGATTTGGAGCCCACGCCCTACAAGGTTCAGTGCAACCACAACATTTGTGTTTGAAGTTTCATGCATCTTCAAGTGCTCTGTGAATACTGTATCCTATGATATCATATGTCTGTGTTTCATTTTACCACACTACCAATGTTTTTAATTAATTGCCATCAGTAACAAATAACAAAAGTTTCTTACTTGTCTTGTAGCTATTCAGCAGGAAAGAATCACATTGATTTTTATCCTTTTTACACAAAGTGATGGCGGCTGAACCAAAGAGAGCAAAGGTCAAATTGTGCATCAGAACTGGGGTGTAAGCAATTCCTCTCCCCTCTACCTCTATCTTGCAATATTTAAAAACCTCAATTCACATACAAATGTGAGAAGCAGTACTGTGGGCTCTTTTCTGGTTTCAAGGGCTCTATGCAAGACACTCATCAAAGACAGCAAACTTGAACATGCCCAAAGAGGGGCCAGTACTGCAGGTGGCCCTTTGTGACAATGAGACAATCTTGTTGAGTGGCTCAGCTGCCCATGTGGGTTGTTTTACAGCCTTGAGAAAACACTCATCAGTGGACATTTCCATTGATCGTTTGCTCTGTCTTTGTCCCACGTCCATCAACTCATTTAGTGGACTCAGCCCGCAGCCCTCTTCCCCTCTCTCTACGAACCCTGGATGTCACCTGGCCGGAGCACCCTGATGGTGCACCTTTTAACCCAAAAGGAAATGTATCTCAGCTCGGTATCAGCAGCTAGGAACATTCAGACTTCAAACAAGATTGCTTCCGAATAAATGGACCCATGAACTCTGCTTAGGGTCAACGGGAACGATTCCTTCTTCGTTTTATTGGGATTTTCACATTTTACCCTAGAACCTTTGTGTTTTTCTTTCCATGAAGAAAAATGACCACACTGCCCAAGTCAGCAAGCCCTGGCCACCCCCACCCAGGAGGCCACCAGTGGGAGTGGGGGTGGGCTCCCAGCAGCCTTTCCAGTATCTGATCTCCATGGTTCACTCCACACAGTGGCCATCTCTCAGAGGAGGGCGACACTTGGTGACAGAGCCTGGGTGATGGGTAGAATCCTCCCTGAGGAGTCACCAGCTGCCACCTTCTGCCCCCTCTGCCTTTCCAAGGGCCTCTCTGGGGCTTTGAAGGGCCCTGCCTGTCACAACGGGGCTCAGTCTCTGTTCTCCCAGGAATCCAGAACTAGCCTCCCACTAAGCAAAACATGGAAAAGAGAGCCACCATGGTGCCCTCGCAGGCTTCTCTGCCTCCCTCTAAACTGGGAGTGCTTCATGAGTCCCCTCCGAGGCCCCAGCACATTCGGCCTTAAATCATGTTAAATGGCTTCCCATGGTCAGGCGCTGACTTGGCCAGGGCAGGTGTGTGTGCGCTCTCTTTGAGCCCAAGTTTGGTTTGTGTCCATTAAACGCAAGGAACGGCTTGTGTGTGGCTACTAGAGGCCTCCAGTGACGATGGAACTGACCACACACACTAGCTCGCCATTGTTCACCCGGGCGTAGGTGCTCCCTGTATGTAAAGAGCAGCGTCACGCGGTGTGCGTGTGACCAGATGTCAAAACCTTTCCAAATAAAACCTGCACTGGAGCCATCTGTCCTCCTCAAGCCACCAGAAAATAAGTGAGCTGGCTCAAGCAGTTCATCACTGGTGAGTTGTTGTTTATCATTGGATAAATAGTCTAAATGACAAGTCCCAGGTCACTTATCTTCCCCCAGCTAAGTTGAGAAGGGGCATTTAATTGACAGACCCTCTGATAAAGCACACAACAGTGTCCCTCCCCTAAAGGAATCAGGTTCCTGGTGCCAAGAAGAAGGAAATGAGTGACGGATGCTCTGCAGGAGAGACAGGCAGATCCTCCGGCCCTGGCTGCTGTGGGCTTCTGGGCCAGTTTGTGATTCCAGCCTTGCCTGTAGGTATCCCCCACCACCCCACAGCTCTCACCAAAGGCAGGAGCCCTCCTGGGAAATAGTGCAGGTGAGCAGACCTGGCTCCTCAACCCAGGACATTTGTCAGAGAGCTTGACGGGTCCTGTTGAGAAACAAAAAAATGGAGCACACGCAGCGACCGTGTCAGAGGGGAATGAAGTGACGTCACACGGGATGATCTTCCCACTCATCCTGGTCCCCGGTGTGACATACCCTTCTCCTTATGCAGAATTTACAAAGTTCTCCAGGGCTCAGTCTCCTGCTGCAGCTTTGATCCAGAACCAAGTTTCCTCCAAGCAATGTGCCCACACCAGGAAAAAGCCAAACCCGAGCTCCTAACAGATGCCCAGCATGGGGGGAAGCTTTGCTCCTGGGCAGAAGTGGTGTCTCTGCCCACCTCCACCTTGGCTGGTGGCAAGATGCTGAGCCAGGTGTCTGAGCCTCGGACTCCTTGTCCGTAAGAGCAGAATAAAAACAGCATCTGCATTACCTGGGTCACCGTGAAGGCTCATTGCAAGGATCCTCCACGACATCACTTGTCACCCTGCACCTCTGTGGCACTGAACACCCTCCCGTTCGCTGTAGTGGCAGTTCTGTGACAGTCCTCGGCCTTAGAGTAACTTCACAAGGTTGTTGCTCCCCCATTTTACAGGTTAGCAAACCAAGGCTCAGAGAAAGGGGCCCTAAGCCAGCCAGCACTTTCAGAGGCACCTGGTGAGCAGTGAAAATGGTGGTGACTCATGGGAGCACCCAAGGACACCCTCAAACAGGCACTAAAGGCCAGGGGTATTGTCTCCCTGCAACTGCAGAGGCTGGAGCTGAGGGGGACCCTGCTGGCCCTCCTCATTCATCCCAGTGCATCACAAAACTGCTAGTGCTTTCTGTTTCCATGTCTCTTAAGACATTTTTAAAGGCTGGAAAACACCAAGGTCAAGAGCAGAGGAAATCCTAAAAGGGAAACCTGGGGGCTGACTTGTTTGGAGGCCCCCATTCACTGAGCTATGAGACGCTCCTCCTCTCCCCTGGCTCACAATGGCTTCCCATAGGGGGTCCCCACAGCCCTGCCCAACGCCATCTTCTCCCAAGGAATCCACTGTCCAGGCAGCCAACGCCTGTCTGCCCAGTGACAGGTCCCCGTGGTGATGAGCTTGCTAGTGTCTAGTCTTGGGAAACAGGAGAGACATGAGAGGGGACCAAGGTTAGCCAGGGTGGAGAAGGTGAAAGAATTTCAATATCACATCTCGTTCCTTATTCGGGCCAAATGAAAAGTCCTCATTATTAAATCACAAAGCAATTAAAAAATTAAAAATTTCATAAGACCCTACATAAAAGAAATACAAGTGTTTAATGGTGGATTAGAAAGTGGGAGTCGGGGGTGGGGGGAGAAGTCGGAGCTGGTGCGTCTCAGGGGGTTCCTCTCCGGCGGCGGCCGTGGTTTCTGCCTTCACCCTCATGCCAGCCACAGGAACTAATAAATTCCGGGCTCCCCTGCCTAGAAGCCAAGGCCGATTAATATCTGCCTACCTTGTTACCTAATTCATTATGGAATAGCAGTTAATTTGATTTGATATTATTTTAATAAAATTCTGTAATATATTAGATTGTTTCAGGCTATCAAAATAATTTTCCAATTATTACGGTTACTCAAGCAAGTCTTTTTTTCCCCCCTTCATGAGCGGCAGTTGGTCTGACTCAGAATACATTAGCTCCTACAGCTTCATCCCGGCCGGGGAGCTGGAGGGCCATGCATGGCTACCCCGAAGGAAGAGCTCCTGCCAAGAACAGGTGCCCTGGGTTCACAGCCAAGCCACGTGGACTGGTGTGGATTTATGGCCCTGTGACTCTCGGACGACGGGATTGGCACCCATTCAACCACTGGGCTACATTTTAAGAGCAGGTTGAGATCAATTTGTATTTACAAGCAGCTAACTATTGGGAACAGTAAGAGAAGCATTGGCAAAGTCTTGTGAGCGGGGTGATCCATAATGCCTGGTGGAAAGAGTATGTGCCTCGCAAGTTCAAGTTCAAGTGCTGGCTCACTCTGCTGGCATCTGATTGGCCTCCAGCTCATTGTGGGCAAAGCTGGGAGGCTTACCTGATTTGTAACATGGTGTGAGTTGCCAAATTCGATCACTTTTGTAAAAGCAGTGAATACTGACATAAAATTGGCATGAAGAAATTAATTCCTCTGTTCCTGTCAATCTGCTTGGGAGGTGGGGATGGGAAGGGCCCAAACCTTAGGAGCAGATCTGACAGAGAGGTGCGGGGCTGGGAGCAGGAAGCCTGGGTTTGGGGCTCCTGATGTGTGCGGCTCCCCATGTGGCCAATCATGATGGGGACCCTGGTGTTTGCCCTTACTGGAGACCCACATTCCTTATCTCTCACTGATTCTCCAGTGGGGGCTCCCAGCTCTGAGATCACGGATGTGCTCCAACACCCCTCCATTAATTCAGCAAATGTTTCCTGAGCTCCCAGGATGTGCCTGCACCAGGCTATGGTGAGCGAGGCAGACAGTGCCCACACAGAGAGGGCCACCATCAAGGAGCACTAGGGAGGAAAGGGCAGAGACTAGGTCCCCAGGGCAAGGGCAAGGGCGTGTTAAAGTCCAAAGGCTTGACCCCTGCAGCCATGGGCAGCAGCGAGGCCAGGCCCAGGAGTTTCTGCCTGCTGCCAAGGAGGAGGACGGGCCCTCGGTGTCTGGCTCATGACTGCGTCTGTTTTCACCTCTCTGCCCTTGGAAGGTAGGACGGAGTCGCTCCCAAAGGCAACAGAAGGGTTGTAACTGCTCGCTGCTGTCGTGGAAGCCGCGGTGGCTCTGGGGTTGGGGAGGGTGCCCAGGGAGAAGCTGGAGAAGAGATTCGGATCAGCAGTAGGGAGGCGCTGAGGGGGACCAGGTCAGCTCTCGCCTCTCAGTCCAGACCTGGAGGGGACAAGGCCAAGAGCAGTGTCACCTGGGAGCACTGCCTACTAGGTGAACAGGGAGCCTGGTTGGGCAGGCTGCAGGGTCCCTCCTGTCCTCTCACCCTGGGCCCGTGAAAATCTTGCTGCAAACCAATCGTCCTGCTCCCAGCTGTGTGGCAGATTGATAGCAAGGGTCACTGGGCCACACCTGGCCTGAGCCGTAAAGGGGTATTAGGGAGGAATGAGCAGCTGATTTCCGGCTCTGGGGTCCACCCTGTGGGGGCTCAGAGGCAGAGAAGAGGCCTCTCCCACTAACTCAGCAAACATTTGCTGAGCACCTACTATGTGCCAGGTCCTAGCCCCACACCAGGGACCCAGGCCAGGAAGAGGGACAGGGAGAGGAAAGGTGTGTAATGCAGCCAGCAGGGCCCAGGGAAGGTGCTCCAGGAAGAGACGTCAGGTGGATGCACAGGAAACAGGAAGTGCACAGGCCTTGAGCACTGTGGTGCACAGAGATGGCTCCAGAGAGGGTCAGGGATGATGAGTGAGGGTAGTGGAGGGACAGGGCCGCAGAGGTAGGGGACTCAGGAGGAAAGGACCATAAGTGGAGAAGACACACAGTCATAGGTGCCTTGTAGAAGGGTGATGTTGCGTGGCAGTGAAGGAGGGGCCTAGGGGAAGACAGGCAGTGGCCGAGGGGACTCCCAGGGATGGCCTGAGCCAGGGCCCCGACACATGGTGCAACAGAAGACCCTCAGAGGCCAGATGAGGAGCAGGATGGCCAGGCCTCATGGGCGGGTGGACAAGACCAGAGAGACGCAGGAGGGACAGGGCTTGCGGAGGGTGAGTGGCCCGGCTGTCACACATGCAGAACACTTATAGGAGCTTGAGCAATGACAAAGTATGTCCAAGCATCTGTTTCCACCCCTCAACCTGCGGCCCAGAAGCCACTCCCTGAACTCCCACCACGTTGCTGGGACACCAGCAGAGACAAAGAGGTCAGCCCCAGGGCCTCAGAGAGACCGTGGGTCACCTCTGCACGGGTGAGTCTCTTTGGCCTTGTCTGTACGTGGTGGGCTTATTGTCTAACAGAAGCTCTGCACTGAGACACAGTAAGGAGGAGGGGAGGGTGCTCTGTGCCGGGCAGCACCCCTTCCATAACCGGGGGTGGTTATTCAGAAGGCCTTCTTCAGAACTAAGCTGTCTTTTCCCAAAGAGAACTCTCGGTTCTTAGGTGCCTAACGGAATGGGTTGGATAGAGCCCCCTCCAAAACCGGTGTCGGTCCAGAATCTGTGAATGTGACATTATTTGAAATCAAGGTCTTTTGCAGATGAAATTAACTTACAGATATTGAGATGAGGTCATGCTGGATTATCGGGTGGACCCTAATGCCGTGACTAGTGTCCCTCTCAGGGAAAGGTAGAGGGAGTTTGGAGACACCTGAGAAGACAGCGGCAGAGATTGGAGCTCTACGGCCACAAGCCAAGGAACTCTGGAGCCACAGATGCTGGAGGAGGTGGGGCCCCTTTTCCAGGGCACGGCAGGGTTTGGTCTTAGACTCCCATTGCCAGAGACACGAGAGAACCAGCTTCTGTTATTTAAAGCCATGGAATGCATGAAAGCCACCCAAAGAACAAACCCACCTCAGTTGTACGAATATGCAGTTTTTAGATCAGAAAGTGAAGGTTTTACATAATCAATTACTGATCTACATACGTGATTCTCCCAGGAGAAAAACTCAGCATTATAGACACACAGTTCAAGAATCGCATTAAAGGACATGGACTGAAGTTAACAGTCAGTACCATCTGAGCTGGCCCAGAGAAAGACAAAGCCTCATCTTGTACTTGACACTTGACCCCCAGTGAGACCCACGGGGTGAAGGTGTTAGAGGTGGAAACTGAGGCTCAGAAGACAGAGGCTTCCAAACCTACAGCAGGGAGCGACACCTAGGGCGGACCCAGGCCTGCTGCCTCGGTCACAGGCTCCCTTGTGCCAGGAGCCCCTCCACGCCCTCAGGGACTTCCACAGCAGCTGTAAATCAATCCTGTTTCTAAAAGACAATATTTTTTGAAAAGGCCAGAATGTGACTGGGAAATCCCTGTCGTCAACCAGTGCCCAGGTCCACCGCTTCTGAGGAAGCCCAGGGTCCACGTCCAGGCTGTGTGATGCAGAAGCATTGCCTTCCTGTCTTGTCTTGTTGGACCAAAGGTTACTGCTCCTTTCAAAGGCTTTTTAATACATAATTTGCTAAAGTGATGCAGAGCCTTGAAATTGCTGCAAGATGGTTATAAAGGCTTTGTGTGGACAACTTTTCCATTTGGTGGTAAAACGGGAAGGCCTTATCACCCTTTTATAACTTTCATATAATTTTTATGAAACCCCACAGCCAGCATCAAAGACAGCGGGCTGAAACTCTCCTGTGATCCAAACCAAGTGGCAAGTTGAGCTGTGAGAATGCTAAGGCTCACATCTGGTGGAGGCCGGCCCGGGACCTAGCCTGGGAGTCAACGGAGGCAGAATGAGGCTCAAACTTAATAATCGTGCTCAGTGACTGAGTATAGCCGTGAAGAGGGAAGCGAGGACACGTACAACCCCATGCCCTCCCCGTCACTCTACCAAAGGCCCAAAGGTAGGAGGAAGGGGAAACAGAGCTGGGAGGCCGTAACTAAGTGCTGCATCTGGAAGAATCCAGCTCCCTTTCCTTGGCCTCAGGTGGGAGGACGCAGAGGTGTTCAGATGTGGCCCTCCCAAGCAGATGTCCACCCAGAACTTGAGAACGTGATCATGGGGGTCTTTGCCGATGTAACCAACCCAAGGGTGTCACGATGAGATCTTCCTGGATTGTCGAGATAGGCCCTAAATCCACCAGCAAATGTCCTCTTGGCAGCCACAGGGAGTCAGGAGGCATAGAGCAGAGCCTCCTCAGAGCCTGCGAGAAGAACCAGCCTGATCTCTCACACACACACACACACACACACACACACACACACACACACTCCTTGCCTTTAGACTCTGGCCTCCAGAACCAAGCATCAACACGTATCTGTTGTTTTAAGCCACCCAGTTTGTGACAGCAGCCTAGGAACTCAGTGCACTTTCAAAGCTCAGGACCCAGAATGGGAGAGGTCTCCCCAGGGCAGAGTTAGCCGAGCAGAGACCTTAAGTTTTGTTTGAGCAGAGAGGTGACCCTCCAAGCCCAGTCAACACCGGCACCTCCCCTGCCTGTGTGGTAGCCTCCTCCTTTGGAAGACCTTCCTGGCTGACAGCCTTCATGAGTCGACATGCCGGCTGGGTCTGGACCACATCAAGGTGGCATGGTGCAGGTCCCAGTGCAGAGATCACACAATGGCAGACTCGAGGCCTGGCCTTGTCTCCCTGATCCTCAGCCGAGCGTCTTTGTCTTTGGTTTGCTCTGTCTTGCTTACGTTGCAAGGACACCTCTGCAAGTTGTTGGGTGTATTTTGATTTGTTTGTTTGGTTTTGTGGAGAAACACTTTGTCCAGCTCACTGAGACTTGGGTCTCATAGGGTCCTGGTTTTGCAATAAAACTGGAATTTTCTCAAGATGGTTCCAAGCATCCGGATGTGACGTTCTCATAAACTCCTCAGCATAAAGTGCACCATGACCTACCTTCATAACCGAGAAGGTAAAAATGCACACACATGGTTCTGCAGCTATGGAGAGAAAGTCCACACACACACACACACACACACACACACACAGCTACATCGCCACATGGAAGCTAAGGAAGGAGGAGCCGGCACAACTCTTTGGGTGGCAAATTTTAAAATGGAGCTGGACGGAGCCAGAGGACACGTGTCCTGTTCTCACTGTCTCCAAGCCACCAGCCTGAGCCACAGTGGAAGCTCTCAGGTCCCTTTGGAAAGGCGTGGCCCGCTGTCAAGATCGGCAGGGCTGCGTTAAAAAGGAACATGCACCCTCTACACTTCTGGTGGTCCCCGAGAGGACACGGAGCAGCCCCTCCTGCACCCTGCTGCCCCACGGAGGCCAGCCAGAGCCCTCAGGTGCTCATCACCTGCCAGGAGGGCGCGAGACCAGAGTGCCTGGAAAGAAGGCAGAGGGTCTGCGAGCCTCTCTAGGTGGCGCGTGGCGGGTCCCTGGGTGCCCTGCCACATGCTCTGGCCACACCTGACTTCGGCACAGCTGGGCTGGCTCTTCTGCACATGTCGGCAGAGCAGGGAAGTCCCTCTGCTTTGCTACCTCAGGGCTCTGCCAACCCACTGGAACCCGCTTGTCCCCCAGAAGCGCGAGGTTATAGGGTCCAAAGGGGGCTTCCCTCAGCAGCAGCGCAGTTGAGAGTGGGTGGGTGAGAGGCCAGCCTCCACCGCCTCTGGGGGTCAGTTCTGTGGCATGTTCTGCTTGGTCCCTCGGAGACTGCCCGAGGGACAGGTGCCCCAGTCACCCCAGCAGCCACCAGCTCCATCAGGCACCATTTGTCGGTTTTCTCCTGGCCCTGTCTTGCTGTCCCCACACTCACCTGGGATTCTCTGTCACCAGGGTCTGTTTCAGAGGGGACACTGAGAAAAGGCCAAGGATATGAAGGAAATTCTTGCCACTTCCCCAAAACAACGCTCCAGGGGGCCCTGAGAACGGCCACTTCGTCCAACAAGTTCTCCTAACGCCAAACAAGATCAGGACAAGCTTGGAGTTCTGAGGAACGTTGGCCTTCCTGCCCGCGGCCCTTGAACGGCTCTCCACCCGGTTTCCTCACCTGTAAACTGAACATAGACAGAGCCAACCCATGACCTCGCTGTCAGGATCCAGCCAGAAAGTACGACTGAAGAACACAGCAGGAGACCTCCGAGCTCAACACAGAGCTGCGAAACTGCTGCGAGACGCGGGAGGATGTCCACGTGGCCCTGGGCTAAGCGAGAATTTCCTAGTTTAGAACAAAAAAGCACAAGTCTTGACAACTCGAGCTCCAGCACAATTCCATACTTAGTCTACGAAAGACACTGTTCAGAAATCGAAAAGACACGTTTGGTGGGGAAAAATGCAAATTATTTATCTGACAAAGAACTCATGTCCAGAGTTTGAACGAAAATCTTGCCAAAGAAGAGATGTGGATGGTCAATGAGGTGGGAAAGGTGTTTGGCGTCCTCGTCGTGAAAGACCAATTCACACACAGAAATGGCATACCGCAGTGCACCTGTAGGGGCGGCCCTTAAAAGCTGGCAATACTAAAAGGTGTCACAGATACAGCCAGCTCCACTCCCGCATGGCGGGAAGTGCATAAAGTGGCACCGACACTAGAAAAACCCTTGGCAGTTTCTGACACAGTCAAGGTGCCCACGTATCAGACCCAGCATTCCACTCCTGGGTATTTATTGAAAACATGCCCCACAAAAGCCCACACACGGATCTTGAGCAGTGCTGTTCATAACTGCCGCCAACGGATGCAGGAGCCTGCACGTCCATGCCAGGGAACACTACCGGGGAATAGAGTAATGAAGTGCCGGACGTGGTGGCGCACGTCTGTGATCCCAGCGGCCCAGGAGGCTGAGGCAGGAGGATCGCCGGTTTGAGGCCAGCCTTGGCAATGTAGCGAGACTGCAAGCAATCTAGTGAGAGCCTGCCTTGATAAATAAATAAAGGTCTGGGGATGTGGCTCGGTGGTTAAGCACCCCTGGTTCAATCCCTGGTACCAAGAAACAACAAAGAAAAAAGGCAATGAACTACTGAGACGTGCCAGATCTGCTGAGAGAAAAGAAGGCGGAACCCAAGCTGGAGAGCGCGTGATTCCCATCATAACCAGCTTGCAGACGCAGCGAGTTTAACGGAACCCCCAAGAACAGGACTTCTAGAGCAAGACGGGGTGACTTTGAAGCCCCACTGGCCTTGTCCTCCCTGCAGAGCGTTGGGCAGCTTACTCCACCTTTCTGTGACTCAGTTTTCACATCTGTAAAGTGCGAACAATGAGAGTCCCTTGTTCAAATGTGAGCACCCCTGGGAAGTACCTAGAAGTGCATCCCGGCCCCTGAGTGACTCCCTCCGCTGGCTGCTGTGATTGCTGTACCACGTTCTCACCACGGGCTCGGCAGAGGGCACGAGGCAGGGAGTCAGGACACAGAGGCTCTGATTCTTGAGGCTGCTGAGTTTGATTTGCAGTGACAGGAACAGACAAGGTGAGGTCCCGGCCCCCTGGGCTGCCTCCTTGTGCACATGTCACCGAGAGAATGAGATACAGGCTGGTTTTGACCCAGCTCTGCCCGACTCCTGAGTCAGACTGTCTTCTAAGAATTTTGCACTGACTTACGCGATGGAGGGAACCAAAGGAAAGCAGAGAGAGGCTGGAGGGAGAGTTCGCTGGCTCACCTGACTCTGACCGAGAGTTTAGTGTCCAGGGTCTCTGCTGGCCCCGGGATGCAGAGGTGAACAAGGTGACTGACACCCAGGCTTTGCCCATGGGATGTTCCTGTCTGATGGGGGCACACCTAGCAACTCACCCATGGCATCCAGGAAGGAGGATGGACACTGGGGGGGGGTGTCTTCTGGACAAAACAGGAGCACAGACAGACAGCCCTACCCAGAGGGGGTTGCTTGAGCCAGGCCTTAATGGAAGAGGAATTTCACCAAGGATTAGTGGCTTTGCAAACTGCAGCCACACCCAGCTCCTAGACAGACCTCATTTGACTGTGAGAGGGCTGAAATGTGGTGAGATGCCAACTTCAAAAGTCAGACTTTACAAAAGTCAGACCTAGCATCGTGGAACCTGGTTGGCTGCTTAAATTCAGCCAACTGGAGCTAAACAATAGCAACCACCCACTTTAGACAGAACAAGCTGTCTTCAAGTTTCAGGGTCCCCCACCCAACCCTGGCCAGCTCTGTTCTACCTGCCTGGTTTCTGTGCACATTTGAGTTGGTAACTCTGAAACCACAGACTTCACCTATGCCATCACTCAAACTCTGATTGTTTCACACAGAAACATGTTTTACTGAACATGTCTCAGCAGGAGCATTCAGCCAGAAAACACCCCAGCAATCCCTGAATCACTTTTCCCATTGTACAGAAGGAAATACTGTGGCAGAGAAGGTGCCAGGGACATGGGCCACTTTCACATCTGTTTTGCATTTAATTGGACCCTACAGATGCTCTTCCCTGAGGTTTGTGACTCCGCATTTCACAATAGCCAAAGCAAGATTCTGAAGAGTTGGAAGATTTGTCCAAGGTCACTGGGCTAGTAAGAGTCAGAGACTGGACAGGACCCAGGAGTGGTGCCTTCCCCACCATACAACAAGGGCTGCCTCCCACGGAGAAAGGGCTGTGGGAGTCAACGGGGTGTCAAGACCCAGGGTGGACCAAAACCAGAGTCTGATGTCATCCAACTGTCAACAGCAAGAGTGTTCAGCTGGTGTTCAACTGGTTTGCATCTGTTCCCTGGGTTGCATAGACACATGTGCACACCCACCCACCCACATGCACACACACAGACACACAAGGTCTCAGGCTTGTTCTTTGGGGACACATCTGAGATCACCAGCACTCCCAGTCCAGAAACAGCCCAGTAAGCATCAGTTCTGGGCCACCAAGGGTCTTTTGTTTCATATTAAGCCAATCTGGTATAGATCAGAGATAAGTGGGAATAATTTCTTCAAATGAAAAAGCAAAATCTTTGAATGTAATCTCCCAGTTAACAGTATGAGGGGCCAGGGGCTGGAGGCTAGGGCTCTGAGGCATGGCATGTGCAGGTACCCTGTCCTAGCAGGGAGAAGAGGATACGTCAGACCAGGAAGCCATGACCCTTCATGATTATTCTGAATCTCAACAACAACTCTCCTTCCCAGGACAGTCACAGAACGAGGGTTCAGGACCTGTGAGAGGGCAAAGGGCAGCACCCCCTGCAGGGACTGCCAGTCTACTGGGACAAAAAGACTAGACTTAGGGGTTCCAGAAGACCTTCCAAGTGCTGCAGTAACTACCCCAACCAACGTGTCTCCCTGGTGCCATCTTCCATTTAATAGCACCACATTCCCCCAGGTGGCCAAGCCCCACACCAGAGTCCCACCTGAATCTCCTGCCTCTCACACCCTCCACAGCCTCCCCATAAGACCACCATCCTGACTGAGCTCAGAACAGGCTCCTGTTCCCACCGCTGTGCCTGCCCCTTCTAGTCTGTACTTGTTTGGACCACCCCATCACCTGGGCCAAGCCTTCTCGCTGGTCCCCCTCCTGCTCTCCCACTGCCCTCCAAGAGGACTCTCAGGATAAAGTCACATCTCTTCTCTGACTCAAACACTCCTAGAATGCCATCAAATTCCCTGGCACATGTGGTCCAGCCCCTGCATCTCCCCATCTCAGCTCTGGGTGAACACCTCGAGCCCTGTGCTCCCCAGCCACGCCTCCTGGCCACGCCCCTGGCCACGCCTCCACACCACGCCCCCAGCCACCTCTCCAGCCATACCTCTCGGCACCATTCATTTGTCTACATCTTTGTGGGGACATGAAACCCCCAAATTCCCACCATGTCAGTGAAGAAACGTTGCTCTTCCTCACTGAGGACCGCATCTAGCCACAATGGATCCAAGTTCAGGCACCTGGTGAGGAACAGAACCACAGCAGCAGGAGGGCCAAGGGGTGGCACCGGGTTAGGGATTCTGCATGACCTGGAGGTGATAATGCATCTCATCTGGGTCCCTTTTGAGGCAGAAGATCTAGAGGCCATAAGGAGTGGAGGCTTTCTCTAAGCTCAGGCAGGCTAAGCACGCACTCTCCCAGCCCTTACTCTGATTTTTAAATCCTTTCTTGAAGCCTCTTTTTTCTTTTTTTTTTGAAATGTCCCCTTAATATCTGGGTAAGAACTCAGATAAGAGAAAGGAAACAAATGGATGAACTGAATTTAGACCAAAAAAAAAAAACCCAAATCGTTCAACTCAGAATTACAATCATCCCTTCCCCAATCAATCCCACATCACTGAGTCTGGTGGACCTCAAGTTCATTTTTAAGGTCGATGTTGAACAACTTTCTAATGCGGTTAAACCCCGGACTCCTTCTCCAGGCAGTTCAGTGAGCCTCGTGCGCACTTTCTCACCCTGAGTTTGTCATGTGGCTCTCTTGGGCCCCGTGGTTTTTTCCACCGAGGGGATGGTGTCAGGGACTAGTTTCCATCTAGTCTGAGTAACTCATTTCAAGATGGAGAAACCCGGATGCAGACAGGGAGGAGAACTACCCCAGGGGGAGGCAGAGAGAGAGAAACAAGACCAGGAGCCTCAACTCACCCCACAGGTCCCTCATCATTTAGAAAGAACAGCCTTTAAAGCTCACTCAAGGCAATTCCAAAGCTCTCTGAGCAGGACAGCACTCTGCCGCCGCCATTGGTGAATAAAAAGGAGAAGATGCCAAACAACCTTGGAAAAGAAGGGTGAGGTGAAGGACTCACACTTCCTGGTTTCAGGCTTGCTACAGACTTCAGCCATCAGGATAGTGTAGTGCTGACACAGGGACAGACACATAGACCATGGAATAAAACTGAGAACCTGGAAATGAACCTTTGTGCTCATGGTCAGGTGATCCTTTACCAAGGTGTCAAGATGATAAAATAGAGGAAGAAAAACCTCTTCCACAAATGGTCCTGGAACTACTACTACATGCGGGAAGTGGATGTGACCCCTCCCCTTCACACCTGGTGGACCCAACGCCTAAATAAGACAGCTAACACTAACAGACTCTTCCAGGAAAAATTGAGGTAGATCTTGGTGGGTGCAAATGCACAAATGACCAAAGAAAAATATAGATAAGTTGGACTTCGTCAAAATCCAGGGCTTTTATGTTTCATAGGATCTGATTAAGAAAGTGAAAAGGCAACCCACAGGATTGGAGAGAATATCTGTGAATCGTGTGTCTACTTAAGGATTTATTTCCAGAATATATAATGAACTACTGCACCTCCATTAAAAAAAAATAATAAACACATATAACTCAGCTCTTAAATGGACAAAGGATGTGAACGTTTCTCCAAAAAGGATACACAAGGGGCTGATGAGAACAGATTACAGCCCAGCATCGCTGCTGGCCAGGGCAAGGCAAACCAGCAACACAGAGAGGCACCACCTCCCACCAGGATGGCTGGAACCAAAGGATGGACAGTAGCCCTCATGGGCCAAGATGCAGAGAGGCTCCTCCCTGGGGGCTGTAAACTGGTGCCGCCACTTTGAAGAATTTGGCAGTTCCCTAAACACTAAGTGAGCAGCTACTGTGCAACCCAAAGTTTCTGCTCCAGGTGCACATCCAAGAGAAGTGAGACCACACAGACAGAAGCTTGCACGTGAGTGTTCAAGCAGCTTCAGCCACTGTCTGGGTTCCAAAATGGAGAAAACGTAGGAGCACAAGCATCCATCAGCCAATGAGTGGTGCATAAAATGCGCATTTCCCAGTGTCTTATTATTTAGCAACAAAATAGAATGAAGTCCCGGTCCCTGCAGCGACATAGAGGAAGCTCAGAAATGTCATCGCGCAGGAAAGCCGCAGTTGCACAAGGCCACGTTTTGTGTGACTCCACTTATTCAAAGTGGCCGGAAAAGTCAAATCCAAAGGGACAGAAATAAATTAGTGATTGCCTAGGGCTGGGTCAGGATTGGGGAGGACGAGGGAGGGGTTGACATCAGCACAGGGTCGAACTGTGCTCTTTAAATGGGTGAACTCTACCTATGCAAATTATATCTTGGTTAAGCCATTTTTCCTTTTTATTGGTGCATAGTAACTTTACAGAGTGGTGGGAGAGGGGAGGGAGGGGAGGTATTGGTCAGTGAAACTGATCAAATTACATTTCTATGAATATACAATAAAGCTGTTTTTTAAAAGGAAAGGGAGAAATTCAAGCACTCACTCATTGATAATTCAGTGAGTGACAACTACATTCTAGGTTCAGGGACAGAGTAATGAATCTCCCCTGTGTAAGTTCCCTGCCTTCTGTCAGATGATAGAGACAGGAAGCACATAAAGCCTACTCCGTGGGCCAAGTCCAGCCCGCCACACATTCTTGTAAATAAAGTTTTATTGAAACACTAGGCTCATCCATTTACGCCTTGTTCCTGGACGTTTTGTACTGCAGCAGTGGAAATGAGTGGCCACCACAGAGCCCACAGAGCCCCCAGGGCTGAAACCGTTTGCTCTCTGTCCCTTTATAGAAAGTTTGCTGATTCCTGGGAGAGTGTCGGAAAAGGATGTGTGTTGTGACAAAACAGGGTGAGGGGACAGCCAGGGACAGGAGACTCTCTGAGGTAGAGAATGCCTTTCCAGAGGGAAATGACAGTGGAGTATGGACCTGAAAGAGGCAGGGGCCGGAGCAAGTCCTGTGGCCATCGGTGTGGGCACTTTCCACAAGAGGGAAGAGAACGTGGGTGGGAGCTGGCAAGACCGTGTTCCAGGAAATGGCGGGAGGAACCTCTGCGCCCAGGTGGCAGGGCCCACAACACCAACCCAGGCAGCCCCCTGCAGCCATCTCAGAAAATCTCAGGAGAGCAGGCTCCAGAAGCACTAGCCTCCGTGATATGGGGGTTCCCACCTAAAGAAGCAGCCAAGCCGTGGAGAATGGAGAGAGCCACGCTCTAGAACAGGACCCGAGAGCACATCGCATTCCTCTCAGACGGGGGAGCCGGTCAGGTGAGGGACAGCAGTCACGTGGAGGGCCCAATCAGAAACCCAACTTTGTCACTAGTCTCTGTGTGCTGCAGTAAAGAATTTACCCAAATCTGATCTTATTATAATAAGAACTGGTCTCCTTCTCATCTCAGGGGAAGGGCCCTCCTGCTCTGAGGTCTGTTCCCCCTGATGTGAATGATGATCAGAGTCTCCTCCCAGGGCGCACAGTGTCCACCTCAGGACCAGGCAGGACAGGTGTCCCCCATATGTGCCATTGAAGCTCAAGTGCAGACTGTCAGGAGAACTGGCAGAGCCCACAGTCCTCCAGACCAGCTCCTCCTAGAATGCACAGGACCCCAAGCTCAACAGCAAATAATGCCCCCAGGCCCCAAGAGGAGGCCCAGGCCCAGGTACCCTGGACCTCCAGATCCAGGACAACGGGAACACTGACACCACCACTCCACATGCACGAGCCTCCAAAACAGTGAATTGAAATAACACACTAGAGGAGCCGTGAGGACCCCACTTGGATCTCTTCACAAGGCCAGTTTGGAGACAAACTCTGGGATATTTTAGAAGTGCATGCCTTATTTATTCGTGGTGCGACTGGGCTGTTCTTCCTAGCCACCTGACACAGGCTCAGGATAATGGGACAGTTGTGTGCGGGCCCAGCACCCACGCAGAGGGACCAGGAGGCTCCACAGTACAGATCTCTAGGCCATCAGCAGGTGAGCAAGGATGTGTTCACCTCCTGTGTGGCAATCGGGAACCCCAGGGGACCTCACCAGTTATTTTATTAGCAAACAAACACATTGGAGCTGAGAGGGGGGTCTGGAGTGATAGCTCTGTCCACCCTGCCTTGAGGGACCCTTTGGTGCCACATTTCCCAGAGATGCTCCCTTTCCATCATCCACATCATGACAAAGCACCACCCAAGGGTCCAGAAGAGCTGTGCCCCCCAACTCTGAGTGCCTCTCCATCTTCCAGAGTGGCTGCTAAGAGGAATGCCATGTGCCTCACCTGCAGGACTGAGTCTCCCCCTCCCAACTGGCTTTCCACAATCTTATGACACCCAGAACCCACCTTGGGATCAAAAGACCCAGGACATACCCAGCTCCTTCCTGTCCCAGGGCCAAAACATTCTCTAAAGTAACATTCTTTTTTTTGGTTCCAAGTAAATCTCGAGCAAAACATGTCCAGTCTGGGATATAGAAGAGAGAAGATGGAGAAGTTTGGGATGAATGGGCAGAGTTTTGGAGCTTTACCCCATTCCCACCAGTGTCTACCAATAGACCCCACTGTGAGCACTACTGGTGACCCCAGAGACCCAGAAACCACAATTAGAAAATCACAGAATAACCCAACACTGTCATTGTACAGAGGGGGAAACTGAGCCCCAGGGATAGGAAATGCTCTGCTCAGAGGCTAGGCAAAACCTGATTGAGGCCCTAATCCCGTTAGTTAAAAGCTTGGAAGACTCTTACTATAAAGGATCAGGTAGCAAATATTCTTGGTTTTGAGGAGATCCCATCTCTGGTGCAAACATTCGATTCCACCACTGGAAGCCATAGACCATGAATAAATGGGTGGGCACAATTATATTCCACTGAAAACTCATTTACAAAAACAAGCAATGATTTCTACACCCATGTCCATGGGAGCATTATTCACAATAATCAAAGGTGGAGCAACATAAGTGCCCACCAACATGTGAATAGATAAGCAAAGCAAAATGTGGCATGCCCACATTGTAGATGCAATGGAATATTATTCAGCCTTCATAAAGATATATATATATATATATATATATATATATATATATATATATATATATATACACACACACACACATATACACACAATTTGTTCTTTTTAGACATACATGACAGTAAAGTATATCATACATGCATGGGTATAACTGTGCATTCTTGTGGTTGTACATGATGAAGAGTTTCACTGTTGTGTGTTCTTATATGAACAGGGGAAAGTGATGTCTGATTTAGTCTACTGTAGAAGGAAATTCTGACACACTCGGCATCCTGGGTGGAGCTCCAAGGCTACTGAAAGAAGCCAAGTGAATTACACCAAGTGCAATAAGCAAGGCACAAAAGGACAGATATCCGAGATGATCCCGTTCTGTGAAGTACCTGGAGCAGTCAAAGGCATAAAGATGCAAAGTCAAGTGGAGATTTCTGGGTTGGCAGGGGACTGGGATCCTGTTTCATGGCACACAGTAGCTGCCTGGGAAGATGAGAGACCTGGAGACGGCTGGTGGTGATGGCAGCACAAGGTGAAGGTACTTGTCATGGTTTAGACAGAGGTGCCCCCCAAAATGAGACTTCTGACACCATGATCCCCAAATAAACTTCTCCCCCTCTGAAATTGTTCTCTTGGCCACAGAGGTGAGAAGGCTGACCAACGCAGCATTTCATAATGCACCTGAGCTGTGAACTTCAAAATGGTTAAGATGGTCGATTCTGCTATGTGCATTTTGCATGGTAAATAACCATTTTTTAAAAAATCAGTGGCCCGATTTGGCCTCTGGGCTCTAGTTTACCAACCCTGAAACAGTTCAGCCTACTTATTCAGGGTATGCAGAGGGCGCCGAGGAGTTCCCAGGGGTGCAGGGTGGGCGCCACTGACCTGAGAAGTCCACTAAAGATGAGGAAAGTTACACGGTAACATGTCACCTAACTGGATCCATCAGCTTCAGTCACTGTGGCCACAGCCAGACTGAAATTGGCGGTTGTCATGGTGTGAAGCAGTCAGAACCTGGGCGTAGCACGCTGACACCTCTATTCCAAGTTTGTGTGCGCTTAGCGTTCTGAGCCTCAGTTTCCCACCTGTATTTTGTACCATGTGATCTCCTAAATTTAACAATTAATGCTACCATGCCAGGTTATACTTTTATTTTATTAAAAAAAAAAGGTGCAAATAACTTAACACACAATAAAAGCTCACTGAGGGTTATGTAATTTCTGTTTCTGGATCTTGAATTAACAATGACTTAAAAAGTAATGATACCCCATACCTGATGCTGTGAGGCAGAGGGGCCTGGGAGGTGATTACAGTACATTAGGTCAGGAGAGTCAGGTCCTCGTGGGATCGGTGGCCTTCGAAGAGGAGGAGGAGAAAGCACTCTCTCTGCACATGTGAGGGCACGTGGAGGAGGTGGCTATCTGCCAGCCAGGAAGAGGGCCCTCCCCAGAGCCCACCCTCCTAGGGCACCCTGATCCCAGATCCCCAGCCTCCAATGCAAAAGTAAGTTTCTGTTGCTGAAGCTACTGGACCTGTGGTGTTCTGCACGATAGCTGAGCTAATACCCCTACCCTGCCCCTTGGTTTTAAAAATCCCCTTTTAGTAGCCTGTTCCGGGGTCCTTCAAGTTTACTTGATCCCCTTCAGCCAAGAGACTTGGTAGGAATACGGGCACAGCTGGGATTGAGAGGCTTCACACGTGCTGTGGCTGAGGGGCAACTTCTGGAATATGCCTGTCTGAGGTCGGGCACAGCGGGCCAGAGGGAGTGTGAGCCGGGGGAAGCCAAGATGTCCCGAGAGGGGGCCATGGAACCTGTCACCCCCGTGGGCAGCTGGAGCCCTGTTGAGAGCCACAGCATCATCTTAATGGCTCGCTTCTCAACCATTACTTCTGGCAAAATGCCAGGGGCCATTCCGACTCGGCTGTGGCCATCCCAGTGCTGGTGAAGACAAGGATAAAACCAAACTACAGCTTCTGCGATAGCCATCACAGTAAACTGTATAAATGGATGCATCAGTGAATAATGTAACTCAACAAGTGATGCTCAATCAAGAAGTCGATTTCCTTTGGGAGGAAATGGACATATTGATGGGTTCCTCTGCTTTGAACTGCTTGATGAACTTGCCTGGACTATGTATCACTTGTATGCATTGTGAACTATCTGTTGGTGCAGCAAATTGTGGTAGTGCTGGGGTATCTTTGCAGATGGTGTCATCAGTGGTACAATTGTTCCAAAAAGAGCCGTCATTTGGCTTGGTGTCATGGCATTTTGCATCCTCCTCCCTTCTGCTTGTGATGGTCTAAAATTTGGGGGCCAACTGAGGTGAGGCAAAGAACCTCACCCCCCCACTGGTGCAAAGGCCTATCCACAAGTATGGCTGTATGCTGGACCGGTAGTCAGTGACGGGTATGATCCAATTGCAGTGGTATCAACCTAAGACAGGAGGCTGACGCCTTGAGGTCAGCACATCCGATGACCAGTAAGGACCATATGTAGTATTGGACAACCTAACAGGCACGGTCCCTAAGCCACATTGCTTGTTGTTTAATTAAACAGAAGCGGGGAGATGTTGAGAGCCACAGCCGAGTCAGAATGGCCCCTGGCATTTTGCCAGAAGTAATGGTTGAGAAGCGAGCCATTAAGATGATGCTGGATTGATTCAATTGTATATGAGACCTTTACTGTCGGGTATAGGGGCGGCTCTTGCTGCCTCAGGTGCCCGCTACTTTGGAGTTCCCATTGAGTTCTCACGGGATTCGGAGAGTGAGTGCGTGCAGCCCGGGGGGAAGGAGTTCCGGTTGGTGTGTGGTGTGCCTGGAAGGGCCATGTGGGTGGCATTCGCGGAGTTCGGAAATAAAGTTTGTTCCTGCTTGAGTGGCTCATGATTTGTGCCCAGCCAGACTGCGGCAGAGCCCAACCTCTGGGGAACCAAGAGCCAACACTGAGCAGGTTCCCAGAGTCATCCAGGGTAAAGGAGCCAGGTCCTCACCTGGGGACTTTAGTAGTCATTGTTGTGGTGGGGACCCAGCAACAGTGAGACAGTGTGTGGCCTTTCGTTTCTCTTTACACTTACTCTATTTCTCCTGAATCTCTTGAGAGAAGACCTTGTCTTCAAACTTCTGAGACTAAAGATTCTTCAGGACAGGATAAAAACTAGTGACGTGGTCATTCATTAGTCATTCATTCCAGTGTGACTCACAGATCCCGACTATCAACTCGAGCGGGGAGGCTCCCTAGACTTGCCAATCATCCCACTTCCTGCTCCAAGACCAACTCGTCCAACTGTCTTCCCTTCTCCCTCATCACTCCTCCCTCTCTGTCCTCAGTGACCTCCTAACCTGTCCCCTTCTCCTCCTCTTCCCTCTCTACCCTGTGACCAGCGGAGATCTCTCAACATCAAGCCCGTGATCATCTCCCACTCTCTATGGACTCACGGAGGACGTCCTCACCTCAGCCCATGGACCTGAGCTCACCTTTCTACCTCCCACTCCTCGCTGCGTCTCACCTGTCCTGCCTCCTCCTCCACCCTGACCACAAGGGTCCTCGTCTTGACTTCCACCCTCCACACCACTCGCTGGCTGCCTCCCTCTGTTGGGATTGGCTCTCTCTCCTCCTCCTCCTCTCATCACCCATAAAGAGCCACTGCTAACATCATCTCCTCCAGAATCTCCTCCCCTCAGGCCCAGCCCAGAGCATGTCCGGGTACGTGGGCGACCATGCAGAGTTGGAGCCAGTCTGCCACCGTGTCAGCACAGCACAGGGCGAGCAGACGCACAGGCTCTGTCCTTATATCAGCAAAATGGGGGGAAGCCATCTGCTTCTGTCAGGACAAAGGAAGGCAGACACCTTCCTGTCACCTCGTTGAGCGCTATGGGGTACTTGAGAGGAAATGATTCTGTCCCTTGCTAAATGTGAGATTGAGAATCTTTGCTGACTCCCAGGGACGGCTTAAGCCAGGCTGACCAAACCAGACCAGCCCAGAGCACGACCAGCCAGGGCAGCCTTGCAGGCTGCGGGGAGCTGGAGCCAGCCTGCCACCCACCTGCTGCCCACCTGCCACCCGCCTGCTGCCCGCCTGCTGCCCACCTGCACAGCACAGGGGCAGCCACAGACTGCAGAGCCAGCTATAGGCACGTAGGTGACAAGAACTCTGGCCACAGAGGAAATGGCCCTTGGCCACACCGGGGCTCCAAACACCACAGGGCACATCCCTGCAAAGACTGAGCCAGGTGGTGCCCCTGCTCTGCCCAGGGCCTGCAGAGGATGAGGGACCCAGGTGCAGGGCTGCCTCCTCCCTTCCTCCTCACTTCCTGCTTTCTTTCCTCCTATGTATACGGAATTTTCAACCCTAGCAGGCCCTGGGTCGCAGCAACATGCTACAGTGGCATAAGCGATCTCCTTGCCCCCTGCCCAGGTTGCAGACAGAACACAGCAGGCCCGGCTCCGCCTTAGAGCTGAGGTTAGCAGTCAGGTGACAACTGCTCCACCATCTGGGAGCTGGGCTTGTGCGTGAGGACAGGGCTGGACAAGAGCCAGATGACCCCACACGTGCACGGGCACTCACAGCCCTGAGGTGGGAGAAGGAAAAGGGGCGGGGCTCAGAGAAAAACCACGAGAAAAACGGGCAACAGGGGAAAGGCTGGGAACCGCCCTGGGCCAGGGAACGGAGGGATGAGCGGCCGCGATCTGAATAGAAGCAGAGACTTGGGACAGGAAAGGGGTGTTCCAGGCCCAGGACAGCAAGGGCAAAAGTCCTGGGGTTGATGACAACGTGGGAAGGATGATCTAAGAACTTCACACGATCACTTAAATAGCAGAACAGCACCCCCGGTCCTGGTCCTGCACGCCAGCTGCTGGGGGTGTCCGCTGGCTCTTGCAGACAGGGCCCCTCCAGCGCAGAGGAGGGAGGGGCTGGAAGAGCAGGACAGAGCTGACCCAGGCAGGGAAAGAAGGGGCCTAAGGTCTAAACGGGGTGGTCTTTGGCCCCCTGAGGAGCCTGGGGTGGGGGGGACAAGAAGCCCGATTCCAGAGAGCAGAGAACGAGACAGGGGCCTGGAGAGAGGGCAGAAGGAGGGGAGGTGTCCCAGAGAGCCACAGAACATTCTGGAAGGCAGAGGAGCCAGCAGTCCACCTCTGAGAGGACCCTTCCAGGTGAGCAGGGAGCCAGAGCTCTGGGGCACTGCAGACTGTGACTCCTCCGCCCAGGGTCCCCAGGTGAGGGCAGGGGGTCAGACGGCAGCTGCAGGGGGAGCTGGCCCTGCAGGTGAGGGCAGCCGACTGAGGAGGGTAGCCACCTGGTGAGGGAATGGAGTGACGGCCAGGAGATTGACCCGTGTCCTGGGAATGGAGGGGCCCAGCACAGGGTAGGGTGACCCACAGCTGCAGGGAGAGCTGGACCTGGGGGGGCCACTGAGCCCCATGGGGCTGCCCTTCCTCCTCTGTCCTGGAATCACATGAAAAATAAATCTGCCTCTATTAAGTCCGAGAGCCACTGACTTCCACGTTAAGGCTGGTGCCACATACAGCAGCTCTTCTGAGCCCACGGGGCCGGGCTCAAGCAGGAAGACGCACCAAGTCTCAGGAGGCAAGGGGCACTGGACGTTCTGGTTTCAAACGCCCACCGTGCCTCTGAGCCTCATTTCCTCCTCTGTGCAGAGGGGTGTGAGCATTGTACAGGCGACTGAGCGAGCAGGAAGTGCTTAGGGAGGCAGATGTGCTCGTCATATTGCACCATCTTATGGATGAGGAGACAGAGGCCCCAAGCGGACCACAGGAATGAGCTCCAAGCCCACATCCACAGGGACCCACCGCGTGCCCGCCCTCTGCTCCAGCACGCCCTTGTGGAAATCCTAGGTGGAAACTAGATCAAAGCAGGAGTCCTCCGAGTAGGGTCATCGATGACAGGCTTGCCTCCTTCCCTCCCTCCCTCCCTAGCTCCCCCACTTCCCGCCTCCTCCTCCTCCTTCTTCTTTTTAAATTGCAGCGGGAATCAGTGCCCACACTGCAGTGCGGAGTGAGGCCCTGGCACTGGGTGAGGTCCTCAGGAGCAAAAGTTCCCTGCACTCTCTTCTGGGCTGGAAGTCCTTCCCAAAGAAGGGCTGGAGCAAAGCACCACGTGGGGAATCCCAGGGACACGGGACAGTCCTGGGAGCGCAGCCCCTCTGCCCCCTCTGCCCCCTGAGTGCAAGTCCAGGCCTGCGGAAGTGAGGCAGAGCCCCCGGAAGGACTCCACGCCAAGAGCGAGCATCGGCAGCCCCAGAACAATGGCGAGCGAGACCTCCCTTTCCCAGGACTGCCCCACCCACCAGCTCCTCGGGCCCAGCCCGTGGGAAACTGCTCCCCATGGAGTCAAAAAGGAGAAGCAACACTGTTTAAAGAGAAATGATGCAGAACTGAACCAAGGACTTCAACGTGGCAACAGGGTCACGGCGCATCTCGGAACCTCAAGCTCTTCTTAAAACCGAGAGAACAAACCAAAGGAGGCAGGTGTGTGTGGCACACCTTAAAGCACTGCACTGTTTCACCCACCGACTGGGCGTTCTCTGGTCCTTGGATCTGCAGGAAATCCCAGTTCCCAGTAGGAAAACGCAATGCACCCAATGAACAGGAGGCTGATGCTAAGCTCCCTGTCCTCCTGCACATTCAGGGAAAGGGGTGGAAGGCCACCTTGGAACTGTCCTGACAGCACAGCAGGCTGTCAACGACCTCACCGAGGTGCTCACAGAACATCTCAAAGCAACTACTGCTGTTGTTCTGAGTTTTACCACTGCCCCCTCTCATTGATGTCATAAAGTAAGTATTTATGAGAGGAGGTTATTAAGATCAATAGAATAAATGGAACGCCTAATTCTGCCTTTTTCAGAACAGCACAAAGCATTCTCCTGGCGCAGTCCCAAAGTAGGAATAAGGGACCAGGGCCCTGTCACTTAGGCCTAATCCCAAAGTAAAGTGCTCACCTTATTAACAGTGACTCATGTTTACATGCTTTTTAGAGCCAAAAAGTCTCTTGGCCCTAAGTAGCCTTTATTGAATTTAAAAAAAAAAAAAATTAAAAGGGTGAAGATTGAAATTCATCCCGTGGATCTGCCGCACTCCTGGCCGGGTCGGGCCTACTAGTTTCCATTTCACCAGAAGAAGAAAAAAACAATAAAGAGAAAAGAAGCTTCCATTTTTAAAGTTATCTGGAGACATGTTTGTGCAATGCCCCCTTCCAAGGGAAAAATGTCCCCATACAGCAGGAAGTCTGATCCTCACCCGGGGCCGGTGGCTAAGGGAGGCGGGAGCCCCGCTAACTCCTCTGGCTCTTGAGGAGCTGATGCCGGCCAAGCTGGGGGCAGAGCGGGAGAGGCAGCCCGATCCTCTTTGCACAAAGCAAATGCTTCCAGGGGTAATTACCAAATGTCTGTGTTTAGGCGAACCCTGCCCGTTCTGAGATAATAGCGCGAGCTCGTATTTACCAAGCGTGTTTTCCAAGGGAGAACGCAACCCAGCAATCTGTGCTCTGCGTATTTGCTCAAATTAAAGCGACCCGGGTAAATAGGGAGCAGAGCGGTCTCTTTCTGCAGCTGCTTCTGGGAACTGATGCTGGTGAACTTGAGGAGACCAAGAACACCACACCCCCTGCCGCCCAGCACAGGGGGGCCACAGTTTTCACGGAGGCCTCCTGGGCACTGAGTGCTGTTCGAAGTCTTTTCTCCTGTTCCCCTTCTCTATGCTTCTCCCAGGAGGCCGAGGGAACCAGCTCGTGAGTCCCCTCCATCCCTGAGATTCCTGTTCCTTGGCCTTGGAGCATGGGTCCTCTCTTCCTGAGCCCTGTACCTTTTCGGGAATGCCCCACATTGTCCCTGGAGTCTTCTCCTCCCTCACGATGAAGGAGTCGGTACATGACACAACGTCAAGTTCCTCCACAGACTCTCTCCAGGGCTCTGGGGCAGCAGTGGGCAGAAGAGCCCCTCCATGTGGGCCTCAGGGCCAGCAAGGATGCCCCACTCAGCTCCATACCCAGACAGGACGGGAACAGGTACAGCAGATGCCAAACGGTGAGGACAGATGGCGGAAACCAGGGAGCAGGCAGGGATTCCAGAAGGAAAGAAGAACCAGCAAACAGGCCCCACTGGGCACAAGGCACACGCGTCCACATGGCCTTGCCTGGCAGAGACTCTGATCCCACCGCACCTTCCCTTCTTGGAGAAAGAGGCGAAGCTCTGGGAGATATAGGAAGTTTCCTGGGGTCGGTTCAGAGGACAGGGACCAGGACAGATAGGGGCTTGTCCTTACCTCAAGACTTTCCAACCAAAACCACCCAACATGGGGCTCCTCAGACTCATCAAAGCTTAGGCACACCCGGGCCTCTTCCCTGCCTCCTGACCCTTGCCCAACATTGATGATTCCAGGGCTTGGCAAGCTTCAGACGGTACCAAACTGCCCGCATGGTGGAGTTCCTCCAAGGGCCCGTACTGCGGCACTGGAGAGGGCCACCAAGGTTGGTATTCTCTTCAGGGCAGACCCACAGCAGAGCGGGAACTTCTGGCCCCTTGACCCAAAAACCCCTGGGCTCTGGGAGGCCCCGTTGGCGTCCTCCAACACAGGTAGCCTCCCACCACAGGTCTCTACCGTGGGAGAACGTGTCATGTGCCAGGTCTCGGGGACAGCAGCCCATACCACCTGGCATGTCCACAGACAGCAAAAGGGTTTCTCACTGAGCCTCCCCAAAGCCCCAACAGTGGGACGCAACTAGCAGCAAAGCCAGGAGCTGGTTCTGGTCTTTGGCCTCTAAGCACAAGATTCATTCTGTTCTCCAAACTTCCACAGTAGAAGCATGAACAGGAAGTGAAGATCTGTGTCAGCTGGGGAAGGAAAACAGAGCCCCACGTGGCCACTGCATTCGTTTGTGGATCTGAGAAGATTCCGGTGCCGAGGGCGTACCAAGAGCGCTGTGATTTATGGGAGTCTTACTTTGGGCTGCTCTCCACAGACCTGCACGAGAGGCATCTGTTTCTCATGATCTGGAGACTAGAAGTTCAAGATCAAGGTGGCCGCCTGACCGGGTTCTTGGGGAGGGCTTGTCTCCTGGTTTATAGACAGAATCTCTTGCTGTGTGTTCACAGGAAGAGAGAAAATTCTAGTCTCTGTATCCCTTTACTAGGGCACCAAACCTATTATGGGGGCTCTGCCCCCAAACCTCATCTACACCCCATCACTTCTCAAAGGCTCTGCTCCCAATTCCATCCCATATACATAAATCTGGGGGGACACAGCAGTCGGTCCAGAACTACACAATTAAAACACCCTGGTTCCAGGGACGCCTA
Organism: Marmota flaviventris; assembly: GCF_047511675.1. Taxonomy (NCBI): domain Eukaryota; kingdom Metazoa; phylum Chordata; class Mammalia; order Rodentia; family Sciuridae; genus Marmota; species Marmota flaviventris. The sequence continues at coordinate 7,595,298 of NC_092499.1, read as the reverse complement.
CAACTCCCAACTTACAGAGGAGGCTCCAAGTCGTTCATGAGAGAGCCCCCGGTGCTGGTGGGAGCTCAGAGGTCTTCCACACTTGGGCTGGGGCCACCATTCAGGTTTATGATCGCTCAGCCCCGGCCAGGAAGAAAATGAGAATCCGACAGCCAGGGTGCCTTCTTCTGTGCGACGCCAAGAGCTGACCTTAGCAGTTCATTGGCAATCCAGGACACCGCTCATTCTGAGGGTGCGACTCAATGACACTTAGTAAATTTTCACTTGTGCAGCCACCACCTGGCTTCAGAACATTTGCATAACCCCATATAAAGACCCTTCAGGCCCCGTTGCCCCTTCCCCTCCCCCGGTTGCCATTCATCTATGGATTTGGCCGTGCCGGGCATTTTGTGGGCCTCGGTCCCCAGGTGGCCCTTTGCACCCAGCTACTTCACTTAGCACGACGTGCTTCAGGTCGGCTCTCAGCAGCATCACAGTGCTCTGTTTCTTTTTCTTCCCAGATAAATCGCCATTGATCCCAACATCTCTTGGTCAGCCGCTGGCCCGCAGGCTGCTTCCACTTGACAACTCCAGTGCCACTGGGTTTTCTGTCACCCTAACAAATACCCGACATAATCCCAGGAAAGGGTTGCTTTGGTGCTGGGGCCTAGGGAGGCAGGGCTCCAATGCCGGGGAGCCCGTGGTGCTGCAAAGTTACTCCCAGGGCCAGGATGGAGGGGTGAGAGGAAGAAATGGAGTCCCATGTCCCCATGAGGGCACTCCTCTATTGGCCTAAGGCCACCCCTTACACCCCAACACTTAAAGGTTCCACGACCTCCCAACAGCACCGCCTCTGGGGACCAGGCTTTGACACATGGGCCTGGGAGGGACATGCCAGATCCAGGCTCCAGCTGAGCTTCTGTGAAAAACCCTCCTGTGGATGTTCCGCCCGCAGGTCCCCAGGCAGCAGACCCGGTGCAGACCCCGGTAGATATCTAGAAGTGGAATTGCTCGTTCGTGAATATGGGTTTAAATTTCTAAGAAACTATCAAAATGTTTCCCACAGTGGCCACGGTGTTTTCTGTTCCCACCGACATCAGATGAGGGCTGCAGTTTAACCAACCTCATCAACACTTGTCTGCATTTGTTTTTGTGAATTAACATGCAGAACCCCAGCAGATACCCCAATATATGGTGATTCACAACAAGATGAAAGTTGCAATCCCTTTCCCAAAGTCACAAGGCTAGGGCAGAATCAGGCATAGCTCAGGTCCACCTCCCCCTGAGGCTGGCCTGCCAAGTCACTCTTCCGTCCACCTCGTGTGGCAAGAGGTCCTGCCCCAGCCCTCCTATCATCCATCCTCTAGCCAGTACCTGCTATGAGCCAGCTCCCACTGTGAACCAGCACCCACCGTGAATCAGCACCACCCTAAACTAGCACCCACCATGACCCAGCACCACCGTGAACCAGCTCCCACTAGGAACCAGCTTCCACTGGGGACCAGCTCCCACTGTGAATCAGCACCCACCGTGACCCAGCACCCATCATGGACCAGCACCCACCATGGACCAGCTGCCACAGTAAAACAGCTCTCACCGTGGACGAGCACCCATGTAAACCAGCACTCATTGTGAACCAGTACCCACCTGTGCCAGTTCCCACCTGCAGGAGTTCCAACTGGACCAGCTCCCACCTGCACCAGCTCCCACCTGCACCAGCCCCCACCTGCACCAGCTCCCACCTGCACCAGCCCCCACCTGCACCAGCTCCCACCTGCACCAGCTCCCACCTGGACCAGCCCCCACCTGCACCAGCCCCCACCTGCACCAGCTCCCACCTGGACCAGCTCCCACCTGCACCAGCTCCCACCTGGACCAGCTCCCACCTGCACCAGCTCCCACCTGGACCAGCTCCCACCTGCACCAGCTCCCACCTGCACCAGCTCCCACCTGGACCAGCTCCCTCCTGCACCAACTCCCACCTGGACCAACTCCCACCTGCACCAGCTCCCACCTGCACCAGCTCCCACCTGGACCAGCTCCCACCTGGACCAGCTCCCACCTGGACCAACTCCCACCTGCACCAGCTCCCACCTGCACCAGCCCCCACCTGCACCAGCTCCCACCTGCACCAGCTCCCACCTGCACCAGCCCCCACCTGCACCAGCCCCCACCTGGACCAACTCCCACCTGGACCAGCTCCCACCTGGACCAGCTCCCACCTGGACCAGCTCCCACCTGGACCAACTCCCACCTGCACCAACTCCCACCTGCACCAGCTCCCACCTGCACCAGCCCCCACCTGCACCAGCCCCCACCTGCACCAGCTCCCACCTGGACCAACTCCCACCTGCACCAACTCCCACCTGGACCAGCTCCCACCTGCACCAGCTCCCACCTGCACCAGCTCCCACCTGGACCAACTCCCACCTGCACCAGCTCCCACCTGCACCAGCTCCCACCAGGGCTGCAAGAACTCATGTTCATTGCATCCTCTGGAGCTTTCACTCAGAAGCCAGTTTTTCATTCGGAAACTGAGACTCAAGAGATGACATCTACCCAGGAATCAGACAAGTTTTTCTATAAATGGCCAAATAGTAAATGTCTTAGCTTTAAAGGTCAGATGGTTCCTGTTCTAAATACTCAGCTCTTCCCTTGTGGTGCATAGACAGCCATTAACAAGGCACAGCAACTGGGCACCGGGTGGGGGTGGGGGGTTCGCCTGTTATTCCAGCGGGAGGCTGAGAGAGGAGGACTGAGAGCTGAAGGCCAGTCTCAGAAACTTTGTGAGATCCTGTCTGAAAAATTGTGCCAGGAATGTTGCCCAGTGGTCCACCCACAGTATGTCACACACGTGCACGCGCGCGCGCACAAACACACACACACAGACACACACAGACAATGCACAGATGGCTGTGGCTGTGCTCCTGTAAAACTTTATTTACTAAAACACAGCAGCCTGCGTGTGGCCTGAAGGCGAGGTCTGCCAGCTCCCAACTGTCACATGACTACTAAGCAACCAAGGAAGATGACATCCTGGAGCATGTGGCACTCCCATGCCTTGATGCCTGGCTCACTTCCCCCTGGATGACGATTCTCTTCCCAACAGGGCAGTGCATGGCGCCCCTCCATTACTGGGCATCAATAGCAGTGGCCGTTGATTCAGGTCTTCAGCCCAGTTAAGCCATGAGCAAAACCTCATGTCCCTGGCACACAGGGCAATGGGCAGAAGTGCTGCCCTCGAATCCTGATCCCTGTGCCAGCTCCAGCCTCCCAGCTCTCTGTTCTCATCTCTGAAGGTGGAGTCGTCACAGGTGGGGGAGGTCCCTGGTGGGGGAGGTCTCAGGTGGGGAGGTCATAGGTGGGGGTGGTCCCAGGTGGGGGTAGTCCCAGGTGGGGGTGGTCCCAGGTGGGGTTATCAGGTAGTCACAGGTGGGAGGCCGCTTTGGGGTGGTCACAGTTTGGGAGGTCTCGTATGGGGAGTCACAGGTGGGGGTGGTCACAGGTTAGGAGGTCACAGGTCAGGAGGTCACAGGTGGGGAGGACACAGGTGAGGGTGGTCACAGGTCGGGAGGTCAGAGTTGTCCTCATACCTGCAGCAGAGGCCCGTGTGCTCACAACAGAAATGTCCCCTCCAGCAGGGTGTGGCATGAATGACAGCAGCTGCCACACAGCCCACCCTGGAGGAGAGGGATTGGGTTCACATGCCCGTGACTTCACACCCCACTGGGCAAAGCAAAGAACGTGCTGTGGCATAGTCATGCTGGCTGCTCAGGGCGGTGCCGCGAGTTGGGCAGAAAGAGAAACAGCCCCAGGACAGAATGGCAACACGGTGTTAGTAACAATAATGACGATAATAATAATAGTAGTTCACATTTATTAGGCACTTAGGAGAGCAGCCTGCTAAGTGCTTTGCAAACCCCTCCGTGGTCACCGGCTCCTGGGCCTCCACAGGGCTGACAGGCATTTCCTGTTGCACCCCCAGCACTTCCCAGCTTCCCGCCAGAGGCCCTGTGTCCTCCCAGCTCACAGTGGACGAGGCCCCTGGGCTCTGAGAGCTGAGGTGCTTGTCTGAGTGATCCTGCCCCTCCCAGCACAGGTCTGCCTGAAAGGAGCATAAGGGCCAGGTGGGGCGCTGGCCCTAGACCCTGAGACCTAGGCCCACTGCAAAACACACAGACAAACAAACCAACAGAAGAGGACAGTGAATAAAGGTAAGCGCCCAGGAGGTGGGCAGTGCTGAACCGAGAGGGGCCCTCGGGCAGGAAGTTCCCCAGGGCACGTGCTGGGGCACTGGAGGAGGCTCCCCTTGTCTGCAGGCCCCGTCCAGCCCGTGACTATGGCTGCGGAAGTGTAATCCAAGAGCGGAGTCTAAGATGCGGAGAAGCCTGAGCAACCACAGCCACTGCACGCCCAGGCCTGGGTGGTCCCTGCAAAGAGCCAGGCCTTCTCTGCCCACTACACGCCTCGCAGCAGCCACCAGGGCTCCAGTCTCCTGGCTCCAAGCATCTCTGCCCCACCCCCTCGGGGTCCACTGTCAGGACCTGGTTCAGTCCTCGCTGGCCACGCCTGTAGGCTGCAGGTTGGAAGGAGGGAGACCAACGCTGACCACTTCCCACCTGAGGGCTGATTCCCTCACCTGTGAAACAGGAAAACAAGAGAGACTCGGTGTGGCTGTGAAATTTGCAGCGTGTGCAGTGGTACCTGGAGAAACCCTTGGGACACAGGTTGCATCCCAGCAAGGGCAGATCCCGTGTCCCTTACACCAGACGCAGCGGCCTCCACCATCCCTCCCTGATCCTGCATCAGGTGGGCAGGTCCCGCCCATCCAGTGTAGTGGATTTAGAGGAAACAAAATTATAACTTAAAATTGATTTATTTACAGGTCTAATTCACAGATAAAAATTGTACATATTAATGGTGTCAACATGCGGTTTTGATATATGTGACCACGGGGAAGAGCTCAGAGCTCATTGACACACCCATTGCCTCACACAGCTTCTTTTGTTTTAAATCACGATTCTTTGTTTAAAAATGTGCAAGGAAATCTACAGGGCAAATGCCATGGCTGTCAGAACGGTGTTTTAATCTGCCGCTCGATCACTGGTCCCACGGTCAGGATCGGGCGACCGACCGTGGGCCCGCTCTCAGGGCAGGTGATCCAGAAGACCCTTCCCAGCCTCCCAGAGCCCTCGCCCAGCTGAGCCTCACCAGGACTCAGCCCCCCTTTGCCCTGCCCCTCCTCTGTCTAGACGGTTCTAGGAGGATTCGGGCTTCGTGTTCTAGAGCATTCTCAGAAGCTGACCCTGGCTCCCCAAGCCTCCCCCACCCCATTTCCTCTCATGGAGCCCCCTGGACGGCATGGCAGTGATGGCTCAGATGCACCCTCCTCCTGGCCCCCGGGACACCCTCAGGGGCTCTATCCACTGAGCACAGCAAGCTCTGGGTGGGACGGTTACATGCATCCTCTCCGGCCCACCCTGCAGCCTCCCAGAGCACCTTTGGGCTGATTTGCTTAGAAGGAAACTCAGATGTAGATTTTCCCGAAGGCCCAGTCCTGAGTTAGGGCAGAGCTGGACTGACCTCAGGAGCCCCTGGCCGCTCCCCCTCTCAGCCACCTGCCCGGCCTGGTCCGAAGCCCAGCCCCTCGCTCAATCTCAGCACCGACAGCCTGTGTGAGCGAATGAGGGAGAGAGTGACCACGGGGAGAGGGCAAGAGTCAACCCTGGGTGCGTCCTGGTCTCCTGGAGCCTCAGAGTGGGCGTGGGCTCGGGCCCAGTGATGGAGCCCTCTCTGGAGAACACAGGGGATCAGCTCTTGTTCTGCCATAACAGGGCCTCCCAGACCTCGTCACTAGCAGACCCAGTGACAGCCGGAGCCGGGGTCCCTGCCTCCCTCCCTCCTTCAGTCCCCTTTCTTGGGGAAGTTTCTGGTCTAGTAACCAGAGCAGGCAGAGGCTCGGGCGAGGCCAGCCTCCTGGCCCTGCCCTCCCCTCCTTGCCTCCTTCCCTCCCTCCCCTGGCCCTTGTCTCCCTCTGTTTCTTTGCCCTCTTTTCCTCCCAGTGCCTGCCCCCTTCCTTGACCGTCTCTCATAGGTTCCTCACTCAGTAGCCCAGAGCTGTACCTGCCTGGGCTGGACCCAGGGCCACAATGCCCCTGCCCTTAGGGCACTCAGAGCTAGTGGGTGACAGCTGCTGTGCCTCCCGTGATGAGCTGTGGGAACCATGACCAGGTATTTCTAGGACACACGTGGGCCCAGGTCAGGGGCCCAGGGGTCCAGGGAAACTCCACAGCATCCTGGTGGCTGCACTGCAGGGGGCTGAGCAGGAGAGTGAGGCAGAAGCTTGTGACCTGCAGGCCCCTGCTCTCGGTGACCAGTGTCCCCTGCCTCCCTGACTCAGAAAGGCAGTGCCAGCATGAATGCCAAGCCCAGCCACCCTAACCCTGGGCATCGTGTCCTCCTGTACCTCACCCTACAGTCACCTGCCCCCCATCACCACTGTTTTTCTCCCCTCAGTGACTACTCTCAGCCAGGTCCCATGGTCCTCCACCCGCCACTGTTAGGGTCTCCAGTCTGGCCTCCCTGCTTCCCACCCGTCCCTGGTGTCCTCCTGATGTGTGTGGCTCCAAGTCACCTTTCTAGGACACCAGCGCTCCTGCACCTCGGCCTCGCCTTGCAGGATGGAGCCCCCGTCCTCAGGCCTGGTATGGAACCCAGAGCTGGGTCCCTCCTGGAGCCTCCAGCTCCTCCCCACACAGAAGACCCCTCTGCACCCCTGCACCCACACTCTTCCTCCCTGGGGATGTAGTGACGCCCAAGTGTGCCAGGTACCCCTGGAGAAGCACAGCAGCCTTGGAGCAGCTGCAGAAACCCAGGCAGGGGCCACACGATGCTAAGCAGCCCTGTGTCCAGCCCCAGCCCCAAAGCTGTCCCCCAGCACTGCTGACACGAGTCTGCCCCACCCTGGGAAGAGCCTCGCAACCCTCTTGCCAGGTGCACCCAGCAGGGCTGCTGTCCTCCAAGGACATTCTGCCTCCACCCCCGGGAGCCTCTCCCTTCCCCATCCTGCCCCACTTCGGGCTCCTCTCTCCCTGTCTCCTTTTCTCCCTCTCTCCCTCGCCCTCTTTCTCTTACCCCTCCCTTTCTTTCTCAAATGACTCGCAAGTACCCAGAAGTATCTGATTGGGCCGAAACTTGGCATCGCGATCTGAGCCTTAAGGCAAACATTTGTCCCAGAATTTGTGGGAAATCACTTGGCTCCTCTCAGCCAGCGATGGCGGAGAACCGTATAGCAACCCCTTTGGTGCCGTCCTGCCACCAGCCTCCCTGGCCCCGTGGAGGCTCCTGGAATCTCCCAGGGCTCCGCGCAGCAGCAGCTCCAGGCACTTGGCTCAGTGGCTTCTGGAAGGCTTCGGGGGTGAGTCACCGGCCTGTGCTGTAGCTGCACAGCCAGGGGAGCCCACTCACCTCCTGCACATCCTCGGATGGGCCGGAGCTTGTCTGCAGAGCCTCCCTGAGTTCCGGTGGATTCCACACGCCACCAGGACCACAGTGACTTGGCAGAGCTGGCTTCCAGAGGACGTCGCCTGCCCCCCCCCCCCGCACACACACACTTGCCGTCCATTTCTTCCTTACCGCAGCTGACCCTGGCCCACTCCTCCCATCACCCAGGCACTTGCTGCGTGCGGCTCACAGATGCAGAGAGAAAGAGACCCAGCGGCTCCCTGTGTCCTGGCCACATTCATTAATTCATCCCTCATCTGTTCATCAATTTGTCCACTCACCCGACCTATGTCTCCCCACTTCCTCTCCGCCCACTCACATTACAGAAGCCCTCCATCCCTTGGGGATTTGTTCCAAGACATTCCTGGGTGCCTGAAGCCAAAAACACCCGTAAGTAGTACCAAATCCCCAAAACCTGGATCTGCTTTTTGTCCCTATGTGGTAAACACATACCTACATGAGTTTATTTACAAATTACTACAGGCATAGTAAGAAATTAACAATGACTAATCATAACAGTATAAGAATTACAACAATAATTGAAGTAGAACAATTACAATGTACCATAATAGAAGTCATTTAAAACTTGGGAATTGTTTCTGGAATTTCCATTTAATCTTTTTGGACCAAGATTTTCCCTGGGCAGCTGCCTGTCTGCTGTCCAGGTGTATCAGCCAATGGGCTCACCCAGCCCTCCTCCACGTGTCCTCCCCAGCTCCTGTCAATCACCCACCCAGAGCACGTCCTCACAGAAGCAGGCCCCTCTTACCATGCACATGAGAGAGGTTGTTGAAACCTTGAGGTGGTGGCCCATCCTCTTCACCTCTGGTCCCGTGCAGAGTGTCTGCCACACTCTGAAGCAAGCACACCGCAAGGAAGAAGGTGGTTCTTAGCATGATGGGCCACGAGACCACAGGTGCCGAGGTTCTTTGGGGCACGTGGGTGGGAAGGGCAGGAGTTAATTTGAGGGGGGACTGCCAGGGGTCTCCACCCACGGCAGTGTCCTGAGGGTGAAAAAGACTCCTAGGGGCAGAGGGCATGTAGAATGGTCACCCGGGGCCAAGGAGGCAGAATCCCAACCTCAACTGGTAGCTGCTCAGTGAGTACATGAAGATGGGGTGCTGGGGTCCTGAGGGGCTGCTGGGATCTGCGCTGCGAGATCCCAGGCTGGGTCTAGAGCTGTCGTGGGGAGGTCTATGACCTTGGTTCCCAGGCCTGGGGCAGCCCCACAGGTGAGGGGAGGCCCCGAGTCCCCTCCCTGGGATTATGCTGAGGACTCGATTGAGTGCAAGAAGACAGAGGTGGGAACAAGCCCTCCTCTGCACCCACTGGACAGGAAGTCCCACAGTGGACCAGGGACACTGGCCAGCCCTGGTTCCTGCTACCCGTGAGTGTCTGGGACAGGGCTGGTGCATCTGGGTGCTTGGTGGATACTTGCTGAACAAGAAACAAATGAGCTGGAAATGACCTTGCCTGGTCTTCTCAAGCTTTAAAGTGTTGCAGGGTCACCAGAGCAGGTTCAGGACCAGGCTCCCTGGACCAGGCACCTGTATTTTTAACTATGTATGTACTGGGATTTTCTTCCAAATTTTCATTTGAAAAGTAGAATTGCATCAAACTAAAAACCTTCTGCATAGCAAAGGAAGCAGCCATCAGAGTGAAGAGACCACCTGCAGAACAGGAGAGATTTTCAGACCATACATTTGGCAAGTGTCTAACATCAGGAACTCCAAAAACACCACGGCAAAAAGCAAATGACCCAATCATAGCTGGGCAGCAGGCCTAAATTGACGTTTCTCAAAAGACACACGAGTGGCCAGCCAGCACTGACCAAAGGCTCAGCATCATCAGTCATCAGGGAAATGCAAACCCAAGCCGTAGGGAGCTGTACCTCATACCTGCGGCGGGGGGGCATTATCAGGACAAAAGGTATCGAGCGCTGGACAGGAGGAGGAGAACAGGGTGCACGTGCTCACTGCTAGAGGGGTGTGAATTAGCACGTCCATTATGGAAAACAGCAAGGAGGCTCCTCAAAAATTAAATTATAACTACAGATGATCTGTCCATCCCACTCCTGGGTGTGCATCCAAAGGAAATGAAACCAGTCTGTCAAAGAGACACCTGCACCTGCGCACTCACATCAGCCAAGAAACGGAAACAACCTAAATGTCTATGGATGGATGAATGGACAGGGAAGATCATAGCCATGATGGAAAAGTAGGCATACTTTTCTTTATTCTTAAAAAGAATAAGAAGCGGTCCTTCGTGACAGCGTGGATAGCATTGGATGTCATGTTAAATGAAATAAGCCAGGCTCAGGAAGCCAGGTACCACGGGGCCTCACATACAGAATCCAAAGAAGCTGACCTCATAGAAAATGAGAACAATGGTGGTACCAGGAGCTGGGGAAGGGGTTGAGGGAGAGGCCTTCCATGAATACCAGCTATGGTGAGACAGGAGCAGGAAGTTCTGGTGGGCTATGCACAGTAGGTCAAATATGTGTGTGTGTGTATTCTGCATATATATATATATTCTTTTTAAAAAATATTTATTTTTCAGTTGTAGTTGGACACAATTCCTTTATTTCACTTATTTATCTTTTATGTGATGCTGAGGATCGAACCCAGGTTCCCGCACGTGTGAGGTGAGCGCTCTACCACTGAGCCACAACCCCAGCCCTATATATATATATATATGTATATATATATATACATATATTCTGAAGAGAAGATTCCGAGTGTTTCTATCTTAAAGAAATGATAAATGTGGAGAGATAAGTTTGACCTGATTTATATCTCAGGAGATGTACACGGTATCCAAACATCACGTGATGCATTAGTATGGACAATTTGGGTGTCATTCAAATAGAGAAAACAGTAAATCAAGATAAATAAATAATAAAAATGAGTGTCCCTCCTCTCCAAAACATAAATGCGGGAAAGCGATGGTCTAATTCTCTTAAGAGATAAGCAGCTCCATCCAGAGAGTGGAGCCAGCGTGCCAAGGCTACCCAGCAGGTTCCTGTTGGGGCAGAGAGTGGCCGGGCCAGCCGGCTCCTCTCACGGCCCCCCCACACCGTCGGGCTGTCCCTGTCTCCAACACCAGCACTGCAGCCTGCCACCCGCTCCCCTCCTCCTCAGTGGCTCATCAGTGGGTGGGACTCCAGCTGGAGGTGGGGACCCTGAGAGGAGGTGGTGAGTCCCGGGGCGCAGGGGGCTCCGCCAGGTATGCGGCGTATCCTCAGGTGCAGGACTGGGCTGGAAATCCCACAGGGAGAAGAGCGAGCTCCAGGACCACGGCGCTGGTTTTGAAACCCTATTCATTTTTTAATCTATAATTATGCGGTACACACCTAATTAAAATGGACTATAATTGTTGAAATATTTTATTGAAGTCATTTTTTTTTCCGAACGACAGGTTTAACAGATGATAAAACTTGTCTTGCGGTTGGCTTGGCTGCCAAGCACCCCAGGCGGAGAACAGAGGGTGGGGCGACGGACAGTCACCGTCTGAATGGCCGCATTCTTCGCTAAGCGCTCCTTCTGAAGGCTCCTCTCGGCCCCGCGCCAGGGTTCGGCCGGCGCAGGGAGCCTGGGTGGGGGTTCTGCACACCAAGAGGACTGGGCTGGCTCTGGCCCACGGAGCATCCTTTGAAACCGTGCTCCCAGAGGCAAGGGCAGCTAAGATCAGAGGGAGCTGTTTACGCAAAGGCCCGGAGAGGAGAGCCATGCTCCCCTGGGCCCCACCCTCCTCCAGACCTGGCGATGACCACCCCAGGCAGGCCTGGGCAGCTCAGGGAACCAGGTCCTCACTTCCTTCAGGAATGGGGTGGAGGTTCCTCTAACTGTCCCCACGGCAGCTGCAGTTTGCAGCTGTCTCTCAGCTAAGTGCTACGGATGTCTCCGCCCAGTATTTACCACCACCCTCTTTACAGACAGGAAACTGAGGCACAGGTGAAGCAAAGGTCCTGAGGTTCCACATGGAGGAAACGCAGCGTGGCCCTGAGCCTCAGCTCCGTTCCCTTAACACCCCCCCCCCCAAAGCCTCCAAAGCAAGTGTCTTTCTACTGAGAAGACAGACTCAATCTGGGAGGGAGGGTGGGGGACAAGCTCCATGAGGCTGGTATTTGTTTTTCTTTGGTTTGTCTGTCCATCCGTGCTCTACCTACGGCAGGGGACTTCCACACCCTCTACATCAGGACAGCAAGCGCTGGCTGGGGACTTGGGGGACACTCGTCTTATTTCCTGCTAAGAGCGCATTGGATGTTTCACCCCCAGTTCTGACCTCCATGAAGGGGAGAGGAGATGGTGGAGCCCCAGCTGTGAGCCAAGTGGGCTGCAGCCTTCCTGCCTACCTCTCCGGTGCCACTGTCCCACAGGTGACAGGTGACCAGCAGGGGACAAAGACGACATCTGACCCAGTGTAATACAGACAAAGCAGAGCTCCAAAATTCCAGGAGAGAAAGAACCCCTCCCTCCAGCCCAGCAGAGTTTCTCCGTTTGGTGGGTTTTTAAATAACCCTTTTTTTTCTTTATATTCCACTCCCTTTGCTTCCCTCCAGCTGCATCCTCCATCTTGACACTCATTTTTATTGAGCACCTACTCTGTATAAGACCCGATGATGGGGGTGTCTCTTCATCCAAGAAGCAAGGCCACAGAGAGAGTAGGAGTCCTGGCTTCAAGGCTGGCCAGGCACAGAGGCCAGGGGATTCAAGGACGTGCCCCCCCACACACCATCCCCTTTCCTCCTCTGCAGGACAGGCTCACAGGCCCGGCCCCAGGGTGCAGCAGGAAGGAGGGGGCCTGTGTGTGCAGGGCCTGGCTCAGGGCCCGGAGCCCCCACCCCGCCTGCCCTGGGGGAGGGGCCAGGCTCCTCCAGACTCACCCTGACAGCTGTCCAGGAAGGGGGGTTATTTGCACAAAGCAGCCTGACAGTGTCTAAATCCCTCCCTGGGGCACTGGTTCCAAATTAAAATGTGGCAGGTTTGATCCCTGCCACCCCACCCACCCAGCTGCGGGGCTTCCCTCCCTCTCTGGCCCTGGGTAGGCACAGTGGCAGCATTTCCAAGTGCCCCGTCCCTTGTCCTCTCACCTCAGGCTCAGATCTCTGCCCCTACCCTTCCCACCTGTTGGATCTATCTGTCCACTCAGCCTGGGAGGAAGGGCGTGCCTGTCCTCCTGCCCCAGTGCAGGGACAGCAGCGGGGGACAATTACGTTATGGAACTAATTAACCAACGGAGGCTCCTGTGCCAGTGTCTCTCGTCACCATCTCACCGCCCTCGGAGGGAGGGATCTCATTATGCCCACTGAACAGAACAGGAAATGGCGGGTCCAGCAGGTCACAGCCCAAAGGGCAAATAGCCGGGCGCGGCCTCTTGCCCTATTTATAGTGAGGACGGCTGCCATTTGGAATGTGCACCATGGCCCTGGACACATGGAGCCCCACGGGACCCACCAGGTATGAGCTCCCAGGTTCCCTCCCCAGGGTGGACCTCGGCCAGCGGGGGAGCTGACCTGACCTGCGAAGCTCTCAGTGGGGAAGGGCCCGCAGCTTCACAGCCCTGTCTCTGCATCCCCTGGAGACCCAGGTGAGGAGGAGGACCAGGGGCCTTCGGACCTTAGGACTGGCTCCAACCTCAGCGCCATGGTCATCTGGAGCCAGATGGGGCTTTGTCATGGGGATTGGCCGGGGCATCCCGGGGGCTGAGCGGCATCCCGGAGAGGGACCTGCAGGGCCATGAAGGAAGGTTGCAGTTTTTTGACTGCACGAAGGTGCCAGAGAGAGGTGACTTTCTGATTTACACTAAGACACCACAGGGCCAGTGACAGGCCTAGGGGCCATTGTTCACCCAGGCTGACCTGGAAGTTGCTCTGTGTTCGTCAGTGACAGCTCAGCTCCTCCTTCTCTGGGGAGCCTTCCTCAAGACCCCACAAACAGCCAGCCTCTCCCCCTCTGTGTCTGCCTTTCCCAGATTCTAAAGGCATATTGGGGTCATTTCCTCCCCAGCTGGTCTATGAGCCTCAGAGGGTGAGGACTGGGTACTATAGTGTGTGTGTGTGTGTGTGTGCGTGCGCGCGTGCACTCTCAGCATCAAACACAAGGGTTAGTACGAGTAGAGCTTAGCAGACACTTGTCAAATGGATGGATAGATGGATGAATGGATGAGTGGCTGGATGAGTGGATGGATGGATGATGAATGAGTAGATGGATGGATAGATGGATGGATGGATGAGTGGATGGATGAGTAGATGGATGGATACATGAATGGATGGATCAATGGATGGATGAGTGGATGGATGAGTGGATGGATGAGTAGATGGATGGATGATGAATGAGTAGATGGATGGATAGATGAATGGATGGATGAGTGGATGGATCAATGGATGGATGATGAATGAGTGGATGGATGGATGAGTGGATGGATAAGTAGATGGATGGATACATGAATGGATGGATCAATGGATGGATGAGTGGATGGGTGGATGGATGAGTGGATGGATGGATGGGTAGATGAGTTGATGGATGGATGGATAGATGAATGAGTGGATGGATGGATGGATGGATGGATGGATGGATGGATGAGTAGATGGATGGAATGAATGGATGCATAAGTGGATGGGTCAATGGATGGATGACTGGATGAATGGATGCTGGATGAGTGGATGGATAGATGAGTTGATGGATAGATGGATAAATGGATGAGTGGATGGATGGATGCTGGATGAGTGGATGGATAGATGAGTGGATGGATGGATGGATGGATAAATGAATCTGAGAAATAAGCTAATGAATCCCACAGAAAGAGAAGGCTTGTAGTAAGCATCAGTGGAATGGACAAGTGATCTGGGTGCCAGGTGCGGTGACTTCTTGGAAGAGGAGGAAATGGCCTTCAAGGATGGATTTGGCTTTGCCAGGTGGAGATACAGAGCAGAGGAAATAGAGGTGCTCTCTAGCCAATTTCATGCAGAAAAATAACATCAAAAATGTCATTAATGAACTCAGGGTTCAATCCCCAGCACCACACACACAAAAAATATAGTCATTAATGAAGTGTTTATGGTTTGCGGTTACCATGGCAACACGCTCCTCGCCGGGGATGGGATCACAAAGTAAGTATGTTGGTTGAATCCACAGGAAGATCGCGAGACACCGAGGCCATGTGGGGAAGGCCAGCGCCCTGCACCGGGCACGTGTGTCCTTGGCAGCTCCATCTTTTGCCCACGGCTTCTGCAAAATCGTGAGCAGCTGGAGGACGAGACACTTGGCTCCTGTGTGCCCAAGGGGCAGAGACGGTCTGAGTGCCAGTGGGCACCAACATGCACTGTGTTGACGCCACGTGTCCCTCCCCAGCCTGGGACCAGGAAGGACCCAGTGTTAGGCCTGACAGGCCTGTACTGTGACCTTGTCATGCAGTGTGACCCTGGACACGTTGAACAGCCCTCCAGGCCTCGGTTTCCAAATCTATGTGTCAGGAATGGGAATTCCCCCCTCTCGAGGCTCGGTCAGATTGAATACAGCACAGCAGGCTCTCAGGGGCTACACCACATGGTTTTCTTCCCCTGGAATGTTCACTGATGTGTGCTCCACCAGTTCAGGAACCATCTGCAAACCTCAGGGGTGGTCAGGTGCATTGAGAACCTACGGACTCGCCTTGAACCGAGGCATCTCACCAGCGGAACCCGCCCTCGGATGACCGAAGGGCAAAGCTTTAGCCCCGCACCTTTCCCTGGCAGCCCCGAGACAGGAGGGGACCTGAACCGAGTCCGCCACAGAGGGTGTGTAAGTGCACGGAGACGCTCAGGACCTGGGACGTGCTTTGCTTTCTTTCCGTTTCGGGGGGTACTGGGGCTGAACCAGGAGCGCCTTACCCAGGCTGCCAGCCCTGCCCTCCCTTTTCACTGGAGACAGGGTCTTGCTAAGCTGCCAGGCTACCCTCCCACTTGGCCCTCCTGTCTCAGTCCCCCAGGTGACTGGGATGGCAGGCTGTGCCCCCACGCAGGTTCAGACCACAGAAGGCTCTGCAGAATGGACAAGGGTTTGATTCAGACGTAGTTTTAACTGATTCGTAAGAGCTTTTTTTTTTTGATTTTTGCATATTTATAGGGTCCCGTGTGGTATTTTGATGCATGTTTACATTGGGTAGTGTTTAGGTCAACTTAAACGTATCTACCTCCTCAAACACTTATTTATGTATGGATTTATTTTTTATGGTGAAAATGATTTCAAGATCATCTCTTCTAACTTCCTGAGATATTTAGTGCACCATTATCTGTAGCCACCCCACTGGGCGATCGCACCCCAGACGCCTTGCTTCTGTGTAACCACAGCACTTCAGCACCCATCTGTCCACCTCACCCGCCATCGGCCCACCCACCACCCCTGTGCCCTGCCTCTGGCTGCCGTCCCTACCCTCCACTCCCACTGGAACAACTTCTTTAGACTCCAGGCCTGGGTGAGATCGGGCAGTGTTGCCTTCCTGAGCCTGGCTGGTTTCACTTCACATCATGACCTCCAGTTCCAGCCACGTTGTCCCAAATGATAAGCTTTCATTCCTTTTAACAGCTGAATACTAGTCCGTGGTGTCCAATCACCAGGGAGAAGGGTTTTAGCAACACGGGGAAGTCATGCCGTGTGTTCATTGAGAATCTGCTGACAAAATTCATAACCAAGTCTACCCTTGGGACCTTCCCCACAGAGTTCTGTTTGTTTCCATGGCGTGGAAGCATGACACTCTGGGACAACATGCTCCATGGACCCCAAAGCAGACTCAGCAACCAAGTGTCGTATCACCAGTCCTCGAGAGCACGCCTCTGCCCAGCTCTCCTGGGGGGACACGTGGGCTTCCTCTGCATGAGGACACTGTGGGGGTACGTGGGCCACTGTGACTCGGCTGGGGGCTACAGGGAAGCTGGGGTGCCCTGGCCAGGGGGAATTAGTGAGGGAAGAGGGTCAATGTGTCAAACCCGGGTCCTGCCCTCCAGCTGATTCTCATCTCAGCCCAGATGCCCACGCTGCAGGAAGTTTCTGGTCAGGCACTTGGGTGCTGATGTGGGGCTACCTGGACCAGTTGTGGGAGCCTCAGAAAGAGGCTCACCTTCTCTGTGCCTCGGTTTCCCCTACGGAAAACCAGGATGGTAAGGGTTCCCGCCTGGCAGGTGGTGTGGGGTTTCTGGGCCGTGAGGATCTGAGAACAGGACGTGCCCCTGGCCAGGGCGACAGGAGGCCCCTCTATTAATACCCGCTCAGGGCAGCTGCGACAAGACTGGCTTCAGATGACATGGTCTTTCCCCTCAACCCTGCTGTCAGGGGCCCAGAAATAACCCGAAACAAGACCCTCAGAAGGGTAACAGGGGCCAGCTACAGCGCCGGGGAGGCCTGGGATAGGATGGAGAGCGATCGCTGGCACCCAGTCACCTTGAGCTGGGGTGTGGCCTCCACTGCTCACCAACAGCGGGACCCTCCTGCCTTGATCCTCCGGCTCCCCGCCCACCTCCGGCTCCCCGCCCACTGGACAGGGGTCGCTCGCACCCACTCACCGAACACTTTCCACCAGCAGTGACCACGCAGCTGATGAAGCTCCAGAAATGTCCTACAGCCCCGCACACCAGCACACCAGGAGGGCTCACGGGGCAGGATCCATGGGGAGGGTTGCACCTGCTCAAACCAGGTGTGCCAGCAGAGCCCTGCAGGGGACTTGAAGAAAACTCAGCTCCCTGAGAGCAGGGTATAGAGGAAACTGGTGGAGGAAGGACCTTGGACAGTAGAGGGGGCAGCTCAGTCAATGACCCCACAACTCAGAGGGCCCTAGCGGTCAGCTCTCTACTGCGGCACCAGGCCCGTGCCTAGGGGAGGGCAGGTGGTAGGAGATGAGAGAGGGAGGGAGGGGGAGGGGGAGAAGGAGGGGGAGCACGGGAAGCATCAGCGTCCAGACCTGTCCCCAAAGCCTCTCTGTGGCCAGTGTGAAGCTGACACCCCTTCCCCCACCGCCTGACCCCACACAGAAGGCCCCTTGTCTCTGGCCTGCTCCACGTGACCTCAGGGGAGCAGGCTGACAAGCCTGGACACCCCCATCTCATCTCCCAAAGGGCCCTGCTCCTGCTCAAACCCCAGGATATAATGCACCCTGCTCCCCACTGAGAGATTTAGTGTCCCTCCCACCCCAAAAAATGTAGCTGAGAGAGACTTTAATTCCTGTTCATGTCATTTTACAATAGCTTCATTCATTCCCACTGGCAGGATGATTTTTTTTCTTTAATTTATGGAGTACATTTGTGATGTATGAATTAGAGAAAGGAAATGTTATTAGAGAGGTCCCAGAGGGTGAGCTGCTTCTTGTCTGAGGACAGAGAAAGTAAGTACAAAGGAAAGGGGAGTGCCCTGGGTGGTGAAGAGAGCAGTGTCCAGCCAGAACTGGCGCCCAAAGTGCTGTGTGACTTTCAGTAAGGGGCTTAACCTCTCTGGGCCTAACAACTCTCTCTCTAAGGGTGGTTTTTCCAGTGTCATTGAAAAGTGTCTCTGTTAACCATCACAACACCCTGTGAATTGGGTATGGTTGCTGCCATAATTAACAGGGAAGTAACTTTAGGATCCTGGCCATAGACCCTGTCCTATCTCATGGGGCTCCAGCTGGGAAAACAGCAAGGCCTGGCAACTCACCCCCACCCTGTGTCCAGCTCCAGCTGCCAGGGCCCCTCCTGGGTGGACGCACAGCGAAGAAATCTGGTAAGGCTGCAGGAGGCCCATGCTTTGGTCTCTTAAAAGCCCTTTTCCAAAACAGCTGTGCACAGCTGCCCAGAACTAAGTTCTGCAGCTAATTGGCCCTCGGCCGAGGAACCTGAGGGCTGGGGCGCGGGGCCAGGGCCAGGAGCAGCCCAAGGCATTACCGGAGGAGCAGCAAGAGGACCCGCTCTGCCCTCTGCGGCCTCCACGTCCAGCTAGCAGCACAGAGACCCCCTCCCCAGGACACCCAGGAGGGTGGGAGGAGTCAGGAGGGCGGAGGTGAGGGCGCCCAGGGCCAGGCTGACCAGGACAGGTCCTGGGAGTTTCCCCTGAAAGTCCCGCCCACACTGGCCTCTGGGTTCTGCCGTTGCAGGACGCGCCCCACACCCGGGCCCCAGGCCCCCAGCCACGAGCACCTCTCCCCCCTGCCACCCCTTAGGTGGACGCCGTGCAGGTCCCATGGTTCCAGGACAGCTGTGCCCTGCTGCCAGCCAGCTATGGGCAGCTGGATGGATGCCCATGGGACGGGGGAGAGCCCCCTGACCTGCCGTCCATGGGTTTGCTGTTACTTTATGTACCCAAGTGTCCCCAGAGGGTTGCAGCAGAAGCCAGGAGGAAGGTGTTGAGGGCTCCATGTGTCCACCAGCCAAGTCCAGAGGCAGCCTGGCCTCTTTTTGCTGACCACAGAACCCCTCAGCTCACGGAACCCAAAGCCTCCTGATCTACCGGCTTCTCCTTCCCTCCAGGGGAGGCCTGACTGGCCAGGAGGGACGGGAGGGTATGTCAGCCCGGCCTCAGGCGAGGATGGACCCTGCCACACACCCCCCCCCCTCGCTGTGCCTGCGGCCTTGGCTAGCTGACGCCCACCGTCATCCCCTTCGGTCCTTCTTTTCAACCCAGCATCTGAGGACCCTGCTGTCCTCCTCCTGTGCTCTCCATCCTCGAGGTCCAGCCCTCTCCCTGCACCCTCCACACCTCCGGGCGTCTGGTCCTCCTGGAGGCCTCTCAGACAGAAGCCAAGTAGGAGCAGTGGCACGTGAGGCCCAGAGATCCCCCGCCCACTGCTTCCCGCTCTGCAGCCACCCAGGGCCTCGACCCCGCACAGTGGAGCAGTGCACAGTGGCTGGCCTGCTGCCGGCTGATCCAGTCTTGATGGCCCCTGCTCCCACCCCAAAGTGCTCAGAGGAGATGGCAGGTACATCCTCTGGGCAGACATGAGCCCAGCAAAACTCAGGACTTCATGATACTGTGCAAGAACATCTAAGACCGCGCCTGCCGCCTGGTAAGGAGACATTTCTATCTCCTCCACGATGCAGAAGATAGCACGAGACCCTGCTAGGTGGAAACCTTTGTCCCTGCTCACACAGTCACAAGTGGAGGAAGAGTCTCCTCCAGTCCTGCTGGCTGCGACATCGGCCACTGCACACCCTACCTGGCGTCCCCAGGGAACAGCAGTGACCAACCTTGGCTGTGCACCGGGCAGTTCCCCTCCTCCACTTACACAAGGGTCTTGCAAGTCCCCGGTTGCACCACCGTTAGCAGAAAGTGACCAGATGGAGCTGCCGACACCCTACAGGCAGAAAATGAGACGTAAGATCGTATCGGTTCTTCTGACAGTTAAAGTAAAATTTTATGTACGCATATACTCTCGCTCTGATTACCATGCAGTATAATTTTATTCTGGTTTTTCTGGGCCTGCTGAACCCCTGCTCTTTCAAGTGTTCAAATGCTCTGCTTGCCAAGATAAATGATTATAATTGACAGGGCATTGTCAATCTATAGCAAAGCTGATTTCATTAAGCATGCCAAGGGCCAGCTCCGGGGGCAGGTAGCAGAGCAGAGAGGGGGTTTGATCTCACCCTCTCCCTGTAGTACAGTCCACACTGGCACCAAAGGCTGGAGGGCAAGAGAACAAAGGGAGCGTGATGTCTCTGAATTCAAATCTTTTCCTTTGAAATGAGGCGTCCGGAATGGCCAATGAAACTGTGGAAATGGATTTCTGGCTGCATTTGATGTTAAGCCTTCGGTGTCGAGTGCAGGGCTGTTGGTTGCTCTTCCCCTTCTCGCCTTTCTTCCTGGGGCTCCCCTTGTGTTCCCCCTTCTCTGGGTAGCCTTGTGGGGAACTTGTCCTTTCATAACTAATTTCTCAGCGCTGGCAGCTGGGCAGTGCGTGCACTCCTGCTTTGACATGAGAGGAGCCAATTAAGTCTTGAGGATTGAGACCTGCCCTTGCGTCTGTAGCAGAACTGGTCTCATATAGATTGATTAAGACCCCGGCTCCCCTTGCTTCAGTCCTAAATCCTGTGTTTATTAAGGCATCTCTGCGTGCGGAGTCTCCATCCTTTCCCATCGAGTGGTCCTAAGCCCACATTCCACCCCTTTCTACCTCAAGAAGAGAGATGGAGAGAAAGTCTGGACTGAGCCTCCTCCCGTGTCACCTGCAGCCATTTGTCCCTCACAAGGCACCAAGCCTTCCTCTGGAGCAGTTATCCCAGCCTTGACTAAGGGAGAAGCCCGTGTGAGGTGGCATCCTGGCTTGACAGCCTCAGGGCCAGGGGGATCGGGGAAAGCAGAGCTTCAGGGACCCACGTCATCACTGGTTTGCTCAATCCCACTGAAACGGCGAGGCCACCTACTTTTCTTGTGGCTCAAACCTCGTGCTCCCACCCCGTCCCGCATTCTAAAGGAGAGGAGATGCAGAGGCATTGTTTAAGCCCCAAGTCCTTCATACAAAGGAGAGTGTGGAGTGGTGCGGGTGGTTCACGTGCATCAATCTCATTAGATCTCCCTGCAGAGAAAGCAGCGTTTGTAGGGAAACTGAGGCCCGGGAGCACCTTGCTCTTTCCAGAAGCCGAGTGAGCAGGTTTGCCGGGGACCAGGGGGACTGTGGGTGAAATGTGCCAAACTCTGCAAGTGCTCCCAGCAGCTGCCAGTCACAGGAAGCCTGCAAGGTCTGGGGCCAAGGGGAGCGAGGGGAAGGAAGAAGACCTGCGGAGACGCTTCTGTCCTGGGGACAGCTAGTAACCCTGGAGAATGCCACCTGGTATTCCCAGAGCCTGCAGAGGGGACCGGGGACGCAGAACACAGCCCAGAACCTACTCAGGGAGGAAAGGGGGAGTTCAAGAGAAAATCCTCCATATAAACATCCAGTTCTCTCTCTCTCTCTCTCTCTCTCTCTCACACACACACACACACACACACACATACACACGGTCTAGTGCTGGGCAGA
The DNA here is from genome assembly GCF_047511675.1 of Marmota flaviventris. Lineage (NCBI taxonomy): Eukaryota > Metazoa > Chordata > Mammalia > Rodentia > Sciuridae > Marmota > Marmota flaviventris. The sequence goes on along the minus strand of NC_092499.1, from coordinate 7,573,866 downwards.
GACAGAGACGTCCTGGGACTGTGACTCGGGGGGTAATCGCAGCTCCCCTCTGCGGTCCAGCTGGTCATCACCCCGGGCTGTGTCCACTCGGGCTCCAGCCCTCCCCTCCCGGCTCCTGCCTCCCACGACTGCTCGCTCCTGGAAAGAGCACCTGTGGGACGGCCTCTCCTCCTGCGGCCCACCTTACACACAGCCAGCTCCTCTCCAAGGAGCCACTCCCCGACGGGAGCCCTGTCCCTCCTGGTCAGACCCTGGAGAATGATCCTCCCGGGTCTGCTTTGCTGTAAGGATTTCTCTCTAATATAACATTTCAAGAAAATCATAGACACGTCTTCTGAACACTGCTTCCCCTGCATTTCCATGGCCCCAAGGATGCCTGGGAGATGGGACTGGTCACGGATGTGTGGAGAGGGGACATCACCAGGTGGCCAGCCCTGCCCCAGCATCTCTCCTTGCTGGCCCTGGCCTGGGATGGCCACTCCCACTTTGCAGATGTGCCTGGTGTCAGAGCCTCAGTGACCCCTCCCGTTTCCTAGAGACCAGAACCCCAGATGCTAAGGAAGGAGGACCAGCCCAGCCCTGGGTGTGGCTGTCCCCTCACCCAGGCCCTGAACAGCAGGTCCAGGATGGAGGCCACCCAGAGCTGCAGAGGAGGCAGCACCCATGAGCTCCCAGCCAGGACCCCAGGGCCACACTGCCTCCCGGCCAGCATGAGGGGCCTGCCCCGCCTCAGCGTGCTATGCATGGGCCGTCTTTGCTCCTCAGAAGAGCCTAGAAGGTGGACAGCGCATCCCATTCCCAGGAGTCACCCAGTGGGCAAGGGGAGAAACGTGGAGATGAAGCAATTATGACATTTGCAAATGACCTCCCAGTGACCTTGGAGAGAGGCAGGTGGCAGTGAGGGGCCTTTCACTGGCTTTACTAGAGGGCCTGCGCCTCCCATGTGTGTCCACCCAGGCCCTGGACCACAGGGCCACTGCTTCCATGAGGTGCAGTGAGCTAGGTTTGCACAGAAGACCCTCCCCTTCTGGAGGGGGCAAGTTCAAGGACACAGGGGGGGCGGACCGCCACTGGGACTAAAGCTAGAAGACTGTCAGGGCATTTGATTCCAGTACTTCCACCTGATTGCACTCTCTCTCTTTGTCTCTTTTTTCTTTTTCTTTCGGGGTGGGGAGGGGTTAAGACCTGAATTTACTCTTCAAAAAAGAGAATTGTGATCAAGCAACGCCCTAGAAGAGCCCGGGGTGGAAAGCCGCGGCTGGGATGGAGTTTCCAGGAGCCTCCCCGTCCTCCCCCAGTCCGCGTGCCCACCTTAAGAACCTGTGTGTGCCAGATGTCATTCTGAGCTCTGGAAAACGGCATCGAATCAGACAGACAGAGGAGGAAGATGTGAAAATAAGTGAGTGGGGTTTGGGGAATTTTAGAAGTTAAATGCCAAGGAGGAAAATCAAAAGCAAGGAAAGGAAGGGAATCCTGGGAGAGCCCTGGATGTCAAGACAACCAGGGAAGCCATTTCAAAGGGGCTCGTAAGGGAATTCTCAGGGAAGAAGAGATAGAAACCGTGTTCATAAAGAGTATTCCAGGTGCATAGAGGGCAGTGCAAAGGCCCCGAGGTGACTGAGGGAAAGAGCGAGCCAGAAGGAGATGAGATTGACAGATTGTGAGTAGGAAGGAAAGAGAGAGCTGTGTAGCCAGAGGATAGAGACCCAAGAGCTGGCCCAGGTGTGTGCAGGCCCGACAGCCAGCTGGAGAGGCCCCGGTGAGGAGGATGGAGGACAATGCATGTGTCGCCCCTGGTGCCACCAAACCTGAGGGAGCAGACATGAAGAAATGCTCCCAGATGAGGGAGCATCGCCGCCATCACCCTCACAAGGTGGAGAGTAAGAGATGAGCCATGAAGCCGTGGAAGACCCAGGGGAAGGGTCAGTGCAGAGCACTATGCCCTGGAAAGGGAAACTGTGGGGACAATATGGGAACCACAGTCCCCAGGGACTTGGGGGGCGAACAGGCAGAGCCAGGGCATCCTCAGGGCCACAGACACTCTCTACCGCAGCCCTGGGGGATCAGAGTCACCCCACTTTGATGACCCCATAGAAGGACCACACCAAGCAGCCCGGGTAATTGGAGCACTCTGTGACAGTGACATGACATGGCTTCATCAGCTGTGACAAATGTCCTGCTCTGGTGGGGATGTGCATCCTGGAGGAGGGGTGTGTGCGGGGTGGGGGCGCACGGGGGCCTGCTGCCTGCTGCACCATTTCACTGTGAGCCTAACACGGGTCTAAACTGTGTACTTAAAAGTTTGATTGGTTTGTTCGTTTTTAAGAAAATGGTGAGTTAGGTAGCTCCCCAGAGAACAGGCATGTCCCCTCTCCTCTGCTTTGGGAAGACAGCAGTGTAAAGAGGCCAGGACGGTAGCAGCCTCAGGCTGAAGGGGTCCTCTGAACATGCCAGCAGGAGGTAACAGCTTGTTGCCTGCCACTTTAGGGCGGCACCCACTGGGGGACACCCAAGCCATGAGCATTAGTCACCATAGGATTCCTCTGTCCCTTGGACCCTGCATTTAGGGACAGGGTAGCCCAGCCAAGGAGACCTGTCTCAGGGCTGGGTCACAGCAGGGCTGGGACAGAGCAAGCACCAGATGCAGAGCAGCCCCGGGGCCACATGATGAGGCACCAGCAGCCACCGGATGCACAGAAACCCTTTGCTCAGATCTAGGAAGATCTAGATAAATGGTGGGAGTCCTTCGGGCAGACCGGAGAGAGACAGGTATCACCATAACCTGCAGATAGAACGTTAACCAGGCCAGATGCACGAATCACCTCCCCTTCTGTGATTGCTGAAATGAAGGTAGAATAACAAAAAGGGGGTCAGCCACCAGCGTTCGAGGCCCATGGACCGACAGGACAGTTCACAGCATCTCTAGGACAGAAGCAGGGAGCGGAGGACTGGCCCCAGGGTCAGAACAGAGCCACACACAAAGGCCACACCTCTTTGGCAGAGAGCAGAGGACCCCAGAAAGTCTCCTGAGATCAGAAGCCACACGTGGGAAAAGGCGGGAGTGAGAAGTAGAGGTGAAGCAGAAGATGAAGGGAACGCTTCCCTTGCCTGTCCCCCACAGACGGAAAAGAGTGACCAAACACCTGTCCTATTAAAAAAAAAAAAAAAAAAAGACGAATTTTCTTTAAAGAAATTAGCGAAGCTGGGTACAGTAGCACAGGCCTGTCATCCGAGCAGTCTGGGTACTGGAACAGGAGGGCAAAAGAGACACAAAAGAGGTTCCACATCCAACTGATAGAAGTTCTAGAAAGAGGAAAACAGGTTAGAATAAAGAAAAGTGTATCCCCACCCCAAAATAAATAAATCTAATAACAATAATACAAGGGAATGTCCCAAAGGTAGAAGACAAAAGTCTTCAGAATAATGGAGCCCACAGAGTGGTCAGTCCAGTAAGTGCTCTAAAAAATCTGTAACTGAGCATGTCATTATGAAATTTTAGAACAGCAAATATAAAGAAAAAAATTTAAATCAGTCATGGAGCCTCCACAAAAGCAAGAGAACACAACTGGCATCATGATTTGTCATTCGCGTAACTGGGTCTATGAATACAGAGGTGAAATTCCTCCAAAGCTGTGGAGGAGACTAAGTGTCGACGTAGAATTCTACACCCTGCTAAGCTACCACTGGAGGGTGAGAATAAAGTGTGAGAGAAAAATGAAGACAGCATCAGGAATATGAATACTTACTAGCAAGTGTACAGCGGACATGCGTGCACGATACAGGAATGTAAAATAAGAAAGATGAATAGGAGTCAGTGCTCAACGGGGACAATCATACAAGAGAGTCCAAGAGGGACAGCTCAACCGGACCCAGAGCAACTGGTCTAGATCAGAGCAGAATGGAGGATCTGGGGGTGGGAACGGGGAGGATCTGTGAAAAGGAAGTAGAATTCTAAGGATTTGAATTAAGGAGGTGATAAATACAAAGAAGGCAAATAGTTAGAAACTAAAACAAGAAAAAGAAATGAGCAGTGATTCCGGTAGTAATCACAGTCCCGACTTGGCTGGGAGATGACCTGCTCACAGATTTGCAGTAAAGACAATGTGATTTGTTTCCTGTATTTCAATTTCTAGAATAGCCTTACAAAGCATGGAAGAGTTTGTCTATAAAAATAAGATAAAAATAAATGTTATCAAGCTTAACAGTATAAAAGCAAAAGTCAAGTTCTTGCAAAATGCGAAGTGTGAGGACCGTGGAGAAGACAGGGTGGAGAGCAGACATGCTCGTCTTGTCACTAGGGAGTCCAATGTTATCATGAAGAGTTGAAAAAATAAAATGTATGCATGTGTGATTTAGATTTGCAAGAAACCAAACAAGTGTGTGTGGATGTGTTTGTGCGGGGGGGGGGGGGGGTGTTTGCAGAATGAGTTGAGGGGAAGAGACGGACCGATGAGGGTGAGGGTCTAAATGAACAAATTCTTAACCTGTTACAGGAGCCAAGATATTGTGTCTAAACTCCGTCAATCAAAAGGAACATTATTAACATGTGCAGGGACTTCTGGAGTTAATCACCAGGATAAAGAAAAACAAACAAGTAAGAACAGTTAACAGAATCAGAAGTGATTTGCGCAGGAGACAAGGACTGGGGTGAAAGGTCGAGGTGACAAGAGCTTCCTGCTTCTCATTAGGAATACATGTCTTCTGCATAATATTTTAATTATATGTAGGTATTTGGTAAATATTTTTAGATATCATCTCTGGCTAAGTTTGGCTTGGCTAGTTACAGGAAATAAAGACTGGGAAGTACCAATTATATTTATTATTCTTGAGATGATAATAGTTTGTTGCTGCTGCTGACATTTATCTATCGCTTTCATCAAGAAGCTATTTTAAACTAAAATCTAGATTGTTTCACTCCATTAATAGATCAACCCCAGAAAGAAAGTCTTACAGAGAAAAATACAGCTTGAATGTGTGTGAGGTTTTTTTGTTTTTGAGATATGAATCCCCCACCAAAACCCTGAAGGACTCGTCCACACATCAACGCATCATTCGTGGAGCTGAGAACAGGGCTATTTCTGCATTGCAAAGGCTTGCCAGACTCCATTTCTATCCCAAAGGTAATATGGGGGGCTTTTGTCCAAAACCAGCCACTGGGGAATGTGGCAGAGGCTGGTGCCCCTCATGGGAATGCTCAACTCCACCTGGGTTTTGATCCACTCGTGACGGAAAGCACAAATGTCAGGAGTTTCGAAATATTAGACCCAGATCTTTGATTTCTGTGGCTGTGTCACCTAGGCAAGTCACCTCTGGGATCTGGGCCTCCCTTTTTCTAATATGGGATAGCAGGTTTTGAAATCGCTGGGGTCCAAGGCATCTGCCTTTGTTGCCTTGGGCTAACTGGTCGACCTTGCCAAAAGTGGGTACAGAAGGTGCTTCCAATTCCAGAGGAGCAAGGACACGCTGGGATGATAATGAGGACACTTGGGCACCAGCGTGCAGTCTGCAGGGTGCACCAAGCAGTCAGGTGGCAGCCTGTGAAGCAATCCCATGTGGTGGAAGGATGGCAGGCCCTGGGGTCTGGAGACCCAGGGTTTGGTTCCAACTCTGTCGAAACTTCGCGGGGTGATCCTGAGCCAGTTGCTGCAGCTCTGTGGCCCTCGGTGTCCTCACCTGGAAGATTAAAGGATTCAGCTAGACAATGCCCAGAGTCGCTTCCAGCTGTGACATGCTCTCCTTCCATGATTGCGTGACCACCAAATTAAATTAAAATCAGGCTTTTGCATCACGGTGTGTTGGCGAAGGTGAGGGACACGCCCGTGTGTACATGAAAAGCCTCTGACTTGGGCCGCTCTCCTTTCCCTTGTTGTTGTTGTTGTGTTTTTGTTTTTTTTTTTTTTTTATTTCGTTGCCTGAGCTTATCAGCCCAGGATCAAGGGCTCCCTGTCCCACGCAGGTGCTTATCTGCCCGCTGAGGCTGCGGGCGCATAGCAGCAACGCACAGCTTGTGAGGCAACGCGGGCGTCTCTGCCCCTGTTGGGCCACCACCTCCGGCGACAAGGCGTGGTCTGATAAACAGACTTGCTCCACACAGGTCTCCCTGGGAAGGAGAGAGGCTGCTGGGAGCTCAGCCCTGCCAAGGTCCTCTCCGGGCCATCTGCAGGAGGGGTCTGAGACAGGCAGAGGTCGGGGCCGTCCAGGATGCGGCCAAATGGGTGGTGGGTGTGGCTCCTGGGAGGCAGCCTTCCCAGACACCTGGACTCAAGGCCTGAAGGGTCTCGGAGGTAGAAATAGCGTCCTGCTAGCTGGGGCGAGTGGGGCGTCTCCTGGCAAACCAAGGCTGGGCTGGGGATTGTGTGCCAGGGCAGACTGGCCCTCAGAGCTGGCGATTCCTAAAGGCCAGGGTGACTCAGGCTTTCAGGGCAGCGTTCTGAGAAGCGATGCTCCCTGGGCATTGGGAAAGCAGGTACATGAAGGACTTCATTAATAAGTAGGGCCCTCCCACCTAAGGGTCCCCAGCCCACTGGGGAGAGAGGAGGGCACATAATGCAAATAATCGCAGTCCCTTTGATCCTTTCATTTATCCAAGGAATATAACATGATGCCTATTGTGCCCAAGCACTGTTGTTGGCACTAAACAGAATCAGGTGAACGAGGTAGGAGAAGTGTGTGGTGCCTCAAAGTTTAAATGGCCAGCTCTCTTCTGACCACCTTCCCAGGGTCATGGCGGTCACTGGCTGAGTGCCCACCAGGGATGGGACACATTGCTGGATGCCCCATGTGTGAGCTGTGCTCACCCTAATGGCCCGATGAGGTGGTAACAACTGAACACAGGAGGAGACTGAGGGGCCCTTTGCCAGCAACCTCTCAGACAGCGGGTGTCTGACGTGACATTGGTCCCAGGTCTGCTGATCTCCAAAACCTGAATTCCTTTTACAATAACCTCCTGCCTCAGTTCAGCCTTCCCAGCTCCAGAAAGGGCATTTTTCTTCTCTTGCTGTCGACCTTCTTCTTCACCTGCATTTCCTCACTCAAGGAAGACATCGCCACATCAGTCAGTGCCAGGCAGGTTTGCTGCTCTAACAAACAACCCTAGACACCCATGGCTTAAAAGCCACGGGTTTGCTTTTCCACTTACACTCCAGCAACATGGACAGGTGGTGGGTTCTGCCCCTCCGGTCACTGAGGGGCCCACGTTGATGGAGTCTCTACACAGGTTTTCCTATCACCCAAACAAGAGAAGTATAGAGCTGGAAGGTCCCACATCAGCTATTAAATACTTTGTCAGCTTGACTCAAAACCCATTGGCTAGAATGAGTCACATGACCACACCTAACCCCTTGCTGAAGCAGGAGGGGTGTCTGCCTTTATTATTCTCCACCTGGTTCCCAGAGCTACAATCCTGGTCATTAGGATCACTGGATGCTTTTTCTCCCTGCGCCAGAAATCAGGGGAAACGTAGCTGACTCTGGAATAGACGTGAGGGACTTCTGGGGTCATGCGACTTGGCTTCGATGGATCCTCACCATCTTGTCTGTTCAAGGGGCAGTAATGCCCCACTGCAGGAGCACAGTGAAGGCCTAGAAGCCAATGCGTTCAAGACACACTCTACCAGCCACTGCTGCAACTTTCCCATCCCCCCACCCTCGCAGCCTCCCTCTCAGGCCCCAGCAGGCTCGCGCTCTGCCCCGCTGCCTAGAGCTGCGCTCCCTCCAGTCCACCCTGGCCGTCTTCCAGGGACACGCGTCCTGCTCCATTGCTTCCCTGCCCTTAGTCCTCCTTCAGTTCCTGGTGACGTTCGTGCTTGTATCCAGCCCCCGCTCTCTGCCGTGTCCTCACTTTCCCAGGGCCTCCCATCCCCCAGACACCCTGAACAGCTTCCCGTCCCCGGTCCTCCCCGATTTGTTGGCCACCTGCACCTCTTTGACCAGCACCTCACCTGGACAGTTCCTATTCACACCTCAGCACTCAGCTTGCAAGTCTCCTCTGCTGTGAAGGTCTCCACGGCCACCCCCGAGGAGGCACTCATCCTTCACCAGTGGCTGGACTCTCATCCCTTCCTGAAAGTCCACTTCCACCATGCACTCCAGGGAGACCACTGCACTCTCCTCACCAGCCCTCTCTACGAAGGGGCAGAGAGGAGGGGCCCATGGACAGCCGACCACGTCTGTGTTGAACCCCAGGCATCTTCTCACGCTGGCTTTGTGATCATAGGAAAGTCCCCTTGCCCCCTGCACCCCGTGGTGGAGGGACTCTCCAGAGAGCTGCCAGAGAAGTATCTCCATTCCTCCTGGTCACCGTCTGCCCAGGTTGCTTTGTATCTAAGAATCCACCTGTTCCCAAGGTGACAGACATAGAAATGACCTCACCCTCCTTCTCCACTCTCAATGCAGACCTTTCGTGTCCTGAAGCATTATACAAAACGCAGGTTTCCCATGGCAGAGAGCAACGTGAGGTAGGGGTACGCCCCATGTGGAAGCAAGAGCATGTGATAAGTGGGCGCTAATACATAATGGGGGGGCTTGGGGAAATGGAGGAACTGCGATTGGGCAAAGGGGAGGGAAGGGTGGGGAGGGGGCATGGAGGCAGGAAAGATGGTGGAATGAGATGGACAGCAGTACCCTAGGTACACGTATGACGGCACACGTGGTGTGGCGCTAGATCGTGCACAACCACAGAAATGAATGGTTGTGCGCAATGAATCAAAACGCATTCTGCTGTCATATATACCTAGTTAAAATAAATTAATTAATTTTTTAAAAAGAGCGTCTGTACTGGTGTCCTCAGGTGTGGGGGCCACTGCAGCTGTGGGGGGACTTCGCACTAAGCCACACAATCCTGAGGCAAGTTGTAATTAACAGGTAAGGAGACTCACCTGGGGCCTGGATGGAGGAGAGTAAAAGTGCTTCTGGGTAAAAGTGCTTCTGATTCCAGGTTCTTCGCTCAGAGGTTTATGGGAAGCGAGTCACACAGCCTGGTGCTAATCCCTGGGCGTGTGGGTGACTAAGAAACGCCAGGGTGATGTGATGGAATGGGCCCCGCCACCAAGGAAAGCCAGCCTGATGTTATCTGTCCCCACGGCAGGTCTCCACCACACCACCAGGGAAACAAGCTCACGGCTGCGGGTCTGTGGGATGGATACGTGGTGCGATTTGTGTTATCTGTGTAGGACTCGCAGAGTGCAGGGGTGCTGTGTGGGTATCTACTGTATGCTTAGCTGTAGTGGATTGTAAGGAAGGACATTAAATTCACGGTAATGGCAACTTCCCTAGAAAATGAAATAGACCAACCCAGAAGAGAACAGCATCACCGGAGGCAGCTGCGGGCTGGGGTGGGTTCCTCCGTAAGGTTCTAGTCATTTTTAAAGTGTCTAGTACACTCATCTCTTGCAGGATCATTTGAGAGCCTACAGAGAAAAGTAGCAAGCAAATGTGAGAAAAGGTAAATGGCTAATTCTAAGTTATAGGAATATAAGATGATTGCAAACCATTTTGATAGGTTTCTTTTTCCTCCCCCCACCCACCACCCAAAAATCCCTAAAAATGCTATGAAAAGAAACCCAGGTTCCAATCCCATTTTTGCTGATAACAAGGTAAGAGACTGCCGGGACCCCTGAGCTCTCCATGTACGGGGGTCTCCCCGCTGGAGATCAGAGGGTTGGGTAGGCAATAGCTCAGATTAACGCCCAGCGTTCAGCTGGCTCTTGAGTCCTGCACAACCAGAGAGCAGATCCCCCTGAGCCCTCCCGAACACCCCCAGGTGATAGCTTCCAGCCAGCCTGAAAATAAGGGAAAAAGCATCAAAATTGCTAAAGCAGAGGAGAGGGGAAGAGGAGAGGGGAAAGGAGAAAGAAACAAAGAAGCAATTAACTCAGGATCCATGTTGAGAAACGGCCACCAGTGTCTTGTCACCCCAACACGAGCGTCTTCACACCGTTTGACTGCACACGCCCACAGGGACACACACAGGTGCACAGAGACACACAGCCACACGACATGGCTGTACCAGTGACTTAGCTCAGACCCAGCCTGTCTCCCCTGAATGGCTCTGTGAGTTCTACGGCAGAGTCTCATCAGGGAGCTCAGACCAGCGCTGCCTGGGGCTAAACCTTGCCCTGGCTTCCTACCTTCCCCCATCTTTAGTCCCTTTGCCCAGGAGCAAATGCACAGACACCCATAGGGCAAGTAGAGGCAGGACCCTCTCTGCCCATTTCCATGCAGGGAAATAAAAGCCACTCACACCAAACACCACTGATAGAACCCCAGTGGTCACTAGTCATAGGGCAAGAAAAGAGATCAGACCCCTGCTCCTGGACATAACGGCTGGCAAGGGCCAACCGTGCCACCTGCCTGGTCTCACGGTCCTGGTCTTCTGCGTCCACACCCGGCCAGGCCAGGAGCCAGGTCCAAGTTCAAGCCTTTTTGCCCTGAAGGAAGCTTCAGAATGTTCGTAGATCATGAAGCCACCTAAAGACAGGCCCCGGGCCCTGAAACCTCTGTCACATTATTAATACTATTTCCATTCAACAATCGCTCCAGGCAGAAGGCAGTGGCGTCCAGTCCCCTGCCCACCTGGGGAAGCAGAAAGGACCCTCTGCATCATCAGGTATGCTCACATGTCCTGCCTTCTCTGTCTCTAAAATGGCCCAAGGGTGCCCACGTCACAGGGTTCCTTGGAGGGCTGAGTGACGGGCAGGTGTGAGAGCCCCTCCAGCAGGAAGGGGCTCAGCAAGTCCCTCAGCCTGAGATCAGCCTGCAGTCGCAGCTGCTCCCAGCCTGTCCTCTCCTGGTGGCGGACACCGGCCGGTGTGTCCCAGAGGGAAGCAAACTCAACACTGTGCTCTCTCGGGTCTCACTCTGCCCATGGAGTCGCAGGATGTGGTTGGCCAGAACGGTGAGGCCCCTAGAAAGGGGCCGACAATCCCCGCTGCCTTTGCTGTCTTTTTGTAATTCAGACTCTTCCGGCAACAGAAGGGGAAAGAGTCCTTTTCTTCCAAAACCTTCTCCCTTCTGGGGAAAGATCAAGCATGGAAATTACTAGGCCTGGGAAGTGAGCCTCGGTGCCAACTTTGAAATCTCACCAGGCCGTCGGACAGGCTCCTTGACAAGAGCAGGGACAGTCCTTTCAGTATTCGTTACGCCTAAGTCATCAGGTCGAGGAGGTGAAACAAAACGGCTTAGCAGGGCTGTCCGACATCTGACCCGTCTTACAAAAGAGCCCCTGGGTGAGTTTCATATAAATGAATCCAAAACGTCCAGTTTCAAGATCCCTCAAAGCACAGGAGGCTTGGAACCTAGCAAAGGAAAAACAAACAACAACAACAACAAAAACTTGGACCTTGCCAAACACTTGAAAAGATTTTTTAACTGTGACCAGCCACCAATTCTGCAGCTCCAAGTGGACTCAGATCCAGGGGACAGAGTGGCAGGTGTCAGTCCCAGCAGCGCCCTCAGGGTAAACAGAAGCCTTGCACTTCCTCCCCTAACCCAGGACAGAGGCAAAGGAGCAAGGCCCCCGGACATCTGAGCGTGGTGTGGGGGTCTGCTGGGAAGAGGAGGGGTCCGGGGGGGCTGAAATGAGGACCTGGCAGAGGAAAACCTGAACGTCCATCATGTTGCCAGGAGCTGCAGCCGACCCGCCAGGAAGCTCCGGAGCAGAGCTGACCTCGAGGGGCGCCTCCAGTCACCGTGAAGGAGCGGAGGCTCTGTGCATGGCATTGACCGGACACAGCGTGCAGGCTGCCTCTGGAGGTCAGTGACCTCGGGTCAGGAAGCTTCTCTTGGTGGAGGACAACGTCCAGGCAATAATGACGTGCCACACTGCAGGCAACTGAGGCACCGAGTGCCCTGTCCTGACGCGGGGCCTGGGCAGCTCACCCCGGAACCAAGCACAGCACCCCCTGTGCTGTCTGGATGTGTTCCCTTAGCGAAGGTCACTCCAGCTGGGAAAGGGGTCCCGGGATCCTGACTGGTCTATCCTCCTGAGACATCTTACAAGCGGAAGGTCACTGAAACGTTCTGCAGCCACTGCTGCCACCCTGGTGTCAGAGCCACATCAGACTCCCTGTCCCCTCCTGTACCTGCTCTGCATCCTCTTATCAGCAGCCGTTATCACTACGACGCTGCTGCTTACCTGAGGGGAAGCCCCACCCCATCTCATGGCCCAGAAAACTTTTTAACTTGAAGGAGTAAGGGAGGCAGGCCTGGGAAAGGGGGTTCAGAGCTGCGGTGGGTCCCACTCCTGCCTAATCTGGGGCCTGACCTTGGCAGGGCCGACCTGCGCATTCTGAGAAGCCAGCTTCCCCGGGAACGTTCCACTGCTCTTACAATGACAGGCTGATCCTGAGTCCTTCTGCCCCCAAGAGGATGAGCATCTCTATCAGCCGATAGGACTGGAGCTCACACTTGCCCCCAATTGGCATCAGTCACAGCCTGGCCCCCAGCAACGTTCCACCACACACCAGATGCCACCCCTCCCTGCCCACCTGAGACACCACGCCCATGGCGCCTCCCTTCTCCCCACCCGGGCCCATCTCATCGCCAGCAGAAGGCCAAACCGTTGCATCCTGCAGAGTTCCAGGGCCCTTCCTGCAGCGCCTACTCCCAGAGATGCTGCCCCAGGGCCAGCTGCGGCACCTCAGGTTAGTGGCTCCTGAGAGGAGACCACGGAGCGAATCTGCCTGTGCCAGAGGTTCACCCAGGAGCTCCCTGAAACAGCTGTGGGGGAGCAAGGGAAGAAGGACTGTGTGAGGAGAAGCCACGAGAGTCACAGGAGAGGCCTCGGCCGATCCCACAGGGAAGGCTGACCCTGGCCGGGATGGAGACCAGGCCTCCACCCCACATGGTACAGACTCTAGACATGGGCTCCCTAGGGAGGGGAGGAACTTCAGGCTGGGCAGCTTCCTGCAGCCGAGAGGATTTCCAGGACCAGTTTTGGCCAATGACACCCACCTCTGGGCCATAGGTGCCCTGGACCTGAAGCCATGTCATCATCCTCAGCATGCAGCACCACGTCTGTCTGCCCAGGGTGGCACTGTGCCCCACATTTGCCCACAGTTATGCGACTGCAAACCCCCGAGGTCTGTGGGTGGAGATGCACAGCCTCGACACCCTGCAGCCAGGGCCTCTGACTCACCCTCTCAGAGTCAGGAACCAGGAAGTGAGCCAGGAGGTAAGGAGGTGGAGCGAGGAGGATGCAGGAGGGACGGCACCGTGGACAGAGGCCTGGACAGACGCGGGACGAGGTCAAGATGCAGGAGGGTTGGGCAGCTGGAGAGGAAGCAGGGAGCCCCGGCCTGAGGTGGGAACGGGTCACACAGGGACTAGACCTGTGTCTGAAGAGCTTCTGGGGACTCATCCAAGGCTCAGAGAGGAACCTGAGCAGGGTGGCACTGCCTCTGGAGCCAGGCGTGGACGGGGGAGGAGTAGTGGATCCGCGAGGAGGGAAAGTCGGGTGGCGGGGACCCCTACAGGGTGCCCGTGCACCAACCCCTCTGCACAGGGACCCGCACTTGTCAATACGGTCACAGATCACAAACGGACCTGTGTGTGATGGCAGTGGCCTTCAGACATGGCAGCCGTCCTACTTGGTTTGAGGCCCCTCTGCCATGCCCAGTTTATTAAATGGTGACCTTGACGGAGGCCGAGGCTAAACCGAGGGAAAGCAGGGCCTAAGAGAAAGGAAATGAACTCGGGTTGTGGATGCCCCCCACACTCTTGGCACTTACAGCGACCCTCGCCTTCTGACCTGCACTCTCCTTGCGTAGCACTTTTATGAGCTGGATAGGCTGAAGCCCCCTTCACAGATGGGGACGCCAAGGCTCAAAGGGCAGGATCCAAACTCAGGTCTGTGGGACGCCGAAGCCCCTGGCTTCTGGTGCAGGGAGGAGAATCTGGTCAGGGAGAAGAATCTGGTGCAGGGAGGGTCTGCACTTGCGGACTCCTTCCATGGTCTGTTCCTCAGGAGCCCACTAAGCAACCAGTGACGCTGGGTGGCCCAGGTGCAGACTCTCGATGGGTGCTTAGCAGGGCCTCTGTTTTCCGAGTCCACCAGGAGCCAATCCCTGAGCTGACCACAGAAAATCCAGGGCGGCTGTGGGTGATAGGAGCCATGGTATTATGCCAGCCCACCACACCACAGGGGTGAGACTGGACAGGGTGAGGAGGTGACATTGGAACCCAAGTCATGAGCAAGTACCCAGACTCCTGAAAGGTCCAGGCCTGTTTGCTTAAGGGCCATTGTTCCTGTCCTGCGCCCTGCTCTTGCGTGCACCTGGCACAGCCAAGAAGAGACACCACCCTGGGCACCAATGTGTCCTACAGACATCTGGTTCTTCTCCCCAGGAACCTTCAGGTCCCACTTCCTGCATGGTGGCCAGTCTCTGCCCAGTGAAGAGCTGTCTAGCCACACCAGCTGCAGGCAAAGGGTCGCACCGGTGGACAGAAGGGGCCAGGTTTGGGGCAGGGACATGAATCCATCCACAAGGTACCGGGTGGGGGGAATAGAGTAGTATCTCACCAAATCAGTTACGTGGTGTTGAAAAGGCAGCTCTCAAAAAAGGAAGAGCATTTATCCATCACAAACGTTTTCCATTTTTAGTAGTAATTGAAGTTTTTAATCGGCGGCTCCCCATAAAGGCGCCTGCGCATTGTGAGCCCCCGGCCCCTCCGACGCAATTAGAGAATTTAATCAAACTCCACGGCGAGGGCAGCGCCAGCAAGGCTATTTTTGCATTTTTCAATCTAGAGTCATTTGGGGACTTTTTAATTGTTAGTTGGGTTTATTTATTGAACTTGGGCTTAAAAGACAAACATACAGCAAAGAGGCGAAAAGCGGCTGGAAATGCAAAAGAACCGGATCGTGCGATTTAATAAAGTCTGTCCTTGTTAGCTCAGCGGCTGCTCAATCCCGATGAATTCAGATTTCAACCGGGTCTCTCAACATCCCCTTATTTACATCTTCCATCTATTACGGTATTTCAAATAAGATTGTTATAAAATTGCCCCAACTTTGGGCAACTGTAGATCATAAAGTAGGAATATTATTGCATTACAGGAGAGGGGCCGTATCTCATTTAAAACACATAAGCACATAATTTCATAGATGTATATCTGCAGCCAGATATATATCTATGAACAATGAAATTGCCCCAAAATTAAAAGCCTCTGGCTATATATTTGTAAACACAATCAGATCGCAATCCAATAAAGGGGCCTTTTGGAATTAATGTGCCTCACAAGCTCTTTCCATCATCACATTTAGAACTTTCCTGTGAACAGCCCACTGCATCCTTTTTGTCTCCATAAACCGGGGGCTGTGGGGGGGCTCTCTCCTCTGCTTTGGCTAAGAATTTATATAGGCATTCCTGGTTTTAAATCAAGGAAAACGGGTCAGAATTGAGGAAGAAAGGATGGAGAGAGAAGAGGGAGGAGAGGGAGAAAGGGAGGGGAGGGAGGGGGAGGGAGGAAGGAGGGAGGGAGGGGAGGAAGGAGGGAGGGAGGGAGGGGGAGGGGGAGGGAGGGAGGAAGATGGGCGGGAGGAAAAAAGGTAGGAAATGAAAGAATAAAAAGGAAGACAGCCTTTTACACCTTCATAGAGGGAAAGTCCTCAACCAATTCCTCATAACTTCCAGCATAAAACACTTTGCATTTTAAGAAGAAGCCATCACCTCACTCATTTTTATGATTCTGATAATGGTAATGGAAGCTCGATTCTTAACCAGAAGAGTGCAGTGGTTTTATATCCACATTAAAAGGGAAAGGCCATTTCTTTAATTTAGATCATTTAAAACAAAACTTGCCAGTGACTACCTTTTAGTTGTAACTCATTCATCTAGTGCAGCTCGGTTTTCAGGGGGGAAGCCATCCCTGAGACACGGGGCAGAGTAAGCAAGAGAGGCGTGCACTTCCACAAACACAGCCACGACCCTGGGGACTGAAACGTTCAGTGAGTTTATTGAGACGCGCCCCAGACAGTCAGGTAGAAACTGGTAGACAGGAAAGCCCGGCAACCAGCTGGGTATACCTGGCATGATGTTTTCCAATTCATCAACACCCACTCAGCCTCAAGTGATGAAAAGCCAAATGGATAAAGTGAAAAGAGAACTCATGGTCCTGCATATCCCCCAACTCTGTGGTAGACTAGATTCAGGCACGGCTGGATCCAGGTGCTTCAGCAACATAGTAGGAGCTAGTATGTCTCTAGCTCTTGGCTGCTTCCCTCTGTGTTGGCTTCGTCCTTGGGCTCCCCGAGGCAGGCCTTTACCTGAATGCTGCCCTGCTGTTGTGCCCACACAAAGTAGAGAGTCCTGCCTGCTGATCACACCAGGAGCAGTCACAGTGTTTGCATCCAAGCTGCCTGGAGTCACTGCTTGTCCCTGACTAGTCCCAGTGCCCTGGTCCATGGGACACACCAAGTGCTGCGACCAGACCACCCACACGTTCTTGGGTTTTAGGATGAGAAGAGCCCCATGCTGGTCGTATAGACAGTGCCAGGAGCTGCTGTGTGCCCTTGGTGTGCTGGGCTCCCTGAGTGACACACCACTGGCTTCACAAATAATCCACAGCCTCCAGTGGCTGGGGCTCCAGGACCACAGGTGTGTGCACCACCCGGCTCCTTTTATCATCATCATCATCGTTATTGTTGTTATTATTATTAATTCAGCAGTAGCCTTGGTTTCAAAACACATGTATATTTTTGAGACAAGACATTGGGACTCCCTAAGGTCAATTCACAGCCACCGTTAGAACCTGAGCCTTCAGGATGCGTGGCCCAGGGAGCTGCCTCCCACCACAGAGCGGGGAAACAAAACAACACTTGCTTTCTGCTTCCACGTGAGCTCATCTTTTTTCCCCCCAGAATATCGACGTTATTTGTTTAGTAAATATAATTCATGAACATTGTGGAAATACCCAGCCATACCTCCCCCCACCAAAAAGAAAAACTGTCAAAATTCCACCCCTGGAACAAAGGTCATCAATATTTGGTAAACGTCATCGTAGGCCTTATTCTTTGTGTCAAGATACATAAAATAATAGATAGAATCAAATGAAAGAAAGAAGAACAAAAATAGTAACATGCCCACAAGTTTTAATTTTGGCACCAGGGATTGAACTCGGGGGGCACTGACCACTGAGCCACATCCCCAGCCCTATTTCCCGATTTTGTATTTTATTTAGAGACAGGGTCTCTGAGTTGCTTAGCGCCTCGCTTTAGTTGAGGCTGGCTTTGAACTCATGATCCCCCTATCTCAACATCATCCCGGCCACTGGGATTAGAGGCATGAGCTGTGCCCAGCGCACACAAGTTCAAATACTTACACTGGATTCTGGTTTTTGAATTTAATGAAATAAAGAAGAAACTGGAGTACAATTAGGAGGAATGCTTTAATGGGTTTTCTTCAGTATATGGAATGTGACTTCCTTCCTAGAAGATCTGTCTACATCAAGGAAGATGTTGAAGCCCACGGAACTGGAGCTGGGTTCCCATCAAGTGCAAGTGTCACACTGTGAGGTCCCTGCTGCAGGGAGGAGGGAATAAACACCAGGTGTCTCCCTACCTACCGCTCCACCACCCTCCAGTTGTTCTGCTTTGGTCCAGCTTCCTGATAGCTACATTTCATCCAGTGAAGAAGGTTTCCGCTTATTCTACCATCTGTTTTCATGACTGAGGTGTCTACCACCTGACCCTGACTCCCTCGTTCCTCTGTTACTTTATCTCTGTGTGGTCTAGATTAGAAGTTTCCGTCTGGGAAAAGGTTTATTTTCCCTCAAAGGCTTACAGGCATTGTAACCTGAAAGTGCATGCATGCTTGTCTATATTCCTGAAACTTTTTTCTCCAGAGTAAAATATAATTTTATTTAAAGTTCTTTAAGCAAAGCCAGGCACAGTAGCATACACGTGTAATCCCAGCAACTCAGGAGCTGAGGCAGGAGGATCGCATGTTCCAGCCCAGATTCAGCAACTTACCAAGACCTTGTCTTAAAAATTAAAAAAATGAAAAAGGCTGGGGTTGTAGCTCAGTGATAAAGCACCCCTGGGCTCAATCCCCAGTTCTATCAACAAAGTTCTCAGAGCATACCTTTTTTTCTTACCTTCAATCTCTCTGGAAGCATTAGTTCCCTGGTATTGAAGATGTCTGTGGAAGACTGTAAGGTAACCCTGACATTTTTTTTCTCTGTTATATCTCAAATTTTGTGTTTTCTCTTATAAGCTAATAGAATTATTTTCTTACTCTAGAAAGTCCACATTTTCATGAGCACACGTGTTGGTGTTGCTGTTTCTGAATCACATTTTACTTTTGAACAGCCCTGACTTCAGCCAAGTTTTCTTCAGTTATATCACTAAATATTTCTCTGTGTCCTCTGTTCTGGTCTCTTCCTAAAGGAACCCCAATCTTTGTCTTACTTCTCACCCTCCTGTCTGTTGTGAAAACATTCTACCTTCACAATCATTCCTATGTCTACATATGTTGAGAACTGGGCGCGGTGCTTTTGGTTGACACCATGACTGAGGGGCATAACTGACACTGGGGGAAGGGTTAGGATCCTGAACGTCTTTCAATACAGGAGTCTCACGCTGTGATGCATGTTCTGCTCTGACTGCCACCAAGGCCTCCTACAGTCAGCCTGGCCACCACGTCCCTGAGGACATTCCTAGCAACATGATCCTGATTTTTATAGATTCTAAAGAGGCTTTTCTTTATGTAACATTTTTCTTTTCCCTTCAGTTTTTTCCTTGAGTTCGGTCAGCTCTCTTTCCATCTCCTTATGCCATTTTACAAATTCTTAAAAAGACATCTTACAATCCACGAACTTTCTACACGGTTTTTCAATTTTATGAATTTTTGCACTGTTTCCTGGGGTGACTTGTGTCCCGTCCCCTCTGTCAGCCCTGTGAGGGGGCACCCCCCCCCCAGGCCTTGATTATTTTATCTTTGTGGTGGACAGGTCAGACGCGGGCTGGTTCCTCTGCACGAGCCTTCCTGTAACGGAGCCAGCCATGTGCTGACTTGTGACAGAGTGGGGAGGACAAAGGACAGGCCAGCACTCACTGTGGTCTGGAGCCCCCACGTCTCTGCTGGCCACTTTGCCCGAGGCATGGCTTTTTCTTGGCCCCAGGAGGGCTGCCATTGGTCTGTGCCTCTCTCCTCCCCATATCACCTCATACCCATGCTTTTCTCCAACCAGGGACCTCGGTGGCAGGTTCTAGAAATGAATCACCGAGTGCATTGTCCCTCTGCCCGCACCACCCATCACTGCTAGGACATTGCCCATCCGCACCCTGGGTGAGTCTTAATCCATGGTTCACTGGAGGGGCCTTGCCCCAAGCCCCTTACTCTGAAGGAAAGTCATCTCCTGCTCAAAGTCTAGGGAGTCGGTTCAGCCCCAGCTTCCCGCAGAGGCCTTGTGAGGGTGGAAGGGCGTAATACTCCTGAGGCCACGGTCCACTCCTGCACCAGAGATGGGTTAGCAAGAGAAAGGTGTAACAAATGTGTTTAACCAAACATGGGGACCTGCAGGGAGCCGTGGCCCAGGGAAGCCGTTTGTTTTATGCTCAGAGTCGGAAAAGGATGGACAGCCGTGTGACAAAGGGATTAGACCACAGAAAGGGTCAGGCCTGACATCCGAAGATGGGGGACCCGGCAAGCCGGCCGTTCCTTCCTCCTGGACTTGGAGCAGGACACCTCCAGGATGACCATCTTCAAGAGGAGGTTCATGGCTGGCACCGGGGTATAGGGGTCCTAGATTCTGTGATCCGCCTTGGGTAAGAGGAGTTCTGGTTTCCATGACTGACTGCGGGGAAGGGGGGGCAGGAGGTAGGAGGACAGGGAAAGCCAGAGACCTTGCCTCAAAGTTTCCTGGTTTCCTTTGGGGTGTCACACTCTGGGTCCCCAGATTTGCATTCCACCAATTTTGGAAGATACAGACTTTAATTAACCCCTCCCAGCCTGGCAACTTGATCTTAATCAAGACCCGGAAAGACGACAAGCTTGAACCCTGTGCTCCCGAAGCCCTGGTGATCTCTACCTCAGCCTGCCTAGGAAGGTCGGCAACACCAAAGGCCAAGCCCAAAGGTACAAGAACAGAAGAAAATGAGATCCAAATGCATGAAAGAAAGGGGGGACATGTGAGAAAGAGAAAGTCCTCCGTTTTCAGAGCATAGCATCTAGCCTTAAGTGGGAGGTAAGATCCAATCATGGCCATTTTGATTATAGTCCTTCCCTTTGTCCACCCCGCTTTTAAAATTAGCCACATAGACTGTAACCCCAGCTCCTCCGCAGAGCAAGGGGCCCAGCTGCCTTAGGGGTGAAGCAGGTGGACTGTCCGCCCAGGTGTGCCTGCTGGCCAGACTTTTGGTAGCACGCCTTCTTCGGAAGTGTGTTCCACAGTTTGGGGCCGTGGTCTTTCTAATGTAGAGGAAAGTGAGAGGGTTTTCACTTTCATTATTTGTTGACAGGGATACATTTTGAGAACAGAGAAAATGTCCTGAACCACTTTGTTCAACCAAAAGCCTTGAGTCTTGTGTAGAAAAAAAGAATTTCCAGGGCTGGGGATGTGGCTCAAGTGGTAGCGCGCTCGCCTGGCATGCGTGCGGCCCCGGGTTCGATCCTCAGCACCACATACAAACAAAGATGTTGGGTCCGCCGAAAGCTAAAAAATAAACATTAAAAAAAAAATTCTCTCTCTCTCTCTTAAAAAAAAAAAAAAGGAATTTCCAGTTTCCGAGGGTCTTCGTCTGTCTCAGGTGCTGCTTCCTGTTGTCCTGCATGCTCAATCCTTCACTCCTGCTCAGTTTCCTCATCTGTAAAGTGGGCGTAACAATCGCGCCTAATCCTCGCAGGGTGGTTGTGAGGATGAGATGAACGAACGCAGGAAAAGATCTCCACACAGGCCGTGCCACACAGCGAGGACGCAGTGAGCCCCCACCCCCGTGAGCAGGATGATGACCCACACCCCGTGATGCAGGCAGCGGGGTCCTGCTGCAGACGCAGGACTGAGACAGGGTCCACGGCTTTCCCCAGTTCTCACAAAAAGCAAGCGGCAAAACCGGCTTCATCACCAGCCTGTGCTCCTCGGGGGTCTCAGGTTAGAGGAGACACACACACACACTCCTCTCTACAGTTGCCCAGAGCCTTGAGTCCAAGTGTACCCATTGTGTGGATGAGGGGAGCTGAAATCAGAGTCACCGGAGGCCACACAGCATCAGTCACCAGCTGGTCAAGAGTGTGGGGCTGAGCTTCAGTGGCCTTAGCCCCCAGAGGAATGTGGGCGGGGTGGTTGGCCCATCCCAAAATGTGCCGCACTGGAGATGTGGGCAGAGCAAGAGGACAGAGGTGGCGGGGAGGACCGTGGGTCAGACCACCTGCAGGTGTGGACAAGTCACTTGCCCTGAGCCTCAAGTGTCTCAACAGGAAGTGGAGAAACAGCCACTGGTCCATGCCAAGGGACAAAAGCCCGTGGAACAGAACTTCTCCATCATCCGTCGGCAGGTAGGTCTGCAGCTGTCTGTCCTGTGTCACTGCACCTACGTCAACACAGAAGGCGAGCACGCAGGACACACAAGGATGTCATTGGGAGGGGGGAGGACCCAGGTGATTTTCATTTTCTTTATGCATTTCTGAATTTCCCAACTTTCCTGAAAGGAACATGTGTTACTTATATCACCAAAGAAAAACACAGGCCGTACAGAAGGCCCGGTCTCGTAGGGTGGTTGTAGGATGACGGAGGGGAGGGAGGGAGCCAGCGCTGTGTGGTCCAGGAGACCGAGCACTTCCCTCCCTGGCCGGCAGCCCCGGCTCAGGTCCTGCAGCCTGGGCTCTCCGTCCCTCATCTGTCAAGTGGGAACGATGCTGATTCTGGGGTTGGCAGGAGGGTTCAAGGGGATAATCTATTCATACCTCACCCGGGGCCAGACACACAGCAGTCACTGCCTGAATGTCAGAGCGGTTGCCTCTGTCGCACATCCAGCTGGACTGTCTGCGAGCCTCTGGGAGGTACAGGCAAACCTGCAGCCAGCAAAGGCTCCTGGGCACTAGTGTGTGTTTATGCAGTGGGAGGCCGAGATCACTCTGCTTGGGCTGGCGGAGTTATTTATAGGCTTCCATCCCAGCACGCTGCTCGGATCAGGGCTCTCCCCAACTCCTCAGCTTCGCCATGAAACTCCCGGATATCTGAGTGGCCTCACTTCCAGCCACATGAAAGCTGAAGGCCTCCCCGGTCTACGAAGCTAACATCACTCCCTGCCGTAAACGGGCTGAGGATGGGGCCCGAGGAAACCCTCCAAATCCATGGGGTGCCGTGCGCCAGGAGCCAGCACCAGGATCCCCTGCTTGCCCTCCGTCCTGAGTCCCAGAGGGTGACAGTGGGTTTCCCCACAGTCAGAGCTGTAGAAGGCACGTCCTTCCACAAGTCCTCCACTGTCACCCCCACGTGTCCATGGAACACACCCTGGACACAGTCATGAATCTGCCGGGTGAGAGTGGGTAGGATTTGGATGGAGGGAGGGAGGGAGGGAGGGAGGGAGGGGGTTGAGCCCAGGCAAAGGCAGAGAGGCTGGACAGTGTCCACTGGATAAGAAGGAACGAGCGTCAGAGCTTACCAGAGAATCCACAGGAACGGAGGAGCACCGTGCTGCTCAGTAGATGGGGGATGAGGATGGGGAAAGGTCTCTGCAAGAGAGGAAGTTGAAGGTTGGTTTACTCCTCGAACCTCAGCCCTGCCCCAGTGTCTGGAGTGGACAAAGCTAACCTGGTCCAGCCTGGGGGGATCTGGACCCGAAAACCCACTCCCACACCCACCCAGTACAAGCTCCTTCTACCTCCTGCCAACCGAAGACATTTCCCGAGGGCCCGGAGAGCCCCTTTGGAACGTGTGCTCCATAAATACCTTAAGCCAAGCTTTCAAAGCCAGGACATCTAGTAAAACCCAGACTGTTTCTCTCCATCTATCTCTCTCTCTCTCTCTCTCTCTCTCTCTCTCTCTCTCTCTCTCTCTTTTTAACTTTTCTTTAAGTTCAGCGTGCATTTGAATTCAGGGGAAACATGGACCACATGTTTTTAATCCATCGCCACTTAAATCATCAAAATGCTGGAGGCCGATGGTTTGGAGGCCAACAGGAATGCTGGAGAATTTTAAAGACTTTCTTCTCTTTCTCTAGCAATCAGGAAGTAGCCTTTCTCCAAGAGGAAACCAAATTTCAACTCCAAAAGGGGCTGCAGTGTTCGGTTCCAAACTCGGCACCCTCAGAGGCCAAGCCGACTCCGAACTTGGCAAGGCCTGGGCTTGCTGTGGCCGTACAGAGAGCATTTGCTGCGTGGGTAGCCCCACGCGGCCAGCTCCCCTGTCCCACAGCCAGCCCTGCAGGAGCCTGCATGCAAAGGGACCCCAGGTGGGACTAGCACCAGGAGCCCCCGCAGACTTAGAGGGAAGCCCACATCCTGGTTCTACACTGTGACCCACAGTGGGTGCCACAGGCCACTCCATCCACCTTCGCTTAGTCTTTGGGTGAGTGAAAATTGGCACCCAGGCCTTAGGAGGAAATATTCAGCAAGAGGGAAATAGCGTGGGACAGTGCGTGTCCGGAATGCGCCTGGCTAGACGGCTGCACCGGATTGTGCCCACAGCTTGCCCCCCACTGCTACGGCACCTCCATCCCAGATGCCCACCCGCCGCCTCACCTGGAATAACACTGGCTGGGATTCTGCAACTCAGACCACCAAAGGGCGAATTGAAAGAAGCTAAAACTCCCAGAGACCTCATCGGCCCCTGACTGGCCGTGAACGAGGCTGTAGTTCACAGATTCTGGGGTCAGCCTTTTCCTCCTCTAGGAAACAACAGCCACAGCAGCAAACACAATGGACAATGGCCTGTCCCCGCCTATCTGAGATTGTGGACCTCTTCCTGTGTGCCCCAAGGTGGGCCAGGCCCTGCAGACGCATGCACCCCACCACCCCTACTGTGGAAGCCAAGGATCCCAGCTCAGGCCCAAGGAGGTGTCACAGAGAGAGCCCTGGTGATGAGGTCTCATTAGGCTGTGCTCCTGTGTCCACCCCTCGGCAACCCCTCCTTGTACCTGGCAGCGGTGACCGTCCAACAGGAGACTATCCCTAACACCCAGCTTGCAGTCTGACAAAATGGGTAGCAACACAGTTATCCTGGAGTCATATTCTTTAGTTTTCATGTCAGGCTCAATTTTCTCTGAACTGTGTGACCATCATCAGGTTACTGAACATCTCTGAGATTCAGTATCCTCTACTGGAAAATCAGGATAACAGTAGTTCCCACTTCGGAAGGCCGCTGTGAACATCAGATTACCCAGTGCACGCAAAGCCCTGAGAAAAATGTCCAGCACGCAATGCCTCACAGTTTTGCTGTTATCGTCGTTCTTATTATTGACCCAAAGAGTAACAAAATCTGTGCTCACACAAAAAAAGCAAGTGGCCCAGAGTTAGTCCACATACGCCTTAGTGCTCTTCCTTCCTCCCCTTGGCATCCCCCTTACCATCAATAGCAAACCCAGTGGTCAGGATCTAGGGCCGAGCATGGGGTGGCAGGGTGGAGAAGGGGTGGGGCGGATGGTGGGGTCCTAATACTGCCCTTGGGATATTTTGACTCTCA
This sequence comes from Marmota flaviventris, assembly GCF_047511675.1. Classification (NCBI taxonomy): domain Eukaryota; kingdom Metazoa; phylum Chordata; class Mammalia; order Rodentia; family Sciuridae; genus Marmota; species Marmota flaviventris. The sequence continues at coordinate 7,549,249 of NC_092499.1, read as the reverse complement.
TTTTTCTTCCTTTTAAATTCACGACCAACAGCTCAGTCTCGGTGCTTTGAAATCTCCGGGGAAGATATTCCCACTATGTCAGCAGCCCGTCTCTCTGGAGCGGGAGACCACCCAGGGTGGGCCCCTGGACCAGGCAGCCCTCCTGTCTGCTGAGTGGGACAGAGGGGAGGCCAGTGGAAGGTGGGCCGGGCAGGAGGGGAAGAAAGGGAAGGAGGAGGGAGATGCCAGGGCAGCGAGCCAATGGGGATTCCAAACCTTGATCTGCCCCACGGCTCAGAAGTGAATCATCGCTACCTGGTTAGAAGGTGTCTCAAGATCCTGGGGAAAGTTTACTTACAGCATTAGGTCTTACTAATCCAGAGAAAAGGATGAGGAACGCCACATCTTGGGGACAAGACCGTCCCTTGGCAGCAGAGTGAACCATGGGAGTGTCCAAGGGGCTGGAGACGTCCTTACATTCAAAGTCTTAGGGGCAGTAGGTGTGGCAATGGCTATTGTGTTGGCGGGGGGGGGGGGGGGGGGAGGTGATCTGTCACTCTGACAGCTGGGCACGGCTCAGGCCAAAGAGCAAGAAGCCGTGAGGCAGGTCCTGCAAACCCCGTCTTTCCTGCTGCCACCGTGGGAATGGGTGCAAGTGCCGACTGGCCGGCTCACTTGCGTAAAGATGAGCCAACTCCTCCCCCGGGTCCTCGAACAGCAGGGCAGGTCATCACATGGGGTGAGCTGGAGCTGAGCAGGAGCTGGCCGGGCAGCCCGAATGGTCAGGCCAAAGCAGGAGAGGCAAGGCCAGCCACACCCGAGGTGTCCAGAGGCACGCTCAAGTGAGGAGGAGCATGCAGTGCTGGACAGAGCACAGACCCCGCCCGGGCTGTGTGCCACCATCTGCTGTGAGCGCCCAGCCTCTGTGCTCACTGGGCAGCAGGCAGTGATGACCTCCTCCTGAGCAGGTGGCCTTGAGGGGCTGGGAGGGTCAGAGCTGGCACTGGCTGAAGTCAGCGTGGGAACTAAGAGGCATTCACCTGGGGCTCACCTGGGGCTCTCCTGGGGCTCACCTGGGGCCACGTAGCTTTCTCCCCAGTCTCTTAGGGCCCAATTCCCCCGAGTCTATGCCTTCAGTGATTTGGAAGAGAGAGGGAGAGACAGTTGGACCCAGAGACTGTTGAGAGACACTGGGCAAGACAGAGGAGGGAGAGAGACCAGGAAGGGAAGAGAAGGTAGGGATGCTTTCTGTGGGTCTGTGGTCCGGAAGTCTGGGATCTGGGGAGCTGGACAGCTCGAGGCCAGGTGGCTCTGCTCTGTGTCCTGCAAACAGTAGCTGGCATGAGCTCCAAAAGGAGCAGCATCTGCATTGCACATGCCCCTGGCCATGGAGCCCGTCCCCATGTGCCCTGGAAGGCACGGCCTGTGGCCCCCTGGAGCCCAGGGACGGGGAACGGCCGAGTGGGGTTGGAAGGGGCAGCATGGGGAGCTGGGTGCGTTGGGTAGTTGGGGGCTGCACTCTTGGCTGAGTGTCTCTGAGCAGAATTGTTCTGAACCTAGCTGGGCCGTGGTGGACAGGACACCTTGATTCTCTCGATGTCTCCGTTTGCTCCTCTGAACAGGTGGGATGACAGGAGCCCATCTCTGAGCGCACCTAAGAGGAAGAGCAAACAGTCCCCAGGTCAGGCAAGCCACCCGCAGCACCCACTCAGGAGCACACCTGGGGCCATCCCCTAGTGACCCAGTGAGCAGCAGAGAGGCTGACTGGTGACGATTGGAGCCTGATAGGAGCCAGCTCACTGGCACTCACCTCTGTTTCTAGAAAGACCACAGCAGTTCTGGAGCCAGGACACCAAACCCTGCCATGGCCTCTGGCTGCCAGAGCCACCTACTGTTTGAGCCTGGGTGTCCTTGTCAGACAGGTGGGTCTGTGGAGCACTCCCTCCAGTGAGGGGAGCTCGGGCTGTCAGGCTTGGACAGCACAGTGGCCAGCAGGGAATGGCTGTTTTCTGAGAGCTGGGAGCCTTCCAGAGACCTCCCATCATGTGCTGGGCCAGGTCTCGCCCAGGATGCCCACTGGGCCTCAGGCGGCTGCATGTGGGGAGTCAAATGAGCCTGGAAGAGAGTCTTCCAACACTGCTGGACACCCAGTCCGCTGGTCCAGAGGCCAGGGTTAACCCCAGAGCCCTCGCTCCCCACCTGCAAACCTCAGCTACTTCCTAACTCGGCCAGTCTTCCATGCCTGGGGACCAGAAGCACATTCTGTTCCAAGCACTGTGGCCACAGCTTAGGCTAAGCCAGGTCCCCCTACTTGAGACCACCTAGCCCCTGGGACAGCCACCTCCTGCCCTGCAAAGAACCTGAGTGGGACCCCAAAGAGCAATGGAGCCAGAACAGGCACAAGGCTCAAAGTCAGAACCCACGTTCCACTGCTCCGAAGCCAAGGCCTCCCGCCCTGAGGACCCCGTGGGGGCCAGCCTCTGGGGACTGTTGCAGGTTGACACACTGGCTCCTAGAGGAGCACCCACTGGGCAGCCACGCGGGGCTGGAGGCCAGCTGGTCATTTCCTGCCCCAGGGGCAGCTGGGAAGTGGGAGCCTCCCTGGGATGGTCTGGCCGAGGCGTTTTCAGGAAAGAGGGAGCCCAGCTCGAGGCCATGGAAACTCGGTCCTCAGTGCTGAGTCAGCCCTGAGTCACGGGCAGGAGCGCCTCTGCCAAGCGCGGCTCTCAGCAGCAGTAATTAACAGGGACTGAGGAAAACCTGTCGGCTCCAGGAGGAGGCCACTTGGGGTGAGGGATCAGTCATCTGCCCCTTCATGGGAGGACTGGCCACCGCCTCCAGGCCCTGCCTCCAGGAAGTCCTCACGCCAACGTCAGCCCACAGCTGGGTTTGTTGTCAAAGGGTCGCCTTCCCCTCGAGTATTCTGAGTGTGAAATGCTACATACACAGATGCAGACCCGTAACTGGCCCAGCCTAATCCACTGACCAGAGTGGCCGAGGGATGTCCAAGACCATTGCAAAGCCACCTTCACCTGCCGTGGTCCTACTCTGTGCCATCACCCACGGGGCATTCGGTGGGCTGGAAGGAACCGGGCACCTTTGTGCTGTGACCCAGAAGTTGTTCATTCACTTCCTCACATGGAAGCTTCTGGAACCCGCTGGGCCCCAGGCTCTGGGCCTGACAAGGAGCAAGACCTCAACCCAGAGAAACAAGCCCAGATGACCCTGAAGGCCACATCTGATTCCTGCCTTTCTCTTCCAGCTGGAAACCCTAAGGCCCAGACTCGCCCGAGTTCACTCAGCAGGTGGTGTCAGGAGGAGAGCCCTGGCCTGCTCGGGAAGTGGCGGGAGTCCTAGCTGAGCCTTGCCCCCTCGGCCCCCCGAGGCACGGTGAGATCTCTGTGGGCACAGAGGTCGGAGATGCTCTGCCATGCAGGCCTGGCCCGGCTGCAGGACACTCCCGAGACGTCCCCAGGTTCCCGTGACTCAGACGGCTCTCCCGGGGCAGCCCTGCTCTGCGGCCATGCCTATGTGGCAATGCCCACGCAGGTGAAGCGAGAGGTGCTCCTGGAGCCGGTCCAGCACTCCCAGAGACGCTCAGGAAAACTGCCAAAGGCCAGAATTCCCAAGGACTCCCCTGTCCTCTCTCTTCTACATGGAAGTTCCTTTTCTTTCAATTCCAACAGCCTCTAGAGAGGAGAGGAAATATAAAGAGTTTGCGCTGTCTGGGCAGCTACAGGGCCTGGGCAGGATGGCAGCTCCAGCATCTCGGGGAGTCGGTGGTGGGAGCCGTCAGCCCCCTTTTGCACACAAGAAAACCTAGGCTCCCCGACTGCCCAGGTCAGCCAAGGAGTGACTGGCAGAATCTAGAACTAAAAGCCCCGTGGATGAAAACAATCGTGGTACACATTCACCTTGAGCATGGGGTGGTGCGGGCACAGGTGTGGGTCCTCCACGGGCATGACTCATTCAAGCCTCCCAACTCCCCATTTTGTACCCCAGCAAGCCGAGATGCAAAAAGAAGTGCCCTGCCCCAGGCCACGCAGAAGCAGGTGGCAGAGCCGAGCTCAGGTCCTCCAGGTGACAGCAGGAGCACCTTGCTGCCCGGTTCTCTCCACTCCAGGGGCTTTGGTGCAACTCAGCCCTGAGTGCCGCTGGGCAGCTGAGTCCCGTCTAAGGTTCAGGGATCCGTCCATGAAATGGGACAATGGTGTCTCCCTTTGCCAAATGAAATCTCAAAGACCTCTGAAGGATTTGGGGGTCTCCCTTTTCCTCACCCCTTCAGGCTGCGCTTTGCCCTTTGCCACGTTCTCGAAGCCCAGAGTGACCATCCACCCTGCAGACACAAGGAAGAGCAGTTCCTGGAGGAAATACAGCACGTGCCATAAACCTGAATCCAGGTGCCGTCCGGGGCGGGGATGCCCCTCGGGCAGACTCTCAGTGCCCTCCTCTGCAACATGAGTTCGCTGGGTAAGAATGGCCTGCTTCCGTCACTTTTAGTTTTAAAAAGTTACGTTTCTAAAATTAAAAAGTTGCTTTTGAGCTGTTTCCTAATTCAGTAGACCAGAGCGATCTGTCCGTGTATTCATCTCACCCTCCTCCAAAAAAAGACACGGAGCAACTTTGATGCGTCTGCCACATGGAAAATGCTCAATTACTTAATGCATAAGCTCCTCGTTTCACTGATTCATGCATTTCCCCACAAATAAGCGAATTCGTGAATTTGTGAATGAATGAGAGTGCTATGGCCAGAGCTTGGCAGTCAACAAGCGGGGACACTAATCCAGCCATGCAGACACAGGTGGAGGACGCGCCGTGGAGGACACAGCCTCTGGCTCTGAAATAGGGAAGCCTCCTGCCCCGTCTTGGTCTTCTTTATAAAATGAGCCGTGGATGGCCGTGGAAACAGGCGGTCTGTGCAGATGCAGCGAGATGCCACACTCCGCAGGCAGTGGGATGTCACCACTGTCTGCTATCATGGTCACTATGACTTCAGGCAGGAGTGACGGGCAGGCTGGACAGGCTCCCTCCTCCTGCATCTCACCACCTGGGGGCATGCAGATGGTGCAACCCCAGGGGCGCCCCACACTGCCAAGGTCTTGGCAGAGAGAAGGGAGGGGCAGGGAGTGGACAGCCCGTCGTGAGCCCCAGGACCCCAGCTAAGGAGCTGGGCCTTCCTTACCCTCCCAGCAAAGGGACCTGGGGAGAACCTGGAGCGGGAAGGTGCCTAGTGAAAGTCAGCTTTGGAAAGATGACCTTCGCAGTGGCTGGAACCGAACCCTGGACACAGAGAAGGAGAGTTTTCATCCAGGTAACAGATGAAAGGAGCACCAGGGAGGGACATGGAAGGCAACTGTGGCCATGAATCAAACACAGCAGGGTGTGGGGAGGCATGGCAGGGGACAGGGCCTGCAGGCCGGAGTGGTTGGGAGCGAGGACGCCAGCTCAGGTCGGGGCATGAACGTGCTGAGCCATAGGTGGGACACCCGATGTCACCCTCTCACCAGCAGCGAGATGTGGGACAATAGCCCCAGGTAGAGATCAGAGCTGGAGATCAGGAACGGGCGCCACCCTGCACCCAGAACAGCATGTTGGTGTCATCAGGCCCCCTGGGCAGGAGGCAGGACAGCCAGTCGTAGGGCAAAGGGAGAGTGCCCTGTGGGAAGCCAGGGGACTGCACTCAGCCCTGAGCTGGGGGCCCTGGCCTGTGGGGGGCGGACCCGAGCGCTGGGGGACGTTTAGCAGCTCCCTGGTTCTGCCCTCCAGATGCCGGTGACACCCACTCCTGAATAGCCAAGAACGTCTCAGCAGTTACTCAACAGGCCCAGGGACAGGGCAGCGCCAGCTGAAGCCACTGACGGGGACAGGCGCTCTCCACCTTCTCAGCTGCACAGTGAGGAGACTTCCGAGAAATCGCCTGCCCAGCGAGGGTTTGAGGTCGGACCCAGGCCAGCAGCTAAGCCTTAGGGAGGTGGTGGCCTCTCCTCTGCCCTCCCATGGCAGGGGTTTGAGTCCTGGAGCTGCTACCATTTTCTGGCTGGTGTCCTGGCCGGGTGACTCAGCTGATAGGGACACTCCTGCTTACAAGAGAGGGCGGGTACCGGAAAGCAAGGGCAGCGGGTTGAAGGAGGGACGGAGGGCTGCGGGAGCCCCCGACTGACGGACAGCGGCACCCGCTTTCTGGGCACCTCACTCACCAGGGATGACTGCATCGTGTGAGTTAGAGGAGGCTGGGGCCTCAGCGTCTCCCCGTCCAGTTTGCCTGGTGGCAGCCAAGAGGGACGGGAACTAGCAAGTGCCACTCTTCATATAGTCCTCCACCCCTGCCCCGTGGGGCCTTGGGTGGGCAGCCGCCCAGGCCACCGAAGGCCACCTCGAGCAGCTGCTACACCAAGTCCAGGTTGTCCCGGGCAGGTGTTTCTCAGGGGGCCTCTCTGGGCGGTGACGGGAAGGAACTGGCCCGTAAGAGAGTCATAGGATTACAAAACTGGGAGGCACCCGAGAAGTTGTCCACTTTGCCAAAGGCGAAGCTCAGGCCTCAAGAAGGAGAAAAATCCTGGCATTAGTGCAGGAGGATCTCATTAGTATGCCCGTTTCTCAGATGAGGACAGAGACCAGAGAGACAGGCCATTTCCCGAGAACTTGGTGTGTCACGGGTGACCTAAGATTTGACTTCCAGGCTGGTCCCACGCCCCACACATTTTCCTACTCCGCGAGGAGGCGCAAAGTCCTGAGCAAAATCCTTTTAACTAGAAGTCCCACTACGAAGCCCAGGCTATCCCACCATGTAGCCCAGGCTATCCCACCTGGCTCTCACCTGCCATTCGGGCCAACCCTCACCGGGAAAGAGGCCATCTGGTAGCTCAGCCCCTGGGTCCGGCCGAGGCGAGGGATGGTTTGGAGTCTTAGAGTCATTAAAACCCATTAGGACGTCTGGGCTCTGAGGTCAGCAGGAAAAGCACACCCCCGAGGAACACACTCCAGCTCTCCCCACAACCACTCGCCTGCTCCCTGGGCTGCCGCACCCTCATGGCCGGGTGCTCCCCTGGGACCCCACAGCCACGGGCAGCTCCCACTCCGCGGCCACCCTAAGCAACATCTCTAAAAGCACAAGGGAGATCTGGCTCTTTTTCAGTGGTCTTTACAGTGGACAGGATAAGAAGGCCACCCAAATAAAAGTCCCTGTCACTTTGCTTTGAGAAGTCCCCACACCTCTATTTTGGGTCTGTTATGCACGGATGCAGAAAGAGATGCGTGCTCTTCCTGGGGCACATCCTCGTGGGCCATCCCTGCTCGGGTGCTTGTCACCACCGAGACCATCAGCCACGGAGGGCAGGGACCTCGGCCTGGTGATAATGGCCGCTGTCATCTGCTCCTTGCTAGGCATCTTACACGCATTATCTGTAAGCCTCACAAACAACCCTGCAAGGGAAATATTATTGTCCTGATTATATAAATAGAGAAAACCGAGCCGCGGTGTGTAAATGACTTGCCCCAGGATTCGCTTAGTAAGTTACGGGGACCCAATGGGCCAGTTTGTCCTTTCTTGCTGCCCAGCCCTCCTCTCTGCTCTTGTCTGTGTCCCCGGGAGCCGCCCCAGACCTCCCACAGCGAGGTGTTGACTGCTTGTCTGCAGAATAAGTGAATAAGTGAGCAAATGAATAAAATAGATTTGAAAACTTAAATTGCTTTATTTGAATTTTTTAAGATGAGTCCATCATTGTGAGGCTTGGGAGGAGAAAACAGATGTTGACTAAATAGCCTCCTGGATTTTTAACTCAATGACAACAATCTCTAAATAATTTTATGACTCCTGACCCATTCTTAGTATGGCAGAATATTTTAATTAAAGTTTATTCCTAAACCAACGTTTCTTTCTCTCTCCTCCTTCTCCTTCTCCTTCTCTCTCTTCAAACTAGGGATTGAACCCTGGGGCACTGTACCTCTGATCTGCACCCCTAGTCCTATTTATTCTTTATTTTGAGACAGGGTCTCACTTAGTTGCTCAGGTTGGCCTCAAACTTACAATCCTCCTGCCTCAGCCTCTTGAGTTGTGGAATTATAGGCATGTGCCAGATAATTTTTCAAACTTAATGCATGGAGAACTAATGTTTCTTGATCAGCTATTATATATACACAAACACTTGATCTTTACAGCACTCTACATGTAGATATGATTACCAGCCATTATTACCAAAGGAAGAAACTGAGGTTCAGAGTGTTTATGTGACTTGCCAAGGACATACAGTTTAGAGAAGCCAGGAGGATTAAAGGTCAGGACTGTGTGATTTCACACCTGACCTACCCACCCTGTCCCCAAACACTCATTTGCCCCCAACCAAGCTCTCTCTCTTGAACTTGGCACTCTGCGAGTGAGCTTTCTTTAGTATCACCCCTTATCCAATGGGCCTTCGAAACATGCACTTCAGACAGGAGACCAGAGACACCCAAAACAAACAAAGAGAACCAAGCCAAAAGTCTAGAAGGAGCTGTTGTTTTCAGCATTAATCGCGTTCATTGTCATTTTCAAGAATAAAGTAAAACCGTCTCTTGCAGCCTGTCCTGACTTCACGGCAGGTGGAGGGTGCACGGAGAACCGGGTGTGTTCGTTATCATGGGCCAGCTTGCCCCTCCCAACAAGGGGGCCAGGGGAGTCTGGGGGAGGAAGGGCGTGTGCGGCAGTCAGTTCCAGGCTGCAGCCTCCTGAGCCCTGCCAGAGGGTCTGTCTCCCTTGGATCTGTGCACACATCGCACAACAGTACCCCACTCTCGATCCCAGTGATCCCCAACCCCTCGTCCCCCCACACCCACTCCTGCCCCAGGACCTGCAAGGGCAGGCAGAGGAGCCTGCGCCCAGCCTGGGGCCAGCTCACAGCCCACGGGGGGGTCTTTGGCAAGTGGCCACCCAGCCCTGCTGGAACCCGGAGGCTGCCCGGTGCACACCCGCCTTGCTGAGTGACTCTGGGCTCTGTGCTGGGCAGACAATCCCTGTGTCTTCCCACCTTCCCACCCTGGCTGCCAGGAGCTGGCCCAGGCTGGGAGATGCTGAATAGGCCATTTCTTATGAGATCAAAGGGCCACCTGCGGGAGCGCCCCACCACCTGGAGCAGGCCCAGGCCGCATCACCCCGCCTGCCGGATCCGGGCTTTTCCAACAGCCCCCCTGGCCAGGACAGCTCTCTACCCCGCCTCTGCTCGGCTTCCCTCTCCACTGCCCAGCCACCTTCCTTGCTGACTCGCGTGTCGCGGATCTCCACTCCTCTGAGCTGCTGTCCCTCTGTGTGGCATGTCCTTCCTTGCTGGGCACTCGGCTAACTCTCAAGTACCAGCCCAGGCACAAGTCTGGCCGCACCCCCCACCCCGCAGACAGCGAGCTGCTCTGCCACTGCCAGGTCCCAGCAGCGTTGTAGCTGCGAACTCCAAGGGAGAGGGCCAGCCCGCAGCCCCCGGCAGGGCCCGTGTGTGGTGGACACCATTGCTGGTGGTCTGAATGGGAGGCAGAGAGCACACCTATGGTGCCCTCAGTGAGAGGGAGGCGTGACGAGTGGGTGACCATGACAGGCCCTGCTCAAAGCAACATCTGCAAACACGTTTAGGCACAAGATTCAGAACTCAACCCCATAGAGACCAGGGCCTGCATGGCCTTCCTTGAGCCACCGGCGGTCAGTCACAGAACATGCCTGGCCTGGCTCATAGCCACAAGGGCAGGCAGCCGTGGGGCCTCTTTTGGCCTGGGCTCAGTGTGCTGGGTAGTTGCCTCCCTCCCCTCTGTCCACTCGGCCTCCCTCCCCTGCAGCCATAATGGCCTTCCTTTGGTCCTTCCCACCACAGGCATGTGCTGCTCTCCCCCTAGGGATGCTCCTGTCTAACTATGTCCTTGTCCTTGGCCTCTCTGCTCACGGCCTTCCCAGCCGGGACACCTCATTCCCCTGGCCTCCCTCACTCCCACCAGGGAGCTTGCTGGACGACCGGCTCTGTCCGCTAGAGTGTGAGCTCTACTGTCCTGTCCCGCTGCCGGGCACACGGACGTGTTCAGAGCACGCGTGGACATGAATGGCCTCTCCATCACAGATGTCTCCAGAGCGTCTGCTGTTGGAGACCCTCGGAGGCCCTAAAGCACTAGTCATCTCCATATCTCTTCCTGTGAGTATGAACTGTCCCCCTGCCCCAGGCCCAGCTCAGTGGAGGAGCCCTGAGCTGAGCTTGGAACCTGGTAGCACATCAGCGGCTCTGCTGGAGAGTCCACAGCCTGACCCTCCACCCTGTCCACTACCCAGAATTCCTTGTGTGTGAGGCCAGCCTGGGCAGACCTGGCGCTCTCTGCCCACTGCACTTCCCTGTGGCTCCCCTCTGCCTCTTCATGTTCCACTCTTTTGAAACAAAACCCGAGTGTTGGAAGCTTGCTGTGGCCAGGGGGCTTACGGATGGTGGGGTCCCATCTCTGCCACCCCCCTGCAGATGGAGAAGAACGGACTTAGGAACAAGTGGTCACCTCCTCTTTCAAACCCTCTCTCAATGGCCACCTGTTCCCAAAGACCTCTGGATCCCCTGGGAAAAGTGTCTCTGGCTCTTGGCACCCTCCAATGTGTCACTTATCGCTGCCCTTGTCACGTCTGACACTGTGTTTCAGACCCCGACACTCTGAACCCCCACTTGCTCTCCAGGAGAAGACTAGGATCTGTTTCCTAACGTCCACTCATTCATTTAGGAAAACTGGCCTTTATTCTGCCACATCTGCGCTGGGCACTGGGGACACAGGGGTGAATGAGACTTGTGCCCCCAACAGCTAATGGTCAAATGGAGAGTCAGACAGTCACCCCTTCCCCCACAGAGTGACAGGAGCACCAATGTGGCAGGCACCCAGCTGTGGAAGCAGAGAAGACACTGGCCCGGCCTGGGTTGGGACACAGGGAACAATCCTCGGTGGAAGGAACGTACGATTCAGGTTCTAGCGGCTACGCAGGAGTCCCAGCAGTCGTTAAGAGGGTTTCCAGAGAGTGTGGCAACTAACTCCCTTTCACACGTCGACATTTCCAGGCCTGGTGCTCAAGACTCGCCTGGCGCTGTTCATTTCCTTGGGACCAGCTCCATCCCCTGTTAGGACAAGGTCCTGGTGGCCAGGTTCCTGTATGTCCGCACACCCACCAAGGCCCACGTGTGGCGGTGAGCAGAGGCTGGCCGCCCAGTCGTCTCACCCAACGCCCCCACACTGGGCTGGGCACCAGCTCCGAGAGGCCAGTGTTGCCACCTCGATGTTGCACATGAAGAAACCAAATGACAGGGGCCACCCACAGGGCACAGGGGGTGTGAGGCCAGGTCTGTCTGACTGCCTGACACCAGACTCCCATACCGGTCCCCACACAACCCGAGGTCCTGTGCCTTGCCCCGACAGTGCACGGGGAAGTCAGAGACCCGAGCCCCGAAGGCAGCTTTGCCGGGACAGTTCCGGCTGCACAGAGCAGGCCCAAGCTCAGCTCATCAAGCTGCTCAAACGAGGCTCGGACCCAGGGGCCCACATAGGCTCCCCCACCCCAACCAAGCTCCCTCTGTGGGGCTTGCTGAGGCCCAACAGGCCCAGCAGGCTCTGTCTGCCAAGGTCTGGCCACCAGGGAGGGCCTGGCACCCACATGCCCAGCCGCTGTGTGGCCCTGCCCTGCCCTGCCCTGCGGGAGGCGGCCTCCCAGGAAGCTGCTTACCAGAGAGAGAGGTGAGAACAGAGGGGTGGAGGTGGGCCCCCTCCCCAGCCTTCTCTCCCCCCCAGCCTGGCTTTAAGGAACCCCAGGACGGAGGACGGACTCTCGGCTCCAGCCACAGGAAGCCGGGCCGGCCACTGGCCCCCAGAGCCTCAGTTTCCGCTGTCCCTGGGGTAAGGAGATGAAGGGAGATGAAGCATCGTCCACGGCCCGGCTGGATGGCTGTCCTGGGGACTGTAGAGATGCAGACTCCAGGGCCAGCTCCTTGGGAGCCCAGGAAGCTGCTTTTCCAGCTGACTCTCAAGATTCTGATAGGAAGCCAGGCTGGGGTGTGCCAGACCATGGGCCTAGAGGACCCTGAGTGGGCCCACCCCCAGGGAGCTAGGCAACGAGTGACCCCCCAGCGGAGGCCACCTCTCTGAAGGCAGCCGCGGCCCAGGCACCGTGCTCTCCCTCCCTCCACCCACAGTCAGCCAGCGCTGGCCGTCCTCTGGTGAGCGTCCTCTGGTGAGCACCCCAGGCTCCTTCCCTCCCTTCTCCCCTCCAGGGGGCCAGGACTCTCGGAAAGTCCTCCCAGCCGCCCCTCCAGGCCCCCTCGCCTCCAGCCTTGCTCGCCTCACCAACCACTAGTCCCACTCACATCCTGTCCCCTCCCACAAAGGCGTCCACCAGACTCACCAGCCCACTGGTCCACCTGGGCAGCCTCCGCTCTGGTCTCGTGCCCGAGCTCCTACGGAACCCAGAGGCCTGATCTCCCCACCCGCCCACAGCCTGCAGCAGCTTCCTCGGGACCTCGGCCTGCTGCCACCAGCCCCCCGAGTTCACTCCCACCTACCCTGAGGCCACACCCCCTGCGGAGAAGCTGCCCCTTGGTCAGTGGTGAGCACTGGCCACATGCCACGGCCTCACCCGCCACGAGGCAGAGCTGCTCCTCTTCCCTTGGGCTCCTGAACCTCCTTCCAGTATCCTCCCTGGGCCAGGGAGCCGCTCCGTCCAGCCCACAGGCCTTGTGGGCTGGACGGCTGGAGGCCAGAGGGGAGGGTAGCCAGGGACCAGGGATTTCCCCCAACCCTCCAGGCTCCCCACGGCCCGCCACTGCGTCCCCACCTTCCCGTGCTCTCTGCCTCCCGGCCCAGGGCAGCAGCTGCCCTGCCCTCCCTGTTGCCCCAGGGCTGTGGCACTGCACTGTCCCAGGACGTCCCTCTTCCCTGCTCACCCCTTACAGGTGGCACACGTGTAGACCTCTTCAGATGGCCCAATCTGAGGATGCTGTTTCCTGCCAGGGCCCAAGTGACACACATCCCACAACCACGCCATGTGCCCTGACGGAAGGGACTTCCAAGGGTCTTGCTTCACTCTAGCAGATGACACCATGTCCCCGTCCCACTCCTGGGGCTCTGCTCTACCCACTCCCAACAGAGACACAGTCTCCAGGCGGGGAGCTCAGTCCTAGCAGCAGGAAGGCGAGGCTGGCTGGGCACCACTGGGACATCAGCTGACACACCTGCAGAGGGTAGGGCCATGGGACAGTCCCCATAGGATCAAAGCCTCCTCTGGGGACCTCCTCCGCAGGCCTGGAATGGACGGGAGATGGGAGCCCAGGGGGAGGTGGGAGAGTAGGAAGGAGGTGAAACCTTCCAGACACTTTCCCAAGCAGAAACCCAGCAGGGACAGGTCACCACCACCAAGGAGCAGCAAGAAGCACAAATGTTCTCCCAGGTGAGACTGACGAGGAGCCAGACTCGGTGGGAAAACGACTGGCCATTCCTACCAGCTCTGAGTGGCGGTTCCCTGATCTAATATTAATGAGATTCAAAGGATCCTGAGTTCCAATTCCCCTCTGTTCCTTGGAAGAGCCCAGAAGGAATTTGACGGGAGTGTGCTCCAACCACTCTTAATCTCTTATGTCCCCACCACCCTGCACCCTGAGGAAGCTCTTAGATGTCACAACGATCAAAAGCTCTCTGCATGCAAGAAAGATGGGCCTATTGCAACACCCAGACAGTACATACGGGGCAGAAATTCCTTTTAACTTTCATGATCCAATAAGTACATGTTTGAATTAATACCAATATTTATGGGGTTTTAACAAGAACCCACACCGATGTGTATCTCTGAGCTTTATCTACATGTCCCTTATAGAGTTATTAAAACACCAAAATATAATTTTAATAATCAGAGGGATTTTAATTAACACACAATAATGATTCCCATTCAACGGAACGCCTCGGATTTCAGAAAGTAATTACTCATTCACGACACTTCATTTGAAGCGTTACCACAGATTGGTATCTCCTGAAGCCACAAGAAGTTAGATCATAATAATTCTTGTTAGAACTTATAGAGCAAGTTCACTTCAGAGACAGGATGGAGACCAGGATCCAAGGGAGGAGGGGAGAAGTGGGAAGAGCCCCGAGCCAGCTGGGTGGCCTCCGAGGAAGGAAGCTGAGTGTGGTCTCCGGGGAAGGCACACCGCCCAGCAGCCACTCGGCAGAGGCCCAGCACACTCCTGCACCGGGCCAGGGTCCCCAGGACTGGGCCCTCTGGGACAAAGAGCTCATTACTGCTCAAGAAAGGGCCCTGAGCATCTTGAGAGGTGTCCTCCCTGAACCTCTGCATTCTCCTCTGCCAGGAGGGAGGCACCGAGTCTGGCCTTCCAGCCTCCCTTGTTGCTGCGAGAGCCGGTCTCCCCGGATGCAACAGGTGTCCAGGATCAACCATGAAAACATTCTGGGGCCACCATTCTGGAGGTCACAGGCAATGACGGTGGCCAGGGCAAGCTTAGCCCAGACAGTCCCATTGGAACACGGGCAAAGCTGACTTCAGCATCCCGGGCCACCGCCCATCCTTGGCCACTGCAGAGACATCTCCCACCCGCCTTCCCGACTCCAGAGGCACACCCATCCCCGCCACCGGGCAGCTCCTGAGGGGCCTGAAGCCTGCTGCTCTCAGAGCCACCCCTGCTGAGGCCTGACACTGTGCCGAGGCCAGGCTGGGGTCATCTGGAGCTAAAGGAGGGGTCCGCTTCACCCTGGATGCGTCCCTTAGAACTTTTGGCAGAGGTGTGAAGGAGACCTGTGCAGGGACACAGCTGCAGACCTACGAGAGAAGGAGCCCAGGTCACCCTGCACAGCCAGTGATCAGGACATGCCCTGCCTGTTGCAAGGAAGATGCTGTTTTAAATGAGGCACGTCTTCCACGAATCTTTTCTAACTGCACAAAAACCATCTCATACTGACAATTCGCTCTGGCGTTCAAGAGCAGCACCTTGCGAGCTTGGGAGCTGCAGTTCTCAACTGGGGGCCCCAGAACGCATTTGGCCACACCTGGAAGTTACAGGAACCTAGGGGAGAGACGGACACAGATGCTGCTACGCACCCTTCCAGGTACAGGCAGGCGCCCTTGGCACCAGCTGCTCCTGTCCCATGCATCAGGAGTGCTGCAGACACTCGATCCTGTTCCCATCTGAATCCAGCCCCAAGTTCACTAAGGAAGAAACAGGGGAAGGAAGGCGTGCCTCAGGGTGCTCTAGTGTGACCTTCGCCTCACGTCAGGAAGGAAGGGACGTGTCCTATCCTACAGATGAGGAAACTGAGGCTCTCAGTGGTTACGAGACTGGTCGGCACCTCCACGGAGAGCAGCCCAGCTGAGCTAATCCACCACGCTCTGTGGCCTCTGAGATCTGTGTAGGACGCCACGGGGCTGCTGGAGGCACCTCCAAAGACTAGGGTCAGAACCTCCAGCCCAAGGCACACACGAAACCGCCATGTGAGGGTGAAGGTGGTCCCTCAAACTTCAAGCTGGAACTTAATCCCAGTGTGACAGTATGACGAGGCGCTGCCTCTGGGAGGCTCTGCCCTGTGAATGCACCTGCCCTCTTACAGAAGAGCTGGAGATTGAGGGAGCTCCTGCAGGCCCTCTGTCCCTTCCACCAAGTGAGGACACAGGGGTCTGGGGATGCAGCAGAGTCCTCACCTGACACCAGGAGCACCAGGGTCTCGGACTCCCCGTCTTCAGAACCATGAGAAAATGAGTCGATGCTCCCTACAAATCACCCAGTCTCAGGCATCTCATGACAGCCGCACAGCAGGACAGAAACCAGAGTCAAGACCGCCAATTCCCTACATGATCACAGGTCATCATAAACAAACTCAGGCCTTGCTTATGACGTCCTCTTGGGATGGCCATGCAAACCCGTTTGCAGGGGTAACTCTGCTTTCCCCCTGGTTTTGACTCCCAGGGCAGACGATATGAAATCCACACTAAACGCTCACGAAAAGGCAAACTCCCCAGGGACTCTCAGGAGATGGACGAACTCTGGCAAGTCAAACACGGATCTGGCTGAGGCACAAAAAGATTCTGTGTTGTTTATCTTTAGGGTGATCCAGAGCCCAGGGCCCGGTAACCCAGGGGTGACATTTTTCTTCTATCATCACGGTTTTTTTTTTTTTATTTGTTCTAGTTATACATGACGGAAGGATGCATTTCAGTTCATAGTACACAAATGGAGCACAATTTTTCATGTCTCTGATTGTACACAAAGTAGAGTCACACCATTCATGTCTTCCTTCACGTACCTGGAGTAATGTAGTCTGTCTCACTCCACCATCTTTCCTACCCCTGTGCCTACCCCCTCCCCACCCTCCCCTTTGCCCTATCCAAAGTTCCTCCATTTCCCCCAGGCCCCGCCCCAGCCATTATGGACCAGCATCCACTTATCAGAGAAAACATTTGGCACTTGTTTTTTTGGGATTGGCTAACTTCACTTAGCATTATATTCTCCAATTCCATCCATTTACCTGCAAATGCCATGATTTTATTCTCTTTTGATGCTGAGTAAATATTCCATTGTGTATATATACCACAATTTCTTTATCCATTCATCTATTGAAGGGCATCTAGGTTGGTTCCACAGTTTAGCTATTGTGAATTGTGCTGCTATAAACATTGATGTGGCTGTGACCCTGTAGTATGCTGATTTTAAGTCCTTGGGGTATTGACCGAGGAGAGAGATAGCTGGGTCAAATGGTGGTTCCATTCCAAGTTTTCTAAGGGATCTCCATACTGCTTTCCAGATTGGCTACATCAATTGGCAGTCCCACCAGCAATGTGTGTGTGTGTGTGTCTTTTTCCCCCACATCCTCACCAACACTTATTGTTGTTTGTATTCTTGATGACTGCCATTCTGACTGGAGTGAGATGAAATCTTAGAGTAATTTTGATTTGCATTTCTCTAATTACCAGAGATGTTAAACAATTTTTCATATATTTGTTAATCAATTGTATATCTTCTTCTGAGAAGTGTCTGTTCAGTTCCTTACCCCATTATTGATTGGGTTTGGGGGTTTTCTTGTTTGTTTGTTTGTTTGTGTTTTGTTTTGTTTTTTGGAGTTTTTTGAGTTCTTTGTATATCCTGGAGATTAGTGCTCTATCTGATGTGTGTGTGAGATAAAAATTTACTCCCATCCTGTAGGCTCTCTGTCCACTTCATTGATTGTTTCTTTTGCTGAAAAGAAGATTTTCAGTTTAAATCCATCCCATTTATTGATTCTTGATTTTAGTTCTTGTCCTTTTGGAGTCTTGTTAAGGAAGTCATGATGACATGATGAAGATTTGGCCACTTTTTCTTCCATTAGACGCAGGGTCTCTAGTCTAATTCCTAGGTCCTTGATACACTTTGAGTTGATTGGAATTGCATTAAATCTGTAGAGTGCTTTTGGTAGTATGGTCATTTTGGTAATATTAACTCTGCCTATCCAAGAGCAAAGTAGATCTTTCCATCTTCTAAGGTCTTCTTTAATTTCCTTCTTTAGGGTTCTGTAGTTGTCATTGTATAGATCTTTCGCCTCTTTCGTTGATTCCCAAGTTTTTTTGCTTGTTTGTTTGTTTTGAGGCTATTGTAAACGGGGTAGTTTTCCTCATTTCCCTGTCTGAGCATTTGTCACTGATATACAGAAATGCATTTGATTTATGGGTGGTGATGAGTTCTGTACAGGGTGAGAGATAGTAGCTTAATTTCATGTTGCTGCATGTGGATTTCCAGTTTACCCAGCACCATATATGTTTTTGATGCCTTTGTCTTGTATGAGTTAACTGTATTTATGTGGGTTTGTCTCTGTGTCCTCTATTTTGTACCATTGGTCTACATGTCTATTTTGGTGCCAATACCATGCTGTTTTGTTACTATTAATCTGCAGTTATAGCCTAAGGTCTGGTATTGTGATGCCTCCTGCTTCACTCTTCTGGCTAAGGATTGCTTTGTCACAGTTTTGAAGGGTCCAACGAAAGAGAACAACCATGTTCATTAGGAAGTGACCCATCCATTCACTAGCTGTCCTTCCTGGGTCACATGGAGTGGGAGGGGCCTTAGCGTGCTCAGGAAACCCCCATGTATCACACTGCAGGTGGGAGATTGAGACCCACAGAGAGCAGGGTGCACTTGGGATCCAGTGGCCAGTGGCCCAGCAGCCCCTGACTCTTCTGAATCCTAGAGTATGGCCAGTCTGACCAGAGAGGCACCTTTGTGCGTTCACATGGGTTTTTTCTGGTCCGGAGCACATGACCACTCAGTGTCTCCAACCAAAGGGAGGGCAGGGTGGGGACAAACGTTTCTTATTTCTCTTTTTGTAGCAATTGCAAGGGCACCTCTTGGAATAACGGGGTGCTATGGTTGGATTTCATGTTTTGCCCCAAAAGCTCATGCACTGGAGGCTTGGTCTCCAGTAAGGTAGAGTGCAGTCGAAGGTCATTAGATCAGGATCGTGGTATTAATGGTATTAATGGTATTAGTGGTATTAATGGTATTAGTGGTATTAATGCAGCTCCCCCAGGACTGGATCAAGCCCCTGGAGAATGTTGTTATAAGGCAGGCTAGCACCTTCCTCAAGCTTTCTGCCCACAAGCCACTTGTCTCTCCCACAGGGGCTCCTGCCATACACATGAGGCCCTCACCAAACTGAGCCAGTGCCAGCAGCAGACTCACAGGCCTCCAAAATGGTGTGTGACTTAAACCTCTTTTCTGTATAAAGTTCCCAGCCCCCTACCTTTTGTTATAGCAACACAAACAGACTAAGATATGGGTGTCCAGTGCGTCTCCCCCACCCACCCTGCAGTGGGAAAGCAGGGAGAGAGAGGAAGGGAAGAGCAGCATGACAGGAGAGAAAACCAACTCAGGGACACAGACATGAAGTGGTGCAGTCCTCCTGTAGCCAAGAGATAGGCTCACAGACAGCAGGCTGAGCAGAGAGGTAAGGCAGGAAAACTCTGCCCCAGGACACAACAATCACGCGGGCAGCAGGCGCCTGGGTGTGCAGATCACCTGGAAAGCAGGCACCCACCTGAGGAGGAAAGCAATTCCCTGCCACCAGGCAATGTCCCCGTGTTCATTTTCACAGTCTCTAAGCGTCACACGCGATTTTTCTTTCTTTTGTACTACAGGACAGAAAGGCATCTCACGGTCACCCACTGGGAGAGGACATGAGTTGACTTCAGACCTTGCCTTCACACCTCAGCAGGCAGCACAACCGAGCGGTTTGCACAGGCCAGCAAGGAGGGTCAGCGGCCCAGGGATGGCCGTGCCAGGAAAAAGGGCTCAGAGAGGGAGACGGAGGAGGGTTCCAAGCGGAGTGGGAGCAAGATCCAGGATCAGGTCAGACCCCCGCGTGTCACACGTAACTGTAGGGCACCAATAAAACCCCAGAAGGTGAAAAGTTTCTAAAAACTGAAAACAAAGAGAAGAAATTCCAACAAACAACAACGGCACAAATAAGGCCCCTGAGACCTGGCCTCCCGTGCCTGAGCCTCTCTAGGAAGCAAAGAAGTGGAAACTGAACAAGTGAGGCAGCGTTTGCGGCTAAGTGGGCATCCATCTCTCCTTCAGCAGAGGCTCACACTTATTTATCCAAAACACTCCCAAGGCCAGATGCGCTTCCAAACTGGGAGGTTGTCGGATTCTGGAACATATTTTGGCACATGAGCAGCCCTCCCCACCCCAAAACATCTGGGGCAGCTCCCCGAAATTCAGCACCCAAATGTGGCCAAAGCAGAACGTGAATGTCCTCCCGGACCACGAGGAGCAGAGGCTGCGAACACCCCCACGTCGCTGAGGCCTGGACCCAACCCCAGGCACAGCATGGATCGCAGGTGAAGAACTGGAGCTGAGAGTAAGGCCTGGGGTTGATGAGTGAGTGAGAGTAAGACCTGGCGGGAGATCACCTTATGAATCAAAGTTTATATTCATAAAATCTTCTCTAGAATCTCGTGTGAAATTTTTAAAAAATAAATATCCTTTGTCACAGAAGTCCTGCTGCTAGAAACTGACCCCCCAGGGAATCATCACAGATGGGTACAAAGACCCTAGTGCAGAGGGGCAGCATGGAACTGCCCATGAGAGCAAGATCCTGAAATCACTCAAAAGTCCACCAACAGGACACAAAAAATAAAATGAAAATAAATCAGGGCACATCCAAAAGAGAAGGCTTTGACGACATTAAAATCCATATGGTGGGGGTCGGGGTGTAGCTGAGTGGTAGAGGGCTGGCCTTGCATTCTGGAGACCCTGGGTTCATGCCCAGCACCAAAAAAATAAATAAATACATACATACATAAATAAGACAGAGTGTGAGGATATTTAAGGATGTAGAAGGCTGATTACAGAAACTGTTAGATGAAGAGTTAAATTGCAAAGCCATTTATCCTGTGTCATATCATTTATAAAGAAAAGAAGCAGAAATCCATGCCTAAATAAACCCAGAGAAGAAAGACTGGGAGGAGATATATATATATATATATATATATATATATATATATATATATATATATATAAAATTTGGCAAAAATTCTGGCAATATATAACCAAAAATCAAAAGCAGCCACTTTGAAGGATTTTTTTAAATGATCGTATTTTTTTCTCTTTTTAAACATGCATTTTCTTAAGCTTCTGAATTCACACACTTACTTTTGTAATAGGAAAGATACTCTTGAAAATGGAATAAAACGATTTTTTTACAAAAATTTAATGATGCTGTCAAGAAAATATCAAAATGGAATCCTCCACGAGCTAAACACAGATGCAATATCCAATGCGGCTCAATCAAGGAAGGAGATCTAGAGTGGTGGGGTCTGTAGAGTTGGGAAGGAAATCACTAAAGATCCATTTGCAGTGAGGAGACACCTGGAAAGGTAATGGGTGAGAAAAGCAGCAGGACTGACCTTGAGGTAGCAGGATTGACCTTGAGGCCACCAGACTGCAGACTCCCCTGTGGCCCAGGTGCTGTGCTTTGGATCTGCTGTGTGTCCACAAAGGTGCATGCGCTGGAAGTTTGGATCCAGGGTTGGAGTACTGAGATGTTGGAGGCCATCGGAAGGTGCGAGGTCACGGCACTCCACGCTCCTGAATGAAGGAAAGCTGTCTAGAGGGAGGGGACCAGGTCAGGTAGGAGTGGATTCATTCCCAGAAAGCAGGTTTAAAAAAGAACAAGCCCAGCCCCTTCCCACTTTTGTTCTTTGCTCACCCAAGTGCTCCTTCTATACACAGCTAGTTCTCTCCCACTTCTCTGCCACATCATGAGTCAGCCAGACACAGAACCATGCTACTCAATCATTCCAACCACCAGAATCACAAGCCAAATAGACCTCTTCTCTTTGTACATCATTCAGCATCAGTATTTTGTTATAGCAGCACAACATGGACTAAGACACCAGGGTTTGATTTGTTCTGCTTGGTTGCCTTTTCCCCCAGGTTCTACCACACCATGAAACCAGCTGGGCTTCAAGTGCAAGTACCAGGAACATTCAAATAAGCAAAATTCACCATATGGAAGAAACTGATCAGAAAGAAGGGGTTTTTTTTTTGTTTTTTGTTTTTTGGGGTTTTTTTTAGTTTCACTCTGCTACCCAGATTATATAAGATTGAGATGACTCAGATGAATATGGCTTCACCAGAGTCAAGACTTTACCATATTCCCTGGAAGGCAAGGTAAAGGTCCCTTGGGAGGAAACAGCCATAAATACCAATTTCTGCAAATCTGGTTCCTTCTACACAACACAAAAAGTACATGTGACTTTGAGGCTACATGGAAACTTAAAACTTTGTCACTGAAACACAAATGACACTAATTTCTGGTGGCAAAAGGATTCACGCATCCCCATTGATTCAACAAGGAGCTGTTTTTCTCAATGTAAAAGAAAAGTCTCTTCTTCACACAAATCATCTTAATCTTACCAGTGACGCGTTGCCGTCACCCACATGCTGTCCTTGATTCGCTCATTGTCACTCCTGTTTTCAGGATGAAGAATCAGCCACACCTGCTTCTGCCTCTGCAAAGGCCAAGCCCATGTGGACTCCTCTTGTCCCCTGTAGAATATTCTGCAAGAAGGAAACTATTTCAAAACATGCAATCAGCTCCTTATACCTCTGTAAAGTGGCTTAATATCACTGGAAGGTTGACCGTGATCAATGAAAGGTGACAGTAAAACCGTAAACCAACGGCTACATGACCAGACAAAAGTCAGAAATGATAAACCAACAAAGCAGACACAACGAAGAAAGAAAGAATGCTCAACCCAAAGAAAGGCCAAAAGGAGGGAGGGAAGGGACAAAGAGCAGGTGAGCTGGTGGGACACATCGGAAACTACAGTGACTCGGTCCGTTTAACTCGCTCATGTCATAATGGCATTAAAATTAACGACCTAAGCACCTCGATTAAAAGGCAGACATTTTCAAGTTGAGTTAAAAAACAAAACAAGTAAGACCCAACTTTATGCTGCCTACAAGGAACTTTCTTTAACTAGCAAGACACTAATCGGGTAAAGACAGGGGACTGCAGGAGACATCAAGTTAACCCTGAACAGAAGACAATGAGAGTGGCTTTGTTGACATTAGACAAGGTACATTTCAGAGCAAAGGATCCCAAAGAGGGGACAAAGGTCACCTCTGAAGGAAAAGGGTTTGATTCATTGAGAAGCCATATTCATCCTAAATATTTATGCTCTTAGTGACAGAAGATCAAACACACGGAGGACAATGGTCACAACTGAATGGGGAAATAGAAGAGTCTACAATTTCAGTTGTAGGTTCCGATGTCCTCTTTTCAATAACTCTCAGAACAAGTGGACAGAAAGTCTTTAGTAATACTTGAAGAACACTATCAACCACATTGACTTAATTGACATTTATAGGGTGTTCTGGGGAACAATAGCAGAATACACATCCTTTTCAAGTGCACATGAAACAGTCACCAAAATAAGACATATTCTGAGCCATAAAAAGGGCCTGAATAATCCATGTCATACAAAACATTTTCCATAGGCCAAACTGAAATTAAATCGGACACTGAAAACACAGAGATATCTGGAAAATCACCAATATTTAGAAACTGAGCAATACATTTCTAATAATCCATTGGTTAAAGGAGAAAATAAAAGGAAAATTGGAAAGTATTTTGAGTTGAATGAAAATGTAAATACATCATAATTTATATGATGCTGATAAAGCAGCACTTAGGGGCAAATTTGTAAGTTCAGTTTTTTGGTCTTTGTTTTGTTTTGATTTTTGCATTATTGGGGATTGAACCCAAGACATTGGTAGGCACATGATTAGGCAATCACTCTGCCACGAGACATACCACCTGCCCTGTTTATTTTATTTTGCGACTGGGTTGTTACCCAGGATGGCCTCAAATCTGTAATCTTCCTGCCTCTGCCCCCAGAAGCTGGGATTACGAGTGTGTACCACCATTCCTGGCTAAAATTTATAGCTTTAAATGCATATGTTAGAAAAAGAAGAAAAGTCTCAATTCAATTATCTCAGCTTACAACTCTAAAAACTAGATGAAGAGGAAAGGGTGTGTCCAAAACTAAGCAGAAAAAAAAAGGAAACTAAAAGTAATCAGAGAAGAAATCAATAGGGAAAATCAATAAAATAAAATTCTAAAAAAAATGGTTGTTTGCTAGGATCCATTGTTGAAAGACTGATCAGGAAAAAAGACAAAAGAAAAAAGTCATCATAACAGGAGTAAGAGAAGGGACATCACTACAGATCCTACAGATATTGGAAGGATAACCAGAAAATGTCACTACAGGTTTTGTGCCCTGTCAGGCTCGGGCTCCCTTTGATTTTTTGTTGGTTTTATTTTATTTTTGTTTTTCAGTACTGGGATTGAACCCAGGAGCAATTTACCACCGAGCCACATCCCAGCCCTTTCTATTTTGACACAGGCCTCGTGAAGTTGCTTAGGGCCTCAGTGGCTGAACCTGACCTGACCTTGCAACCCTCCTGCCTCAGCCTCCCGTGTCCCTGGGATCACAGGCGCAGGCCTTGCACGGGCTCAGGCTTCGTCTTTATGCAGCAGCTTGATGAAGACACAGAACTGCTCCCCGAAAAGGCAGAAACCTGGCAAGGGCAGAGCTGGGGCCATTCCGTGTCCATGAAAACCAGGAATCCCCAACAAGTTGCGGTGGTACTCCAGCCTGGACTAGCTGGTACTCCAGATGGGAGCCAGGATCCACAGGGAAAGCTGCATTCATCCACTGCCTTTGCCCAAGATGAAATTATTTTCTATTTAATGTGCTTAAAGAAAGAGCTGTTCTGAACCTAAATTGCTGAATTTCTATCATCGTCAGAACAAGGCTTCTGAACAGTTTCCAACCAGAGAAAGAACTTTCAGGCACAGAATTCCTGTGTCCATCGAGCACATCACGTCGTGATGTTTTGGTCAGTGACAGGCTGCCGAGACAGCAGGAGTCTCATAAGAAGTTCCTACCACCTAGTGGTGTCCTGGCCACCGTGAGCTCACGGCAAGCACACGAACTCGTGGGGTGTAAACACACTTGCTGTGCTGCCAGCTGTAGAAAAGTCCAGCACAGGCAATTACACACACGTCATCGTACCTGATGACAATCATCACCCACGACACTGGTTTATCTACTGACTATGCTGTACTTTTATTGTTGGAGTGCATTCCTACTCACACCAAAACTATTCTACTGAAAATGGTATGGAGGTGCCTCAAAAAATGGAAAAATAGAACTGAAATCCCACTATTGGGCCTTTCTCCTAAGGAAATGGAACCAGCATGTCAAAGGGACTCCAGCAATCCTGTGCTCACTGCTGCCCTGTCCACCAAGCCGCCAAGTGTCCTGCTCTCCCTCCCTGCAGATCACGAACCTGACAGCGGAGACGTGGACCGACGCACCCAGGGTCACACTGATGGTGGCCAGGCAGTAAAATGTACCCTTGGACCTAGGTGGAACCCAGAGCTGCATTTCTCCGGGGGCCTGGCTGCTTCAGCAGGAGCAGAGCCATCTCTCAGGTTGCAGATAGAGCAGCTGCACACTCCTAGAACGTTTCCAGCAAAAGCACCGCGTCCACCACAGAACCGGGAGACACAGGCCACCAAGCACACACAGCTCTGAGATTCCTTGCTGCAAGGGACATCTGTATAATAAGAGGACGACGGAGGGACCTTGCCAACGAGAAGTCGGGGCTTCGAGGTGGCTTCTTTGCCTCTGCTGGGACTTCACAAGGTGCCTCCGAGGGAGCGTGGCTGCTGGCACCTTGCATTCCCTAACAGGGTTAAAATTTTCCACTTCGTCCAAACCGAGATGCCAGCTTCCTCTGTCTGTAAAGAGGCTAACAGCCAATTTGGGTTAGGAGGAAATCTGTTGCGAACGGATCCAATTTGCTGCCACTGTATGTATGTTGACTGTTTCCCGTTAGGAATCATCTGTGTTACTGCTGTGTCCCCGTCATTTCAAGCTCTCCTCCCCCTCCATCTTATGAATGCGGCACACCAATTCATATTCCGCCAGCTTTGGTCACTCTTCCCATCCGTGTGGAAAGCCCCCCACCTCACTACACGCTAACATCGGAAGAGTTTGCAGCATCCACGGGAATGTCCTTTCCAGCAAGGCCCAGGGCCCCGGCTCTGCGTCCTGGTGAATGAGTGACCATCCCGTCTCTGTCTCCTGACTGTGGGACTTCCTCAGGCTGCAGCTCCCCCCACAGACGTGGGGAGAGTCAGAAGGCGCAGAGAGCAAGTCCTGGGCCACCGGAGGAATGCAGAAGGCTCTAGGCAGACCCAGTGTCATGGGCCACTAGGAGCTCCAGCAACATCCGCAGGCCGCGGGGGGAAGCCTGGGGGCTCCTGTGAAGCAGCATCCAAAGGGGGCAGCAGGGGGCTACAGGGTTCATGAGTAACCCTGTCTCCTTCCTACCTGGGACCAAGGAGGTATCGTTTTAGGACCGGTTATCACTCGTCATGGTTGGATGTGAGGGGTCCCTAGGCTCATGCGTGGGACAGAGCGAGAAGGTTCAGAGGAGAAATGACTGGGCTATGACAGCCTTAACCCAATCAGTTACTCGCCATGACTGAAGGGGACAGGGCGTGGCTGGAGGAGAAGGGTCACTGGGGGTGTGCCTTTGGAGTATATATTTGGCATCTGGCAAGTGGAGTCTCATGTAGCTGCCACACTCTTCTGCCATGATGTCCTGCCTCACCTCAAGCCCCAGGGAATGGAGCCTGATGTCCCTGGACTAAGACCTCTGAAACTGTGATCCCCTAAATACATTTTTCCTCCCCTGAAATTGTTCTCTGTCAAGCCTTTCAGTCTCAGCAGTGAAAAAGCTGACTGAAACATCACTGTAACCCCAGAGTCTGGTGCATGGCTGCAGAGCTTTCTAGAAAGAACTGGAAGGGATGCCTCACTAAGCGGAGGCTGCAGTCAGAACAGGATGATGAATGATGTGATGGTGGTGATGATTATGGTGGTGATGGTGATGGTAATATGGTGATGATTATGTTGATGATGATGTGATGATGGTGGTGATGATGGTGATGATGGTATGAACATGTTGATATTGATGATGATGGTGATGGTGATGATAATGATGATGGTGGTGATGGTGATGGTGGTGATGATGATGGTGATATGGTAATGATTATGTTGTTGATGGTGATGACGGTGGTGGTAGTGGTGATGGTGTTAGTGGTGGTGGTGGTGATGGTGATGGTGATAGTGGTGGTGGTGATGGTGATGATAATTATGATGGTGGTGGTGATGATGGTGATGGTGGTGATGTTGTGATGATGGTATGATTATGTTGATGGTGATGATGATGATGGTGATGATGGTGATGGTGGTGGTGATGATGGTGATGGTGATGGTAGTGATCATGGTGATAAGAATGGATAGTGATGATGATGATGGTGATGAAGTGTAGCCACCTTGTACTGAGCACCTACTGTACACCAGACACCTTGGAGGAATGAGGTTTCTCAGGTTCATGAACTGCTGATCTCAGTAAACACTCCTTTGAGATAAGAACAGTAACCTGTGTTGGGCGTGGAGCTCAGTAGTAGAGCACTTGCCTTGCATATGTGAGGCTTTGGGTTCCATCCCCAGCCCTGCAAAAGTAAAAGGAATTGATAACCCATGCTATAGATGACAGAAAGGGATCCAAGTGGTGAGATGACTTCACCACAGTCTTGTAGCTAACTATTAACCAAGCCAGGCTGATATTCAGCTCTGGGGCCTCTAAAACCTGTTCTCTCCCACTTCCCATGCCTGGAAGGGACAGGGGACCTAGAGACAGCAGGCAGGGCAAGAAGTGCAGCCTCAGCACTTCACTGACCCAGGGACCTCCCCCCCAGCCCTGCAGCTCAGTCCAGGGGCTCGGCAGGAAGCCTCTTCAGCAGCAGCACTGCCCTTATCTCCAGGAGAGCTGCTCTGCTCTGCATGGCCAGCCGCAAGCACCACACCTTATCAGAACATCTGCACCTCCTGGGGACACGGCCCAGTGGGCTAGAAGAGCAGTTTCCTTTAGGTTTTCTCCCAGAAGTCCCCATCACAGGCCTACAAATTAAAATGAAAACCCCAGAGTAAAACTGAGGGGAGTCCCTCCACATAGGACCTGGCCTGGAGCAGAGGCAAGGGGAGCCCATGGAGCAAGTCCCTTGTCCTCCTCTGTAAGGACTTGCTCCTCGGCCAGCTAGAGAGCTCACGGCTCCCACGGTCTCCCTCAGTCAGTTGTTTGGTTTTGTGTCTTCCCCGCACCCCCCCCCCAGGCTGAAGGCTGCAGGGTAGCAACTTCCTCAGTGCAACTTAAGTCAGTCATCCAGAATGAACCAAGACATTAAGCGTGGGGTCACTAGCCCTGTGACCCCTGGGATCTCCGGCAAAACAGCCTTACTGAACCCTCTGTACAAGAAGATGGAGACTATGAGCTCTATCGCTGGGAGTTGAATAATCATTTCAAGAGCTAGAAACATAGCGGCCACTTAGTAGGTGTTGGTGCCACCCCCTGTCCCTCCCTTTTCCCATGCCAAGCACTGTGGCCAGCACTTTGAGATTCTCACCAGTGATTGCTGAGAGCAGCCACAGAGTGGATGACGCTAAAGTGCTGAGGCTCAACTCCAGACACTGTCCTTAAAGGAGTAAGCAGAGCCCAAAAACCCGAAGAGCCCGGTCGCTCAGCCAAAGGGAGAATGCCCAGGCAGAGGGATGGAAAGAGACCTTCTCGTCCCACCCCCGGAACTTCTTTCTTCTTGGACCCGCAGAAAGATGACGTTTCCCAGCATCTCTGACAATTACCTTAAAGGAGTCCTGTTCCATTTCTCTTGCATGCCCTCAGGATGTCCCTGGGCATGGGCACAGTTCAGCAAAAGTCTTGATCACCTTGTAACAAGGTGGCCTTGACTCAGCTTCCAACACGTTGCTCGTCACTTCTCCCTGAGACCGCATCAGAATTGGCCTCACTCACCACGTTCCACCAACATCCTGGTCACACCGTTTAAATCAGCTCTGAGCAGTTTCAGGCTTCCCCTGCTGATCTCTTCCGAGCCGGCCTCACGTCTCCCACGCGCACTTCACAGCTGTCCCAGCTTTCACCCACTGCCCAGTTCCAAAGCCACTTCCGTATTACTAGGTGTTTGTTACAGCATAGTCCCACTGTACTGGGGACTTTGGTCCATCATGAATACCACAGTCTGATTAATTTACACTGAACAGAAACAAATTGGCTCATGGTTCTAGAGTCGGGGAAGCTCGAGAATAAAATCATGGCATTTGCAGGTAAATGGGTGGAGTTGGAGAATATCATGCTCATAGTGGATATCATGCTTAAGTGAAGTAAGCCAATCCCGAAAAACCAAAGAATGCTTTCTCTGATAAAGTGGATGCTGATCCATAATGAGGGGGGTGGGGGCATGGGAGGAATGGAGGAACTTTAGATAGGGGAAAGGGAAGGGAGGAGGAAGGAGGGAGTGTAGGGGTAGGAAAGATGGTGAAATGTTGAGAGCCACGGCCCAGTCGGTTTGATGCCTGGCATTTGCCAGAGGGAATGTTTGAAAGGTGACTCCAGCGAACCATTGAGATGATGATTTGAGTTAAGCTATATATAATTGCTATGATGCTGGATTGATTATATTGTATATTTGACCTTTACTGTCGGGCAATGGGGCGGCTCTTGCCTGCTGCTTTGGAGTTCTCGCAGGGATTCCTGGAGGGTTCTCGTTGGTTGGGGAAGGTCCGGAGGAGGGATTTCCGGTTAGTGTGGTGTGTGCCTGGAGGAGCCGCGTGGGTGGCATGCGGGAGAGGTTCCCGGGGAGCGTGTGTGGAGTGTGCTGGTGGAGTTCGGAAATAAAGTCTGCTCCTGCTTGAGTGGCTGGCGATTTGTGCCCAGCCAGACTGCGGCAGTGAAATGAGATGGACATCCTCATCCTAGGTACATGTATGAAGACACAATGGTGTGACTCTACTTTGTGCACAACCAGAGGAATGAAAAGCTGTGCTCCATTTGTGAACTATGAACTGAAATGCATTCTGCTGTCATGTATAACATATTAGAACAAAGTAATTAATTGATTAATTTTAGAATAATAATAATAATAAAGCTAAAACAAAAGTCATCTTATTACCAACCAGGCCTATTTTCTCTAAGGAAAAAAAGAGAAAAGGTTGTGTTTTTTTTTGCAATGTTTCATATGACAGAAGATAAAAGAGAGTTAACTGTTGTATTGTTTCAACTCAAAAATAGAAAATAGAATGATTTTGGCTACAGACAATTCAAGTATGCAGATTATTTCAGTTGCTCAAAAAAAATAAGATATCTTGACATGAAAAGAAAACAACTCAATAACATGATGGGAAAAGATTTGATAGAGCGGTGGACGGCCAATGAACACAGAAGAAGATGCTTGGTTAGTCATTAGGGAAGTGCAGATTATAACTAGTATCAGACACCACTTCACACCTCTCAGAATTGCTGAAATCAAGAAGACCTACCAAGAACTGTCAAAGAAAGAAAGTGCTTGGTGTTCCCCAGATGCCTGGAAGGAGAGCAACATGGTACATTCACTCTGGAAACTGGTTTGGCAGAGTTCATGAACTTCCACACACAGTTACCAAAGGACTCAGAAATCCCATTCCTGGGTACTTACACCAAGAAATGAAAATGTATGTTCACACCAAAACCTATCCATGAATGTCCAAGGCAGCTTTTCTCATGTTTCCAGCCAAATAAATAAATAAGAAACAGTGCAAAATGCCCTTCAAGGGGAACATCCACATTAGGAAGTACTACCTGCAGCCAAGGGAATAAATCATTGATACGTGAAATAACTTGGATGCATTGGGCTAAGACAAAGGAGCCAGACTCAAAAGGCTCCTCACTGTAGGATTTCAAACAAAATTAGTGGTTTCTGGGGTCTGAGGTGGGGAGGAGTCACCTGCAAAGAGGAATGGGGGAGGGTTTTAAAATATGAGAAAAAGTTCATTGTAGGTAATCAATAATTGGTCAGCATTTAGAAGATACACGCAAAGCTAGACACAGTGGTGTGCACCTGTAGTCCCAGCTCTTGGGATGCTGAGGTAGGAGGATCACTTGAGCCCAGGAGTTGGGACCAGTCTGAACAACGTAGCAAGATTAAACACACGTGCACACATTTAAACTCTATGCCAGATGACAGGGACATGGGGCAAGTGGGCATCATGTGAATTATCAGAAGCAAGTGGGCACTCTCTGAATTATCTGTCATTCTTTGGTTGCTTAGAGCAGGACTCAGTTTTCAGGAGGAAGGTCTTATGCAGGCACAAAGCCAAAGGGGAGTGGAGAGACCTGGGTCTCCAGAAAGCACCTCCTGCAAAGAAACCCAGTGTCCACACCTGGATCCCAGTGAGGAATCCATCCAGGGACAAAACCCAAACCCACAGAGACACATGTCCACGGCACAGGGATGGATCAACCCCACGGAGACTCGAAGCTGAGCTGTCAGAGGGGAGTGCTTTATTCTTCTGGGCCCCCCTGGACAGGCACCACTGTGGCCAGAGTGAAGAACAGAGCCCACACCTGCAAAGGGGCATGAAGCGGTCCCTGCTGGAGGGAGAGGAGCTGGGGAGGTAGGAGCCGGTCAGGACCTGCTACCCTGCGTATCCAAGTTCTCTAATTAGGTACAAGGGCTCTTCAGAAGGTGGGAAATCTAAAGGTTCAAATAAGCCAAGGAAAATGCTGCTTCAAGAATATCCCAAGCTACAGACCAAACTATAAATGGCTCCCTGTAACAAGACAGTTACCACATTGCAAGCACCGTGTAAGGGGAGACCACGATTCTCTCTTGGTATGTCTTGCACATCGCCTGGCACTCGAGATGTATAGACAGGTAAGTGTTTTCTGTGAAAAGAAGGGTTACCAAAAATACACTGTTGTGATTTAGATATGAGGTGGCTCCCTAGAGCTCCTGTGTTGAGGCAGGAATGTTCAGACCGGGGATGATTAGATTAAAATGCTACACAGTAATTGGTGGATTAATCCAGTTGATGGATTGATCATTTCAATCAACTAACTGGCAACTGTCAGCAGGAAGTAGGTCACTGGGGGCATGCCCAAGGACTTTATCTTTCCCAGGTACCTCACTTGCATGTTCCCTCCCTCCCTCCTTCTCTCTGTGTCTCTCTCTCCCACTCCAACTCCTGGATGCCATGAGCTGAGGAGCTTTTCTCCCCCACATCCATCTGCCATGATGCTCTGCCTCATCTTGGGCCCAAGGTAATGGACTTGGCTGACCATGTACTGAGCCTCTGAAACTGTGAGTCTAGAATAATCATTTCCTCCTCTAAGGTGGTCTTGTTGGGTGTTTTGGTCACAGTGACATGAAGCTGACTAACACTTCATTCCTTGAGCAATTAAACCATCTCTCACAGTTCTACAGA
Source organism: Marmota flaviventris (assembly GCF_047511675.1). Classification (NCBI taxonomy): domain Eukaryota; kingdom Metazoa; phylum Chordata; class Mammalia; order Rodentia; family Sciuridae; genus Marmota; species Marmota flaviventris. The sequence goes on along the minus strand of NC_092499.1, from coordinate 7,517,373 downwards.
GGGGGGAAGTGTAGGGGGTATGTTCATGTCTGTGATCTCAAGTTTCCCTGGAGCCCTTGGGGGTTGAAGTTCATGGTTTGCAGTTGGCACATGGAGAAAGAGGAGCTCAGAGTGGTGAGTGGAGAGTAGAGCTGGCCTCTGCCTGCGCTGTGGAGCAGGCTTCTCATCCTCAACACTGGGGATACTGCAGACCAGATCACCATTTGCTCTGGGGACTGTCCTGCACACTAGAGCATGTGCATTAGATGCCTGCTGTAACTTGCCCACACTTGCAAGTTGTGCCCATCAAAACTGTCCCTGGACAGTGGCAAATGTCCCCTGTGGGGTTACGATCACCCTGGTTGTGAGGGAGGTGCTGGTCCACAACCTGTTATCCAGTGTGGTCTAGAATCCAGAAAGTGTTGGATTTTAGAAAAGTTAATATATAATATCACAGTGGAGTCCGGGGCAGCCCCCCATCATCCAAGATTGACTATTTCCATAGGAGCTTGAACGAGTATTCACAATAAGTCAGATGAACAAGGATTACAGAATACACATCAACTCAGGTGAGGCTTGATGCCAATGAGTCTGCCTCAAACCCGTCAAAGAGTTGGCTTTACCCAGGTGTGGTGGTGCTCACCTATAATCCCAGACACCTGGGAGGCTGGGGCAGGAGGATCACAAGTTTGAGTCCAGCCTCAGCAACTTAGTGAGACATTGTGTCAAAATAAAAATTAAAAGGGCTGTCGTGTAGTTCATTGATAGAGCATCCCCAGGTTCCATGCCCAGTACCCGCCCCCACAAAAATAAAGAGCTGGCTTTGGGAGCTTTGAGATTTCAGGGCTCCTCTGGAGCAAACTGCCACACAGAGAGACCAAGGAATGTGCCTGAGGTCACATGGCTGCCTGGCTGGGTGGAGGGTGAGCCCCAGGAGTCTTCCCATCACCCACATCTGCCTCTGTCTGCCCCTTAGCCGGCCAAGGCCTCATGATGCTGAAAGAGACGGCTGGGCACAGCTCCTTGGCCCTCCACAGTCCTGCACCAGCCACTGCCCTCTGGACCCCTTGGTCTGGCTGGACATTGTCTTCTGCTTGTCTCCGTGTGTCCCAATCTCCCCACCCACACTCCATAGGAAAAGAATGAGCAAAGTTAGCGACAAAGCTCCAGGAAACAGGAAGAAAAAAAGAGGTGCCACGCCCTCAGCAGGAGCCTGGCTGGAAGACGCTGGGTGAGCTCACGTGTGGCTCTAAGGGTAAGTTCCGACGAGGGACGTGACAGCCCGGCTTCCGTCCCCGTTATCAGCTGATGACACACCAACTCTGTCCTGATGGTGAGACCCCATTCTAAAACAAACTCCACAGGGTCAGGTCTATTTACTCAAATATTTGTCCCCCAAAAAACTAAGCTGTGAAATCCATCAACCTCACCCGCACTGGGGACACGGACTTGCCTCTAGCACGTGAAGCAAGTCCTCCGCCTTCCCAGTGGGGACCAATCGGAGGACAAGACGATCCGTGGGGTGCGGGTGCCCATGGTATCTGGCCATCTGGGGGCCCCCGCTTCCCTCAGCCCGCTGTGGCGGCAGGGGAGGTTTTTTCCAGAGCTTGGTGGAGCTCCATATGGTCGAGATCAAAGGTGTTGCTGGGTGCATGGTTCTGCTTTATTTCCAAGCACTGCTGTTAATTAGAAAACAAGATCAGAGGCAGTATTAAAATCCAATTAAACTGATATGAACAGATTGCCAAGTGATGTTCACTAATGTATAATTGAGCACCATGCAAATCTTGGTGGCTGGCTTTTGTTTTTCCCCCACACTCTAGAATGAGTGATGAGGCTATGAAGTTTCCCTTCACTGTCAAAAACAAACAAGTTAATGCACTGATCTGGGGGGCATTGCCCCGGTGACGGATGAAAAGGAGAGAAAAAGACGGGAGAAGGCGCAAGCATGACTTCTGCAAAGGGGGGTGCTCTATGGCCTCCTCCTTCTCTTTGGGGCCGCCCATTTCCCATACCTGGGGCGGGCCTGCTTGCTACGGACAGGCCATCACTACCTAGCCGCGGAACGTTCCTCTGGATTTCAAGGATGGGTCGAAAATGAATTTTGGAAGTTTGAGAACAAATATCTCAGATAAAAAAGAAAAAAAAAAAGATGTGAGTTACATTTTATGTAAGTGAGTATTAATTTCTTGCTTGTGACTTTGTGGATTAAAAAGAGGAAACTTGCCCCGATTTGGGCTTAAAAGGAAACCTCCCCCACCAGGGTATAGCACAACGTGCTTGGAGATGCCTGTTTTTGTTGTAAAATCAAGTTGTTGGTGCTGCATGTCCAGCAGGTCCAAGAACACTGTCAGTGTTAAGGTTTAAAAAAAGGAGCACCACCAATTTAAAAAGACAGCATGGATGGCAGTGTCTCCATTCCTGTGGGCTGCAGCAGTTGGGGGTTTTGTTTTAACTCCATTAAAAAAAAAAAAAAAGGAAAGAAAGAAGAAAGGGTCATCGAACCAGCTCACTCACAGAATCGCAGTCGGGTGCAAGGTAGAGAGGAAGGTCAAACGCAAGCAAGACCGTGGCCTTGACGCTCAGGCATCCAGAAAGGGCCAGGAAGCGTGGGGAGAGCAGCAGCTCGGAGGCAGCGGGCAGTGGCTCCTCCACACCGTCACCAGCCTGCAGGTGCTCGGAGAAACCACCTGCTCACCGTGCAGGGTGGGCGCCGCCATCCTGGCTCCGGGGGAGAGCCTGTGGGTTACCAGCTGGGGCCAGGCTGGTGCTGGTGGTGAGTTCAGATGTAGCATATGGGACCTAGCTCTGGCCAGTGGGATGTGATCAAGGCGCCTCTCCCTGGGACTTCCTAGGTGAGGAGAAAGAGCTACTGGGAAACAAGAGCGCTACTGCTGCCATCTTGGTACCAGCCCAAGGTCAAGTTCACACATCCAGCAGGACCCAAAGAACCCTAAGATATCCGAAGCAACTCTAACTCCTGGTAGACTGCTCCTGAAACACCCGCCTCTGGACTCATTCTCAGACATGAATACAGATCCCCCCTTCCATGGCTCATTGTCAAAAGCAACCAACTGGCCTAGGATGAACCACCAGAGAGGGTGAACGTCACCCCACTTGTGCCATCAGGGGACATGTTGAAAGAATGAGGCCTGCACTTGCTGGTTCAAAGCACTGGGGGAAGACGGCCTTGGGGCTGGCTGATCCCTCATTGAGCTGATTGACTTCAGGAAGAGCCTCAGCCGAGGGTGGGACACAGGACAGCCATTAGAACCTCTGCTCTGTTCACAGGAAGGGGAGAGTGACAAGCACACCCCACCCATTCACCCTTTAATCCCGTGGTCTTCGGGTTGTACGACCAACGTTGTTTTGTTTTTTTAATTTTGAATATTTCTTTCCAATGTTACCTGCACATTTCAAGTTGACAAGAGGAAATGCTCCTTTGGAGCCCATTCAAGTGATGGCTTAGAAATTATTATGCTTCCACATTTCATTCGATTTTTGAATATCTCGTTTTCAGGGGTTTCATGTTGTACTGTTTTTATTCCCCAAATAATGACTGAATTGTCTTTATCATTTTCCCAACTTCTATCAAGACAAACTGCTGATGAGAACAATATTTAAGTACATCGTCCTTAGGAGAAATATTACAAAAAACGTAAAATTAAGCATTTATAATAAAACTGTAGCTGCTAGTGTTTTATGCCATCCTGTGGAGTGTATTTGGTGTAGACCATGGCATTGGCACTGGTCATGAAACTTAGATAAAATCATAAAGCACAGGTCCTGCCTCAGCTGAGACCTGGGGTGAGGGAGGTTGCTCCTCAGGAGATCTTTCACGGGCCGTCCAGAAGACTCTAGTAAATTGAAACACTGTTTAACTGGTACTTGGTCCCAGTAAATTCCATCATGGAGAACTTGGGAGATGCTTAAGTTTGGGGGCCAAATCTTTAAGAACTTAGGGTTTTCACTGATTTCTTTAAACTAGAAATCTGCTTATGATAAACACAAGTAAAAATGGTGACTAACATATGAAATGCCCCAGTCCGGCTGCAGCAAAATAACCGGGGGGGTGACGAGCAACTTGTGTACATTGATGCAGCAGGAGTGGGAGCCCTTTATGGTAGGACAGGAGGAGTATTTATACATTCCACACAGCTTATCTTAATTAGCATAAACTAGATACAGCAGTCAACCAATCAGGAATCTCCACACTTAATGGCTCGCTGGCGTGACTTCACAAACCACTCCCTCTGGCAAAAATGCCAGGCGCCATCCTGACTTGTTTACAGACCCTAACATATGAAAGGGACTTATGCTTATTGAAAGTGACACAGCTGACTTCCACTTTCAAGGATGAAGTGTGGCCATGATGGTCACCTTAAAAGAAGGCAAGAGGGTGGCATCGCTCCCCGGCCCCACTGGTGTTTCCCAAACAAGGACTTGGGGCTGTGATGCATGGTGGCTCCTTTGCTCCTGCTGCAAGCCTCTGCAGTAGGTTTTATTGTTCCCATTCTGCAGATGGGGTCACCGAGGCTTGAAAACATCCGTGACTTTCTCCATTCTGAGCTCCCTCATGCCCTGCACATTTCCTTCCAGGATTTACCAAAACCATCGGTAAAGGCTTCGTTTGTCGTTTTTTTTTGACACCTGCCTCCCAAGTCTCACCACAGGGACAAAAGACCCAGCTGCCTCCACTGCACCCAGGACCCCATACCTGGCAGGGCTCCATCTGTGTTCTGCCTGCCAGCAGCGTCCCTTGGATAACAAGGGGAGAGCTGTGATCTGGTCCCATTTGTCTATTTCCAGAAACCACGGTCACCAACCCCCACCCACACTCCTCTTCACACCACTGTGGTCCCAGTACGGGCAGGCCACCCGACACGGGCAGGCATCACCAAAGGCTTGGTGAGCAAATGCCCCATGGAATAGCCAACGCAGTAGAAAGAAGGCACCCACGTGACTTCTAAGTGTGGGTAGAAACAGTATACCGAGGCTCTGGCCTCCAGGACATGGGCTATCTGGGTTAGAGGCCAAGTTCTGCCACTGATAAGCTGTGTGACCTTTGCAGGTTGCAGCACTTCTCTGGGCTTTAGCCCACCATGAAAAGATAATCCAACATCCAAAGGGAAGAGACTCTTTTCACCAGTTGGTTATTCCATGGAGCCATGCACAGGGGCCCAGCTCCAGGTCTGGACACAGTACTGAGATTCCACCAGGCCTCACCCTCTGGGTTCACAGCGTAATGTCTCTGTGTCTCAGTCCCAATAGACTTAGTCAGGGTGGCTGCAGAAGTTGTGGGGACCAATATAAAATGCAAAAGCAGAGGTGCTTTCTCCAAAGGCAGGAGAAAGGAGCCTGGGAGGTGCTACAACAGGGCCACCCCTCTCTTCAGTCTGCTTGTCCTGGTGTTCTGTTTACCATGTAACACCAGAAGAGAAGCATTTAAATGTAAAATTATTAGCATGCGTCTCGCAGCTCAACTCTACCTTCCAGTTCACATGGAGATATGAGAGCACTAGACAAAGCTACGCAGTTGGCATTTAGCAGCGTGTACACGCCCGTGCAGCCACAGGTTGCTTGAGGATAGGACACGTCCCAGGAACAGTGTCGTGGGCCCATTCCATCCCTCCGTGAACATCAGAGTCACACAGATCTAGATGGCCCGGCCTGTACACCTAGGCTGCAAGGTGCCAGATACGCGGGCGTGACCAAGGAAACCAGGAGACTTGAAGCCTGCCCCAGGAGCAAGGGGCGCAGTCAATGCACAACAGAGCAGGGAAGCCGGGCTGAGTGAGGATGTCTTAGCGCCAACGCTTTTTGAATGCTAACAAGTACAGCAGAGTGAATCAGCATGGTGGTCTGTGCTCCCACCAGGCACTCAGCGTGGGACAGAAGTAGGTCTGCTCTCGCCAGCGTCACCACCAGCTCACGAGGAAGGCATGGTGAGGGGACATCACAATGGCTACCTTGTCACCAGGAAACAGAGATGGGCCACTGTGGATGGGCCCATTGTCAACCCCAAGGAGGTCATCTGTGAACGGCTGCACATGGCACTCTGGCCAGAGAAGTGGAAGAGGGGCTGGAACCAACTCAGCTGCTCCTGTCCCTCGCTGATCGACGCATACTCCGTGGAGGCCAGTGACTTCCTTAGCCGGGACCTCGCACTCACTTTTACACTGGGCCCGGGGAATTGTGGAGAGCCTTACACGAAGGTAGGGAGGCAAGGAGGCTGGGACCTGCCCATTACACCACCTCCTCTGCTCAGCCACATGCTCCTGTGTCCCACCGGGCTTCAGTTACAAAAGACAAGTTCAAAGACAAAATCACTAAGAATTTTGAGACAGCCAGCGCAGAGCATTAAGCCCAGGGCGGCCCTTTTGGACACAGGGCCAGGTACAGCTACCCAGGTTTCATACCCATAGGCCAGCCCTGGCCTTAGCGGCTGACTCTGCCACACTTACCAGTCAAGCCATCCCACTAGAACTCTCTGGGGCACCCGAAGTCCAAACACTCAAGCTGGGAACACCACCCCCCAAGACACCACACCCCCACCCCGTGCCCGGTACGTTTCATGCCAAACAACCAAATTTTTAAAAACCCATATTTCTACAAGATGTCTGTTCATTTTAAACACAGTAAAAGCTAAATTCGTTTTTACCCAGCCTTATTCCAAACTGGTTTTAAATTGGTTTACCAAAGTGCATTCAGTAAGATAAAAATAGACAAATAGCTTGGGGTGAAGGAGCGTCACCATCATGAACCCCATGTCCTCTTCTCTACCAGCTGGTAAGATGTTGTCTTGAGCCATTTCCTTTTCAATGAAAATAAATAAATATTCATTGAAAACAGATGGTGCCTACTAATTGCAGAACGACTGAATGAAACATGTGGAGTCACTCTTTGGGCAAAGTAACACCTTTCAATGGTCAGCTCAGGGTTTTTTGTTTTTCTTTTTTTTCCTTATTTTTTATTTATTTATTTATTTATTTATTGGTACCAAGGATTGAACCCAGGGGTGCTTACCCACTGAGCCACATGCCAGCCCTTCTTACATATTGCCTTTTATTTAGAGACATGGTCTCTCTAAGTTGCTTAGGGCCTCTCTGAGTTGGTAAGGCTGGCTTTGAACTCATGATCCTCCTGCCTCAGCCTCCCAAGCCACTGGGATTACAGGTGTGCACCACCTTGAGAACATCTATAGCTTAGATCTATGAAAACTTGAGAAACAGATACACAACTTACAGTCACTTTTAAATAAATAGTATGTTTTAGAGTTGTATTCTTTTGAGAAAAATAACAGGTGAAGTATTAGAGTGTTTGAAATGCATTTCACATATACATAAAAGTAAGGATGTGAATGTTCTAGATTTTTATTTCCAACCTATTTTAATGCACCTGTGTTGGTTCCCTTAAAATATTAGAATTGAAAATTGGGGACTTAATGGGCTAAATCTGCTGTCTTTCCACGTGCTTCTCTGATGCTGAGAATAAGTTTGCAACTGAAGCTCTCTCAGTGCTCTTGGTGTGGGAACCCTGAGAAAGGGGAGTGAGTTGGCCCTGCTGACCTGCGTGACACAGGGCAGGTTCCAAGCCCAGTCTTCCTGGCCCTCTGTATTTGAGCCAACTGAATGGGGCTATGATCCTGGCCACCACCATGACCTGGAGAAGCCAAGCCAGAGCCCCCTATTTAGTGGTTGCAAAAACAGACACAGTGATAACCAAGTAGGTGTGTGCCTGGGGTTTTCCTAGTGACACTAAATGACCCCCAGCCCCTGTGGGCCACTTCCATGAAAAAGATCCTCAGGGAAGACTTTCTAGGACATGTACCTTTGAGAAATCGCTTACAGTCATTGGAATTTTTTTTAAAGGAAAAAGAAAATAATCTGGAGAGAACAAGAAGGTGGGATTTTCATGGAGAAGAAGAGGTGGCTTCGAGAGGCACCCACAGTGAGCACTGGGGAGCAGCTGGCCCCTGGGTCAGGAGACGGTTCCACCCAGGACATGGACCTGCATCTTCATTGCGCCACCCTCTTCACTCACAGGACAGAACCTCGGCAATCAGGGTGGACCCCAGGAGGAGGCCGGGGAGGCTTCCAGACCAGCCATTGACTAAGTGGTGCTTTCTGTGTGCACCAACTCCAGGCAACAGGAAATGGGGAGAGATCCCGCCTGGGTCCCCTTCTTGGGATTGCAATATCCGGTGTCCTGGGTATCCAAGGAGCCCACACTCGGATACCAGAATGCTCAGCTGGTCCAGTTCCTTACCTGATGTGGCGTCGGATCTGCTTTATGTGGAGTTTTGTCTCCACACATGCTCCCCAATACGTCAAATGACATCCAGATGACGTATAATACCTGAGAGGGTGTAAATGCCACTTAAATAGTTGTTATACCATATTGTTTAAGAAATAACAGCATTAAAACTCTCTGTGTTCAATACAGATGAAAACTTTCTGATATTTGCAATACAGCACTGGTTGGATTCTGGGTTCAGAGCCTACAGACATGGAAGGCTGGTTGTACAGAAGCCTTCAGACACCAATTTAAGGTCCCTGACTCTGGCTGTTCTCTGAGTGCTAAGGCTTGGTTGGTCCAGGCCCCAGGTGCCAGAATTCACAGCAGGCCCCAGCGTCCTTGAGCCCCTTCCCTTCAAGTGCTGCTATAACCCAGAAAGCACCGGGCCATCAGTCACCTGCTGAACACAGGGTCACGTACTAGGTACAAAGATGCCTCCGGGGTCCAGAGACAGCACCCTGAAGTCAAGGGCAGGAAGCCCGTCCTGGGGAGGGTGGGACAGGGTGACGGTGCTGGGGCTTCGCACTGCAGGGCTTGGTGCCCACTGTCTCGCCGTCCGTCGGCCTCTCCCTCCACTCCACAGCTCAGGACCTGAAGCTCCCGTCAGTCAGGTGAGAATGGAGAGCATGGCCGGGCCTCAGCAGAGAGGGAGGAGCAAGAGAAGTGAGTCCCTGAGCCAGGGAGACGCCCCAGGTGCCCAGAAGAGGCCACGCACCTCACCCCCCCCCTCCACCGAGGGAGGCCCAACGTGAACAAAGACCATCTTACGCCAAACCCGGAACATCTCCCAGCACCTCGAGGCTGGCTCTGGGCCCCTCTTGCAGCCCATCCCATCCCAGAGCGTGCCCCGTCCCTGCGCCCTCACTGAGCCTGGTCACCCTGGGAGTCACCCGCTCGGTGACACCTCGTACACGAGCAAGCTCCGCCGTAGGTGTGTCTAACGGCAGAAGCCCCCCTTTTCCTTCCCTCAACACCACCCCACCCCACAGAGATGCCTAGAACCACTAACTGTGGATGATTCCTGTGGGCTGAGGAATCAATAGCCTAACTTTCCAAGGATCCATTCACTACCACACCGCTGGTGTGGCGAGGAGGCGGCGGCCTGTGGTAAGATTGACTGCAACTGTGTGTTGTAGAGTACTGTCTCTGTGACATCCGAGCCAGGCCAGCGTTGCCTCCACCTGACGTACCAACACTTCCCAGTGTATGCTCTAAGGTGCTTGCGTCACCTCCTGGTGTGTCCCCACCCAGCTCTACAGGCCATGGTCATGGGGAATCTTGTGTCACTCTCAGAACCCTCTGCAAGGCCCAAGGTAGGTCTTGGCTCCTCTTTGTGGATGAAGAACTGAGGCTCAAAGGGACAAAGGGACACACCACAGCCACTGGTCAAGCTAGACCCAGCAGCTTGTGCCAAGGCAGTGAGTTAAAGGGCTCCCTGTTATTCTCCTCTGCCACCACCTGCCTTTGGCAGAAAAGGGGAAACCTGTCAATCTTAAAATGTCACTGGGGGCCCAGGTGAAAATGTCCCCAGTGCCCAAGAAAGCCACACCGTACCCGACTGGAAGGCCACGTCTGCTGGTGCGGAGGACGTGCCTTTACCTACTCCAGGACACAGACGGTAGGTGCTGGGGAGTGAGGTCAAGGCAGAGAGGTGACCTCAAACTGGGGTCAGAGGAGAGCCAGGGACTGGCTGCCGCGTGGCTGAGAGGGTAAGATTCCTCAGTGGTGGCCGAGGCTGAGGGAGGAACATGACCAGGGAAGGCGTGCGGCAGCCAGCTCAGCTCCAGCGACCTGAGGATCCGCAGGCCTCCCCCCTCTCAGCCTGGCACCCTGCCCCTGGCTGCCCAGCCTGGCTTAGGAAGTGGCCGCTTGGTGATGCCATCCTTACAAAGGCAGCCCCTTGGAGCTTCGGAACTTTCTGCCACTCACTGAAACAAGAGGGCAAGGTGGGGAGCCCCTGGGACCATGTGGCAGGGCCTGACAGAGGGCTGTGGCACGAGGCTCCCTGGGAAGGCCCTGGGCCCTGGCCAGGAGCTGCAGCCAGTCAGCTGATAGAGGAGAGCATGGCCGGGCCTCCGCAGAGGCCGAGGAGCAAGAGAAGCGAGTCCCCTGGAGCTAAGGAGATGCCCTGGGTGCCCAGAAGTGGCTGTGCACCCCACACGGGCTCCGAGAACCAAGAGAACAGACAGGCGGCCCGGGAGCGTAGGGTGGGCAGGAGGCCAGGGGGAAACCAGGCACCATCTGCCCCAGGTCCACACCACAGTCTCCACCACACCACACCAGTGCCTCACAGAGAGTCAAGGGGTGAGCATCAGGGTGATGAACAAAGTGAAGTGCCTCCCAGCTGCGGGACTTCACAGAGCCTTCACTGTGAGCATTTCCACTGTGACTCTCCAAGAAGGGACAGAAGATCCAGGGTTTCCCACACTTAGTTGGCCACCAAGTCTTCAGACACAGGTGTTCTGCTCAGGCAAATGTCCCAGGTGAAGGGGAGGGCGGCCAGAGACCCACAGCTGAATGCAGAGTCCAGAAAACCTCAGGTGTGGCTCGGGCATCTCTATTCTTGGTGGTTGTTGGGAGAAAAGAAGGGACCGAGGCCCATCACAGTGTCTGATGTAGGTACAGGCTGAGCCATCTCAGACCCCAGACCCTCTACCCATGGTTGGGATGCCAATAGAGCAGACGCTGACCCACCCATCTGCCCCCCGGTGTGAGTGCAGCTCGAGGGGTCACTCCCAGGCCCCCTGTCCCCACCTCACCACAGGGAGAGTAGGGTCTCCTTGCTTCTGTCCCCACAGCCTTCAAGCCACAGAGGTACAGCCTGGAAGGAAATAGTGAGCCGTAGGGTTGAGAGTCCCAGCCACTCTCCTCCCCCATTTCTTCAGGAAAAATTATGAGGCACGTTCTCCATTCTTCCTCACAGAGGTCCCAGGAAGACGGGGCCAGCTTCTCACAGTAGGGACCAGCCAAGTGATGTCTCTATTGGCTCTTTCTCTTCTCCATCTCACTCCCCAACTCCCTTTCTAATTCCTGGGGTCACCTCCCAAATAAACCGTCTTCACCCAAGACCTTGCTCCCATCTCAGCTTCCAGGAGAACCCAACGACTCTGGGTATGCACAGGGTCACGGCCTAAGCACTCCAGGCTGCTCTGAGAGGAGCGGCCAGCCCCAGAGGCAGTTAGCTCCAGGCACAAGAGGCACGGACTTGCAGGTCCATCTGCTGGGCCCTCTCTGGGAACAAAAACGTCGTGTATTTCCTTCCATGTGTCTATGATCAGTGTTCAGGGTCGAGATCCTGCCCAAGAGACTGAAACAGTCCCATCAGGAGGGAGGGCAGAGAGCCCAAGAGAAAGCCCGAGAAGCCAAGGAGGCTCCCACAGCCAGGCTGGAGCCAGAGGTGGTGGGACAAGCACAGGGCTCAGCAATGGGGAGGAGATGCCAGGCTGGAACACAAGCAGAGTCGAGCTTCCAGCGTGCAGCTGTTACCAGGTCGAGGGGAGCAGCCTGTTTGGGGGTCAGAGCTAAGGCTGGGATCAGAAGGAGCCTGTTGGGGCCTGGGTGATGTGGGTCAGCACCACGTGGCAAGTGCAGCCTGCTGGGTGACAGGCATAGAGCAGACCCGGGAGGTCTGTGGAGCCACTCAGAATTCTGGAGAAGAAGAGGCACGGGACATAAGTAAGCAACTCCCAGCAAAGAAAAACTATGCAAATTTCAATTTGTAAACAACTCTCCAGCTTCCCCATCATTTCGGTTTGTTTTCTTTTGCTATAACAAAATAGCAAGACCAGGTAATTTACAAAGAGTAGAAGCTTATTTGGCACACACTCTGGAGGATGGGAAGCCCAGAACTCGGACCAGCTTCTGCAAGGGCCCTCTTGCTGCATTACCAGAAGAGACAGAGCCAGCTGCCAGCTCGGGTCTCTCTTCCTTGTCTTTTGTAGCCACTAAGGCTGTCCTGAGAGCACACCCTCATGACCTCATCCAACCCCACCACCTCCCAAGGCCCCACCTCCAAATATCATTAACATATGAGGTTCAGGACAGGAACACCAGGGGATGCCTTCAGACCATGGCAGCCATCGATCAAGTAAATGCAAATTAAAACAGAGCAATAATGCTCTCTCTCTCTCTCTCTCTCTCTCTCTCTCTCTCTCTCTCTCTCTCTCCCCCCCCCCCCACTTAGTAAAGTTGTTTCAAAAAGAAACCAACAAGATTATTTATAGCATTGGTATGGAAGAGGCAAATGAGGGTCCCAAAAATTGTTACTGAAAGCAAGAAGTGGTTCTCCCTTTCTGGAAGTCAATTTAGCAATATGTCTCAACAGGTCAAAAAAGATCTGTGCCTCTCTCTAGAGATGTGATCAAGGAACTGGCAAAATAGAGAAGGATTTATCTACAAAAAAAGGTTCACTGCAAAACAGGGAAATAACGAAAAGGTCAGATAATTGGAAGTAAGATATAAATAATACACAAGCATATCTATACAAAAGGGCATTTTCAAAACAGATGTAGATGATGTATGATTTGGAAATGTGTTTTTGGTGTGTAGTTCAGAGGAGCAGGCAGAAATAAACTGTCGCTAGAGCATGATCCACTTAAAAACCAACACAAACATGAAATGTGTCACTTAGCCTAAAAAGCTGTGCTCCCTGTGGTCCAGTCTCAGAGCATTGTACTATTTAGAGAGACCTGTTACAATGTGATCTTGTCCCCACAAAAGCAGGCACTGGAAACTTAGTCCCCAAGGCAACAGCCTTGGGAGTAGGTGCCTAATGGTGGGGACAGGGGAGGTCACAGGGCTCAGCCTGTGAGTGGATGCTTGCCAGTTATAAGAGGTTAAGGCTTCAAGTTCACGCCCTCTCTGTGCCCTTCCAACACAGGATGGCTGGATGATGCAACAAGAAGACCCTCACCAGTTGCTGGCACCTTGATCTTGGACTTCCCAGCCCTTCGAGCCACAAGCCAATAAATCCCTGTTTGTTTTAAAACACTGTCTAGAGGATTTTATTATAGCAGCTCAAAATGGACTCAGAGAGGACCCAAACTGGAATTTTCCTTTATTTCTCAACTCTCATCTCCCCCAACGTTGAGGAGAATTCAAGTTCACAATCCACACTTGAAACCTGATGCCTGCCCGTTTCCCACCACCCTGGGATCCCTTCCTCCTGCACTAGCAGAATGCCTCCTTCTGTGCAGCTGTACACACCCTCCGACCCTCTCATCTACCCCATGCCCATCCCAGTGCATCGTGCTGCCAGCTAGCCACACCAGCAGCTGTCCCCCTGCTCAGACCTCCCGCCTCCTTGAAGCCTCCCCAGGGCATCAGCTAGGGCCCCCCCTAGCTACCATCCAGGTCACCCACAAACCCCAAGCTTGCAGTTCTCGGTTTCCGTTTCTGTTTACATGCTAGCTGGAGGGTGAAATAAGGCCACTGTCTGCCTCCTGGGAGACTTCCGGAAAGCTGTGACCATACCTGTCGCATACTGAAGGTGTACCAGTTTCTCTCGAATCCTCTGGGTCATTGCCATGCTTTGGGAGTCTAAGGTCAAGCCAAACCAGTCAGAGAGTAAGAGTAACGAGTGTTCACTGAGCCCAGATGCACCCCGGTCCCGGCCAAGGATCCTCCCAGCACCAGGCACCCATGGCAAGGTGTCACACTTAGGGAGTGTCCAGTCCCACCTCCACAAACTCACTGGACTCCCGAGTTTGATGGACACTTGGAAATTCTTAGCTCAGGCGCTCTCAACCATCTTCCAGTCATGGACCCTCCTGAGAGGTGGGCAGGGCCTAGGACCCCCTCTTGGAATTAAGTTTTGCCTGAATAAAATAAAGTAAAATGCACGTAATGACAAAGAAAGCCCATTATTTTGAAAATTATCAAATATTAAAAACGGATTTGTGACCTAGAAACACATGTGCTTCTTTATTAATGCATTAAATAACCAGCCCTCCCAGAGGGCTCGGAACCATCATCATTCCAAAGCCGTGAGGAGAGGAGAGGAAATCTCTACAGCTACTGCAATGGAAAAGGAAAACAGCTAGGATGTCTGCGGTGCCCAAGTCCCTGATGCCGAGACACCAGGCCTCCGTGCCCGCACCCCGCTGCCCAGGGCTCGGCTTCAGTTAGGCCGAAGTGGAAACCAAGGAAGAATTAGATTTCCTCGGCCAAGTTTTTTGCCGACCTTGGCCTTGGGCCTGAGACCCCTGCCCTCGCCCAGCCGCCTCTACCTGCGCAGGAGGAAACGGTGGCCTGAGGGTCTTCATTACAGCTCTGTGCAAACCTTGAATTCAGACCCCGAGGCCCTGTCCCCTCAGCCAGCCCTCTGTCCTCCAATGAGCAGGGAGCAGAAGCCTCACCAGCACACACGTGTGCACACGGCAGGCACACACGTGTGTGTTCACTCAGCCACACACTCCGGCCCTGCTGGAGGAGCGCCCTGGAGCCCCCAGCTCTGCTGGAGCCCTGCCCAGAATGTGGCGACCCCCGGCAGCGGTCAGCAGGCCTGGTCCCCGGCTGGGAGGCCGGCTGGCAGGGACACCCACCGAGCTGGCCTCTGCCCACATTAACTCCCCGCTGGGATAATTCTTCTCCAGCCTTTCTTTCCTGGCCACCAAGTGGGCCTGCCACCACACTGCTGTTTTTCATCTTGTTAATTGAGTCATTTATTTCGTTAAAAGGTGAAACTTTATCAGGGCTCACGTGCCAAGTGTGAGAAGGTGTATTTAATGATACTTCACGTGGCGGCAGCTTCGGGGGCCTCTCTATTTAGAGACCTGCGCCTGGGGGTGGGGGTGGCATGGAGCCAGCTGGCAATTCGATTTTGCTGATTAAAAGAAGCAGCCCAGAGGTCACTTGGTGCCGCACAATGGCCTCAAGATGCCCCGGGAAACAGGGCGTTCCCCATCCAGAAAAGCCCCTGAGGGGCAAGGTCTCGAGGCTGGGGTCCAGGGCCTGTTTGCTTCTGTCCCCAGGATGTCCTGGTGGTTTCTGGTGAGCCCAGGCATCTCCTTCAGCTGGGGGTCCCTGGCACCCCACCTCCCTGCATCCCGGGCCCCCCAGGTGAGGATGCATCGGCCCGGCCCACTCCTTCTTGACCCCACCCCTTCTCTCCCGACCCACCCTTGATAACCAGAGTCATCCTGCACCCCAAGGCCAGCAGAGAACCTTCCAAAGCCCAGAGCTCCACAGGTCCTTCACCTACCTGCCTGCAAAGGCCCAAGGCCTCGTAGATCTGACCCCTGCAGCCCTCCAGGTGGCTCCAACGGCTCCAACACACTCTCTTGAGGGAAGGTGGTCTTTTGGTGGTTGGGCATGGGCCTTGTGTGTGCCTGAGAGGCCTGACCCCAGCACCCACTGGAGGTGAGGGGAACACACCTGGGCTCATGACACCTTCAGAGAGCACTGGAGACAGACAGGTAAGGTAGAACACGTGGCTGGGTTTCAGCAAGGAACTGAAAGATGGCACGCAGTGTCCTTTGGGAGTGAAACACTGCAGGCCTGAGACGTGGGTCTCCCACCCTTTGGTAGGAGGTTGGCCTTCTCTCAGCTGCCAGCCACAGGGACGTCAGGGTCTGCAAAGAGTCTGCCTTCCCCCCCATCCCCATTTCTGTCTGTGTGTCTCAGTGATTTCTGAAACATTCCTGGACAGTAGGGATTTCCTTTCAAAGGGACACCTAGGATAGTGCCAATACGATTTCCAACAGGGCTGACCACAGGTGGCCACAGCTGCCCTCAACCCAGCACCGGGTTCACAGCTGTGGTCGCCTCTCCTTGGCCTGATGGAGAGGGGAGTTTTCATCCACCTTATAAAACACACCACCCTCCCCAGGTCACGGGGCTGGTTTGGATGAAGCTGTCAACAGCCTCCCTCCACCTCCTACTTCTGCTTGGGTCCAGGACAGAGGCACCAGTGGGAGGGAGGCCAGGGTGAGGACAGGGAGGACTCCTCCTGCAACCGCTCTGCTGGAGCACCCTGCCTGGTTCCCACAGGGGCCAGGGCCCTCTCCCCCCGCCTTACCCTCTGTCCTTCAGACAGGGCTGCCTGCTGCCAGCTGAAGCTGCCCCAGGTTACTTCCCACCCTTTGTGAAGTCCCCTGAGTCCTTCCATCAAGCCTCCCTGTCACCAGCTCCACTGAGCCATTTGTTCCTGCAGCCGCACTTTCTAAACTACAAGATTCTGCTGTGCCGCCACCCTGCCTCCTCTGAGGGTAAGGGTCCCTGCCTGTGTGGGAATCGGCCTCAGGGTGACGAGAAAACATGGCTGTGCTCGTGAGTCGCCCCCGCACACATGCAGCTCCCCAGTCCCCGGCCACTCCTGCCTCCCTCCTGGACAATGGTGGCAGAAAGGGGTGCAAGAGGGCCTCCTGGAGTAGGGCAGTGAATCCTGCCCCCACCCCGACTGACCGTGAGACCTGGGGACAAGTTACTCCACCTACACGTGCCTCCGTCTCCTATCTGAAGATGCAGTACTCCCCTCGGCAGGTTATAGGGGCATGGAGACAGGAAGAGACACACAGCCCCTCACGTGGGCCCAGTTCACAGGGCAGAGTCACTAAGTGTGGCAATTATAATGCTCATCACTACCCCATTTGTAGTTCTAGGTCCCTGGGCTGTCACCTTCCTGTGGTCCCAGCTGTCCTCCATCCTGGACTGCAAGCTGCAGCAGGTAAATCCGACTCCTAATCCAGATATGAGGTACTTGAGAGCATAAACTACCACCTTTCTCTCTTCCTGTCTCCTCCATGCCAGGTTGAGGCCCTGGGCAAGTAGGCCTTAGTACATATCTGTTAAAGAAAGGAAGAAATGGTGGGGGAGCTGCCTGCACTTGGCCACGTGAGCTCACCACTCCTTAAATATCAAACCTCTCATCAATGTGATGTCATGGGCTGCCCTCATGCCAGATAGTGATGGAGCCCCCATCCTTGGCAGATGACATCACAGCGCCTCTAGACCCTGACCAGCTATGTGGCCCCTTCAGAATCCCACCTGAAGGCCAACTCCTGGCTATATGCAGGAAACAGGAAGGTGTCCATGCTGAGAACCCATCAGCTGACGTTAATGAGATCATAAAGTTCCCCCAAACAAAGCAATCGATCGTATTACTCAGCTTTCTGTTCCTATAACAGATACTTGACATAAATTTACTTAAAAAGTAGAAGATTTTGGTTTACAACTTCAAAGACTTCAGTCCATGATCACCTGGCGAGAGAGAGAGAGAGAGAGAAGGCCTTGTCACACATAAGTCTACATAATTAACCAAAACCCAAGTCTTTCTGCCATTTGCAACATGATTGATGTTCCAAAGGGAAGGGAAAATAAGAGGGGACTTTTGTGGTCAAGTTGGTAGGAACCACAGAACAAGCTGAAACCCCTCATTTTCCGTGGAAGCAACCAGAGGCCCCAGTGGGAAGTGCCTGGCTCAGGATCATAAAAGAAGGTAGTGACATGGCAAGAAATGGGACCCAGAGATACAAGTCATAGTTCCCACTCTGCTTCCCTGCTGGAGAGTAGTCGGGAGAAACCAAGGGAAAGGGAGGTGGGTGCACAGCAGAGGTGACGCCTCTTCCTGGGAATACGAGGTCTTCAGTCAGTGGGGGACCGGTGGGCCAAGGCTCTTCCTGACACCAAGGCCATCTCTAAAGCTTCCACTGTGTTAATTAAGAGAGGGGCCTCAGCAAGCTGGGCCAGGCTCTGTGGAGAGCGGAGCTGCCCTTGGCCTCAGAGAGACAAACAGCATGATTCACCAGGGCCCTCCACTGTCATCGGGTGGAGGCACCTTCACAAGGGGTTAGGGGAATTCGAGAGTCACTGGGTAAGGAGGGCAGATACCTGCTCTGTGGGAGGGAAGGACAGACTGGGCCCAGAGGGTGAGATGTAAAGGACACATGGAGCCAACCAGAAAAAAGGGGGACAGGGAAGGTCCCAGATGCAGGAACAAAGGGAAGGCCATGAGCAAGTGTGGCAGAGAGCAGGCGAGCAGGGAGAGCAGGCTCACATCAAAGAGTTTGCCCTGAACCCTGAATCACCAAGCCACCAAGGGGACTTAAGGAACAGGATGACCAGATTTCTTTCTAAAAGAATGTTGAGCAGAACTATATCATGGAAATGGGAGCAAAGTGAGAGGAAGAGTCCATGAGACTGCCCTTCCTTCTGACACCCTTCTTAGTTTCTGTAATGTCCTAGAAGGACTCTCAGGATACACGGGAAACTGCCTTGTTCATGATGAGGTTTTATTACAGCTGAAGAGTTCATTAAAATCAGCCAAAGGAGGAGCCACAAGGGGCAGAGTCTGGGAAAGTTCCAAATGCAGGTTTTCTGATCGTCTTTTGCGGTGGAGTTGTGGACAGCACCACTTTCCTGGTGCCAGTATGTGACAATATACACGGAATACTGACGACCACTGACGCTCACCCAAGCCTGGATATCCTGAGTGGTTTTCCTCCGTATTTTTATTGGTTCATTATTCTTGTGTGTAATGATGGGGTTCACTGTTACGTATTCATACAGCCTGAGTCTTTCCTAGGGCTGAATCTCATAAACTCGTTTGGCTACATGCCTGGCTGGCCTCAGTCCCCAACCCCTCCAGAGGTCAAGCTGGGTCCATTTGATACCACGTGACCCCAAACCCTCACCCTAAGTCACACGGTTGGAGGACCTCAAAGCCCACAGGCAAGAGGAACACTCCTCTGAGGTACAGCCATCTGGGGTCTTACCTGTCCTCTCCAAGGTGCTAAGGGAAAAGCCAGACCTTTCTGTAAGCAAGAACAACCGCTTTATTCACAAGAATGGACTGGAGAGGTACTGGGTTAGAGACGGAGACACCCGTACGGGAAGTCGCCACACACTCCTAATGAAAGACAGAAGAGGCTGAACTATCACAGCCAGGGAGTCCCAAGGGGGACCCGAGAATGGACAGATTGGTTTCTCTGGAGAGAAAGACATTCGGGGGGAATTTCCCTCCAACCAAGACAGAGGACAGGGACCAGATTTTTCTATGCTGCCTCAAACAATCAAAATAGCAGGGGAGACTTTATTTTATGATACATATTTGTATCACAAGAGTTTTCAAGACACTCATCATCAGGCGACCGACCGTGACCCCAGTGAGGCAGGAACAGAGGAAGCGAGCTTTACAACTGTCCTGGGTTACTGACTGCCTGGAGAGTTTTCAGGAAGGGTGCAGAGATGGAGCTGCAGGGGAGGGAGGAGGATGGAGTGGACGGTTACAGAACAGAGTACCGAGAAACTCCAGGGAGCTGAGAAGGTGCCCCCCGTATGCAGCTCAGTCTGACTAGAACATGCGTGTAAGAGATTACCCAAGACTGGGCAAACAACGACCCAGTGGGACTCAAGAGAAGATGTCCGGTGCTCACACAGGGCAAGGAGCAGTCCCCATTCCCACCCACCAGGCTGGGGAGACCATAATCCATCCCTATGTCCTAGAGCAACCAGGAAGCTGTGGGTTCAGTAAAGGAAAATAATTTGTCTTAGACTGAACACTACTGTTGTCTTACCTAACAAAAGTTAAAAGTAAGGTTTAAAAAGATCAAATTGTTTTCACATGAATTGACTATGCTACGTAACATAGCTCGAGAATATAAAAAGATATATCTACAAAGAAGCAGAGAGATATAACCAATAAAAAGCTAAAATAGAATCTTTAGTAAATGAAAACTACAATGCCAAAGAAAGAAATTTCCTATATGATTCTAACAACAGATTAGACACTAAAAAAGAAAAAAAAAATGGATTTCAGAACATGAAGGAGAATTTATCAAAAATGAAGTGCAGAGAGAAATATTAATGAACAAAGCACCAGTGAGTTGTGACAACTTCGAGGGGCCTAAAATACATGAAATGGGAGTCCCAAAAGATGAGGAGACAGGTTGGAAAAAAATATTTGCCAAAACATTGGCTGAAATGTTTTTCCAAGGTTGATGAGAAATGAAAACCAAAGATGAAAGGGAATCAATTGAACTCCAAGCACAAGAAACATGAGTAAAACTACACATCATGGGATTACTCAAAATCAGTGATAATAAAGAGAAATCTTGAAGTGGAAAGAGAAAAACTTTACAAACAGAGGACTAAAAATAAGGATGATACCACATTTCTTGTCAGAAACAATGCAGGCTAGAAGACAATGCAGCTTTAAAATACTGGAACGAAAAAAATCCGCCAACCTTGAGTTCTATAACCAGCAAAACTATCTTCCAAGACAAAGGGGAAATAAGAGTTTGGCAGACACACAAAAGCTGAAAACATTTGTCTTCAGAAAGTTTCTACACAACAAACGCTAAAGTAAGTCCTTCAGGTAGAAGGAAAAATGATTAAATGGAAATATGGTTTCAAACAAATAACACAGAGCAACAGAAATGGTAAATACATGGAAAGTATATGATGTTTTTCTTATTATTAAAAAATCTTTTACAAATAGTTTATAACTTAAACAAAGATAATGGCAATGTAATATGGGGTCTATATCATGAAAAACAAAATAGAGAACAATGAAAATTTCAAAGGTTCAGGAAGGAAGAAAACTTAAGTATGCCGTTGTAAAGTTCTTATACTGGAAGTGTCACTTCAAGGTTGACTTGATAAGTTTCAAAAAACACAAAAACTATAAAACAAAGAGTTACAGCTAATAATCCAACCCAGGAGATAAAAATATAATCACAAACAATACACAACTGATCCAAAGTAAGGCATAATCAAAGGAAAAGAGGAACATCAGATTGGACAAGTAGAAAAATAAAACAGAAATATGATAAATTTAAACCTAACTATATGGATAACTATATTCTATATAAAAAGCCTATCACCCATTGGATGATGAGAAAACCTGATACAGTTAATGATGCTGGAAAAAATAACTTCAATCCACACCTCATACCATATATAAAAATTAACACAAAATGGATCATGAACCTGAATGCAAAACCTAAGTTGCTAATCTGCTAGAAGAAAATATAGGAAAAAAAAGTTTTTATACCTCATGTTTCTACCTCTGGACATTTCCTCAGGCCAGTCCCTCTACCTGGATTAATATCTCCTTGAACTCATGAATGAATAATAGTTACACGAACAATTGTTCTTCTTCAAGACCCAAGTGAGACATTCTCTTCCACATTCTCTACATTTCAGGCGGAATTTCTCTCCCTGGTTTTGAAATTTCCACATCTGTTCTAGTTTCTTAGCATTCCTGCCTGACTTTCTAGGATTCCTGGTACAGATATCTACATCCTAATTGTTCTATAACTAGGGAGCTCCTCGGGGGCAGGGCTAAGTTACGCTCTAGCCTCTCACAGTGCCCAGCATGCAGAAGCCACCACCGACATTCCCCAAGACTCACCACATCCCAGAGGAGCAGGGAGGTGGCAGCTTGGCCTGTGTCTCCTGCTGCTGGAAACAACTGACCTGTGAGCGCTAACAACACCTAAACCATCAGGGAAAGTATGAACGGTTAATCCCACCATTAACCATCAGTGCTAGGCAGCAGTAACACGGCCAGTACAGTGTCTTCACCCCACAGGTCACGGTCACCGCCTCCCTGTGATGCAATCGCCTGTCTCTCAGGAGCTGCCCTGGTCATGTTCATAATTTTTTTTAAACTCTCCTTCTCTGTGTCACCATTATATCACTGAAATGAGAGTATGGCATCAATTTTATCATTCCTGGATAAAAAAAAAAAAGTTTTATTATAAATTTATCTCCAGGGAGACTTTAACAAAAAAGAAAGCTGCTTTTCAGGGGTGGGAGAATTTTCCCACATAAGGCAGCACCCAAGAAGCCCACCCCTCTTTTCAACCAGGAGCCGAGGAACAGAGGGGGAGAAAGCCTGAAGCCTGAACTGGGGTCAGTGAATTTGCCCACTGGGTGGTTATTTGAATGTGCCAGGCACTGAACCGGGGGAAAGCACTGTCAGCCAGTGCTGTGACCACACAGAGGGAGAAGAGGAAGACTTCCTGGAAGAAGAGGCTGGGAGCAGAGACTAAAGGAGGCCGATGGTGTAACCAGAAACAGGGAGAACCCTGCCCAGCGCTTTGAGCAAAATCCCAGATGCAAGACAGCAGGAAGCTAGTCTCAGCCCTCGCAGGATGGCTGGGACTAGAACCAAGGGTCATGGGAGCTAGAAAGGAGGCCTCTGGACAGGAGGCTGCAGGAGCTGATAGCCAAGGGCAAAGACCCCCTGTGCCAGAGCTCAGCGACCACCATTACTGTGAACTCCTGAGAATTCAGGGCATGGGGCTTCTGATTGGCTGCCCTAGGTGGGAGGAGCCTAATGGACCTAATGGGATCTGCAGGGTCATCTCCAGGCTGGAGAGGCCATTGTGAATGGTGGTGTAGGCAGAAGGGCGAGGCAAAAGTCAATCCTCAGATGAACACGTTAAATGAGAAACTGGGATAAATGCTAAGCCCCCCATCACTGCGGTGCTGTGAGGGCCTTGGGGAGATCAAGAAAGACTTCCCAAAGAAGTGACGGTGGACAGGACCAAAGGGCTGAGAGGACCAGATGAGAAGAAAGGTGCCCAGGCACCGGCTAAGACCCCTCTAGAAACCCCCGCAGCCCTGAATACCTAGCTCCTCTCTGGTGTTTATCTTTCTGGGGAAAAATGTATACTTGATTTCCCCACTAACTTGAGCTCCTCGCTGGAGTCCAGTGTCTGGGGAGGGAGGTGGTAGGGATTTTGTTTAGATGTTTCTTTCATCTCTGGTTTCTTCTTATTTTCTGGTGCTTGGTGGGTACTCAGTAGGTGGGGATGTTCGTCTTAATAGAATCCTCCAGAGTCTCAGCCACTTTGAGGGTGGAGCCGGAGGCTTCTCTGCTGTGGGCACTGTCCTGTTCACAATAGAGTGCTCAGCACCATCACTAGGCCACCTCTGAGACACCAGTAGTGTACACACATGCACACCCACACTCACACGTGTGACTCCAGACATCACCCATGTCCCCTGAGGGGGACCGTCTCTCAATTTAAAGCCACAGGACTGATCCGATTCAAGCTTTTCCTTCTGCAGGCAGGGAGGGGGAGGCACGGAGAGGCCCTGACCTCAGGGCTCTTGCTCCTGTCCCCCAGAGCACTCCAGGAGACAAGTAAACAGCCCGGAGAGAGGTGAAAGTCAAGCAAGAAGAAAGGAAGTGAGCTCCGAGGTCCTTATCTCCACTCTTCTGCCAGCATCAACCTTCACCACCGGGTAAAGATTCTCATCTTGTTACCTAGAAGGGAAGTGGTTCACCCAGCAGCGCCTTCGCTCCCAGGCAGTGGGAAAGGCGTGGCCCTCTCCAGGCCCAAGACAGGATGACAACACTGAGGGTCACCCCAGTGCCTTGGGGAGACAGGAGGCCCCGTCGATAGTCCCAGGGGAGGTCCTGGCCCAGCCTCGGAAGTTGGCTAATGCTGCAAGGAAACAACGAAGGTTGTGAGGTTTCTCATGCGGGAATTTTCCAGAGTGGGAGAGAAGCCATGGTATCATGGCTAAGACGGGGGCCGACTTACGATGGTTGGGTCCCGGCTCTGCAACCGGCTACCAGCGTGAGGCTGTCTAACCATACAGCCGCAAGGAGCCTCGTTTCCTCACCTGTAAGGTAAGCAGCTTAAAGCAGGCATTTCTACTGAGCGGCCTGAGTCTAACGTGAGCCCCACGAGCCAACCACACAGAGTCCTTAGCACAGGGGGCCACACAGAGCAAGCATGTGTGTTGCCAGTGTTGTAGTGGCCTGGTCGACAAGGTGGCTCTTCCCTGAAGGGTCTGAAATGGTAGGAATGGTAATGAGGCAGAGTGACTCCAGGACCTGGGATGCAGGGTGCAGAGAGCCCAGGGCTGCCACATCGCCTGCCTTCTGATTTGGGTCCCCTCATTCCTTCAGTGGACCATTGCCCCAAATTCATATGTTGAAATCCTAATGTGTACATGATGGTAGGAGGCGGGAGGTGTTAGGAGGGCTCTCTGTACTCGTGGATGGGATTAAAGGGACCTCATGAAGACCTTCACCCTTTCTATACGTGAAGGCACAGAAGGCTGCTCTCTGTGAACCAGGAAACATGCCCTCTGCAGACACCAAATCTTCCAGCCCCATGATCTTGGCCTTATTACCCTCCAGACTGTGAGAAATAAATTCCTGTTGTTTGTAAACCACCCAGTCTGTGGTATTTTGGAACAGACTCCGACCCACTGCCATTCGCTTGTGGAAGCCCTACTAAGGGTCAAATTAGATTGACATGTTCTTAGCGATCTTTACTGAAACCCACAATGAGAAATACATTATGTGGTGCAGCAAATCAAGAGCATACATGCAACTGAACTAAAAATTTCACAAAATAATTTGTATCCTTTTTATGCACAGTGCACTCTGACACATTCAATTCTCTTTGAGTTGACTTTTTGCAACCCACTAAATGATCTTATGATCCACTCATGAGTCATGACCTTCCATTAGAAAAATGTCGAATTTCAGAATAAGTGGGAGAGCGATTGGTAAAAGTGTAGAGTGATAGTCAGGCATGAGCTTTTAAATTAGCATTATGAGTAACATTTCAGCTAAATGTTACTGCCTAACAAATAATCCTAAAATCTAAATCCTTAAGCTAACATTAACCCTCACAGCAAGGAGGTTGACTGAGCTCAGCTTTTCTCCTAGGTTCAGCTAGAGCTGCACTCATCTGAAAGTTCAATGGCTGGACATCCAAGATGGGGCACCCAGATGGACAAAAGTCAATGCTGGCTGTCAACTGAATTGTCTACGCATGACTTCTCCATGTGGCTTGGATTTTTCACAGTATGGTGGTTGGGTGCACAGCCACAGTGAATCAACAATAAATGTTCCAAGAAACCAAAAGCAAAGTTGTCAGATCATTGGAAATGGCACAGTGTTATTTCTGCCTCAGCCCATTGGTCAAAGCAGTCACAATATCAATCCAGATTTAAGAGGTGAGGGGGAGAAATAGATTGCAGTCTTCATGGAGGGATCTCAAGGTCACATTGCAGAAGAGCTGGTGGAAGAGGAGACATGGCTGCATATATCCTTGGAAAATATAATCTACTGTCATTGGTGATAGGGTAAGCCTTTCTCAATCCCAGCTTGCTCTAAGGTGGGTCATTTCATCCACCACCGTCTCAGTTTTCTCATCAATAGAACAACGTTAATTAAATGGGTCAGAAGATCTTCCCACTTTGAAGTTCCATATTCAGGCTAAAATTTAGGGGCATTTGGAGATACTCTAACACTTTGTGCATTTGGCATTGGCTAATCAGCCCCTCTAACTCTCCTCAATTCTTGTTGTGGATTCTTGATAAGCTCTGAAATTCCCCCATTAGCTTTAGAATCAGAAAAGACACCTCTTTCTGCTCTTTCTAGGCTGGTAAATTCATCCTGACAAAATCTTTGTGGGCTACACTCACTTTTCACTCCTCGGAGCTAGCGAGACATGAACAAGCTTCTCCTTGGAGGTTCCCATCTGGTCAACAGTCACCCAATGAACACTTACGACAGGCAGGAGAGCTCATTCTCGCATCTGGCTTGCACCAGCCACCCAGGAAAGAAACAAAACCTGCGAGGCTCTTCTGAAGCATCATTTTGTCAGGCTTAGGTGGAAAAGAAATACAGCGACGACAACCATGAAAAGAACATATCTGCCAGACTTCAAGATCAATTCCAAATATAAACCAGAATGACTGCTTTCAGAGTGAATCGTATTTCTTGGCCACTGTATCAAGAAGCTATAGGCACTTAAAGCATTTGAAGCTGTTTTCTTTCTCCTTGGATACGATCGCTCATCTTTCTTGCTTCTTCTTTTTTTTTTTTTTTTTTTTTTTCCTGGGGATGCAACCTACTTACCTGGCACATAAAATACTCCTGTGATGACACCCAGGCTTTAGAGATTTACATGAGAATCAGCAAACCTTATTTTAGCCCAGTGTAGAGAATGTGCAATGCATGGAGGGAACTTGGGGCTTATTCCCCAGATAAGTCATTTCTTTCTTCCCTCAAAGAAAAATCCAATATCCTGAGATCAGATGCATATTGAAGCTTTGGTGGAAAAAGAAGCAGACGGGGGCTGGATTAACATGTTCAAATCAGCCTCCCCCCACCCCCTCAGGATGATCCGTAGGCTGAAGGGAGTCTTCGTGGACGCATGTTCCATGCTGGGCAAGGGCAGTGCCTCTGACCCAGTCACTCCTGTGACCATTCTGGGGGATCAGCTCCCCTTCCCCACTCTCAGCCTAGCATCCCTGAGCAACGCAACAGTGCCCCGAGACTGAGCCCACCTGCACCACAGGCTCCTGTGACCCTCAGGCCTGGGCTTGCCCACCTGAGCCCAAGGCCCTGGGGCACAGGCAGGATGGTGGGTTCCACAGCTGCCAGGGGAGGACAGTGGCCAGCAATCTGCAAAGAATCTGTGCTGACGTTTCGTTGTTACCCAAGCAAGTGTGCTTAGTGAAGCTTTTCTGCATTGTTAGGAAGATGCTCGTGCATTTGACAAAATTTCTGTCCCCTTTTGAAGACTCAACCTTGAAATCAAGCAGGTACTCTTTCTTTCCCAAGACAAAGAGCCTAACGAGGCTGTTCCATCTGATGAGGAGTCCCCAGTGACCTCACCTTCCCTGTGTGAGAGTCGGCCTCTTATTCTTCCCAAGATTATGCACCCCCAGCCCAGGCCCCATGATAAAAGGATGGCCACCCCCACTAGTATCCCCCACCCCTAGAGAAAAGCCATTTGGGGAGCCATCGCCATGTGAGGGGAGTTTCCCTTCCCTTTATGGTACATCTACTTCATCCTCAGCCACGCCAAGGGTTTAACAAGAAAAGAACAAATGAAGAGGAGGAATGGTCAGCGTGGCCTAGGTCTAGTTACTTCCTTCAATCCTCAGTCCGTTCTTCTTGAAATGATCGTCATAGTCCAGACCCTGCTGACCACACAGGGTCACCAAAAGGATCCTAACCACTTTCCAGGAAAAGAAGCCACCCCCCACAGGCCCACCAAATCAGACCCTCCCTGGACAGAACCCAGCCTGGGGTGTTGCTCCCCCAGATGCTGATCAGAGGCAGCCCTGGTTACCATTTAACTATCTTCTAAGAAAACCAATCGGCTTTAGAAAACTGCTGAGCTCCGGAGAGCTTCCCCTCGCTAGTGTCCTAGCAGCATGGGCCCTGCCGCTGCTGCTCCCACAAACTCTGAGGAATGACAGTTCCACGGACCCCTCACTGTCCTCAAATGCTGCTAGATTCACAAAACTTGGTCCCTGAGGGAACCTCTGGGGGCAGCTTGTCCACCCTTTCCTCCAGGCCTTGGTGGTCATTTCCTGGAGAGCCTCTGTCTGCCTCTGCCATCCTCAGTGGAAGCTCAGTGTTGAGCAGGTGACCAAAGGCAAGTCAGCGTCCTAAACAGAGAAGTAAAAAATAACAGATGCTCACGGGAATGTGGTGATTTGGGTGATCTATGCACGAAATCACCACCATACAGGACATGGGGTGCTGAAGCAGGAGTGTTCACATGCCTCTGCATCTGGAGGAACTCTAAAGAGGTTGCACAGGAAGTTTCCCAGCATGCATTTCACACTGGGGGACCTGTTTTCAGGTTGCACTCTGAGCAGGAGGTGGATCTTTATGACAAAGTGAGTTCAAAAGCTTTCTCGTCCCTTACTGTCTACGGCTAGCGCTGGAGAGACCACAGCACTATGTCAGAGAGCCAGAGCTAGTGTGGATCAGAGGGAGTCACAGAGTCACATGGCCAACCTCCAGCCCAGAAGCCACCAAGGGAAGCAGAGATTTCAGAGCTGTAGCCCTGAAAGACGCAGCTTTGAGAGGGCATGTGAGCAAAGGGAGGACCTCACAAGAAGGGTCCCAGAGTGAGTTCCATCAAGGAAGTGTGGGGCAGGGCAGCAGGAGAGAGAACAGATCCAGACAGGCAGAGCTCTCCCCCATGAGCAGCTGATGGTCCTCTCCAGCCCCCAGTGAGGGAGACCAAGGTCAAAGATCAAGATCAAAGGCCTCTGTAACCTTGGCAGTGCTTCAACTGCACACACAGGTGTGATGGTGACTCTGGGCCATCCCGGGATGTGAGCTCACCTGTGCTCTATGAGTCTTTCCATCACCTTCCTCCGAGTCCTGAGCTGGGGGCCCATTCAGATCTTACTGTCCATACTTGCCCAAGAAGACCACCTGACCATCAGTGTCAGATTCTGAGTCCCAAGTGTGGGTCACACAAGATAAGTTGTCTCCTTAGGAAGCAGCTTTGATCAGGCAGAGATCTTTCCAAGTACCCAATATAGGCCACAGGATGTTCTGGCTAAAATAATGTGTGGTTAAAACCTCGTTCTGGAAATTTCTATATCATTATTATAAAGAGTTTTCACTCCTAGTTTGCTTTGGAGCAAATTTGAAGTCTATTTAATGTTGTAAGGGGAGTGGCTGGGGAAGTCCACCGGGTTCTCATTTGATGCATCTTTGGGCTGCAGGAATGAAATAAGAGAACCTTCCCTCCAGTTGGGACCATGCCCTGTCACTACAGACTCAGTGAGCCCTATGTGGGATTGGACAGCTCGGTCACACATGCATGGTCTCTGAGGTCATGCCTGCCCTGGGCTTCTCCCTGAGTCCAATTCAGCTTTCTGACCACCCCTTACCCAGGTGTGGATTCCCAAAGGACACGTATGCAGAATTCCACATCAGCGTCTGCTTCTGGAGAGTCCGGCAGCTAGAGTTAATGCCAGGATTGATCCAGGGTAGCCGGTGCTAAGATGGGTGTGGGGACCTGGTCATCTCCTCTGTCTGACCTAGAAATGGGAAGATCGGAGACAGCCTCTGGCAGAAGGTGGTGGTCTGGTCGTCAGCCCCTCTCTGGTGGTGGCTTGGCTCAGGAGACTCATGCCGTGAGGGACGTGCACTGAGTGGTGTGATTTTCAGGTGTTTGGGAAATAAGAAGACCAGGACAGGAGGCTGAGGGACTCTGCTAGCATTATGGACACCAAGAAGGACAGAATCTAAACACTGGACAATTTTAAGTGGCTGTTGAAGGTCAAAGGTGAAGGCAAGGTCGTCCCTACTGGCTCACAAGCAGACTTCATCTCCTGCAGCAGGAGCGCAGGCGAAGTTGAGGCCCAGACCAGGACACAGTAGTCAGAATGACCAGCTCCAGGAAAGACTGATCCCCGGCCAGGGCAGTTCTGGGACCTGAGGCCATGGCCTTGGCTGGGAAAGGGTGGGAGCCTGATGACTGGGCCGTGGAAGCCTGGGCTCCTCCAGTCCCCTGAGCCAGCACACGTGGCCCACCCCACCCAAACTTTCTTGGTTGGACAAAATGCAGACACTGCTTTGTTGCAATAACAAAATGTGCCCCTCACAAACCTGACCTCCCCTCCAGACCCCCAGGCCTGTGACTAGGGTTGGGCTTCAACACCACTCCACTGGGGACACGCTGAGCCTGCTAAGGAGGAAGAGAACTATATCCCAAAGAAGCTACATGTCCCAGCCAGCCTGTCAAAGGGCAGCATGGGCTGCTTTGCTGGGGGCTGGCGCATGTTTGCAGATTGGGAGAGCTTGTTGATTCAGGGGCTCCCTGCCAAGGCACAGGACTTAAACCCCGAGCAGAGAGCCCAGGAGATGGTACAGACTATCCCATGGCCCCTGGGAGTCTTGACCAAGCAATGCCCACACTGATTAACGCTGACACCTCAGGATTGCCATGGCAGCCGTGAGGCAGGACTGCACATCTCAGGGAAGGGGACACTGGAGTGGGCACAGCACACTAGGCCAGAAGGCTGATGGATTATCACGTCCTAGGGAGGGGCAGAGGACCCATCGCTCACCAGGATCTACGTGACCCAGGTAACGGGCTGGTGAGAAGACCCAGGATGTGCAGCACCATCCTCATCTGGCTGGTGTAAGGAAGGGGACTCCTTGGAAGCAATGGGGAGGACAGGTCTCCTAGAACCGGCCAACAGTGGCTCTGTCCCACCAGGAGCCAGGTGGACACAATACTGTAGAAAGTGGCAAGGGAGGAGTGGTTGCCACACCCACTGACAGCTTTGCTTCAGAGCTACGTTGCTCTGCTGCCTTTTGACCTAAGGTCATCCACAGCAGGTGGGGTGGTCGGCCATCGTAGTTGTCCCTCACAGCAATGCTGTGTTGCATTTGGGGCCAGATAAGAAAGGAGCAGCCAGGAAGCCTCCGCTCACAGGCCCAGTGTTGGGGGCATCACAGGACCATGCTTTCAAGGTAAAATCAAGAGCATTGCATGCGGTCGGCCTCCAGGCTCTAAGGCATAATATGCCCCACCCAGGAACGTTGCCCACCTGTCAGATGGCCCAGCAGCTGCCACCTCAGTGGTCACCAGGCTGCGGTGTAAACTAGCCTGCCACTTGAGTCAAGTGACCCAGAAGATGGTCGTAGCGTGTCAGACACAGGCAGCGGGTGAACACGCAGAGTGTGCGGCGAGCCCCAGCGAGGGAATGGCCGTGCAGGAGGCCCTGGGGTCTGCAGCACAGTCCTGCCACCTGGAGCAGGGAACTGGGTGCCTTGTGAAAAATAACTGCTGCTGTGTCACTGGGCCTTGATGGGCACGGAACCCGTGGGCACAGGCTAGCTAGTGACCATGTGTCCAGAACTGCCCAATTGATCGGATCCTTCTAGGCCCTTGGAGACCTAAGGTTATAGGCAGGAGCAAGAGCCTCACTCATGACACAGAAATGGCACATCTGGGACCCATTCTGAGCAGGGCCAAGGGGCACAAGCAACTGCCCTGGGGGGCTGCTAGGCCCTCCCGTCGGGCCTGGTATGCCAGTCCCCCCAGCTCAGTCCTATGGCTGAGGGGGCTGCTTGGGGAATCCCTTGCAAATCCTCCAAGGGCCAGAGCTTCGGGGTCTCACAACTGGTCATCCACATTGTGTAGAAAGAACAGGGACATCAGGTCTGGACCCTGGGCAGTGGCTGGACAGGGCTTGTAGAGAGAACTCAGGGCAAGGTTTGGGTAGAGGCCAAAGTGGACATGAAGTGGACATGGCACAGGCCGAGTGGGAAGGTTTCTGCAACACGTGTCAATCTTAAAAATAGAGAGAGAAATTCTCCAGAGACTCTGACCCTCACCTGGGGACGGCAGAGCACGCAGTGGGAACTCAGTGCCACAGAAAGCTCTGGTCTATGCTGCAGGAGGTTGAGGCAAGGATGAGGTCTGAAGGCAGAGCTGGGAGGATTACATCAGGGACTTTGCAACAGCAGTCCTCGCCCTGGTGATCAGTACTGCGAGTGGTGTCCGCCGAGGCTGCGCAGGCAGGGGCTGGGGAGGTGCTCCAGGAAGTGCCTTCCACAGGGCTGTGGTGCCCGTGCAGGGTGGGTCTCGGGCAGTCTCCTGTGACATTCCTGCCGCCGTCCTGGGTAGAACGCTTCCTCCCTCGGGTCCTGGCCCTTTGCTCTTTTTCCTTAGGGTAGGCACACGTGTCTCCATTTTCCTTCTGACAACTTCCACACCTGCTAATGCCCACCACAGGGCCCCGGCCAGCGGCTCCAAGTGGACTGTTGACAGTGGGGGGACAGAGCTGCACGTGGGGTCCACTGGGGGTCCTCCCTGGATGCTTTCAGTGGGTACACACAGTGGCCCTGCCTGGGAAGGCCCCACTAACAGAGCCTCGGCCCTCTCGTGTCACCAGGTGGACAGATGAGACCAGCTGAGAGCAGGGGGAATCTAAAGAGAGAGGAGCTGGACCAGGAGCCTCAGCCGCAGTCCTGGACAGTGGCCACCACTCACCCTGCTCTTCTGATCCCCTCGGGAAGACCACGACCAGAACCCACGTGTCCAGGAGAGGTGGGCTACAGCAGCAGAGTGGACCCTGAGCTGGCTACAGAGAGCACCCTGTGGGTCCCCCTTTAACAAAGGATGTGCTGGCCCAACTTCCAGCAGCCTCCAACTGTCACCCCTCTGCCGCAGCAACCTGCCTCACCCTCGGGCAGCCCCTTCCTGGGGTGACTTCCTGGGGTGACAGCTCCTCTCCTGCCTCCCACAGCCTGTCCCCTCCTGAGCACCCTGTCAAGCTCCGTCTCGGCATCTGCTCCCAGGGAGCCTGGCCTGCCACTGCCCTGGGCAGGGGGCCAGGGAGGTAGGACTCCTCCTGGGTGGGTCAGCTTCCGTTACTGCTCCAAATACCCGAGGACGTCAGCTCATTAAGAGGAAAGGGCTCTTCTGGCGCTCGGCCCGTGATCAACGGGTCGTGTTGCTCTGGGCCTATAGCAGGCAGCCCAGGGGCAGCTGGTGGAGCAGAACCTCACCTTGAAGCCGCCAGAAGAGAAGAAGAGGAAGACGAAGGGTGGGGTCCCAGTCCCACCTCAAGGGCACGGTCCCATTGGTCCCTCTGAAGAGGAGCTTGCCCACTAGGCCCCACTCCTTAAAGGCTCCCCACCTCCCAATAGCATCTCGCTGTGGACAGAGCCTTAGTGTAGGAGGCTTTGGGGGACCCTCAGGTATGAGCCTGTGAGGACACGACAAGTATGAACCTTTAGGGGATACTTCAAGTGTGAGCCTTTGGGGACACCCAGGTATGAGGCTTTGGGGGACACCCAGGTATGAGGCTTTGAGGGACACCCAGGTATGAGGCTTTGGGGGATACCCAGGTATGAGCCTTTGGGGGACATTCTGGATCTAAATAGTAGTTGGTCCACGCTGCCCTGCCTTCCCAGTCCTAGATTTTGAAGGGCCACATGAATTGCATTTTTAAAAGGAACTCACTGCTGAACCCCAGGCCATACCATTTCCCTGCACAGCCCTATCCCCTGATTGCAGGGTCCCCAAAGAGCTGAGAAGAAGCAACAGGAAGAAGGAACCTGGACAGGCTCTCCAAGGCAGACCACCGTGGCGCTGTGGCTCCTGCACCCACCTCCTGCTGCAAGTGGGTGCACACGCACCCACCACACACACATGCACACGCACCCCCACACAGGAGCACACGCATATGTGCACACACAGGCTCTGCACCCAGCATACCCTCCACCTCAGGGCAGGAGTGGGACGGGGTGCAGCCAGGCCCACCAGGTGAGCCCCGTGGGTTTGCCAAGTGACGTGTGCTGAGTGGGCAGGTGGCTTGTGCAGAAGCACCGGGAGTGGACGGAGCCAGGCTGAGTTTGATGCCCGTGCTGCATGAGTCTCGAACTCAGGCAAAATGATTCCTCTTACTTCATTCTTCTCTTTCAAAACCATCTTAGCTATTCTAATTCCTCCCCCTTTCATATAAATTCTAGAATCCAAAATCCGGCTGGACGTTGACAGGAGTGTGTGAAACCTCCTCATCAATGGAGGATCCCGTCCTGCATCTCTTTAACGTCCCCGACACACCACACACCCACCTGTCCATTCCTTTAGGTCTTTGATTCCTTCCCTCCAAAGGTTGTAGCTTTGGGCTCTCAACTTCTGTCGGATCCATAGCTGAGTGTTTTTGAGCATTAACAAGTGGTCTTGTATAAGTAATGGCATCACAAATAGTATAGTGTTTTCCGTTTCCATTTCCATTTTTAATATATTTGTTGATCAATTATATACCTTCTTCTGAGAAGTGTCCGTTCAGTTCATTGGCCTTTTTATTGATTGGATTTTTTTTTTTGGTGTTAAGTTTTTTGAGTCCTTTATATATCCTGAAGATTAGTGCTCTATCTGATGTATGTGTGGTAAAAATTGGCTTTCATTCTGTAGACTCTCTCTTCACCTCATTGACTGTTTCTTTTGCTGAGAAGAAGCTTTTTTTTTTTTTTTGCATCCATCCCATTTTTTGATTCTTGATTTTAGGTCTTGTGCTTTAGGAGTCTTGTTAAGGAAGTTGTGGCCTAATGCAACATGATAAAGATTTGGGCCTAGTTTTTCTTCTATTAGGTGCAGGGTTAGGAAAACTACCCCATTTATAATAGCCTCAAAAAAATAAAATACATGGGAATAAACCTAACAAAAGAGGTGAAAGACCTCTACAATGAGAACTATAGACAGCTAAGGAAAGAAATTAAAGAAGACCTTAGAAGAGGGAAAGATCTCTCTTGTTCTCAGATAGGCAGAATTAATGTTGTCAAAATGACCACACTACCAAAAGCGTTATACAGATTTAATGCAATTCCAATCAAAATCCCAATGACATTCCTCATAGAAATTTTTAAAAACCACAATCATGAAATTCATCTGGAAAAATAAGAAATCTAGAATAGCCAAAGCTAAGGCAAGAAGAGTAAGCAGTTGGCCTCAAAACACCAGACCTTAAACTATACTACAGAGAAATAGGAACAAAAACAGCATGGTATTGGCACTAAAATAGACTTGTAGACCAATGGCACAGAATAGAAGACAGAGAGACAAACCCACATCAATACAGTTATCTCATACTAGACAACAGCACAAAAAAAAAAAAAAAACATTTACTGGAGAAAAGATAGCTTCTTCACCAAATGGTGCTGGGAGAACTGAAAATCCACATGCAGCAAAATGAAATTGAGCCCCTATCTCTCACTCCGCACAAAACTCAACTCAAAGTGGACCAGGGACCTCCACACCATTTTATATAAGGGACTTAAGCCTCTGCAGGGTCTGCAGGGGGTTTCTGGGACCAATTCCCCATGGACTCCAAGGGCCAACTGTATCTTTACTGTGTTTACTTTTTCCTGTACACACATACCTATGACATACCTGCCTATCCGAGAACAAGGCAAATAAGAGATTAGCAATAACCAATGATAAAACAGAGTAATGCTAACCATACACTGAAACAAAAGTCACATAAATGCGGTCTCTATCTCAAAATATTTTTATTGTACCTTTACCTTTTCAATTAAAGAAAGCACTTCACAGCGTCTCTTTGGCATGGATGACTTGCCAGCATCGCTCCTCTTGGAGAGGACACATGCTGGTCCATCCCAGGATCCGGTGGACACCTCTCAAGGGCTGGGGCCCGGAGCTCTCCTGGAGAAGAGCAGAAGAGCTGGGCAGCAGTAGGGGACCGGCTTTGCCTCATTACTAACCTTGAGAAGGCCGGCTCCGTCATGCCCACGACCAGCTCCGTCTCTCCATGCCCAACAAGGCCTGGAATTAGATGAGGCTGATCTTATTCTGCAAACAGGGGGAAGAAGACAGAGCAAGCCAGGAGAGGGCGGGGCTAGAGGGCTCCTCTCTTCCTCAGCCCCTTTCCTCCACGTTCTTCTGGCTCCACTCCGGCCCCAGGAGACCTCCCACCTCCCTGCCCCTCCCACAGCCATGTGCCCCCCTCCAGGCACCTGGACCTGCTCAGAGTCCCCACCTGGTCCCCTCGCACCCCCTCTCTTTTATTCACATCCAGGTGTCTTAGCTCTAACTCAGGGGGAGAGAGCAGCTGGCCCAGGCCCAGTCCTTGTGAGCCACCAAAGCCCACTCCTCAAGTTTCCCCAGAGAAAGGGCCAGACAGGGGCCGCTTCTCCTTCTGCAGCCCTGAGGTGCAGCCGCTCTTCCAGGGGTGTGGGTGCTCTGAATGGCCACCCACTCATGGGTCACTGGACCTGTCTGCGCTGAGCCTGGACAGTGGGAGAACACAGCCTGGATGGCTGGAGACGACGCAGGATGGAAAGGCCACTTCCTGGGCATTTTGTCAAAATGGGGTCAGGACCTCCACCAGCAGGGGCTTGTACCAATTTACCACTCAGGGGACGAGCGACCAGTGGGGAGGAGACTTGGTCTGAGCCGCCTCAGATCTTAGGGATGACTTCCATCTCAAAGCCCCTGACTCTCCCACCCTGGGACTAGGAAACACGCAGGACACAGGCTGGAAACCAGAGGGCCTGGCAGATGTGGGAGGTCACGGGGAGCAGGACAGAGAGGAGGAGCTGGAACTCCAGGAAGCTGGGAAGGGGGATCGTGCTGGGGACTCCAGGAGAGGCCTATGACCTGGAAGTCGTTTGCTTAGAGAAGAATCTATAAGCCAGCAGCCCTGGGCAAATTCCTGACCTCTCTGAACCTCAGTTCCCATAGGTATGAAACCCAGGTATCAGCCCAGTCTTGAGATTTTGCCGGTATTAAGAGTGTGTGAAGTGTCGCTGCCATCCGCTGTCTCTGTGCCAAGAGACAGGACCCGAGGCACATGGCCCCTTCCTCCTCACGGGCAAACTCAGGGCGCGGTAAACCATGCTCACAGGAGAGCAGGCTCTCTGCCTCCAGGGCCGTGCCCTGCCGTGGCCTCGGTGGATGCTGCCCGCCCTACCTCCCTACAGGCACTGGCCTGAGCTGGCTGGGGGCCCCCACGTCCCCTGTGCTGGTGGGAGGGCAGCCTGCCCAGCCAGTGTGTCGTCCCCGGGGCTGTGCCAAGCAGCCCTGCCCAGACCGCACGAGGAGCTGGCCGTGGCCTGCCAGACCCGCTAAGCCCTGCCCGCCTGTTTCTCATTTAGAGCGAGCCCCGGCTGCAGCCCAGACATTCCAGAGGGGACAGTCAGACGCCAATCCCACCCAGGGCTTGGGAAACCAGGCTGCAGGCAGCCCCGTGGTCAGAGAGCCCCGGAGGGTTCCCCTCCCCTGTCCACGGGCTGGAAGTTGCTTAACTCCTCGAGGAGCAGAGGCCAGGAGGACTCCACAGGCCAGAGGACTCTGCAGGCCAGGAGGACTCTCCAGGCCAGGAGGACTCCGCGGGCCAGGCCGCACTCCCTGGCTGGACCTTGATCCACTGGTGCCCACCTCTGCCACCTCACTTCCAGCAGGGAGTCAGGTCTTCCTGGAGGAGGAGGCACAGGGGCTCCACAATTGCCACTAATCAGGTGCCGCTGCTGGCTGCAGTGAGGTCCCCTGCGCCCCCACCCAGAAGGTGCAGGTGGAATCACTTGGGCTGTCCCTGGAAGAGGCTGTCCTTCACACAGCCTTGAGTGAGTTAATTATAGATTGCCGCCTAATGACATAAGTAGCGTTCCTGAATTTCACCAAAGTGACAATTTGCCATCCACATAAAGCCGGCTGTCCGCGCTGGAGCCGGCCGGGCATCCGGGCACAAAGCTCCTTGTTCTCCCCAGCCCCGCCCTCTGCCTCCTGCCCAGCACCTGGATTATGCTCGCCTGGCTTGCTAGTCAAAATAAATCCTTCCCCCTGCTAGGACTGCCATTCAGCCCCCCAAAGAGAGAGCGTTTCCTCGTTTCCTTTATCTTCCCCCCAGCCTCCATTTATAAATCCTTGCTAAAGGAACCAAGAGCTATTAAAAAAAGACTTTCACAGTGCGGTGGTTCCTCAAAAAATTAAAAATAGACTATGATCCAGCAGTTGCACTCCCAGGTACATAACCCAGAAGAATTGAAAGCAAGTATCTGCGCATACATGTTTATACCAGAGTCACTCACAATAGACAAGAGGTGGAAGCAGCCCAGGTGTCCATCTGCAGGTCAATGGGTAAACAAAGTGTGGTTTATATGTACAATGGAATATTACTCAGCCTTGAAAAGAAGGAAACTCCAACCCTTACTACAACATGCGTGAACCTTGAGAACACCATGCTAAGTGACATTACCCAGTTACCAAAGGACAAATCCTGTATGATTCCACTTACATGAGGTCCCTAGTGTAGTCAATATCAGAGACAGAAAGTAGCAAGGTGTTAGCCAGGGCTAGGGGAGGGGAATGGGGAGTTAGTGCTTAATGCATGCAGAGTTTTAGTTTGGGTAAATGAAAAAGGTCCGGAGAGACTGGTGGCGATGGCTTCACAACAGTGTGAATGTACTTGCTACCTCTGAACCGCACCCTTGAAAATTCACCTTTTATAATGGTACCATGGAAAATTCCATCTTATGTGTATTTTTTGCACAATTTAAAAAATTATTTAAGAAAGAAAGAAAAAGAAGAAGCAGTCTCCAAACTGTGGGCTTACAGGTGAATGGGATGCCGAAGAACTCAGTCTTCAACACCTCCTGGGTTTGGACTCAGCCTCATTTGACCCTCACAGGGCACTGTACAGAGCCTGAGGACACGCCCCCGAGAAACTAAGGAGGATGGGAATCTGAGCCCGATGTGTGAGCCCCGCTCTGCAGGGCAGAGAGCACAGGCAGTCAGGGTCTCCTGCCCTACCCCTGTCCCTGTCACACACAACTGGGAAAGGAGCAGTTCTGTCCCTCTCTCCTCAGCTCCCCCAAACACACCCACAAAGGACAGGGACAGGTGCAGGGCAGGAAGCTGGCTGTGGGTCCTGCTGCTCCTGCCCAGTGCCCCCCGCAGAGCGT
Source organism: Marmota flaviventris (assembly GCF_047511675.1). Taxonomy (NCBI): domain Eukaryota; kingdom Metazoa; phylum Chordata; class Mammalia; order Rodentia; family Sciuridae; genus Marmota; species Marmota flaviventris. Next base: position 7,478,918 of record NC_092499.1, on the reverse strand, counting down.
GCAGGGAGGGCGCAGGGTGGTGAGAGTGGGCGTTTTCACCGCTGCCCTCACCTTAATGGTGCCCAGGCCACAGAGGTTGACCAGACTGTCCCTGTCCCCAGCTCCAAGGCAGGCACACGACCCAGGCCTGACCAATCAGAGTCCTGAACTCCCACACAACTCCCAGTCCTGAGCTGACCAGAAACTGCGTGAGAGATGACCTTGTGCCCCAGATGAGTGTGTGTAGACTCCAGGCCTTTTCCTAGAATGATGGAGAAGTCCACCACTGCTTTCCTCAAAGATGCGTGAGTTGCCACGTTTGGAGCCTCTGCTGCCATCTTCTCCACCTTGCAGCAGATCAAGCCAACAGGGAAACTCGGGGAGGATGGGGAGGCGCCTGTTTCTGAGCACCTGGATCCAGCCAGGCCTGAGACTAGAATCGTCTCCCCGACCTTAAATTCCATTTTCACCTCAAGCCATCCCTGAGTAAGCTTTCTTTCTGATCCAGAAGTGGATCCTCACAGTCCAGGCCAGCTTCTGCCCAGTGGAGCTCCCTGGCCCTGCACTTATGAGGGTAAGGGAGCTGCTGTAGCAACCCACAGCCAAGAGCCTCCAGGGCCAGCACTGCCAAGCAGCTGACTCCTCCCAGCAAGGAAGCGGGAGGGCAGCTGGGCTGGCTTCCCACAGGTATCTGGGCACCCCGGTTCTGTCCATCGAGGACCTATCACCTACCAGGCCCCCAGGTTAAAAGGTTCTGCTGGGGTCTCTGCATCTAGGAGGCCAGCAGGGCCACCACTTACCCCCAGGCCTGCCCAGGCGCAGGCTGAGCACCTCACGGCTGGACTCGGCATTTGCCGGCCTCCTGCTCACCTGCCCGCACTCCTGACCAACTGCAGGTTCAGTCCAGAGGTCTGGGGAGGCTTCGTCCTCCTGAAAGGCCTGATCTGGTTTGACCTCTGGCCCCCAGACACTACAGGACTGACACCACCCGGCCCGCCTGTCCTGGGGTTGAGTCTGCGGGGCCCAGGGAGCAGGGGTGGGTGGGAGATAATGTCTGTAGTACTTGGAATGGCCACTCCTGCCCTTCTGGCCTCTGAGTCCCCCTCCTGCTCCTCCTCCTCCATCTCTGTCCAGGAAGGACTCTCCAGTGGAGACCCAAGGGGGGCTTGCTGAGCCTGTGATTGACACCTCGTCACACGGGTGGGCTGCCGAGGACCAATGCAGAACAGCACTTCTCACAGGGTCCTATGGGTCCCAGGCTCAGGCTCCTTCCTCCCTGTCCCATGCTGACCCCCACCCAGCTCCCAAGCCTGGTCCTTCAGAAACCCGCATCCAAGGAGCTGGCTGAGCGCCCGAGATTGGAGACACGTCACCTTTGACATCTTTCCCTTTATCAGTTCACAACTCTGGGAGGTGACATGGCTGCTCCCTGAGGGCAAGAAGAAGCTCCAAGAGGTGGCAGAGCAGCTCCAGGCCCAGGCAGAGCCGCCTGGCCCCAGCCCCCCTGCAGCGCCCTCCGAGCCTGGCTGCGCACGGCAAGCCTGCCACTCACCCGCCGCCAACCCTGAGCTCGGCCTCCACCCCTGGACGCCAGCCCCAGGGAAGGTGTGAGCTGGCTCGTGCCAGAGAAGCAGGGGACAGCGGGGGCTCAACTCCATCACCCAAAGAGAGGGAGGGAAGGGCAGAAAAAGACGCTGGAGAGGAGGAGGCTGCGGGATCAAAGCCCGGAACAAAGACGGCTAATATCACTAGTTAAAACCCATGGATCGCACTGTGAACTTGAACTCAGCCCCAAAATGCCAGCCCCCTTGGCTGGAGCCGCGGCTCTTACACCTCTCCTGTTATTAATACGCACTCAGCGGCCGCGGGAATCAGAAGCTCCGTGATGATACCCTTCCCAAAACGACCGGGATGAACATTTCTGAGTGAGATTTCAGGAGAATTCTATTACGGATTACAAAAAGCCACCGAGAGGCGCAAAGGCCTTCCTCGCTGTCCCCCAGTGGCTGGTGTTCTTGGGCCACGATGGAAGGCTGTGTATGGTCGGTGGCAGGAGGAGCCCCGTCACGTGGCCAGGACTGGAGGCCAGGAGTCTACCAACCTCTACAGCCTCCCGTCAGCCTCCCTCAAGCTTGCCCTCCCTCTCCAGAGCCAAGCAGGGAGCACCCAGACAGGGAGCACCAGCGGTGGCCCAGGCCACCTGCAAACCAACAGTGACAGGAGAGAGCCGGGATTCCAAGCGTGGAGTGTGGAAAATGGAGTCCAGCCTTTGTTTGAAATGTCCTCCTTCCCCAGCACTGGGCCACACTCTCCCTCACCTGGTGCTTCTCCCCTTTCTCTCCGGGAGCAGGAGGAAGGTGACATCATGAAGCCCACTGCACTTCACCCCCTACCCCCGCCAGGTCCTGGCCCCACCCTGCATGCTGGGTTTGGTTGACAGAGAACCTTTCAGAGACCAGACCTGACCACGGGACCCCCAACCCCAACACCTCCACATCTTCTCAATCTAACTCCTTAGGCAAGCGCCCAAGACCCTACTAATGCTGGCCATGTCGCTCCTTCCTGCCTCTCACCTCAGTCGGCAGACCATCGGACAGTGACCCTGGGCAACCCCAGTGCGAGCGCTGCCCACCCCAGGGCCTTTGCCTGTGCTGCTCTGTGGAGCCCGTCCCCTCCCTCGCTACCTCCCAGACAGGCTGGCTCTGCCGCCCAGCCCCCAGGCCCAGCCCATGCAGCTCTGGGATCACCTCCGCAGTAGTGCTGCTGGCTTCGGAGCCTGCCCCCATCAGTCTGGCAGGCCCTTAGGTCAGGGATTGCATCCAACTCATCTCTGTGATGCCAGCCTGGCACGGGGCCTGGCACACAGTAGGTGCCCAGTGGAACTAGAGCTCGTCCCCCCAGCCGAGGGGCTCGAGGCTAAGAGGAGGTAGTGGTTCTGGGATGCCCCACTGGGTCCTGGCTGGACCACATTTCCTAGGACGCCAGTGCCCAAAGGCGTCCCGTGAGTGTGGGCACGAGGGACATTTTCCTGTGGACTTGGAGGCAGAAGTGAAGCGGCATTCCCTGTTGAGCATGGCCCTGTAGCCCGGGCAGGCCGGCTGCAGCACTCTGTCCCCACCCGTGCCCCTGAGCTGGGTGTGTTGGGGCTGTGACGCAGGACACTGGCTTCTTCAGGGCTAGAGGCAGCGAGAACCAAGGCATGGCCGTGGACTCCAACTCTGGCCTCGGCTGACCCCTGACCGCCCGCTGCCCACCTTACTTCCCAGCCAGATGCAGCTGAGACTTGAGCTGAGGCCGCTCGCCCACGGGGTGAGGCCGGAGCCCTGCAGCAGCTCCCTTTCTGCCTATGTCCCTGGAGGCCTCCAGGGATTCAGCATCTGGGGCCAAGAGCCACTGCCACAGAATGGACACTAGCTGTGCCCCTGGACTCCAGCACAGAGATGCCCAGAGTCTTTGACTGCCAGAACACCCTGGGAGCCAGAGGGGGCTGAAACCTGGGGCCCTCCTGGGCATGCAGGACATCTAGACAGGGTGCAGGGACACCCAAGTGGCCCCTCCAGGCCCCAGCAGGAGCCACTCACCACGTGGAAGGAGGGCACCAAGGTCCCCAGCTCCCGCTCGCAGGCCCGAGGGTGATACAAACTCAATGTGGGCTGCTAGGCCCTTGCAGCCCTGCAGTCCCCATCATGGAGAGTGGAGGTCGGGCCAGAAAGTCCAAGCCACGCCTGAGCAGCGGGGCCAGGTGGGGTTTGTGGTTGAGAACGGCTGAGACCTGGGTGGAGCTGCAGGCAGAGCCCCAGGGTGGCCAGCCAGGGCTCTGCTCCCACCCTGCAGGGCTGCCCAGGGGCAATGCAGAGCCACAGTTGCCTGAGGGCTTCCTACAGTCCCAAGTGGCTCTCAGTGACCTGGAAAGATGACCCTGGGGCCTCCCAGCTGGCCTGGACGTAGCTGGGAGAGGACCACCTAGGAAGGCAAGGAGCCTGTCCAGGACCATCTGGGAATAAGTCACATGAGGCCTTCGGGGCCCAATGTGGACTGATGAGGACCTCAGGTAGACCACGCATGCTGCCCTCTACAAGCCCCTCAGAATGCAGAGCCAGCTCCAGGAGTGGGGTGACCTCAAATCAACTGGGTTAGGTTTCTGTCACTTGGAAGTCAGTGTGGTCATAAAACCTTCAAGGAGGTCCGTGGCACATCCCCAGGAAGTGGCCTGAGATTTGCACAAGGCACAGATCTCCAAACTCATATATCAAAATGGGCCCCATGCATTCACCTCTGGAGGGTGGACAGCCTTGGAGGGAGGACTTCCAGCAGCCGAGGAGCAAGCCAAGGCCGGATTGAAACTCACCAGCAAAACCAATTGGAAACAGCAGGGGAATTTGCTGTGCGAGGCGGTCTCCAGTGCAGCCCACCCCATCCGTAATTACTCATTTCCAGAGTGTCACGATTCTCCTGCCAAAATTATGGCTTCCCTTCACTTGTTAAACCCCTTTCACACCACTCCTTCTTCGCTCTGCAAAAATGGATTTCACTCAAAAAAGAAATTAGAAAAATAATTGCAGTAATAACCATAACCTTGAAAATACTCCTGCCAGAATCTCAAAGCAGAAGGGGAAGGAGTCCAGAATAAAGGCATCTCTCTGGAAATCAGAAACCGAAATTAGTCGTAAGCCCCGCTGCACCCACTTCTCCGCCAACTCCTGGAGGTGCGCATGGGTGACCTCCCCTCCCAGCCTGGGGGGCAGAGTGGGTGCTGCTCCAGGATGCATGGAGCCCAGACCTCAGCCGCCACGGCCAGAGGGAAGGGCGACCATCTCTGCAGGTGGGAAACAGGGCTCTGCCAGCTGAGCTTCCAGGCTGGGCCGGGGGTGCACGCCCCCACCGCCTTAGAAGTGACTATGGGCCTTTCTCGGTCCCGTGAAGCGAGCACGCAGGGTAAAGCGTCACTTCTGGTGGACCTCAAGAGCCAGCGTGGCATCCACAGACTCCCTTCCCCCTGCTGCGGCCTCTGCAGGGGGCCTGGCTGGGGTGATCCTGTGTCACCTTGAGTTTCCAAATGTCTGTGACAAACAGAGCCCTCCTGACGGGCCCTAGACACACAGCAAAAGCTAAAATGAAGGTTTTGTTAGATTTCAGCCCCAAAATGTGCAGGCTGCTTTTGCTGCGGCATAAGCCATGTCACCCGACAGATGTGCATGTCTGTTGTGCTGCCGAGTGATTCGGGCTGTTTTCTCTGGGGAAGGTTTATAATGTCAGGATCCACGTTTCATTTTGGCCTCATTTCGTACACCCAGTGGCTAGCACACAGTGGGACTCATTTTTTTTATTGAATGAGCAAATGAACAAGGGTTAAATGCAGAATGAGTTAAAAATAAGATGATGTTAAACTGACATTTCAGAATTTCGGGAGTCCTCACGGATCATGACAGTCCTCACTCTGGGATGGACGTCCATGACAGGTGGGCTTTTAATTCTAACCAAAGAGATCCAGAGTGCTCGTGTGCATTGCCTGAGGTCACACAGCCAGCGGGAACATTCGTGCTCCAGGGCGGGAGACCCAGAAGCCTGCACCTCCTGGCTCACCTGCCCCTGCCCGGAGCTGTCAAACTGTCGCCCGAGAAAGCTCCCAGTGAAGTGAGCAAGCGCGTCAGGTGTCAGTCAGACGTCAAGTCAGGCTGTCTGAGTGTGGAGCTCCCAGCAGCCAGGAGACTGCGGAACGGGCAGAGCGACTGGCTGATTGTGGGGAGTCCGGCCCACGAGCCCCACTGACAGCCACAGGGCCAGCTCCTGTGCCTCAGTTTCCCTTGATGGTGTACCAGACAGGCAGACAAAATCTGCCCCAGGACTCCTTCCAGCCCGTTCCAGCTGGGGAGCGCGACAGTTCCTGTGAACGAACGCGATTCTGGCTGATGCAGGAAAGAAAGTCAAACCCTTTTAAGAAAATCACTAAAGCCCTAAAATTATGCGAAAGCCTTTGAGATCCCTGAAAGAAAGGAATGTGCTAAATCCCCTCTATTATTTCCAAAGGATATTTTCTATTATTATTATTTACCAAAGGAATTTCTGGACAGAGTTTAAGTGCCCCAGAGCCTTACAAAATAATCATCTCTGCCACAGGCAACAAAAGGACCTGCGTATTCTTGGCTCATGACTTTTGCTTTGAAACATGTTCTTTGCTGAACAAAGGATTTTCTTTTTCTTTCTTTCTTTTTTTTTTCTAATTTCTATAAGTTTGAAACACCACACACACACACATACACACACATACACACACACCCCTCATCGTGATTACCAACCTAGAAAACTTTTTAAGTTAGCCAGATGGCCTAACAACACATTCACAAAATTGATGATTCTCATTTAGGACATGCTTAGCATTGTGCACCATCCTGGGGACTGGTTATTAGGAACAAGACAAAAATGATCTCTATTTACTGAGAGCCATGAGCCAGGCTCTGTGCCAAGACCTTTATACACATTATCTCATTTAACCTCTAATATCTCAGTGGGGAGATAGGGAAGCTGAGACTGAGCACACAGCTGGTAGGAACCCGAGTTGGGATTTGAACTTGGGTCTCACCAACAATGCAGTCCATCATGTTAAGCCCGCTCTTGAGCACTCCCTCATTCTGTCTTCATGACCAGCCTCCAAGGCAGGATTAGAAGTCCCATTATGCAGATTAGAAAATCAAGGATGGGCCAGGTAAGTGACTGGTCCAAAGTCACTCACAGTGAGTGCTGGTAACTGAAGCCAGGGTTCAATCTGGAGTCTCAGAACCAAAACATTTGCCTGACCACATGCTATTTCTGGGCACAGTGGACATCAAGCTGCATTCTCTTCTTATATGGGGCTCACTTATGTCCTGATGCACTGCTAGTGCCAACTCCCCCAATGTTTAAGTGCACAAAAGAACAAGGACAATCTTGGAGGGTTGAGTTAGCATCTGCAGCCAAAGGACAGATAACGTCTCCAGAGCCGGGAAAGGAATCTGGACACTCGGCGGACATCACGGTGATGCCTGCTCCTGCACAGGATCTGGGCGCTGTCAGTCATCCACTGCAGGCAGCTGTTTGCAAAGGTTGACAACCAGGCCCGTAAAAATGTGTGGCGAGTCACAACTTGGCACCAGTCGCCGCAGCCTGGGAGAGAAGCTGGCGTTTACAAAATATGGTTCAAATAAGCCAGCAACCCCCCCCTCCACTTTTTTTTTTTTTCGTCTTTAGTTTTAAAAGTGCAAGAAACATAGAAGTTCTGTGGTTTCACACTGGTCTT